>NC_133650.1:271548192-272748192 GCF_009905375.1 Apium graveolens | reverse complement strand
ACCGATAAAAGATATCGGATTTTTTTATATATAACGAAAATAGAAATATAAGAATATTTATGATTTAATATGGAAATTAAATGGAAGCGTGAAGATTCTATTTAGGAATGTGTGATTACATGAGCTTTGACTTAGTTGTGTTCGAGAATTATTTATCCTATTAATTGTTGAGCGGTATTATTTTATGTTTCTGATTAAAAAGGGATTTTATTAAAGATTTATTTTTATATAAATTGAAATTATCTTTAAAATTATTTTTGTGGCTTTATTGTTTCAATAAATATTTAGAGGAATTTATAAAATTTAGAAAATAATATTTCATCAATTATTTATCCCTAAATGATTTTCTGATTGTATTTAATTGCGAGTTCAAGATTTATTCCAAACATATTTTAAAAATTATGAAAGTTAAATTTTATTAGTATTTGGAGATTTGGAGATTTTTAAATTGTTTCGGAAATTTTTTGGGTTATATTTACCCGCACATTTGTTCGTTAAATCGCAAATTGCGGGTCTGATGCACAATTCAAAAATGTTTCAAAAATTATGAAATTTATATTTTACTAGTTTTCAATTGTTCCGGGAATTTTAAAATTATTTCGGTAATTTTTCTGATTATTTTTAAACGGAAATTGGTTCATTAAGACGCGAAACGGGGGACGGAACTTGGCTTTCAGAAGAGTCTGATACACGTATTAAGCCCTCAGAAACCTTGTTGATACGTGGAAGCTATTCTTGTTTTTAACTGCTACGTGGAAGATTTATAAAAAACAAACAAAACACATCACAAACATCACTCATGCCCTGTGTCTCAATCTCTCACTTTGTCTCTCTAGTCTCTGCACTCTCTCTCCTCTCTTCCTGGTATATCACCACTGCCACCATATTTGTTAATTTCTTCTGATTACAAAATCGATTTCGAGTTTGTTCCCTGTTCAGTTTCTTTTTGCGGCTTGTATATATATATATATATATATATATTTGTATGTATGTTTTTCTTGTTTCACCGCTGCCCCTCTCCGTTTCTCAGCGAGGGTGGTGGCGTGTGGGTTGTTCCTCTGTGTGTGGCTATTGTATGTGCAGTTGGATGTTGGTTTGTGAAGTGTGCTATGTTGTTGCGTGTTCGTGTGTGTACGTGTGTGTGTCGCGTGTGTTGTGGGTGTTGTCGCGGTTGTTTTCTGGTTAACCGTAATTGGTGCTGTTTTCTGATTGTACGAATATTAATTGGGTTTTCTGTATTTTTTGCAGGGAATTTATTTGTATAGTTTTCATGAAATAAATACATTTTCGTGCAGGAAATTTTATTTATCGGTGAAGTTTGTATTACAAACCCAAATTAATCGGGCACCAACGAATTTTGCCGCGTCAGTGATGAGCCTCGGCAAGTTGACGGTGGACCGTGATGTATTAACAGAGTCCTATAAAATTGTAAAATAATATTTTGTAAACTATTTCCGGAGTTCGAGTTAGTTGTTTGTAAATATTAGAATTTTAATTAGTGATTGAGTAGTGAATCATGGTTGATTTGGATTTTTGATTGTTGTTAAGCGTGTCGATATGATATCGACTGGTAGTCCAATAAATAGAGGAAATGCTGTCCGATTTCCAAGAAATTAATTTTAGAAATACGGGAATGAATCTTGTAATTATCAGTAATACCAATCGAACATATATAAAGATATAATTATAAATATTTTACGAAAACTACTTTTATAACGTGGTGAAATATTTGCAAAATATTCGACAACCTTATTTTTCGAAATGACGGTTATACGTATTTCTGAAAATAATTACTGAATCGAATTTCAAAGTACCTGAGCCCTATCTGTTTTGTATTTTGAGATATTACATAAAAATACGAGTCGGGATTTGATATCGTATGGGTAGGATAGTTTTAGACGCTCAAGGTGAATGACGATTGACTATAAAAATACTAAAATAGTGTCTTTATGCATGTAGATTCCGAAAGTAAGAACGCTCGGTTTAGGAAAGAATAGGCCCCACTAGGTGATAGGAAAGTAGGTTTCGTGGTCAAGAAAGGAAGTGAATAAGGCAAGTAACAGTTCAACCCTTGCCTCCTATGTTGTGATTCTATGTTATGATTGAATACCTATTGTCACCCTTTAATTAGCCTTGTATATTGATGTAGCCTGTTTCTTTCCTTCCTTTTGAATATTATACCTTATTTCAAATGCAAATGCTTTCATGTTGATAATACCTTTGATTCTCTGAATGATGATTCTTTTGGTATACCTTGCCCTTGTAATATGACAAAGTTTATTGAATTGAAATTAAGAATGATTTTAGACTTGAAAGAGTCTCAATGATTTCAAAGGTATGACAAAGTTTTTAAAATGAAAAGAATTTTGAAAATGAAGGATTTATATCAATTTACTTTTTACGTATTTCCATTAATTGGAAGTGTAAGTGGCCGAGTGACGTCGGTCCATTATGAAGACCAGTGAGGGCTGGCACATTATGAAAACCAGTGAGGGATGACATTTGAAAGGCTGAATATATGGCCTTATGGGTACCCTATTCACGTCCAAAGGGGCTGTAAAGTCCGATATAGGGATTGTACGTGGCTGATCACCCGTGTAGTCCAGAGCGTCATGCACTCCAATTGAGTAAAATTATTTTATGTACAGTATTGTTCAAATGATTGAACCATTTTCTTGAAAACGAAATGATTTCATGAATGAAAGAAAAGTTTTGAAAAGCATTGTTTTGATAAGGAAAGTTTTTTTGAGAAATGAAATGTTTTTATAAAGTAATGGTCGTAGAGCGACTACCTTAGTTAGAACCCAAACTTGAAACATGTTTTAAGACCCTTGTAACCTTGTCCCTTATCTTATTCTGTTAAATAGTTTAGCCTTTTTGTTTAACTTAGTTACTTGCTGAGCATTTGTAGCTCACTTTGTTATTTATCTAACCCTGACAGTTAAGCATGAGGATGATGGCTAGGCTTAGGCACGGCTGTTAAAAATATCTATAGAGGTCCTCTCCATACTATTAGAATTGATATACCAGCTCAGGTAGGGGAAACACATGAATAATAGTTGGGAGTAAACTATGTTGAATTAGATCGTTATTATATATACATTTGGATTTATTTTGTATAATTCTTAGTCGGAGTTATAATCATGGCTATTTATTAAGGGTTTGTAATAATTTTATATTGTTCGTAAGTAGTTGTAACTTGTTTCATACCATGACCTGTTTAAGATCATTATGGTGTAAAAGGGTTGAATAATTATATTGTGATAATGTTGTGAATCGTGAGAGTGACTCCCCAATTTAAACCCCGGATTGGGAGGGCGTCACAATTATTCACCTGCATCAACACCTATGTCTATAGCTATAAAGTTGAATGAAGATAAGAAATGAAAAAGTGTAGTCATTTTAGGTTATAGAGGAATGATTAGATATTAGCTGTATTTGACTTCAAGTAGACCAGAAATTAAGTTTATAACATGTCTGTGTGCAAGATTTCAAGCCAATCCAAAAGAATCACATTTGATGGCTGTGAAGAGAATTTTCAGATACTTATAGGGGACTCCAAACATGGGATTATGGTAAACTATGGGAACATGATTTGAAGCTATTGGATACACACATGCATATTTTGCTAGATGCAGGATTGATAGAAAGAGCACTAATGGAAGCTGTCAATTTTTTGGACAAAGAATTTTATCCTGGTATAGCAAGAAACAACAATATGTGTCAACTTCCACAGCTTAGGCTGAATACATAATTGCTGGAAGTTACTGTGCTCAAGTGCTTTGGATTAGAAATCAGCTAATGGACTATGGCCTAGTGTTACACAAAATTCCAATTATGTGTGACAATACTAGTGCTATATCTATTGTGGCTAATCCAGTTAATCATTCTAGAACAAAGCACATTGATGTAAGGTACCACTCTATTAGAGAACATGCTGCAAATGGTACCATTGAGCTCATTTTTGTTTCAACAGAAAAATAACTAGCTGATATTTTTACTAAACCTTTGAATGAAGCTACTTTCACTAGACTTGTAGGTGAAATTGAAATGCTAAATTCTTCATCCTAAAGGCAAGAACTCAGCTGATATATTGCAGCACATTGATTTCTAATAAATCAAAATTACTTTGATTTAATTGGAAATTAACTGAAATATGAGTTATAAATATTTCAGAAATCTCTATATTTTTATTTTTCAAAATTAAATATTTTAGCTTGGAGTTTTTCAGTTATGAGAAAACTGTCTAAATGTTAATTCAGATTTTCAATATATGAGATTACCATAAGGCAAAACCAAATAGAACAAAAGTATTTAGAGAACTGAGTTCTCGATAAGCCTAACTAACTTCTCGACAAGTCATTTTAAGACTTCTCGAGTGAGTTCTCGATAAGTCATTTTTCTGACTTCTCGAAGGACTTCTCGACAAGCATTATTATGACTTCTCGATAAGTCATTGTAGAGATCTCGATAAGTGATAATTCACAGAGTTCTTTACAAGTATGAATTTTAGACTTATCAACAACTTAGAACTGAGATAATTTAATTTAATAAATTATTTTGGTAATACTTTTGATAAAATCATTCTGATTTTATTTATTTAAATAAAAATTGGAAAAACTGAGTACATTCAGGACAAACTGCGTATTTATTTGAAATCTCGATAAGTCATTTTCTAGTTCTCGATAAGAATCACGAAAGTGACATATCGGTATGTATCTATTCTCTCAATATTACTTCTCAACAAGCAAATTCCAAACATTTATTTTGAGTTCTCTATAAGTCATTTACCTTTTACTATAAATACCCAGACATCTCGACATACACCTATTTACGCCTTTGAGATCTCTAAGTGACCTAATTTCTTCAAATCCAAACTGTTTTCTCTCACTTCAAGCTCTTTCTCTCTAATTTTTCTTACCCACTCAAATTCAAACACTTCAAATGGCATCAAACACAGTTAGACCTTTTATCCCAAAGGAAGGAACCAACTATCTTGCATTTACATATGCAAACCAAGCTCCTGACAACTTAAAGAGTTTTGTGAAGTTTCTTTCTAAAACATACTTTGCAGGTGCTCTAACTGTAAATCTAGTACTATACTTGGATGTTTCATAGGATATTCTGGAACACATTTGTGGTGAGGACAGTGGTGCACGGAAACCAAGCTATTTTCATGGTGGTTAACTGCTCCATTCAAGGCCAACAGGTGGAGTTTTCTGAAAATTATGTCAATGTATCTTTGGGCTTCCCTAATGACAAACTGATGGAGGTCCCAACTCAAGATGAGCTAGCTGAATTCATGGACTTCATCAATTACAATGAAAGGATCAACTTAGCCAGCCTGAATTTGAGGAATGAATGGTCATTTCTATTTGACTCCATTGTAAGAGCTTTCACATGTAGGAAGACAGGTTATGATAACATTTTAAGTGTGGTCCAGAAGCTGGTATTCTTTATGACTCACAATAGACACTTAAATGTGGGGCTTCTGATTCTGTAGAAACTAAGCACAAGGCTCACAATTCCTTTGACTATAAGAGGTAAGGAAATTCTATTTCCTAGATTCATAATGTCTACTATAAACCATAAAGTTCAAGATTTCCATTTACTTAATGGTATATATAGAACACAAATAGGAAATTGTAAGCAAGTGTCCAAAATTTTATTTAGTTCACTTACTATAAAGAACAAGGTAACTGTAAGTCTCAGAATTACTCCATTTAAGTTGGAGAGATTCAAAACTTACCCTTACCCTATGCCTTACATGAGGTCTACAATCAGTGGTATAGTAATGGCTCATGTACCTCTGGAAGAACAAATAAAGGAACACCAACAGGGGCCTTCCCAAACTGAGACCCATCTTTTTTTACCAATAGAAGCTAGAAAACCAACCACTTCATCCTCTCAAAAAGGTGAAGTGAGTAAAAAGAAGAGAAAGCAGGAAACCCTAACTATTATTAATGAGAGTGGTGATGATCAAATAGAGTCCACCCTGGTCAAAAAACCTAAGAAGGCAAAGAAATCTGAGCTGACCACTCAAACTACCTTTGCATCCTCCCAAAATGATGTAGTTGCAAAAGAGGGCATAAAACAGACTCTAGAGGCATCCTCTCAACAGGATGTCTCTATTCAAAAGAGCATTCTCCCTAGTGCACCTTGTAAAGAGTCTGCACCATCACTTGAACACATTCAGGTGTATCAAAGAAGGAATAAGGATGGCGCACACACTAAGAGCACATCTCTTAAAGCTCCCTGATCTATTCAGGGGGAGCTGCCAACACTCATTTCTGAAATCTCAAATCTCAAATCTCATTTCTAAAATTTCTTCTTCATACAATGAGACACTTGAATTTGATTCTTAAGTGTTGCTAAAATCAAGTGACATGGTTCAAGAAACTATGATCACCACCTAGGAACCACATTCAGTTGGTAAGAGGCTACACTCTGGGGTAGACCTTGATGATACCAACACAAACACAGGGGTTTCATCAGTTTTTACTGAAGACTTGTGGTAGTCTCTCAAGCACCTTCATATGCTAAACAATCTTCACAGATTGATAGGTTTGAGGGTAGTACTCCTGAGGGGGAGCTATATAAATCTTCTCCAATTTAATTAGAGGTTCCTCATGAAGTGACAACTCCCCTCAAAACCCTAGCTGACATTGCCTTAACAATTGAAGCTAGGAGTCCAATTTCCAATGAGCCTGATATAGGGGAGGCAAGTCAAGCACATTTAAGTGCTACCTCTTTGCAAGAAGAGAAAGGGTTTGAGGCCATGGTACATGACAGTAACCTGGTCAAATCCCCTCCAATTCAATTGGAGGTTCCCATAAGTGGTGAATAATGCACTATCACAATCATAGTTCCAACTGTGAGTCAAACTGTGGCATCTATCACAGGTAATGTTACTGTACCTCAACCATCTACCTCAACTCAAATAGACATACCTTCTACATCAAACCCTTCTCAAAAACCCTCACAATTAATCTCCCAGTGGTTACAGAATGCTCAAGCTCAACCAATCACCATGAATGACCTTCTCGTAGATCAATTGTCTGGATTTGCCAAAATCACACAACAGCTTCTTACAACAGACATGTCCAATCGGGATTATCAAGCAATCTTGTTTTCTTACAAAATAGATGTTGAAGACTAACAATAGGAAATTGTCAATAAAGCTGAACAAGATGGCAATTTGGATACTTGGTTAGACAAGGACTTTAGCTTGAGCATGGATGAGATCTTGGCAAGATTTAGAGAAGACTATATCACAATATTGGGAAGCAATGCCAAGGCACTCAGTCCACAGAAAGTCTATGATGCTGTGACAGAAGTATACAAAGCTCAACTAAAAGCTTTTCATCTCATGAGTAAAGCACTCCAACAGACTCTGAACAACCATCAAGACAAGATAATAAAGTTGTTGAAAGACAAACTTGATGACCTTGTGCCAACTCAAGTTGAGATCAAGAATAAATTTCAGAGATTCACTGATCAAATGGAAAGGTTTGATATGACTAGCATGGGGTGTTAGATATATTTGTGATGTCATGTCTAATCTGATTTATTTAGTTTCAGAACTTACTATCAGAACTTAACTGGAAATCAGAACTTACTGAAGACAGGATGTTATTAGAACTTAAGCCATCAGGACTTACATCAGAACTTAAGTGCGGATACACTTCAGGGATGAAAAGTGGCTGATTTACAGGAGATGATATGGATTAAACAAAAGAAGATATGCTTGGAGAGTTGTACAGCTAAAGGACTACAATAGATAATCTCTGATTGATGTATTTTAGGAAATAGAACATATCATATCAATTAGGAGATATCTTGTAACTGTGTAGTATATAAACACAGATTAGGGTTTACACTATATGTGTTATCATTCACGAGAATATTATTTATTTTAACCCTAGCAGCTCTTAGTGATATCATACATCACTGAGAGAGTAGATTAAACCTACTGTAACAGAGTTTGATATACTGAATAAACTTGTTTTCTAATACATCCTTCTGTTTATAATTGAATTGATTGTAGATACTATATTCAACCCCCTTCTATAGTATTATTGAGGCCTAACCAGTGGTATCAAAGCCAATCTGTTAAACTTACAAACAGTTAAGATCCAAACAAACAATCAATCATGTCTGATCAATCAAAAACACAAGACCCTCAAGAACCTATAAAGGTTCAACCCATTCAAAACAACAATAGATATGAAACCATCAGGGTTCCTATGCTCAGGGTGTCTGAGTACCCTGTATGGAGTGTGAAGATGGCCATGTTTCTGGAAGCTACAAATCCAGAATATTTAGACAGAATTTATGATGGTCCACACAAGCCCACAAAGCTTTTCTGTTGTAGTTGGGAATGAGCCACAAAAGATGATTCCCAATGAAAAGAGAGAACTCACCACTGAAGACATCTCTTCACTAGGCAAGGATGCAAAAGTAAGACACTTGCTTCATAGTGCACTTGACAATGTCATGTCAAGTGATTGGATGCAAGACTGTAAAAGAAATATAGGATGCATTGGAAGTGAGATGTCAAGGAACCAATGCCATCAAAAAGAAAAGGAAGAGAATACTCACACAGGAGTATGAGGACTTTGACTCAAAATCTGATGAGTCACTAACTGATACATATGATAGATTCACAAAGCTGTTGAATGATCTGTCACTAATGGATAAGGAATATGATCTAGAATATTCAAATCTGAAATTTCTACTAGCTCTTCCTGAAAAGTGGGATTTGAAAGCTACTACAATAAGAGACAACTATGAACTTGCTGATATGTCTCTTGATGAAATCTATGGGATGCTCAAGACTCATGAACTTGAGATGGAGAAAAGAAAGAAGAGGCATGGAGGGAAGTCTAAGACAGTTGCTTTAAAGACTGAAGAAAAACCAATTATCTCTGGGAAGGTAAAAGGAAAGGCTATCATCATACAGTCTGATTCAGAGTCATCAGATTCTGATGATGATGATTCAGAACCTGAAAATTTATCTGAAATGGATGTTGATGCAGAGATGATGCAACTATGTGCTCTTATGGTGAAGGGTATCACAAAGATAGCCTACAAGAAATTCAAAAAGGGTAAGAAGTTTTCCATGAAAGGTGGAAGTTCTGACAAGAAAGGGTTCAGAAAGACTGAAGGCAAAGGAGGAAAGTCTGACAGAGGAGACAACTCAAATGTCAAATGCTACAATTGTGGTGAAAGAGGCCACATCTCTCCTGATTGCAAGAAAGGAAAAGGTGATAAAGGCCAGGCACTTATCACAAAGAAGAAAAACTGGGTAGACACTTCAGAATCTGAAGAAGAGGTGAACTATGCCTTAATGGCAAATACTGATAGCAGTTCTGATGTTGCTGAACTAAAGGTACCTCTATCAACTCTTGCTTTTGATACAGAAGATATTACTGAGTTGAGATTATTTCTGAAAAATATTTATATTAGTGTTGGTGAGACTGCGTAGCTATATGAACAGTTGCGTGATAACTCAACACGATAACAACACTAGAACAGGACAGGTTAATAATACTATATCTACACAAGAAATCAGGAAGAAAGAAGACAAGGCAAATACGAAGAATCAGAATATTTGAAGAAAGCCTGAAGTCTGTCTACAGGTCCCTGAAAGAAGTTCATTAATATGATCATGCCTCAGTGAAGAACAAAGGTTAAAGACTTTCAGGGTTTCAGAAATGTTGAAGATTCAGTATAGAAGTGCTACCGGGAGATTTCAGTGTATTGGCAATGATTGAAGATAGGCAGTGTTCAAAGTATAGGAATCTGAAGAATTGAAGACAGGGTATAGACAGAGGTTAATGAAGACGTTGTCTAAAGTAAGAGAAAGGATTCCAGTGAAAGTATAGTTGTTTATTGACAGTCAGTGTCTGAAGTAATAAAGTTGAGGCAAGCTTAACAATGTAATCAAGGCTATAATACGAAGATCTGAATCGGGGTTAGTCGTCTGTGAACCAGACTAGTTGTACTAGGCGTCAACAGCTCGTGAAAGGAATCTGGGTATTATTTATAGAAGGATTGTTAAGTTGAGGAATGTACTTGGATTGAACGTTTATCTGTTAAAGTACGAGAAGAGGTGCGCGGGGTATACGGCTAAACAGCTCAGGGGACTGGCGAGGCTCAAAGTTTAATTGTTAAATTAAATAAATTTATTTAATGGACTTTAATATAATTTATTTAATAAACTTAAAAATAATTTATTTCATAAACTTTAAATAAGTTTATTTTATAAATCTATATTAGTTTATTTATTTAAGTTATATTTAAGTTTATTTTATAAATTAAATTTAGTTACAAATTAAACAGAAAAAGAAAATACAAAAAGAAAAAGAAAATAGAAAAAAAGAAAAACAAAAGAAAAAGGAAACAAAAAAAAGGAAAAACAAAAAGAAAACAAAACAAAAAGAAAATAGAAAAAAAAAGAAATGAATAAACAAAAGTAACCAGGGAGGGGCATTGTCGCCACAGGAGAGGTTGTTGGTTTATATGTTTTACATAAACATGTACTTGGTAGTCGCCACAGAGCCAATCTCGAAGGTGTCGCCACAGAGCACGGCTAATTGCCTTGTCTAGTTTTCTATGGCAAGGTTTCCCCTGTGGTCGCCACAGGGGAGTTAGAAAAATAATTAGCAACTCCTCATGCACTCCTTGTCACCACACAGCTTGTCGCCACAGAAAAGAATGTACCTGTCGCCACAGAGCTCCTCAATTCTCAGCCACAAAATTATTGGATAAAGTCTACACTTTGCAGTAGAAGATAAAAAGCCATTTATTTTTATTTTTTGCTCACCTTCTCTCCCAAGAGAGTAATGAAAATGGCAGCGGAGATTTACAGAGGAGTTCAAGCTACTTGAATATCCGTTTAACTTCTCAACGGAGTAACGTTATAATGCCCGATTTAATTCTTGTATATTCTTAGGGCATTATAATCGTTACCCGGTAATTAAATCCTAGTACAAACAAAAGCTAGATTATTGTATAGGATTTGATTTATAAATCTTTGTAGAAGCTAGGAACTTTGTTGTTCTTAGATTGTAGCCGGTTAATTTATTTACCGGAGTGTAGCAACACCCTCGAGGATTTATATACGAATATATATATATATATATCCCCGAATATCTTGTATTCCTTGTTTTTATCGTTCCAAACACTATTCCTCTCAAGAACACGAAACCACTAACCGGGCACTAAATATTATATCCGCTAAAGATTCGAAAGAATTTTTAATTTAGTGATTATCGTATTCACCCCCCCTCCTTCTACGATAATTCGGGACCTAACAATTGGTATCAGAGCAGACTGTTTAATACACAAATCAGGATCCTTAAAAATAATTTATTTTATTAATTTTTCATTTACATGAATTTATTTTGTATATTTGATTTAGAAAATTTATTTTATAAATTTAATTTAAATAAGTTTATTGTATAAACTTAATTTAAATAAATTTATTTTATAAATTAAACTAAATTAATTTACTACTTAAATTTTAGTAAATAAATTTTTTTAATTTAAATTTATTTTTTTCTTTCGATTTATGCCTGCCGGTTTTGTAATTTATTGCTACCATTTTCTTGTTTGTTGGCTGCCAGAATACGCGCACATTTTGCTTAACTTCACTTGGCAGCTTGGTTTAGTAAATGTGAAGGAATCATTTGGCATCAGGTACAGCTACGCGGAAAAACAGCCACGTGCAGGGAATGCCACGCGCCTGAGTACTGCTTGTACCGTATACGCGCGCAAAACAAGAATTGTAGACTACACGCGGGCCAAATTTGGCAACCTCAGGAAAACACACGCGCAGGTTTTCTGTTGTACAAACACAGGCCTCCCTCCTGTGCACTTCAGTCGCCACAGGAGTTCACGAACAAGGAAGTCTGCTGTGACACGAATTGCATCGCCACAGAGCAGCCATCTAATGTAGTGCATGTATTGTCGCCGCAGAGCTGTCACTACAGCCGTCGCTACAGCCGTCGCTACAGCCGAGTCGCCACAGAAATTCTGAGTTGCATTTTTGTTACCTTAATCAATTAGTTTTGATTTAAGTTATTTTTCCATAAAAATTTTAAATTCTTAATTTTAATTTTTTTTAGATAATAATTTACGTTTGATTTATTTTTTAAGAAAATTCGAAATTCTTGAAAATTAATTTTCTCGTAATTATTTATTTTTGATTAATTTATTTTCTAAGAAAATTAAAAATACTGGAAATTTAATTTTCCTTAAATACTAATTTAAGAATACTCAAGTCACTTAGTAATTTTCTGTAACCCTAATTAATTATTTTTGATTTATTTATTTTTCCATAAATTTTGAAATTCTTAAATTTAAATTTTTCTTAAATAATAATTTATACTTTATTTAATTTTTAAGAAAATTCAAAATTCTTGAAAATTAAATTTTTTGTAAATATTTATTTTTGATTAATTTATTTTCTAAGAAAATTAAATATATTGGAAATTTAAATTTCTCTTAAATATTAAATTAAGGGTACTCAACGATTGGTAGACTCAGGATTCCTCCGGGCTTTTAAAGTGGATTTTAATCTTTCAAAGAAAACGAAGACCATGTGCTATTCAGACGGAAAATTCCCGAACACGGATATTATAAGAAATGGTTTTCTTACTCCGATGGAACTGATTTCAAAACCTACAGACGAAAATTGTGGATCTTCCTCAAAGGCTTACTCCATAGGATACCCCTGGGTTTTCAGATGCAGGAAAAGAATGAAATTTCTACAGGTACAATTTTTCTCAGAGATTTTAAGACAACTCTATGATTCCAGATTATACAGTCACACAGTGGTTTGTAGCAATGCTATATTTATCCGGAAATCAATGAGATCATACAGGCAGGAGTTGTGGAGGTCAGAGAGAACAGGAGTTGTGGAGGTCAGAAAGAATAGGAATTGTGGAGGTCAGAGAGAATTGTTAGGTCCCAATATGTTTGTAGAAGGGGGGTTGAGTACAAACTATATCATTTAATCGAATAAAATATGGAATAAAAAGTGAAACAAAATTCAAGTTAAATAAAACTATTATTAAACTTAAAAGGTGTTACGACAACAGTATCGTTTACAAGGGATTAATGTCAAATAAATTATTCCAAATCTAGAATAAATTCGACATGAACTTTTCTAATTTTTGAAATAAAAAGATCAAATGCTAAAAGCAATTTGAGATTAAGTTCTAGGGATTTTGATCCGCTAGATAGTTACACAAGAACAAGAGAAGGATTTCTAGTGGTTTAGATTTAACATAAATACTAGAAATGAATGTCCTAAAATATTGCAGTTGAGGATAATAAGTTCTCTGCTTCTTTTTTTTCTGTGTTCTTGAGTTGGTTAAATATTCAATGTGATCGTCTTGAATGATCTGCTTCTGTTTACTTAAGTAATCAATCAATCCAATTGAATTGTACTGGCAAGACAATCCTTTGATCTAGCAAGACAATCGGTGAGACTATTGAATGAACTGGCAAGACTATCGGCAAGACAATCCTTTGAGCTGGAGAGACTTTCGGTATGACAATCTAAAAGAACTGGAAAGACTTTCGGTATGACAATTGAATTGTCATACCAGTTCAAATGTTTGTCTTGCTGAATTAATATTGAATATTAATTCAAAATTAATTCTGAAAATATATAATATTAATTCAGAATTAATTAACCAATTAATTCAATTAATCAATAAATTAATCTTTGAGGATATAATTTATTTTCTTAATTAAATTATATGACTTAATTAATTAATAGAGAATTAATACTATTCTTGAAAAGCAACCACTCTTCTGACAATCTTCTGAAAATCACTGAAAATTATGAATCAATTCCACTACTTCAATCTTGACACTCGATGTACTGTCTGGTTCATGAATGACTAACTTCTGTGACGTTTCTTCATGTCTTGACTTTGATAACATGATTTTCTGCAGATTAAATTCCTATAATTATCTGATACCCTGACAAGATCTCTGACACTTGATTAAATCAACAAGCTTAATTTATATCACTGAGGTTTGATCAATTTCTTGAACTTCTTCCAGTGAAGTAATTCCTCAAGTCTGTAGATGAACAATGTTTCTTAATCCTTTGACATATGTTACTTTGAGAGATCTCTTTGACGATAGAACCACTATTTACTTGTTACATTCTTATTTGAGTTGAGTTAAATCCTCGAATAAACAAATAGGTTATGACATATGCCTTTCAACCCCCCCCCCTATTTGTTTGTTAGACAATAACAACAAATACCTAGAGGATAACTCAACTAACAAATAAGAAAAAGATATAAACAGTAATTCAAAGTAAATAGCAGAAAAGTTCTGGATTATATTTAACATTTTCCAGATTCCAAAAGAAATTTACAAGTGAATACAAGATAGATGTTCCTCCAAACTGAACATATGAATACATTTGTCTATCTTGATTCATTAAGCTCTAAGCATATTACATTAAGTTTTGAGCTATTTGAATTCAGTTATCTTCACTTCTGAATTCACCTTCTTCCAATTGTTGCAGTAGCTCCTTGTCATAGACACGATCCCTTTCCGAAGAGAAACTGTCTGGTCTAACTGGTTGAACTCCAACTGACTTTAGCTTATTCTTCAACTGATTGTACCTTTTAATGTTCTTTTCACAATAAGCTTAAATCAGATCAGCAGCTTTAGCTTTCAACTCAGATGAGTATCCAGCAGTTCTTTAGCGATGTTCCATCCAGACAAGATGCTTAGCAGAGTAGTCTTTAAGAGATTGTGAATCGAGCTGGCAGATTTGAAGACAGTCCGACTTAAAGAATCTTACTTGAAAGGGCAAGTTGACCACTTGAGGACTAGCCCTATTAGCAAACTCTTTTAGGCTTTCACGAAGGACTTCGTTCAATTCCGAGCTTCTTTTGACTTTGTTGAGAAGAACCCAAATCTCTGATAAAGAATGATTCTCAAGCAGATGAAGTGAGTAACACCCCCAAATCCGGGGTCGGGGATTCGGGTTGTCACGAGTTCCATTTCCCTTATCAATACTTAATCTTAACAGTCAACCAACTACTGAGTACTGTGACCCCACAATACACACACACACACCACAAGTTATAGTCTCAGAGATGAATACCAAAAATAACACAAGTCATTTTATTCCATAATTATAGACCGTTAGACCTTAAAAGGGTTTCTGGATAAATTTATATTTTTTTGCCATTATTACAATTCATATAGATACATAAGTCTGGTACATCAGAAGTTAAAAGTCTAGCCTATTGGTAATTTCTACCTCAGCTACAGCGACATCAACGCTTCCAGAAAACTGCGGAACATTTCCTAACCGCTTGCAAATTGGAAGCTTGGTCCTGTTCATCTGTTGTTGTGTGATGAAAGAAGAAAGCAAGGGTGAGCAACAAGCCCACCGAAATAATATGTATAATAATTAACAATATATGAGCATTCTCATAGTACTCATGAAAGTCTTGGTCAAGAAGAAATGAACCAAGCTGATATCTTAATGCGACCCAGTCGCAAAGTATTCAGTATATATATACATATATACTTTTCACAATTTTTGAAATCCTCTGACATGTATAGTATACACAGGGTTCCAGTTTATAACTGTATAAAAATATCGTTGCAAGGTGATCTCATATATCTAACGTTGTCTCAACGTTTTTCTGAAAATCTTTGTCATTCATAAGATAATCATTAACTGGATATAAGTTGAAAAGATGAATTTACAAGATACTCCAATATACTTATACATTTTCCGAATACTACTTGAAGCACCACCGTTCAAGGTATAAACAGTTTCGAAAGTTCATCCCATAGATGAGACCACAAGTTAAGACTCGAATAGATCCAATCTTTGAAATATTATTGAATGAAATGAAGTCACGAGATACTTCATTTGATGGAAATACCATTATAATTGCTTAACCGTGTCAATGCTTCGGCAACCACCCATTCGTAGCCTTTCGACCGAAATGCTCTGGGTAGTGTTGCAGAAATATCCAACTGGATGATGAACTCATTACGGGAGTTTTCCGTGCCAGGAAGACCACTTACGATGATCAGTCTTAGTAGTGCAACCCCACCATTTTCTACATGAGAGGAGAACCTGTCGGATTTACTTGTCAACCGAACACTGGACTCCTAAGGAATGAACCGTCTTAGCGGAACTTCCAGGCCATTTGGGCCAATATAATAAGGTTGGGCCGGCGCCACTCGACCACTTACGCCACTCCTAGTTCAGATGAAATCCATGACTCTGAAACGTAAAGCTCGTCCCCCCTTTCTCCAAGTAGAAACTTGTTGATACAGCTCCACCAAGAAGTCGTATCTAGTTGGAAAGGAAAACACACCGATATTTCCCAGGCGATGCCTATTAATGGATTAACTTGTTCCAAGAATTTTACTTCCCGAGTGTTGGGTAAGTAATCAAAAACTCTTTTATCAAAATAGCAACCTTGTTGCGAATATAAAATACACCACAGAGCCGGATCCCTTAGGTTTTGAACAAGTATTTAAATCCCCTTCAAAAGGAAGATCTTAAATATAAAAATGGATTTTGGGATCCGCCCTAACTTTTAAAAATCATTTTGAAGACTCGAAAACATTTTTTAAGAATGTTTGGAGTGATGCTGATTTAATAAAATAAATCAGTCCCAATATATTAGAAAATATCTGAATATTATTATTTAAATAATATTCCCATAAAGAATAATCTTTATAAAAATAATTGAAGTAGAAGTTTTAAAACTTATACTTGAAATGAATATTAAATAACCAAAGATATACTTATACGAAAGTACTATCTTTATTTGAATAATCAAAAGTGAGTTTGATTATCGACACATTATTCTTTAATAAAATAAAGAATATTAATTAGTAAATAATCGGAGTCATGAGTCCTCGAATGAATATTCAAATAATAATATTCATTAAATAAAATAAACGGAGTCATATGTCCTCGAATGAATATTTAAAATAATGTTCATTAATAAAATAAACGGAGTCATAATCCCTCGAATGAATATTCAAAATAATATTCATTAATAAAATAAAGTTATCGAATAAACCTTATTTGATTCATAGTTTTGAAAACTATAGCTATATATATATAAATATATATAATATACTCAGGAACATCGACTCCTGGTTTTAGAAAATGTTCACCTTTGGATCCCCTATACTAAGGGTATACGCAACTACTGCTTATCTCTAGCATAGGTATTATGCAACTTATAAGCAGTGAAATCAACAAATAGATAACCAGATTATGAAACAAACATGCAGATATATACCATATCAGCATGCTTCAATATATCGCAAAATTTGCTAATTAACCAACATGCATCTATCACAAGATAATGCATATACATATATACATCACAACAACAGTATAACGGGTAGAAAACTTGCATGAGCGACTGGGGGTGGTAAAAGTCTTGGGATGAGTCTGGTAACCTATAAACCACATATAAGTTGGAATTAAACCAAAGTCACTTACGAATCTATACTTTAACCAATTAGACTCTAACGCTCGCTTTGCGCTCAACGATTCTCTTAAGTCGCTCGAGTACCCTCGGCTCCACCATTTTTAATAAATTAACCATTAAGAGTTTTAAGGCGATTCTTTCACGAGCACCTTACCAACTGCCTAATCCACTTTAAATAAATGTTTTATACTCCAATTAGTCATTTAAGGTCTTTAACCAATGTTTAAAAGTAAGGCGAGTGGTAATGGTTCGTTCGCGAAACGCCGTTACTTAAAACGGTCGTTTCTCCTAAACCGTACATCGGATTCAAACGAACCACATATCAAAACGAAGCTCATAACATGAACTATCTAATCATGGCAATGGTCAAAACCTAAAAGTGAGTTCTCGGGTCCTCATGTTAAGAACAAAAACAGTCTAAAGTAAATCGGACATTACGACGGCTATGTTTACGCGATTACCAATTTTTATCCTACTCCAAATCAACCACCAATCAACCACAATTCAAACATTCAACCTAACTCCATTCATACAATGCTAAAACATCCCCAACAACTCAATATTTCCAAATTTATACTACTTCCCAACATGAACTAAAAGTTTTACTTAAGTTCTTTAACTAATCAACAAGATTTACAACTCCAAACACATCACAAAACCAACACATCTCTAATTACACAATAATCAAGCTTCCCATGAACCATACCAAACACAAAAGCTCTAAATATACAAAAGTAGGGCTAGGGTATGAGATTATACCTTCCTTGGTGAGTAAAAGTAACTAAGGAGCTTGGAATCACCCTTGAAAGTCCTTACCAAAGCTTAATCTAAACAAAAACTCAAGAACAAAATTTTAAGTTCTTGAAAAACACTATTCACCAAGAACTTTGATGAATTGATTAGCTATGATAATCATGGAATCTTGAGCTTAAACTTATGGCTCATCTAAGTTATGAATTATAGAAGCTAAAGAAACAAACCTCTTGAATTATGAAGGTGTGTAGCTTAAGTTTTGAAAAACTTTCCCTTGCTTTCCATGGAAAAGCCGAGAGCTTTCTTGAAGAAAAGGAAGTCAAGTTGTGTTTTTTGTGATTTTTTTTGCTTGCCTTGGTTGGTTTCTTTTTTTTGATTAATTATTTTTAACCATGGTGAATTTTGTGTGGTTCACAATCAACCAACAACACACTTCTCTTTTGGTCATGCTTAGGCCATCATGCTATGTCATCCTCCTACACTTGTCCTCTTCCTGTTGGTGAGATGACATCACTCCCCACTAACCCTTTGATTAACTCTTAATCACTTGGCTAATGACCGCTGATCTGTTATACGGTTCGCTTAACTTTCGTTTTCATTTATCGTTTGAGGGATCATACTCGGGATCTTATTACTTGGGTTCCCTTAACCTTTCTCAATAAATTATATTCCTTTTATGATCCTCTCTTATAATCCTTGAATTTAAATCCTTTTTATCATGTTACCTTATACTCAATTCTTTCGGTATCTGGTGGATTTTCGGGAAAAATCAAAGTGTTCGAATTTGGATTCCGACGATCTTTACATACACTTATATACCATACAGAGTACTAATAAGATCTCAGAATAACAATAAAAGAACCCCTACATAGTGTGGCATGAAAAGTTTTCTTATTCAGCATAATTAGCAAAAACACTATTTATAAGGGTTACAAAAAGTTCAAAATTTTTGGGGTTATTACAGTCTCCCCTCCTTAAAAGGATTCCGTCCCGGAATCAAATAGAAAATAAACGGGGTACTTTTCTAGCATTGCGCTCTCTAGTTCCCATGTTGATTCTTCCACATTATGATTCTGCCATAGCACTCTGACTAGCTTGATCACTTTGTTCTGAAGCACCTGCTCCTTCTTATCCATAATCTTTACTGGTTTCTCCACGTAAGTCAGATCTGGTTGCATATCCACATGCTCGTACTCCACTATATGTCTGGCATCCGGATTACACTTTCTTAACATTGATACGTGGAACACGTTATAAACTTGCTACATGTTCGGGGGTAAGGCTAGCTCATATGCTAACTTCCCAATACATCTTAATACCTCAAATGGTCCAACAATTCGTGGGCTTAGCTTTCCTTTCTTTCCGAACCTCATCCATCCTTTCCAAGGGAATATCTATAACAGCACTAGGTCCCCTACTTCCTATTCCTTGTCCTTTCGTGTCAAATCAACATACTTCTTATGTCTCTCTCAAGGCTACTACCAGTCGTCCTCTGATTAGATCTACTATATCCTTGGTCCTTTGGACCAGTGCTGGTCCGAGCATCTTGCGCTCTGCAATCTTCATCCCAACATAAGGGAGATCGACATTGTCTTCCCTCAAGGATCTCATAAGGTGATATCTCAATACTGACATATGATCTATTATCGTAAGAAAACTCAATCCGTGTTAAGTGATCATTCCAATTTCTCTCAAGTCTATTGCACAGACTCTCATCATAGCTTCTAGCATTATAGCTTTTGCTTCTCACTACCCATTCTTTTCCAGTTCGTAGTCGTTACTATCTTCCGTACATAATACTATACTGGTTACACTTTTGCTCGTTAGCGTTCTATAACCTTTTAATAACCACGTCAACCTTAGTATCACGGACGCGTTAGAATCGGAATACCACCTTACTTGGTACCACTTCATCCCTAGCTGCCTCCATCTTCGAAAGCTTGATCCATCATATAGAAGTAAAGGAATTTGTTGAGAGATCACTATGATCACGAACACTTGTTCTATTGCATAGTTATTACAGAAGGTGGCCAGCCTTTAGTACTTGACAACCAATTAAACAACATGTGGTATCTTACTAGGCTTCTATCACACAGATAGATAGTCATTCAGCAATACCTCCCCTTCTGGAAGGGTTGTTCTTCTCAGCTTATATGAAATGAAAAGAAGAGAAAAGAACGAATTGAAGAGAATTGTATATATGAAAAAAATATACTGCCACAAAATATCTGGCTTGGAACCTACCTCTGAACTATAGAGGTTTGTCATGGGAGAACAAAACATATGTGTATATATATCAGCATCAAGTATTATCGCATCGCATTTCGCCTGCTTAAATATTTTTGCTATTCCATCCATCATTCTATGGACACATGCTCTTCCTCGAGCTTATACTCAATCACCTTTGAAACTCCCTCGACATCGAAAATCAAATCTGGAATCTCATTCTATACATCATCGTTACTAGAATTCTATGCTTGCACCACAACCTTCCTCGTATAGTAATACAACTCTCTATTGATAAGAAGGAATAAGTATTCAATAGGTAGATAATCTACTTAATTAGTCTATCAATGATAACTTATACACCACCATGACCCGATTAGTGGTACTCAATCTCAACATCCATCCTAATACAACTCTCACGGTTGTAATCGACTCATTACTCGCAGAATCATTGCTGCATTACTGTGGTCCATCGCTGACCTACTGTAGTTATTCATTTTTTATGAAATCTTAATAGCTAACCATACGGAGTCCATACTTGTCGTATCAAATTCTTCTAAGGAGGTAACATGATCACCGTTCATGATTCATGAAGAACACTCCTGAACTTGGCGTACATATGACATGAAGCAGATAAAATTGCAGAAGAGTTCAATCAAAACAACGATAGCAGGTTAATACCATTCTTAATCATATGCCTTCAATAGAAGACTTAACTCAAAGGTTTGTTTAGTCCTTTTTGAAACATGGTCCTGGCTTATTCTCGAGATAGTACCTTTTAAGATAGATAGCCTGCTCATGGTGATTACACGAATTAAACCTTTACCAAACTATTATTACGGTTGGGTATTGCACAGTCATCAGAAGGAATGTCAATCTTCCAAACCATAATACAACCTTCACGGCTTCAACCATCATCACTATATTCCTCTGAAACGAGCGCCTATAATTCCTCTCTTACACTTAGAGTGTCGGCCACCTCTTTGGCCTTTCCTGATAGTAAAATTTTCTTACAATCAATGTCATTTTAAATGATCTTCAACTAAATTTTTCTACTTCATTTCCAATCACTGCTTGTGTGAAGATGTTTTCCTTAAAATCTAACGAGTAAAAAAAATATATCACCATTTTTCCATAAGTTATTGCCTCAGTCTTTAGAAGTTAATCATTGTCATGACTGACTCTCGATCATACTTAGGACATCTTTTATCTTAGGTCCTAATTGCCCTGAACAATTTTGACCTTTACTGGTTCGATCCATACTTTCTCGTGGTTTAACACGTGCCCCACTTGGCATTATTATAATTACGTCACATTTCCTTTATCAAAATTTCTATTCTTGAGAACTTTGAATATTACCTCTCTCTTTGTAAAACCTCTAAGGTTATCCTTAAATCCTTCATCATGTACACCCTAGGAATAGGGCGTATCAAAATACCATTTACTAATACTAGAACCATTGTCTATGTACTTCTAAAAATTTTCTCTACCGATCTTTAAAGGTTGTTGCTACCTTGATCCTTTCCAATTCATACTGTCAAAACTTATGCTGTCCCTATTAAGGGTGGAATGCCAACCTTTATGCATTCCCCTAGGATTCATCTCAAGTTATCGAAGTTATATCCTTAATTCCACCTTTAAAAAGGTACTTGCATCCTTCCATGGATAAATCAAGTCATATATCCTTGATAGATTATCTTATTCAATCATTCCCACCCAGATAGTCTATACCAATTTCACAATAGCATCCTTATTCAAACTGAGGTCAACACATATGGCCTTCAAAAGATAACAATGGTTACCCGCTTTTCTTTCCTGATTTGGTAATGATAACATGGATGTTCTGAAAGATATTGGTCGTGTTCAACGTGAACATCTTTTTAATAAATCCTTATTTTCTTTTGTTGTTTATCTCAACAGTCATCTGAACGTTAGGATGTCTTTCATACCTGGCGTCTCCCTTTCTGGGTATCATGCCACCGGTCTTACACTTCACATTCTTGAAGGTCACTTCCTTCATCCAATTTTCCTAATTTCCTACTTTCTTGTCTCCTCAGTCTATCCGCGTCTCATTATTTATCCTTCAAACTATCTCAAGGTTTCCTCGAATTCTCCCAACTTAAAGGGGGTACAATATGTACATCTCTTATGCCTTCAACCATCAACTTTAACTCATAGTGAATCATCCTCATCCTGACGATCACATACTTTCTATTTCTATTACTATGATTCTTTAGGGTTTCCTCATACCCAACTCCCTTATCATTCCTCAAACTCTATTGCCTTTATATTCCTTTCCACTTCAGTTTCTTTTTATTTTCTTTTCTCTTACAATCATTTCATGAACCCACTAATTATTTCCTTCAAACATCACGTCGTTCTGGGATTCTTGTCCTCCGAACGAATCTTTACAACTTTTACAATCTTAGATTCATAATTCATCATATTCGTCCGCCTTTGTTCTGGATCTTAAAGCTTTTACACTATCTCCATAACCTTGGGATTTACTTTCTCGAAAACAATTGACTGAACTTTAATCAGTTTATCATAACCTCTTGCTTCGTGCCTTTCTTGGTCTTTCACCAGTGGGTGGTCTCTCTCTTAGGAGGGTAAGTGATAAAAACAGTCTTTTCTGATTCGTCAATCATTTAGAATCTCAAATGATTCCTGTATTTCCTTTAGCCAGGCTCTTTCCTCGACTGGGTCAGCTATTTCCTTGGAACTTTGAGAGCTTAGCGACTTAAAGTTCCTGAAAGAATTTCACACCAAATTGTTTCCTCAAGGTGGTGGTTAGGGGTAAAAGTATAAGTTTTGTTTTAGGCAGGTCCATGGATTGCCCAATAGGAATACCATCCTGGTTTTTCCTATCTTGCTCGACTTCTGTTTTCTCAGTCTAAATGTTTCTTCCTACTCCCCATAATTGGGGTCATCTTTTAATTTAAAATCCTCATTTTCCACTTCATTATATTTTGGGTTCCTTATATCTTAATTGCGACTTCCTTGATTATCACATTCAAGGTTTGCCCCTAATCTTATTCCTCATGGGGGCATAATGCTTGGAAAAATTTTGAGAATCTCTGGATATTTGTCTTACTTACTTTGCTTAAGTCCGTCCCTCGTTCAGTCCTTACATGATTGCAAATTATGAATTCTCAAGTTCTATAAACTTCATGACACTCTCTTAAGTGTTAATAGTGCAATTAACAATATGAACTTATCACAAACAAACTGATCTGAACTGAAATTAACGAATATATACATAACCATTTGTTCGAGGGTACAACAACTGAACACATAAAAGAGAATTACATCATTTGATCTAATCGCTTCTATCTCAAAAGTACTACCATAGATAATCATCTTGTCATTAAAACTAATCATTCATAACTTAGGCTAATCCTCCAAAAGCGGTGTTGCACGAAATCCTTGTCAGATTGCTCAGACTCTGCATACTAATATGGATCAAGAAATGTGGGCACGCACGACATCCCTAACCTGCTCCATTAAAGCGGTGATGAGGTCTAAGATAGTTGCAAGTAGAGCTGGATCAATCTGACCCTCAAGATGGCCTCTAGCTGTAACACGAGTGGTAGCCTCAATCCTTTCCATGCTATAAGCTAGTCCTGCCGGAAGTACCCCGCTCTCAATCCTCGGTGCAGTAAGTCGATCCAACAGATCACTCCTAACATTACGGGCCTCAGACAGGACACCCAAAGTCATATAATAATCGGCGATAAGAGAAGCCTGAGTGGTGGCATCTAGCAGTTCATGGGGTGCAGGTGGTGCAGACCCAGGAGATCCAAATGGATAACCAAGCACGGTATCAGGTGACAATAGTGCAGGAGATAAAGGTGGCATTTCCTCAGTAGGTGTTGGGCTCTGTACAGGGGAGGGAACAGGAATTGGTGGAACCTCATGGATGTCTACAGAAACCTCTGGAAGAGGGTCTGATACTGGTATAATTGGTGTCATGGAAGGCCCCACTCCTTCTGCCCTCATTATCCTTTGTGCCCTTGGTAACTCTTCATCCTCTAGTGCCACCCTCGCGGCCATTCTAGCTCTGGTAGTCGCCCTGACTACGGTCATCAATTCCTCAGCAGTCCTCTCCTTATTCCCGTCAGGATCCTCCACGAGATCCTCCTCAGCAACAATCCCTTCTGGGATAACATCCTAAACCGCAACATTCTCAATATGAATCTCATCCAGTCCCTCGTTAGGGTACTCTATCGGATTCACAATTTGATCTCCAATATGTAATAAAATATCCTCATGCTGATGCTCCTAAAAATCAGGGTTCGGTGCCCCGCTGCCCTATACAAGAACGAACTATGTTACTATCATAATATTTACAAGGGTTCCCGTAAGGGTTTTAACTGTCAGTACTACGTTAGGTAGCCCGACTATGAACTTGGCAAGAGTTCTTATTATCTTAGTGAACTTATTATCTTAACGTCACATCATCTCTGAGGTTTATAACGCTTGGCTCTGATACCATTTCAGTAACACCCCCAAATCCGGGGTCGGAGATTCGGGCTGTCACGAGTTCCATTTCCCTTATCAATACTTAATCATAACAGTCAACCAACTACTGAGTACTGTGACCCCACAATATACACACACACACCACAAGTTATAGTCTCAGAGATGAATACCAAAAATAACACAAGTCATTTTATTCCACAATTATAGACCGTTACACCTTAAAAGGGTTTCTGAATAAATTTACATTTCTTTGCCATTATTACAATTCATATAGATACATAAGTCTGGTACATCAGAAGTTGAAAGTCTAGCCTATTGGTAATTTCTACCTCAGCTACAGCGGCATTAACGCTTTCAGAAAACCGTGGAACATTTCCTAACCGCTTGCGAATTGGAAGCTTGGTCATGTTCATCTTTTCTATCTGTTGTTGTGTGATGAAAGAAGAAGGTAAGGGTGAGCAACAAGCCCACCGAAATAATATGTATAATAATTAACAATATATGAGCATTCTCATAGTACTCATGAAAGTCTTGGTCAAGAAGAAATGAACCAAGCTGATATCTTAACGCGACCAAGTCGTAAAGTATTCAGTATATATATACATATATACTTTTCAAAATATTGGAAGTCCTCTTCCATGCATAATATACACAAAGTTCCAGTGTATAACTGTATAAAAAAATATCGTTGCAAGGTGATCTCATATATCTAACCTTGTCTCAACGTTTTTCTGAAAATCTTTGTCATTCATAAGATAATCATTAACTGGATATAAGTTGAAAAGATGAAGTTACAAGATACTCAAATATACTTATATCTTTTTCGAATACTACTTGAAGCACCACCGTTCAAGGTATAAACAGTTTCGAAACTTCATCCCATAGATGAGACCACAAGTTAAGACTAGAATAGATCCAATCTTTGAAATATTATTGAATGAAATGAAGTCACGAGATATTTCATTTGATGGAAACACCATTATAATTGCTTAACCCTGTCAATGCTTCGGCAACCACCCATTCGTAGCCTTTCGACCGAAATGCTCCGGGTAGTGTTGCAGAAATATCCAACTGGATGATGAACTCATTACGGGAGTTTGCCGCGCCAGGAAGACCACTTACGATGATCAGTCGGAGTAGTGCAACCCCACCATTTTCTACATGTAGAGGAGAACCTGTCGGATTTACTTGTCAACCGAACACTGGACTCCTAAGGAATGGACCATCTTAGCGGAACTTCCAGGCCATTTGGGCCAATATAATAAGGTTGGGTCGGCACCACTCGACCACTTACGCCACTCCTAGTTCAGATGAAATCCATGACTCTGAAACGTAAAGCTCGTCCCCCCTTTCCCCAAGTAGAAACGTGTTGATACGGCTCCACCAAGAAGTTGTATCTAGTTGGAAAGGAAAACTCACCGATATTTCCCAGGCGATGCCTGTTAATGGATTAACTTGTTCCAAGAATTTTACTTCCCGAGTGTTGGGTAAGTAATCAAAAACTCTTTTATCAAAATAGCAACCTTGTTGCGAATATAAAATACACCACAGAGCCGGATCCCTCGGGTTTTGAACAAGTATTTAAATCCCCTTCGAAAGGAAGATCTTAAATAT
The DNA here is from genome assembly GCF_009905375.1 of Apium graveolens. Lineage (NCBI taxonomy): Eukaryota > Viridiplantae > Streptophyta > Magnoliopsida > Apiales > Apiaceae > Apium > Apium graveolens. The sequence goes on along the minus strand of NC_133650.1, from coordinate 272,721,598 downwards.
AAAAATGGATTTTGGGATCCGCCCTAACTTTTAAAAATCATTTTGAAGACTCGAAAACATTTTTTAAGAATGTTTGGAGTGATGCTGATTTAATAAAATAAATCAGTCCCAATATATTAGAAAATATCTGAATATTATTACTTAAATAATATTCCCATAAAGAATAATCTTAATAAAAATAATTGAAGTAGAAGTTTTTTAAAACTTATACTTGACATGAATATTAAATAACCAAAGATATTCTTATACGAAAGTACTATCTTTATTTTAATAATCAAAAGTGAGTTTGATTATCGACACATTATTCTTTAATAAAATAAAGAATATTAATTAGTAAATAATCGGAGTCATAAGTCCTCGAATGAATATTCAAATAATAATATTCATTAAATAAAATAAACGGAGTCATATGTCCTCGAATGAATATTCAAAATAATATTCATTAATAAAATAAACGGAGTCATAAGCCCTCGAATTAATATTCAAAATAATATTCATTAATAAAATAAAGTTATCGAATAAACCTTATTCGATTCATAGTTTTGAAAACTATAACTATATATATATATATATATAAATATATATAATATACTCGGGAACATCGAATCCTGGTTTTAGAAAATGTTCACCTTTGGGTCCCCTATACTAAGGGTATACGCAACTACTGCTTATCTCTAGCATAGTATTATGCAACTTATAAGTAATGAAATCAACAAATAGATAACCAGATTATGAAACAGACATGCATATATATACCATATCAGCATGCTTCTATATATCGCAAAATTTGCTAATTAACCAACATGCATCTATCACAAGATAATGCATATACATATATACATCACAACAACAGTATAACGGGTAGAAAACTTGCCTGAGCGACTGGGGGTCGTAAAAGTCTTGGGATGAGTCTGGTAACCTATAAACCACATATAAGTTGGAATTAAACCAAAGTCGCTTACGAATCTATACTTTAACCAATTAGACTCTAACGCTCGCTTTGCGCTCAACGATTCTCTTAAGTCGCTCGAGTACCCTCGGCTCCACCATTTTTAATAAATTAACCATTAAAAGTTTTAAGGCGATTCTTTCACGAGCACCTTACCAACTGCCTAATCCACTTTACATAAATGTTTCATACTCCAATTAGTCATTTAAGGTCTTTAACCAATGTTTCAAAGTAAGGCGAGTGGTAATGGTTCGTTCGCGAAACGCCGTTACTTAAAACGGTCGTTTCTCCTAAACCGTACATCGGATTCAAACGAACCACATATAAAAACGAAGCTCATAACATGAAATATCTAATCATGGCAATGGTCAAAACCTAACAGTGAGTTCTCGGTCCTGATGTTAAGAACAAAAACAGTCTAAAGTAAATCGGACATTACGACGGCTATGTTTACGTGATTACCAATTTTTATCCTACTCCAAATCAACCACCAATCAACCACAATTCAATCATTCAACCTAACTCCATTCATACAATGCTACAACAGCCCCAAAAACTCAATATTTCCAAATTTATACTACTTCCCAACATGAACTAAAAGCTTTACTTAAGTTCTTTAACTAATCAACAAGATTTACAACTCCAAACACATCACAAAACCAACACATCTCTAATTACACAATAATCAAGCTTCCCATGAACCATACCAAACACAAAAGCTCTAAATATACAAAAGTAGGCCTAGGGTATGAGATTATACCTTCCTTGGTGAGTAAAAGTAACTAAGGAGCTTGGAATCACCCTTGAAAGTCCTTACCAAAGCTTAATCTAAACAAAAACTCAAGAACAAAATTTTAAGTTCTTGAAAAACACTATTCACCAAGAACTTTGATGAATTGATTAGCTATGATAATCATGGAATCTTGAGCTTAAACTTATGGCTCATCTAAGTTATGAATTATAGAAGCTAAAGAAACAAACCTCTTGAATTATGAAGGTATGTAGCTTAAGTTTTGAAAAACTTTCCCTTGATTTCCATGGAAAAGCCGAGAGCTTTCTTGAAGAAAAGGAAGTCAAGTTGTGTGTTTTGTGATTTTTTTTGCTTGCCTTGGTTGGTTGCTTTGTTTTGATTAATTATTTTTAACCATGGTGAATTTTGTGTGGTTCACAATCAACCAACAACACACTTCTCTTTTGGTCATGCTTAGGTCATCATGCTATGTCATCCTCCTACGCTTGTCCTCTTCTTGTTGGTGAGATGACATCACTCCCCACTAACCCTTTAATTAACTCTTAATCACTTGGCTAATGACCGTTGATCTGTTATACGATTCGCTTAACTTTCGTTTTCGTTTATCGTTTGAGGGATCATACCTGGGATCTTATTACTTGGGTTCTCTTAACCTTTCTCAATACATTATATTCCTTTTATGATCCTCTCTTATAATCCTTGAATTTAAATTCTTTTTATCCTGTTACCTTATACTCAATTCTTTCGGTATCTCGTGGATTTTCGGGAAAAATCAAAGTGTTCGAATTTCGATTCTGACGATCTTTACATACACTTATATACCATACAGAGTACTAATAAGATCTCAGAATAACAATAAAAGAACCCCTACATAGTGTGGCATGAAAAGTTTTCTTATTCAGCATAATCAACAAAAACACTATTCATAAGGGTTACAAAAAGTTCAAAAATTTTGGGGTTATTACAAAGTGATACCTTAAAAGATCCTTCACTCTGACAATATACAAATATGCTCATTTCATTTAATAATTTGTCAAAAGCAGCTGAGATCCTTGAGATTTCAGTCTTGATAGCATTCATGTACACGTTATTGTTTGGATTAGAAATTTCCAGCCTGTCAAGAAGATGTAGAAACTCTCTATCATTGTTTGTGGTCAGCTGAGGTATATCAAGAACTCTTCTTGCTTCATCCCATTTAACACCAATCTTCAGCTTGACATCTCTTCTCCTTTCTTTAGCTTTAATGTCATGAAGACGTTGCTTTTGAAGAGTTTCTGTTCTTTGGATGTCTTTCCTCATGTCAATGATCTGAGATATTTTTTTAAGTTCAGCTTCTTTTCTCTTCAACTCTGATTGCTGTTGCTGGAACTCTTTCTCAAAAACAGGATCCACTTGAGCTTCCTCTTCCCATTCTTCAAAATTACTCTCCTCATCTGCTTCAAAGATACCAGCTTTATCTTCCAAGACTGGTTCAGTGGGAACATCAAGAATATCGAAGTCATCTTGTTCTCCACTATAGTATACATCATCAGCCTTCCTTCTCTCTCCAGCAGAAGAATCTTTTTCTTTACCTTTTGCACTTCTCCCCTGCTTCTCCCCCTTAGTTGAGTAATCCTCTACAGATTTCCCTTTAGACCCTTCATGACCTCCATTACCTCCAGAGCCCGAGCCTCCACCAGACGGCCCTTCAAAGAAGGTCATTTGCTCTTCATCAGGGCAGTGAGAATTTTTAATTATACAATACAAGTGCTTCATCCCTTCATTGAGATGTTCCATGCCCTTTTCTATCTTTAAGAATCTGGAGGAGTCCAGTGAATGGTTTATTTCAATCAGATCTTCAAGAGAGTTCATTCTTGTATGGATAGAGTAGAGGTTTGAAATGTCTTCAGCTGATAAAGTTGGAGATTCCTGAATGGAGTTAAGCTTTGGTATCACAGTGGTCTTCAAATATGAGATATCATTCCTGATGAATGCCAGCTGATTGTTGACAGAGGTGGAAAAGAAGACCGTTCAACCACTTGTGCTTTGAATGTTTGAGCCTCAGCCTGACTTTTAGCAAGTTGATCTTTCAGAGTAGCAATCTGAGCTAACAGGTTTTCAGTGTTTGTGTCTGTGTGTGCGCTCACCTGAATATCTCTCGTATTTGGTTCACTCATCTCACGTGCTTGTGTTTCTCTCAATATAATTGCTCGTGAGGAGCCTTCCTGTTGCTGGTCTTCCGTACCTGCAATTGAAATCACCCTAGCCTCTTCAAGAGAGGTCAGTGGTGGTGCAATGGGAATTCGCGAGTCCCGATCCTCAGCCAAGTCTATCTTTTCATTGGAAATAGATGTCTGAATTGATTCAGGGATAGACTGACCAAGTTGCCCTCCACTTTCTCCATATAAATTTGCGAGTGGAGAATCCCATAAGGGAGCCAGAGGTGATGGTTCTGGGAGGGGAGAAAATGACTCAATTAGAGGTGGCTGAGAGTCAAATTTTCCCTCTGAAGTATATGACTGCTCTTCTGCCGTAACTATGGCAGGCACTGTAACCGACTCAATGTGCACTTCTCTCTCTATGTCCTGAGTGTCATCTATTGGTATGTATGCTTCCATTGTGAGTAATGGAAGTATGCTTGACTCAGTAAAAGATGCCACGACCCTATGGCAAATTTCAATAGATTCATCCTGTTGAGAGAATGTCTCTAGTAACTGTTCATTGGCCATTTCAAAGTCCATGTCCTGTTGGGAGGACAAGGATGGGCTTTCAGATGCCTCAGTAAATGTTCTTCTTTTCTTGGGAGGAGGCAGATCTGAGGGTTCATTCACATCCAAAAACACACTACTTCCTACTAACCTTCTCGGTAACATTTTTGACAGTGGGGGAGAGTTTGAGACAGGTTGTGACTCTGTGTTTGGCTCTATGACCTGGGATTGAAGCTGTGGTTCTACAACTTCATGGTCAGCCCTATCAACCACTGGGGGTCTTTCAACAGAAGTAGGAATAGTTTGAGAGTGAGGAATTATTACCTGCGGTGGAAGAGCATCAGATGTTTGTGCCTGGGTGGCTTGAACCACTGGAGGTTGAGCTTGCTGTTCATGACCGGGAAGATTGAAAATTGGTAAAGGAATGAAAGTGGCCATGAAAGCAGATACAAGTACTGGAACTTGCATGAATTTAAAGGTTGTGTCTTGGCGTGTGTAGATCTTTTTGCTTACCGGAGGGGGTTCAGCTACTGATGAGTTAGCAAAAAGAGCCTTATGCTCAGGTGAGAGAAGATGTTCTGCTATAAGCATAAGAAATCGAGCGTAGTAGCAAGAAACCCTACGATTCGTAGAATGATCACGCAAAGCTGTAGTGAGACGTCTCAGAAGAATGGGTAAAATTAATTTTCCAAAATTGATCCTTTGATTGAAAACAACCGCAAGACCAATATACTGCAGAGTAGAAGTGATGTTATGAAAATTGGATTTAGTGCAGTTGGCAAACACTTTGGAAAGTGTATCGAAGAAAATATCCCATTCAGAAACCAAATTGGATTTAGACAGCTTGGTTAAATTAATCTCCCCCTGATAGTGAATGGAATGGAAAAAATTTGAAATCTCATTATCAGTGGGTAAATTAACAAAATTGTCCATTGGAAAATTTAAAGCTCTATTGATAACTGTTTCATCAACTACATACTGTGTGTTTGTCACGGTGAATGAAAAAGATTTAGAATCAGGGGCCACAGTAGAAGTTATGCAAATCAGTCTAAGCAAATCGATATTTAATGTAAACATTTGATTTAAGAGCAGGGCTAACAATCGAATGATCGTTTAAAAATCGAATCCAAGGCTTAAATTTTTCAACATTACAATTATCCGGATTAAAATAACCAACATGATTATGCGAGATAATTTGGAAATTGAGAGCCATTAAAAACAAATACAAATAGACGCACACTAACACACACAACACAATACCCGATTTAAGAAAAAAAATTGGGTTTTAGAATATAAAAACAAAGTGAAAAAGAAACACCCAATTGCAATTGACAGATCTGGAAAAAAAAGTATTAAGGAGAAAAAAAATGGGCAGCACTTCTGTATTTATACACACGTATGTATATGTAACAGGAGTGAAGTTTTAGTGATGCTGAGTAAAGACTTGAGCAAGGAAGAAATAACAATGGCGGTTGAGTGCTTGTTCGGAAGAAAACGAAAGAGACAGAGACTGTTGAAAGAGAATTGAAAACTGAGATGTGAATAATAAAAAAAGACAGACAAACACTAGCCTAAGTAGTAAAACTGGTATGATAATCCGGGATTGTCATACCGATTGTCATACCAGGCAAATGGTTGAATTTTAAAAGAAACTAAAATAGCTGGTATGACAATCCGATAGTCATACCGATTGTCATACCAGTACAAAATAAAAAGAATTTAAACCGAATAAACTAGAAAGACAATCGATAGTCATACCGATTGTCATTCCAGTACAAAATAAAAAGAAATATATATAATATAAGTTTTATAACTGGCAAGACAATTGATAGTCATACCGATTGTCTTGCCAGTATAAAACTATACTGAAAATTTAAACTAAACACATATAAACTGGAATGACTTTCAGCAAGACACTTTCAATAGTCTTGCTGATTGTCATTGCAGTTATAAAACAAATTGAAACAGAATTTACAAGTACAGAAAATATTTACAAAATTAAAATATTCAGAAATAATTATATTTTAGTCCAAAAATAGATTTCTTTTGAATTTCAGCAAATAAAATTCATAGAAAAATATTTTTAGAGAAAATAAAATATTCTGAGATATTAAAATTAACAAGTTGAATAAATAAATAAGATAAGATAATAAAAATTACATAGAAATAAGCAAGGAATATGGTAAACATGATAAAAAAAATTTGCAAATGAATTTTTTATCCATGAAAAATTCATTTGTAAATTCATTCAAGAACAGATCTCAGATATTAACTAGTTTAATCACTAAAACTATTCAACATACCCAATTTACCAACTAATCTGGTAAATGTGGATTCATCAAGTGGTTTAGTGAAAATATCTGATATTTGTTCTTCTGTTGGAACAAAAAATAGTTCAACAGTACCATTCATGACATGCTCTCTAATAAAATGATACCTGATGTCGATGTGCTTGGTCCTCGTGTGCTGCACAGGGTTGTTGATGATGGCTATTGCACTTGTATTGTCATATAAAATAGGAATTTTGTTCAATACAGAGACATAGTGAATTTTGTTCAATACAGAGACATAGTCTCGTAGCTGGTTCCTAATCCACAAGATCTGAGCACAGCAGCTTCCAGCAGCAATATATTCAGCCTCGACCGTTGAGTTGAAAACTGTTTGTTGTTTCTTGCTATACCATGAGACTAACCTGCTACCTAGGAATTGACAACTCCCTGAGGTGCTTTTCCTATCAACAACACATCCTGCGTAATCTGAATCTGTATATCCAACAAGGCTAAAACCAGATTCTTTAGGGTACCAGATACCTAGATTTGGTGTTCCCTTAAGATATCTCAAGATTCGTTTTACAGCAACGAGATAAATATCTCTAGGATCCGCTTGGAACCTTGCACATAAGCATGTAGTATACATAATATTTCGTCTACTTGCAGTAAGATAGAGTAACGAGCCAATCATACCTCTGTAGCTTATGACATCTACCTTAATGGAGTTTTCACATGGTCCTAGCTTGACAGCTGTAGTTGACGGAGTCCTTGCTGATGCAGAATCCTCTAGATTGTACTTTTTGAGGAGTTCCTTGAGATACTTGGATTGACAAATAAATATTCCATCTAACCTTTGATTTACTTGTAATCCGAGAAAGAACTTCAGCTCTCCCATCATGCTCATTTCAAATTTGTTGTGCATTAACTTAGCAAATCTCTTACAGAGATTATCATTAGTAGACCCAAATATTATATCATCCACATAGACTTGGACTAATATAGTATCATTCTTATGCTTTTTAGAAAAGAGATTTTTGTCTATGACACCTCTAACAAAGCTATTTTCAATAAAAAATTCAGAGAGAGTGTCATACCATTTTCTCGGAGACTGTTTGAGACCATAGATAGCCTTGAAAAGAAAGTAGACAAAATCCAAATGATCTGGATCTTCAAAACCAGGAGGTTGCTCTACATACACCTCTTCATCCAGCTTTCCATTCAGAAAGGCACTCTTGACATCCACTTGATAAACTTTAAAGTTTGAGAATGCTGCGAATGCCAGAAATATCCTGATGGCCTCAAGTCTAGCCACTAGAGCATAGGTTTCATCATAATCAATGCCTTCAGCTTGAGAATACCCTTTAGCTACCAGTCTTGCTTTGTTTCTTGTAACCACACCATCTTCATCTAGCTTATTCCTGAATACCCACCGAGTACCAACATCACTTTTGTGTGTAGGTCTAGGTACCAGTTTCCAGACTTGTTGACTTTCAAACTGATTGAGTTCATCTTGCATAGCAATTACCCAATCTGGATCAGTCAGTGCTTCCTCAATCTTCTTTGGTTCCATCTCATAAAGAAATCTTGAGAACAAACATTCATTTTGAGTAGTACGTCTAGTTCTGACTCCAACATCTGGATCACCAATAATTAGCTCAAAAGGATGAGCTTTATTCCAGACAGTCTGTCTTGGAAGATTTGATCTTGATGATTCGCCTTGAAATTCATTGGGATGTTGTGTCCTACTAGTTGATCCTTCAGCATCTCCCCCTGAGTTGTTGCTAGGTTGTCTTGATGATTCTCCGTCAGTAGCAGTGGTATATCCATTGTTGTCAATGTTTCGATCACCATTACTTTAAGTATCATCACCATTACCAGGTTCTTCACCAGCAGCAACCTCAGGTACTTGATCATTATCTGATTCTGAATCTGACATATCATCAAACTTCAGTTTCTTAGAAGGATCTTCAGTTTGGATACTTGGGAGTTTAGTGTCATCAAATGTAACATTGACACTATCAGTTACTCTGTGTTGATCAATGATATACACCCTGTATGATCTTCTTCCATAACCAACAAAAGTACCCTCATATGCCTTTGCCTTGAACTTACCACGACGATCATCTCCATCCTTGAGCACAAAGCATCTGGCACCAAATACATGAAAGTATTTGATAGAAGGTTTCTGTTCATTCATAATCTCATAAGGAGTCTTTGTTGATTAGAGTTCAATTCTGAGTATAACATGCAGTATTGACAGCTTCAGCCCAAAAGTACATTGGAAGACCTGATTCACTTAACATAGTTCTTGCAGCTTCAATAAATGTACGATTCTTCCTTTCTACCACTCCATTTTGCTGAGGGGTTCTAGGAGCTGAAAATTGTCTGGTAATCCCTTTGTCTGTACAGAATCCATTGAGAAGTGAATTCTTGAATTCTGTTCCATTATCTGACCTTATTGCTCTAACAGGGATATTAGAATTTAACTCGATCAACTTGATATGATCAATCACAACTTGTGGTGTTTCATCCTTAGAGTGAAGGAATAAAACCCACGTATACTTGGAATAGTCATCAACTAACACAAGAAAGTAACACTTCTTTGACATAGAAAGAACATTAATTGGTCCAAATAAATCCATGTGCAATAGTTGAAGAACACAAGTTATGGAGGATGTGTCTGTGCCTTTGTGACTTGCTTTCTTTGACTTTCCTTTCTGGAAAGCCTCACACAGTCCTTCTGAGGAGAATTCTAGTTGAGGCAGACCTCTGGCCAATTCTCTCTTGACAAGTGTAATAACTCCCAAAATTTTGAACTTTTTGTAACCCTTATGAATAGTGTTTTTGCTGAATAAGGAAAATGTTCATGCCACACTATGTAGGGTTTCTTTTATGGATATTCTGAGATTTTATTAGTACTCTATATGGTATATAAGTGTATGTAAAGATCGTCAGAATCCAATTCCGAACACTTTGATTTTTCCCGAAAATCCACTAGATACGGAAGGAATTGAGTATAAGATAACAGGATAAAAAGGATATAAATTAAAGGATTATAAGAGAGGATCATAAAAGCATTATAATGTATTGAGAAAGGTTAAGGAAACCCAAGTAATAAGATCCCGGGTATGATCCCTCAAACGATAAACGAAAACGAAAGTTAAGCGAACCGTATAACAGATCAACGGTCATTAGGCAAACAATTAGGAAGTTAATCAAGGAGGTTAGGGATGATGAGGTCATCCAACCAATAAGAAGGGGGCAAGTAAAGGAAGATGACATCATAAGCATGACATAAGCATGACATAAGGGGAAGGAGATGTGGTTGGTTTATAACCACACAAAGACAAGGTTAATAAGGTAATTAACCAAAACTAATCAAAAGAAAATCAACCAACCCAAAAAAAACAAAGCAAACACAAAAATCATTTTTATTTCTCTTCACCAAGTAGCTTGCTCTCAGCTTTTTCCATTTTCAAAGAGAAGAATTTTCAAAATTCAAGTTCCAAGCTTCCTAAATTGGTAAGATAAATCTCTAGTACTCCTTATGCATAGTTATGGCTATCTTATGAGTTTAAGCCTCCAATTCATTCTTAATCTTCTCCAAGAAATCAATGAAGAAGACAATGAATAGTGATTTCAATGTTTTTAACTTGATTTTTCTTGTTTTTCCTTTAAGATCCAAGCATCTCTAAGACATCTCAAGGCTTCTTAAGGCTTCCTAGCTACTCACATTACTTCAAGGAAGGAATATCATCTCCAAACCCTAGCTTTACTTTGTATATTAGGATGATTTTGATAGTTATGATAAAGAGTAGCTTGAAGCTTGTTTGTTTAGAGTTTGGGTTGGAATGGTGGTGAATTGAATGTTGAAATCTTATGGTTTGGTTAAAGGATTTAAGTATAGTTTAAATTCAAGTTTAAGAATAAGTATAATTGTTAATATTGAGTTGATTGGGGCTGTTGTAGTGTGATATGGATGGATTTTATTGTATGAATGGATTGGGGTTGTTTGGTGATTGAATTGGAATGGTATAAAATTGGGAAATCGCGTAAACATAGCCGACGTAATGTCCGATTTACTTTAGACTGCTTTTGTTCATAACATTAGAACCCGAGAACTCCCTACTAGGTTTTGACCATTGCCATGTTTAGATAGTTCATGTTACGAGTTTCATTTTGATATGTGGTTCGTTTGATTCCGATGTATGGATTAGGAGAAACGGCGGTTTTAAGTAACGACGTTTCGCGAACGAAACATTACCCCTCGCCTTACTTTGAAACATAGGTTAAAGACCTAAAAAGGGTTAATTAGTGTATGAAACAATTATTTTAAGTGTTTTAGGCAGTTGGTAAGACACTCGCAAAGGAATCGCCTTAAAACTCGTAATGCTTAAATTATGAAAAATGGTGGAGCCGAGGGTACTCGAGTGACTTAAGAGAATCAGTAAACGCAAAGCGAGCGTTAGAGTCTAATTTGGTTAAAGTATAGATTTACAAGTGACTTTGGTTTAATTCCAACTCACATGTTGTTTATAGGTTACCAGACTCGTCCCAAGCCATTAATCACCCTCAGTCGCTCAGGCAAGTTTTCTACACGTATAACTGTTGTTGTGATGTACATGTGTTTATGCATGATCTTGCGATAAATGCATATTTGTTATTAGCAAATTCTTGCGATATATTGTAGCATGTGATATGGTATATATGCATGCATGTTTCATATTCTTGAATTTTATATATGTTGGTTCAAATGCTTATTAGTTGCATAATACCTATGCTAGAGATAAGCGGTTTTTGCGTATACCCTTAATATAGGGGATCAAAAGGTGAACTTTTTCTAAAACCGGGAGTTGAGGCTCCCGAGTATAATATATATATATATATATATTTATATATATATATTTATATATATATATGAATAGTTTTTAAAACTATGAATCAAATAAGGTTTATTCGATAACTTTATTTTATTAATGAATATTATTTTGAATATTCATTCGAGGACATATGACTCCGCTTATTTTATTTATTGAATATTATTTTGAATATTCATTTGAGGGCTTATGACTCCGTTTATTTTATTAATGAATATTATTTTGAATATTCATTCGAGGGCTTATGACTCCGATTTATTTACTAATTAATATTCTTTATTTTATTAAAGAATAATGTGTCGGTAATCAAACTTACTTTTGATTATTCAAATAAAGATATTACTTTCGTATAAGTATATCTTTGGTTATTTAATAGTCATTTGAAGTATAAGTTTTACAACATCTACTTCAATTATTTTTATAAAGATTATTCTTTATGGGAATATTATTTAAATAATAATATTCAGATATTTTCTAATATATTGGGACTGGTTTACTTTATTAAATCAGCATTACTCCAAACACTCTTTAAAGTGTTTTCGAGTCTTTAAAATGATTTTTAAAAGTTAGAGCGGATCCCAAAACTCATTTTTTATATTTAAGATCCTCCTTTCGAAGGGGATTTAAATACTCACTCAAAACCTGAGGGATCCGGCTCTGTGGTGTGTTTTATATTCGCAACAAGGTTGCTGTCTTGATAAAAGAATTTTGATTACTTACCCAACACTCGGGAAGTAAAATTCTTGGAACAAGTTAATCCATTAACAGGCATCGCTAGGGAAATATCGGTGAGTTTCCCTTTCCAACTAGATACGACTTCTTGGTGGAGCCGTATCAACAAGTTTCTACTTGGGAAAAGGGGGGACGAGCTTTACGTTTCAGAGTCATGGATTTCATCTGAACTAGGAGTGGCGTAAGTGGTCGAGTGGCGCCGGCCCAGCCTTGTTATATTGGCCCAAAATGGCCTGGAAGTTCCACTAAGACGGTCCATTCCTTAGGAGTCCAGTATTCGGTTGACAGGTAAATCCGACAGGTTCTCCTCTACATGTAGAAAATGGTGGGGTTGTGCTACTGCGACTGATCATCGTAAGTGGTCTTCCTGGTACGACAAACTCCCGTAATGAGTTCATCATCCTGTTGGATAATTCTGCAACACTACCCGTAGCATTTCGATCGAAAGGCTACGAATGGGTGGTTGCCGAAACATTGACAGGGTCAAACAGTTTTATTGGTGTTTCCATTGAATGAAGTATCTCGTAACTTCATTTCTTTTAAAAATATTTCAAAGATTGAATATATTCAAGTTTTAATTTATGGTCTCATCTATGGGATGACCTCTTGAATCTTATTATACTTTAAACAGTAGTAGTTCAAGTAGATTTCTAAAAATGGTATAAGTATAGTGAAGTAATTGGTAACTTCATCTTCTTTTAAACTTATATCCAGTAAGTAATTACCTTACACATGATAAAGGATTCTAGTAAGTATCCATTCAGATACTTGTATTATTGTTAACACTATATATTATCTTTCGAGCTGTAATGCTCACTCTTGCTTCATTTCTTCTTCACACAATAACAGTTAGGAAAGATGGTCAGGCTCAAGCAGACCCAGCGTAAGAGCGTGGGAAGCGCCCTGCGCCTTCCCGTTGAGATTGTAGCTGCCATAGCTGCAGAGGTAGATCTACCTGTAGATCAGACATTCTACTTTTGGGAACCAAATATTGTATAATTATAACTTGTGGCAGATAATGGCAATTAACTGTAAATTTATCAAGTAATCATTTTGGGTTGTAATAACTTTTAAACTGTGGATTCAAAGACTTGTACTTATTTCAATTTCATCTCTGAGACTATAACGAGTTGTGGTGTGTGTTAGTGTGGGGTCACAGCATAAGGTTAATTATTATTAATTAAGTGAAGTGGTATTGTGGAAAGAAAGACTGTGACGGCCCGGATCCCTGACCCCGGATCTGGGGGTGTTACAGAAATGGTATCAGAGCTAAGCGTTATAAACCTCAGAGATGATGCGACGATATAATAACAAACTCACAAAGATAATAAGAACTCTTGCCAAGTTCATGGTCGGACTACTTAAAGTAGCGCTGACAGTGAAAACCCTTACGGGAACCCTTATAAGTATCATGATAGTAACTTAGCTCGTTTAATGTGTAGGCGCATGAGATAGAGGACCCTGAGATGTTCGAGCGTGAGCATGATGAGGCACTACTAGATATCGAGGATCAGGAGGAGCCTGAGATGGAGGAGGATGAGGAGGACCCCTCAGAGGAGTTAGAGACAGAGGTCATTACTATTTCAGATGAGGAGGACCCGGATGAGGTCCCAGTAGCTGAGGAGCGTGTCGGACCTATGGTAGTGTACACTGGTACCCCTTTACCCACACTCCCGGTGGTCAGAGCTCCTACCCCTCCACCACTATCCTGGAGCCCATATGATGACAGCTCAGAGACCCATACTCCCGAGCCTAGGCAGACCGAGGAGGCACCCCCAGCGGCTCCGGATTCACCACCTCTCGACCCTGCCCATAGGCTGTCTTTGTTAGCCCACGGCTATGTTCAGGATGTACTGAGGACCCGAGTGGCCGTTGCTGAGGCCCGGCTGGATGAGATCAGGAGGGAGTTGGATGCGGAGAGGGCAGGTAGGCGTACCCGAGCTTATGAGACTAGGGCTGTTATACCCCGATCCTTGAGGAGGGAGCTGATGGGGATAGAGCTCACATCCCGAGCGAGACTCAGATCGCACCAGGGGGACAGGCATGGTAGGATCTCCAGGCGGCAGGCCGACTATATCTTCCGTCGTGCGATGGAAAGGGTATGGGAGCTGACCCGCTCCGGTGTGTGATTCAGGACTGACGATGGGATAGTCTAGTTGTCTAGTTAGTCGAGGCCTTAGTAAGAGCCAATTTTCCGGGATAGTTGACTTGTATATAACATCCCTTTTTCTGACTAGGCAGATAGACTCTTGTGTATCACTTTTGGGACAGATGGCTATAGCACTGTTGTACTTTTGACCAGATCAAACTATGTATTTCTCGCATTATGTATATATCTGTTTCCTTTCAGTTCAGTTCCTTAGTGACGAGATCACTGTTTTTATCATTATTATTACTGCACTTCTTATTAGAACTGTCATAAAATAATAAAATTGCGAGATACATTCTCCCCATTATAGAATTGTGCAAGGCACAATGTTGTGTATGATTGTGACCTAACGCTGAATTTCCTAATAATAATTTTTTTTTATCAGTATCATGCCGCCAAGAAAGATTGGAACTAGGGCGAACCCTGGATCTGAGGACCAGGGAAGCCATAACCAGGATGATAGGAACCAGGAACACAGTGAAGAGGAAGATGAGGATTATGTGGAACAGGATGACTCCCTGTATGAAGAGGAAGAGGAAACATATGATGTTGAGGGATTTGAGATAGAGGCTGAGGAAGGAGAAACTGAGGTTGAGCAACCAATACCAAACCCAGACATGGATCCCATGGGCCAGTTCATGCAACTACTAAGGCAGAACTTGGAACGTCAACCCAACCCACCCCCTCAAGGAAATAACAATGTTGTGGCAAACTCTTTCAGGGCTTTTAAGTTCCTTAAGCCCCCTGAGTTCCACGGATCAGCCGACCCAGTTGAGGCAAGGGCCTGGTTAAAGGAAATGGAGAAATCCTTTGAGATTCTGAGTACCGATGAGGCACAGAAGACTGTATTTGCTACCTACCTTCTGAAAGGAGAGGCCAACTACTGGTGGGAGGCCAAGAAAAATATGGAGACAGATGATATCATAACCTGGGAGAGATTCAGTCAGTTGTTTCTGGGGAAGTATTTCCCGAGGTTTATGGAAAACCAGATGAAGCTCAAGTTCCTGGAGCTAAAGCAGAATAACTTATCTGTAGCAGAGTACGAAGCGAAATTTATTGAGTTATCAAGGTTTGTGTCGGAGTTTGTGAGCACCGAGGAAAAGAAAGCTAGGAGGTTTCAGCAGGGACTGAAACCGTGGATTCAGAATAGGGTGGCAATCCTTGAGCTTACAGATTATGCCACTCTGGTGCAAAAGGCAACAATTGTAGAAGCCGAAAGTGAACAGATACAGAAGGAAAGAGAAAAGAAGGGAATAAAGAGGAAAAGTATGAGCATGGGTGGGGGTTCAGCAGGAAGGAGCTTCCCAACTAGATTTAATCGAGGAGCAGTGTCCCTACCGGGAAAGAACACTGGGTTTAAGCGGCTAATGAGCGTGAATGTGAGCCAGAGCGGCCAGAAGTCAAGAATGTCCTATTCCAACCAGTCTCGACCCCCATTTCCAGCCTGTAACACTTGTGGAAGAATGCATTATGGGGAATGTAAGGGAAAGCCAGTAACCTGCTTTAAGTGTGGGCAAGTGGGCCACTATTCTCACAAATGCCCTTCGTCAGCCCCTGCCGTCATTCCAACCACCACTTGTCATCAGTGTGGACGCCCGGGTCATTGGAAGAGGGAATGCCCAATGAACAAACCAGCAGCTTCAGGAGCCAGCAGGGCTGCCTCCAATAAGCCACATACTGCGAGGACTTTCAACATGACAGTCCAGGATGCTATGAAAGACTCAGATGTGATAGCAGGTACCCTTTCTCTAAATTCAGTCAGTGCAAACGTTTTATTTGATTCGGGAGCAACTAAATCTTTTATATCAAAGGACCTTGCGCGTAAGTTAAAATTTAAGGCTGAACCCTTGATAGAACCCTTACAAGTAGAAATAGCCAGTTAACCAGAATCACCCCGCCTGTGAGATAGGCATAGGGGAACAATCTTTTAGTGCTGATCTGATCCCTTCTAAATTAGGGGAGTTTGATGTAATTTTGGGAATGGACTGGCTATCTAGCAATGATGCTCAGATAGACTGTAAGGGGAAGAAAGTTAAGTTAAATATCCCAGGAAAGAAAGAAGTTATATTTAGAGGAAAGAGGCAGACGCAGAAATTTTTGACTATGGCCCAGGCCAGAAGGATGCTACGAAAAGGAAATGAGGGCTACCTAGCCTATGTGGTGGACACGCAGAAGGAGGTGCCCAACTTACAAGATATTCCGGTAGTCAACGAATTTAAAGACGTATTCCCACAAGACCTTCCGGGATTACCACCCGATAGAGTGATTGAATTTGCTATTGAGTTGGCCCGCGCCAGTTTCAAAAGCACCTTACCGGTTAGCCCCATTAGAAATGAAGGAATTAGCTATCCAATTGCAGGAACTCTTGGATAAGGGTATGATAAGACCCAGTGTGTCTCCGTGGGGAGCACCAGTTTTATTTGTTAAGAAGAAAGATGGGAGCATGAGGCTGTGCATCGACTATCGAGAGTTGAACAAGCTAACCATAAAGAACAGGTACCCATTACCTAGAATAGACGATCTGTTCGACCAGCTAAAGGATGCTGTTTATTTTTCCAAGATTGACCTGAGAACTGGATATCACCAACTAAAGATTAAACCCGAAGATATTTCCAAGACAGCGTTCCGTACCAGGTATGGGCATTATGAGTTCTTGGTAATGTCCTTTGGATTAACCAACGCCCCAGCGGCTTTCATGGATTTAATGAATAGAGTATTTAAGAAGTACTTGGATAAGTGTGTGATAGTTTTTATCGATGATATTTTGATCTACTTAAGGACTGAGGCAGAACATGCAGAGCATTTGAGGATAGCTCTAGGAATACTCAGAGAGGAACAGTTATATGCCTAATTCTCGAAGTGTGAATTCTGGCAGAATGAAGTACAGTTTTTAGGACATGTGATCAATAAAGAAGGAGTATTGGTCGACCCCTCAGATAGAGGCGGTCTCAAATTGGGAAAGGCCAACCACACCCACAGAGGTAAGGAGTTTCATAGGATTGGTCGGCTACTATCGTAGATTTGTACAGGACTTTGCGAAGATCGCAGCCCCTTTGACACGACTTACTCGTAAGACAGAGAAGTTTGAATGGACGGAGAAATGCGAGAACAGTTTTCAGGAATTAAAGAAAAGGTTGGTAACGGCCCCGATGTTGGCATTGCCAGATGGAAAAGGAGATTTTGTGATATGTAGTGACACGTCGCACAAAGGATTAGGGTGTGTGCTTATGCAGCACGGTAAAGTGATTGTGTATGCATCGAGACAACTGAAGGAATACGAGATTAGATATCCTACCCATGATCTTGAGCTAGCGGCAATAGTTTTTGCCTTAAAAATTTGGAGGCACTACTTGTATGGAGAAAAGTGCGAGATTTTCACAGACCATAAGAGCCTCAAGTACATATTTACGCAGAAAGAGCTCAACATGCGCCAGAGGAGATGGTTAGAGCTAATCAAGGACTATGATTGTGAGATTCTCTATCATCCAGGGAAAGCCAATGTGGTGGCTGATGCCCTTAGTAGAAAGGAGAGACTCAGAATGATAATGACTTCGGAAGAATTGATAAGGGATTTCGAAAGAATGGAAATAGAAGTAAAGGTAACCGGAACCGGAACTGAAAAGATTTTTGAGATCTCAATGCAGCCAGAGTTATTGGAAAAGATCAGATTGTGCCAAGAGAAAATAATGAATGAAGGCAGAGAGTCAATGACTGGAGAGGAGATCCATACTGAGAAAGATGATAAAGGGATAATGAGGTACTCCTACCAGATTTGGGTCCCGAACGTTCAAGAGCTTAAAGATGAGATTTTGGATGAAAGCCATAGTTCAAGGTATTCCATTCACCCGGGAAGCACCAAGATGTATAGGGATTTGAAGGAGTATTACTGGTGGCCCAACATGAAGAGGGACGTAGCAGAATGGGTAAGCAAATGTTTGACTTGCCAAAGAGTAAAGGCAGAGCACCAGAGACCCAGTGGACTTTTACGACCCCTGGAGACTCCCGAATGGAAATGGGAACAGATAGCCATGGATTTTGTTGTCGACTTACCAAGGACGAAGGCCAACCATGATGCCATATGGGTGATCATAGACCGACTGACAAAGTCAGCTCATTTCATTCCTATCAATGAGAGATACACCGTCGATAGACTAGTGGACATTTACCTTAAGGAAATAGTGACGCGACATGGAGTCCCAGCGTCCATTGTCTCAGACCGAGACCCCAGATTCAACTCCAGATTTTGGAAGAGCTTTCAAGAATGTGCAGGGACCAAGTTAAATATGAGTACCGCGTACCATCCCCAGACGGATAGGCAGAGTGAAAGGACCATCCAGACACTAGAGGATATGTTGAGAGTCAGTGCAATAGACTTTAAAGGAAGTTGGGATGATCACTTGCCGTTGACTGAGTTTTCTTATAACAATAGCTTTCATGCTAGCATCGGAATGCCGCCTTATGAGGCCCTGTATGGAAGAAGGTGTCGATCTCCCTTATTCTGGGATGAAGTAGGGGAGCGGAAGATGCTCGGACCCGAAGTGGTACAAAGGACCAAAGACATAGTGGATCTTATCAGAGGGCGGCTTGTAGCAGCCCAAGACAGACAGAAGAAATATGCAGATCTAGCCCGAAAGGACAAGGAGTATGAAGTAGGGGACTTAGTACTACTAAAAGTATCCCCTTGGAAGGGATTAATGAGTTTCGGAAAGAAAGGAAAACTAAGCCCAAGGTACATTGGACCTTTTGAGATATTAAGACGGATTGGGAAGTTGGCTTACGAGCTAGCCTTACCCCCGAACCTACACCAAGTTGATAATGTGTTCCCTGTGTCAATGCTAAGGAAGTATCATCGGGATGCCAGACACATAGTGGAGTACGAGTAGGTGGATATGCAACCAGATCTGACTTACGTGGAGACGCCAGTAAGGATTATCGATAAGAAGGAGCAGGTGCTTCGGAACAAAGTAATCAAGCTAGTCAGGGTGCTATGGCAGAATCATAATGTGGAAGAATCAACTTGGGAACTAGAGAGCGCAATGCTAGAAAAGTACCCCCATTTGTTTCTATTTGATTCCGGGACGGAATCCTTTTAAGGAGGGGAGACTGTAATAACCCCCAAAGTTTTGAACTTTTTGTAACCCTTATGAATAGTGTTTTTGCTGAATAAGAAAACTGTTCATGCCACACTATGTAGGGTTTCTTTTATGGATATTCTGAGATTTTATTAGTACTCTATATGGTATATAAGTGTATGTAAAGATCGTCAGAATCCAATTCCGAACACTTTGATTTTTCCCGGAAATCCACTAGATACGGAAGGAATTGAGTATAAGGTAACAGGATAAAAAGGATATAAATTAAAGGATTATAAGAGAGGATCATAAAAGGATTATAATGTATTGAGAAAGGTTAAGGAAACCCAAGTAATAAGATCCCGGGTATGATCCCTCAAACGATAAACGAAAACGAAAGTTAAGCGAACCGTATAACAGATCAGCGGTCATTAGGCAAACAATTAGGAAGTTAATCAAGGAGGTTAGGGATGATGAGGTTATCCAACCAATAAGAAGGGGGCAAGTAATGGAAGATGACATCATAAGCATGACATAAGGGGAAGGAGATGTGGTTGGTTTATAACCACACAAAGACAAGGTTAATAAGGTAATTAACCAAAACTAATCAAAAGAAAATCAACCAACCCAAAACAAAACAAAGCAAACACAAAAATCATTTTTATTTCTCTTCACCAAGTAGCTTGCTCTCGGCTTTTTCCATTTTCAAAGAGAAGAATTTTCAAAATTCAAGTTCCAAGCTTCCTAAATTGGTAAGATAAATCTCTAGTACTCCTTATGCATAGTTATGGCTATCTTATGAGTTTAAGCCTCCAATTCATTCTTAATCTTCTCCAAGAAATCAATGAAGAAGACAATGAATAGTGATTTCAATGTTTTTAACTTGATTTTTCTTGTTTTTCCTTTAAGATCCAAGCATCTCTAAGACATCTCAAGGCTTCTTAAGGCTTCCTAGCTACTCACATCACTTCAAGGAAGGTATATCATCTCCAAACCCTAGCTTTACTTTGTATATTAGGATGATTTTGATAGTTATGGTAAAGAGTAGCTTGAAGCTTGTTTGTTTAGAGTTTGGGTTGGAATGGTGGTGAATTGAATGTTGAAATCTTATGGTTTGGTTAAAGGATTTAAGTATAGTTTAAATTCAAGTTTAAGAATAAGTATAATTGTTAATATTGAGTTGATTGGGGCTGTTGTAGTGTGATATGGATGGACTTTGATTGTATGAATGGATTGGGGTTGTTTGGTGATTGAATTGGAATGGTATAAAATTGGGAAATCGCGTAAACATAGCCGTCGTAATGTCCGATTTACTTTAGACTGCTTTTGTTCATAACATTAGGACCCGAGAACTCCCTACTAGGTTTTGACCATTGCCATGTTTAGATATTTCATGTTACGAGCTTCATTTTGATATGTGGTTCGTTTGATTCCGATGTACGGTTTAGGAGAAACGGCCGTTTTAAGTAACGACGTTTCGCGAACGAAACATTACCCCTCGCCTTACTTTGAAACATAGGTTAAAGACCTAAAAAGGGTTAATTAGTGTATGAAACAATTATGTTAAGTGTGTTAGGCAGTTGGTAAGACACTCGCGAAGGAATCGCCTTAAAACTCATAATGGTTAAATTATTAAAAATGGTGGAGCCGAGGGTACTCGAGTGACTTAAGAGAATCAGTAAGCGCAAAGCGAGCGTTAGAGTCTAATTTGGTTAAAGTATAGATTTACAAGTGACTTTGGTTTAATTCCAACTCACATGTTGTTTATAGGTTACCAGACTCGTCCCAAGCCATTAATCACCCTCAGTCGCTCAGGCAAGTTTTCTACCCGTATAATTGTTGTTGTGATATACATGTGTTTATGCATGATCTTGCGATAAATGCATATTTGTTATTTGCAAATTCTTGCGATATATTGTAGCATGTGATATGGTATATATGCATGCCTTTTTCATATTCTTGAATTATATATCTGTTGGTTCAAATGCTTATTAGTTACATAATACCTATGCTAGAGATAAGCGGTTTTTGCGTATACCCTTAATATAGGGGATCAAAAGGTGAACTTTTTCTAAAACCGGGAGTCGAGGCTCCCGAGTATAATATATATATATTTATATATATATATATATGCATAGTTTTTAAAACTATGAATCAAATAAGGTTTATTGGATAACTTTATTTTATTAATGAATATTATTTTGAATATTCATTCGAGGACATATGACTCCGCTTATTTTATTTATTGAATATTATTTTGAATATTCATTCGAGAGCTTATGACTCCGTTTATTTTATTAATGAATATTATTTTGAATATTCATTCGAGGGCTTATGACTCCGATTTATTTACTAATTAATATTCTTTATTTTATTAAAGAATAATGTGTCGGTAATCAAACTTACTTTTGATTATTCAAATAAAGATATTACTTTCGTATAAGTATATCTTTGGTTATTTAATAGTCATTTGAAGTATAAGTTTTACAACATCTACTTCAATTATTTTTATAAAGATTATTCTTTATGGGAATATTATTTAAATAATAATATTCAGATATTTTCTAATATATTAGGACTGATTTACTTTATTAAATCAGCATTACTCCAAACACTCTTTAAAGTGTTTTCGAGTCTTTAAAATAATTTTTAAAAGTTAGAGCGGATCCCAAAACTCATTTTTTATATTTAAGATCCTCCTTTCGAAGGGGATTTAAATACTCGCTCAAAACCTGAGGGATCCGGCTTTGTGGTGTGTTTTATATTCATAACAAGGTTGTTGTCTTGATAAAAGAATTTTGATTACTTACCCAACACTCGGGAAGTAAAATTCTTGGAACAAGTTAATCCATTAACAGGCATCGCCTGGGAAATATCGGTGAGTTTTCCTTTCCAACTAGATACGACTTCTTGGTGGAGCCGTATCAACAAGTTTCTACTTGGGGAAAGGGGGGACGAGCTTTACGTTTCAGAGTCATGGATTTCATCTGAACTAGGAGTGGCGTAAGTGGTCGAGTGGCGCCGGCCCAGCCTTATTATATTGGCCCAAAATGGCCTGGAAGTTCCGCTAAGACGGTCCATTCCTTAGGAGTCCAGTGTTCGGTTGACAAGTAAATCCGACAGGTTCTCCTCTACATGTATAAAATGGTGGGGTTGTACTACTGCGACTAATCATCGTAAGTGGTCTTCCTGGCGCGAGAAACTCCCGTAATGAGTTCATCATCCAGTTGGATAATTCTGCAACACTACCCGTAGCATTTCGATCGAAAGGCTACGAATGGGTTGTTGCCGAAGCATTGACAGGGTCAAACAGTTTTATTGGTGTTTCCATTGAATGAAGTATCTCATAACTTCATTTCTTTTAAAAATATTTCAAAGATTGAATATATTCAAGTTTTAATTTATGGTCTCATCTATGGGATGACCTCTTGAATCTTATTATACTTTGAACAGTAGTAGTTCAAGTAGATTTCTAAAAATGGTATAAGTATAGTGAAGTAATTGGTAACTTCATCTTCTTTTAAACTTATATCCAGTAAGTAATTACCTTACACATGATAAAGGATTCTAGTAAGTATCCATTCAGATACTTGTATTATTGTTAACACTATATATTATCTTGCGAGCTGTAATGCTCACTCTTGCTTCATTTCTTCTTCACACAACAACAGTTAGGAAAGATGGTCAGGCTCAAGCAGACCCAGCGCAAGAGCGTGGGAAGCGCCCCGCGCCTTCCCGTTGAGATCGTAGCTGCCATAGCTGCAGAGGTAGATCTACCTGTAGATCAGACATTCTACTTTTGGGAACCAAATATTGTATAATTATAACTTGTGGCAGATAATGGCAATTAACTGTAAATTTATCAAGTAATCATTTTGGGTTGTAATAACTTTTAAACCGTGGATTCAAAGACTTGTACTTATTTCAATTTCATCTCTGAGACTATAACGAGTTGTGGTGTGTGTTAGTGTGGGGTCACAGCATAAGGTTAATTATTATTAATTAAGTGAAGTGGTATTGTGGAAAGAAAGACCGTGACGGCCCGGATCCCTCACCCCGGATCTGGGGGTGTTACAACAAGAGAATTAATTGTTTTGAAATTGAGATGTGAATGTCTCTTGTGCCATAGCCAACTCTCATCTGAAGATGCCTTTGCATAGAAACAATTGACTTCAGGATTGCTTCCAGAGTTCATGTCAGCTACGAACAGATTTCCTTTCCGGATTCCCATCAAGGAGGGTTTTTCACTTTTCTTGTGCAGAATCTGACACTTCAGCTTGTCAAATAAAACATTGTAGCCGTTGTCACAGAACTGACTAATACTAAGCAGATTGTGTTCAAGTCCTTGCACAATATACACATTTTCAATGATAATATTTCCAGCTTGCAAACAGCCATATCCCTCAGTTAAACCTTTGTTGTTATCTCCAAAGGTAACCACTGGGCCAGCTTTCTCAACCATATTTGATAGCAGGGCTCTATCTCCGGTAATATGTCTTGACGATCCGCTGTCAATAATCCACACTACTGGTTCCACCTGTTTAATGCCCTGCAATACAAATGGATTAGACCTTCTTCGGAACCCAAACTTAGTTGGGTCCGGCATACTTGTAGAATTGGCCTTTATCAGGAAAAACAACATTCTTAACTTTTATGTTCTCAACTATCTCAACGACTAGACATTTGACCTTATAAACAGCCTTAACAAATTTCTGTTTAGGCTTTGGCACAAATGTCTCCTTTCTAGCTTTAGGAGGACTCGCAGTCTTTGACCTATCATGCTTCCTATTATTCATATTGACGAGGAGTAGTCTTATCACTATAAACATGCTTACTATTAAAATAAGCATACATCAAATTAAAAGCACAAGACATACAATTAGGAACACCACATACTTTATGAGAGAGATTAACAATAGGCAAATTATGCATGGTAGACATGGCATTTTTGTTATCCAACTCATGTGTGAGTTAGTCTCAGTTGCTTTCACAACTTTGACTGGAACTTTTGACACACTTGGCTTGGAAACAACCTTCTCATTGGCAAGATCTTCAGCACGTATTTCTTCTTGAATAATAAAGGAGGTCTCATCAAATAGTTCAGCAATTGATTCTTTATAGAGGGGTGTATCAACACCCTTTAGCAAATACATGAGGAGGGGAGTTTATGCCTAATTTTCCAATAGCAAATTGTAATCAAAACCTATTCTAGATGTTTGATTAACAGCTTGCTTATTGTAGAACTCTTTAGACTTCGTACAAGAATTAAAGTAAGCTTTAACCTTAGTCTTAAGACTGGTGATCTTTTCTTTGAGAATAGTTTCGAGTTGTCTATAACAGTCAACTCTATTCTCTAGAAAAGATACATGTTCTTTTAATTTGTCTTGATTAATGTGCACAAGTCTTAATTCATTGACCTTTTTTCTCAAGGTCTTTGATTTGTTGAGTTAACATTTCATTATCACGACGAGCACAATCTAAGGAGCCTCCGAGATGATAAACTAATTCAGCATCAGTAAATTTTACCTCTTGTCTTGATGATGAAGTCTTTCCATGAATAGCCATAAGAGCAAGATTCCCAACTTCTTCATCTTCACTATCAGTATCATCCCAGCTTCTTCCATTTGCAAGGTAAGCCCTTTCAGATTTACTCTTCTGATTTGAATCATAAGAGTTCTTCCTTACTTGCTTTGGCCTCCTGCATTCTGTGGCAAAGTGTCCCAACTCATTGCAGTTAAAGCATCGAATGGTGCTCCGATCAACCATCCCTGTTTTGTATCCACCACTGCTGGTGTTAGAGGATGAAGATCCACCTTTCTGGAATCTGTTGTAGTTGGACTTATACTTGAACTTGGGATTCCTCTTGAATTTGACATTGGAGAATCTCTTGACAATCAGGGCCATTGACTCATCTTCCAATTGTTCCAGCTCTTTTAAGGAGTAAAAATCATCACTAGATTGATTTGTAGTAGGAGTATCAAATTTTGCTACTACCACATTTTCCTCAGCCTTGGAAGACTGTACCATTCTCTCTGACTGTTGAGATTGTTGTTGTTGTTGTGGTTGTTGTTGTTGTTCTTCAGCTACTAGAGTAGTAGACGTGCTGACCACTCTACCTTTCCCGTAGACTTCCTTCTGCTGAATCTGCTCCAACTCATAGGTTTTTAACACACCATAGAGCCTTTCCAAAGAAATCTCACTCAGATCTCTTGCTTCTCTTATGGCAGTGATTCTATGTTCAAGATGAGTTGACAGTGTTAAAAGGAACTTTTTGTTGACCTCCCTGATTGAATAGTATTTTCCATTTATGTTCAGGTTATTGCTCAAAGCATTGTACCTCTCGAACACTTCAGTAATTCCTTCTCTCGGATTGGATTTGAAATGTTCATATTCAGATGTTAGGATCTCTAACTTGTTCTCCCTAACTTCCTATGTGCCTTCATTAATCACCTCAATAGTTTCTTAGATGTGTTTGGAATTTTTACAGTTCATAACATGTCTGTTCATCAAGGAATCAAGGGAATCAACTAAAATTAATTGAAGGCTGGCATCCAAGGAGGCTTCTTCCATTTCAGCAGGAGTAAAATCTTCAGGCTCTTTTGCATAGGTTCTAGCTTTGGTAATTACAACATCATTTTCTATAACCTCTGGTTCAAATGACCATCGGAATTTTTGGACCCTTCTTTAACACATCCAGATATTTGGGATTTGCAACTTGTAAGAACAAGAGCATCTTCTTCTTCCACATAATATAATTTTCTTTATCGAACAGTGGAATTTTAACGTTTCCAACTATTTATGAAGTCATTATGAATTTTTGAATAAATAAAAGTTCAAGGAGTGGAAGAATCACAAAAGTCTAGGATCTTGATTTGTTCGTTAATCAGAAGGCTCTGATACCAATTGTTAGGTCCCAATATGTTTGTAGAAGGGGGGTTGAATATAAACTATACCGTTTAATCGAATAAAATACGGAATAAAAAGTGAAACAAAATTCAAGTTAAATAAAACTATTATTAAACTTGAAAGGTGTTACAACAACGGTATCGTTTACAAGGGATTAATCTCAAATAAATTATTCCAAATCTAGAATAAATTCAACATGAACTTTTTCTATTTTTGGAATAAAAAGATCAAATGCTAAAAGCAATTTGAGATTAAGTTCTAGGGATTTTGATCCGCTAGATAGTTACACAAGAACAAGAGAAGGATTTCTAGTGGTTTAGATTTAACAATAAATACTAGAAATGAATGTCCTGAAATATTGCAGTTGAGGATAATAAGTTCTCTGCTTCTTTTTTTCTGTGTTCTTGAGTTGGTTGAATATTCAATATGATCATCTTGAATGATCTGCTTCTGTTTACTTAAGTAATCAATCAATCCAATTGAATTGTACTGGCAAGACAATCCTTTGATCTAGCAAGACAATCGGTAAGACTATTGAATGAACTGGCAAGACTATCGGCAAGACAATCCTTTGAGCTGGAGAGACTTTCGGTATGACAATCTAAAAGAACTAGAAAGACTTTCGGTATGACAACTGAATTGTCATACCAGTTCAAATGTTCGTCTTGCTGAATTAATATTGAATATTAATTCAAAATTAATTCTGAAAATATATAATATTAATTCAGAATTAATTAACCAATTAATTCAATTAATCAATAAATTAATATTTACAGATATAATTTATTTTCTTAATTAAATTATATGACTTAATTAATTAATAGAGAATTAATACTATTCTTGAACAGCAACCACTCTTCTGACAATCTTTTGAAAATCACTGAAAATTATGAATCAATTCCACCACTTCAATGTTGACACTCGATGTACTGTCTGGTTCATGAATGACTAACTTCCGTGACGTTTCTTCATGTCTTGACTTTGATAACATGATTTTCTTTAGATTAAATCCCTGTAATTATCTGATACTCTGACAAGATCTCTGACACTTGATTAAATCCACAAGCTTAATTTATATCACTGAGGCTTGATCAATTTCTTGAACTTCTTCCAGTGAAGTAATTCCTCAAGTCTGTTGATGAACAATGTTTCTTAATCCTTTGACATACGTTACTTTGAGAGATCTCTTTGACGATAGAACCACTATTTACTTGTTACATTCTTATTTGAGTTGAGTTAAATCCTCGAATAAACAAATAGGTTATGACATATGCCTTTCAAGAATAGCGGGGACAACCAAACATCTCAGTTACAGGCAGTATAGTTGGAACCTCAGGACAGAATGTAAGAATTACTGATCGCTGAATCAAAGGAAGCTCAGGTAGAAGTACTTGAGCGTCTGGACGTCAGGGTGGTATTTCACTTGTGAGGGAGTTTAGTCGCATCAGATTCATTTAGAATACAGAAGCTATATCCGAGGATCAAGCCTATCTATTCAGAAGAGATTCTTACAGATTCAGTTCAAGGGGTGATTACAAGACTGAAAATGGGACACATACAAGATTTGATAGCTACAGTAATGATAAGACATATGTGTCAAGTAACTATCAGGGGTTTTGCTACAACAGAATAAGAAGCTTGACAAACAAGGATGAGTAGGGATTCAGTTGAAGAGCTGAGACAAAGGTGGAATATTTTCTTAGGGAAACAGCCAGTCAAAACTTATAGTGCACAGGAAAGAGTTGGGATGGATCAGATGACGAGAATCATAAATATCTTGCTTTAATAGCAATCTCTGAAGATGGTCCAACTCACATATCTCAGGTTTTAATTTCTTGAACCACTGCAATATTTTGTTCTCAATATTCAATGCTGATAAGATCTTAGTGTTTAAATGTTTAACACTCGCACAAGCATGATAGCATCACACATAGATAATGCTGAACTAGTTCACTAGATTATTTTCAGGTAACTAGGATTGATGTTTAACTTGTGCATGTTATATTAGTTGATCTTAAATAATTTTTTGAATATTTGTTGAACATGATTAATTGCTTTAATGAGGTACATGTTTTTCCAGCATATAAGACCTTTGTTTATGCATACTCTCTGTACCTTATTACATTATGATTTATTCATTTGATCTGAATTGTTTGTTAAGATGCGTTAGTTTATAATTGGATTGAGATAGCTAGGTGATATACATCAACAGGATTGGACCAGATAGAATTAGTGATTTATTTGTTAATTCTGTTTGTTCCAGATCATGCCTGTCTTGCTTAATTCTTATGTGTAATATTTCTGAATGAATGACATGTATTCCCAATACAATGCTTGCTTATCTTTATGCCATGAATGCATCTCTTAGTACTTGCATTAATTATAGAAAAAGCATATTTAGGATTACAATAGGGCAAAGACTGCTAGTCCTCCTTATGTAAGGTTGGAACCAATTTTCCCCTAGCCTAGAGACAATAAGTCGAGGGTATTAAAATGGAGAAAATGGTCAGTCAAGGATAAGAATCAGCATGATAAGGTAGCAGCTGTTGTTATATCTGTTTATAATAAAATATCTAATCCAACTGGACCCAAACTGATAAGTTGGGTACCAAGAACTGTTAATCCATTTGTGAGTGCAGGACATAACAGGTTAATTGATTCATATGTATTCTTGGTAATTAATACTCAAGGCATATGATCAAAGAAAGAGCCTCACAATCAAATGTGATTGACAAAAGCTATTCCGTCAATAATCTTTGGAGATGACAGCAAAGGTTTTCAGTACGGGACAAGCTATACAGATAAAGGGATGTCATCATGAATTGAACAATTGGTATCACTGATAACAACTAATCATTGGTGTCACTGATAACACTTGAAGCAACTTCCTTGCTGGAGAATCAAGGCACAAATCCTCTTATCAGACAGTTCTGCATCAAAGGACAAAATGTCAATTCAATGAAGGATTAGTGTCTCATCTGAAGCATGAAGATTGAGAAGCTTGCTCTTCTTAGAGTAAGGAAAGGAAATGCTCGTAGCTAAACTAGAATCTATGGAAAGGTGAAGTCAATGGTTTCTACTGGAAAGCTTCATCCGATAAAAGTTTAGCTATGGCATTGGAAGCTCTCACCCTTGAACATCAACACAAGGAACTCTTTTGTGAAAATGGATTAGTGAGAGGACAGCCTCATCTAGAATTCAGAAGATGTTAAATATGAGGCATGTCAAAAAGAGAAGTTAAAGATAACATCACATCAAAGTAAAGATATACCTCAGTGATGGTGGTTGACTACTCTTATTAAACAAAGTTGTTGTTTATGCATTCTCAAGACAAGACATCACAGATGGTGATTGATCATATCAGGAGATCAAACTGGAAGCAACTGTAGAGACACATTCAGCACTGGGAGCTCCGTGTCAGAATGGAGTGGTACAAAGGAAGAACCAAAACTTGATTAAAGCTACAAGGAGAATATCCAGCTAATCAAGACTTCCTAAATACCAAAGGGCAGGAGCAGTCAATACAGTTTACAATAAATTAGATCAAGCCTTGATCAGGATGTATACATGAAGACCACTAATGAGTTAATGGCCAACAGAAGCAAACATTGGATAACTTGAAAGTGTTTGGAGAGAATGTTCTACAGTTAGGATATTTTCCATGGCTACTCAGTGGAGTCTACAACCTACAGGGCATTTGTGGTTGATCAACAGAAGATGATTTACAGTCTAAGTGCACAGTTCAACAACTCCATGCTCCAAGCTGTTAAAGGAGAAATTAATGGTATTGATGATTCATATCCAAGCAGTGGAATGGCAGTGTATAACACAACTTATTATTTCAATGAAGCCAGTCAGCAAGGGTAAGGATTTTCAGGATTACCCAGCAACAGCTTAGGGGGAGCAATAGAAGGATCAACTAGTCAGACACAACACCACATTGAAAATCAGTGGACACTAAAGAACATATCTGCTGAGACATAGGGTTTGATGTTAATATTATTCCCAGAGTCTAGTTCTTAAGTGATCCAGATGGTGGAGTAATGATTAGCAGGGCTACTGAGTAAGAATGATTATCTCTCTAGTTTTCTATCTAAGGAAGAAACTAAGAAAGTTACAGAAGCTCTGATAGATCCAGATTGATTGGGTGATTGCGAAGCAAAATGAACTCAATCAGTCAGCAAGCAGATTGTAGGGAAGCTGGTATCCAAACCAAATGACAGTAGTGTAATTGGTACAAGGATAACCAGAAATCATACTGGATGATGATGGCATTGTTACGAGGGACAAGGCCAAACTGGATGCTAGGTTATTATCAGGAAGCAGTATCTAACAGAAAGCACCAGTAACGAGACTTGAGGATATTATGACATATCAGGCACCTGATGCACATTACACTTGGAATTGGACTCTAGTAGATGTGTACAAGTGCACTCCTAGTTGGTGAGTCAAAAGAGGAAGTCAATGCAAAACAATTCATGGACTTTGTAATAGCAGATCAATTGAATTATGTATATCTCCTCCTCACAAGCTCACTTCAGGTTGGTATGAACTAGTATACTACTCAAGAAATCGTCAAGGACATGGTATGACACTCTAACTGAAGTTACAGTTTAATATGAACTAGTAGAGTCGTCATATTAATAACTCTCTAATCATTAGGCACAAACACAATGTTATATATGTGCTCTGATATAATGATAACGTTATATGTTGGTCTACTGACAAAAACCTGTGTAAGATTATTTGCTAAGTAATTGCAGAGTAGGTATGGAGGAGCATGTTGGAAAGGTTACAATTCTTTTTAGGATTACTTTAAGCAAGCCATTAGGATAATTCTTTTAGGAGCTCAAACAAGCCAAAAGAACAATTTTTTAAGGAGCACAAGTAAACTAAAAGGATGATGGCAATACAAGTAAGTTAAGGATCTTTTGAAGATGAAAAATTTGGAAGATTCTGAACATGCCAAGACTACTTACCAACAGAAACCACTAAAGCTTGATCAGTGCAACTCGGGTATAATGACAAGCTATAGAGGTATGACGAGCTCACTCTTTTACTTAAATGCTAATAGATAATATGTAATGTTCTCAAGATGCCAAAGTGCAAGGTTCCAAGTGGATCCTAGAGAATCCAATCTTATAGCTATTAACAAGATTATTAGATATCTTAAGGGACTACCAACTCTTGGAGTAAAGTACCCTAAAGATATTATGCTTAACATGTTTGGCTATATGGATACAGATTATGCAGGTTGTAAGAAAGACAGAAGAAGCATCTCTGAAGCTGTCAACTTAAGTGACAGGAGAAGCATCTCAGGAAGCTGTCAACTTCATGGAAGAAGATTGATTTCTTGTTATGATGAGAAACAACCTCAAATCCAACAACTCTGTGAACACTCTATGACAAGGCACCTTCACACCAGGTATCACTTAATTCGAGAGCATGTATTTTAGTCAAAGAGTTACTGACAGAAACATTTATTAAATCACTTGATAAAGTTAATTTTTCAAGACTGGTTTGTAAGTGTGGGATATCATTCATTGCATATTAGTTGGAAATCCCATATGTAAGGAATTCTTCATATAAGTTCACAAGTATTAAATCTTCAATATTTAAAGGACTTGTGAATTTATCAGTAATCCAGTACCTCGTACTTAGTGCTACTATCTTGATTATCATGATTACAATGTCATATACATTTGTGGTAGTTAAGTATTATAGCATTAAGTTTGAATATTATTTTAATTGATTTAAATTATGATTATAGACAATTCTATTCCATATCAGTCTCATAATTTGAATTGTATTAAAATAATATACAGCATAGTTATTTGTATCTTGTATGAATAATTATGATACTTTTAGTATTAGTGATATTATTTAGAATTTTTGTTCTAAGTAATCAATGATTATTTATAAAATCATTGATATTGAAAGTTGAAGTATTTTCTAAGTTATGTGTATAAAATTCTCAATATTTTATATGCTTAGGAAGTATTTCTAAAATTACTAATTATCCAAAGAGTGATTACAATGTGTATAACTCATATATTCTATTAGTGATTATTCAAAGGTAATTATAAATATTTAAGTGCTAGTATCTAATTCATAGATATTTAGTATTTATTTATTTAGTATTTATTTTGGATAGTTTGGATTATGGAAATTGAAGCAATTCAATGATTTTATTTGCTCCATAATTCAAACTAACTTAAAATAAATAAGCAGCATAATTGATTATAACTAAATCTGTCAACAATTGATATCTAGTATATTGATTGTAACTTGTATGTTATAAGTTAATTATGAGATTTTGGTTTTAGTGAATTTAGCAATGTTCACATCTCAAGAATTTACTGAAATCAGAATCATAATTGTAGCATGATTAGTTGTGTGTAATTTTTGACTTATATCAGTTAATGATATTTAGTTAAGAGTTTAACTATGAACTAATTGTGAAGTATTAGTATTTGTGACATTACTTGGAACTCCTCTAAGTAATCAGTGTTTATCCTCAGTCACTTATACTAATATAAAAAGTGTAAAAATATCTCTTGAAGTACAACTATGGTCAATGAAGATTTTGCTTTATTAGAAGTAACCATATGTTGTCCACTTAGAATAATTTTTATACTTATTTACAAACTCCTAAACACTTTGATAATAGATGCAATACTCAATGGATCAAAGTATATGGAACTTAGAATATTTTTCTAAGATTGCAAACAAGACAATGTTGGTTAATGTTGCTTTATTTATCGAACCAATATTGTTTGAGATATTACTGTTGTTGGGAGT
The DNA here is from genome assembly GCF_009905375.1 of Apium graveolens. Lineage (NCBI taxonomy): Eukaryota > Viridiplantae > Streptophyta > Magnoliopsida > Apiales > Apiaceae > Apium > Apium graveolens. The sequence continues at coordinate 272,688,404 of NC_133650.1, read as the reverse complement.
TTACAATTGTATGATATGTGAAATTGAATGCTGATGTCTTTTTGATAGATAATTGGTATTTAATTCATTGATATCTTATTTTAATATTTAAAATAGGATGCAACATAATTATTGGTATCTAAAATACTTGACAAGTATCAGACAATGATATATTATTAATATTTTGTTACAGATATTGTGAGATTTTAAGTTCTAGTGGATTTATATGAGTTGTTATATCTGAAAGATTCACTATAATTTAAAATCAGCAGCATAGTCATTCTTGTTAAGATTATTTATCAATACACAATGTTGTTGATAATAATGTTATAAAGATAGATTATGGAACTTTTGACGTAAATGAGAATTGCTTAGACTTTACCCTAAGTGATCAATGCTTTTACAAAAACTCATTCATATTGAAAGACAAAATCTTTATTTCTCTTCTTAATACTGCTAGGTCATCAGTCTATGTCTTATCAAATCATTTATCTTTTTAGGCATAAAAACAGACTTGTGCACTCAAACAGTTTTAAGAGAAAAATCAAACTTCTTTCTACATTAGTGATTGCTTATTTTATTAAAATCATTTGAAATCATTATTGTACATCATTTCTCTCAAAAGATTAAATGCATAATTTTCATTCATTATAGATCTTAAGTGCATTTTATCTCTATATTGCCATATACTCTGTGATACAGGTTCAGCCTCCTATGGCATTCTTTCATTGATAGTCATGAGGTTGAAAACCCACAACTTCTATCCCAGACTGTAAAGACAAACATATAAACAGAACCAATCAACACTCTTTTACCCCTAAAATGAAGTATGAATGAGCGTGAGGGAGAAAGTTCCTTAGTGCACCATATAAGGAAGGTTCTGAAGTCAACCCAGCAGCTCTGTCTCCTATAAAGTTGAAATATATCAAAACTGAGACAACTGCTAGCCCCCATACATCTTCTCAAAAAGATGTAATGGCTGAAAAGGCACAAAACAGTTACTAGATTCATCCTCTCAACAGGGTGCATCTATTGAAATTTTCCTGTCGGCCAAGGCATCCGATGTAGTGTCACCACCTCAAACATAAAAAATTCTTGATGCACAAGGAAAGGCTACACACACAAAGGATGAGTTGACGGAAACAAGAGTTTCGATCATTTTATGGTCAGATTCGATTGTTCAAGGTTCTTTAATGGACCAATTGCCTTACAGGTGTTAGGAGAGGATACTGATCCAATAAGCCATATGTCAGTGGTCAGTGTCTACCTCCCCAGGACTAATAAACCTGGATGTATCTACGGATAGTGGATCTGACATAGGTGCAGATCGGCAACTTATTGACAATGATTCAGATATTACCTGATGAGTCACAAGAAAATGTCTTCACAGATATTAGAAGGAAACTTTGATCTTTATGCTAAATTCTTTGGATCATTGTTTACCTTCCCAGAGTTTAAATCTGGAACCCTAAAAGGGAAACTAGAAACTTGTAGATTATGACTCAGATTCATCTGACGAGTCTAACAAGGATGGGGATTTGCGAACTCCCATTGCACCACCTGTGACCTCCTTAAGGATGGCTAAGGTGATTTTCCTTGCAGGTACAGTTAGATTTTGGAGCTATGAGAGGAGTGATACACTTGTGATAATGAGTGTCAACATGAGTGGAGAGGGGAGTGAAACACTTGTGAGGTACACGAAACAGAATCACACACTCACAGTGAGGAAGAAAGATAGAAACACCATATCCCATTCCCTATCCCTAAACATGGTTCTTGATACTTCGGGTCTCGAATCTGTTTATGATTGGAACCTAACTCTTAGGGACCTAACATTTAAAGATTGGATTAGAATACTTTGGGACCTTTGGGAGCTAACAATTGGTAACAATTGGTGATCTCACAGTTGGGAGGTATAAGGAGTTAGGGAAGATTGGTGAACATGATGATCAACAGTGAAGTCATTCTTGCAGCATTTAAAGGGACATGGTTGATCAGACTATGACTTGTTATTTCTTTTCCAACCAAGTAACATATGAGAACTCCTTCAGATAACAGCATGTTAGTGTATACTGAAAATATTTATTTGAAGTATGTACATTTATTTCTGGCCATTTTATTTGAGAATCATTTGAATGTTTACATGTTGTCTAATTTTATATATTGTGAACAATCTAGTATCAAATGGGATACAGAATATTAGATTGTTAAATACGGTTATATAATATAATAAGGTTCACAGCACAGGTGGTGTTGGACAATCCACTGGTATGACTATAGTATTATTTAGATTAGTTTATATTGACTAATAAATAATACTAGTATACTTTGTGTATATTGAACAGGATCAAATTTAGAATTGTTCCCTTAATACTGATTAAAAAGGAGAACTAAGATTCTATGTTATTATTAATGCTTAGGTTCTTAATTCGGAAATAGTAATTGACACGTGTATATTATTTACATGCTTTGATTTATATATGAAATAATTCTTTTGAATTATATCATTATATTTTGGGTGATGGAATTATATACATGGTGGATATTATTTATTGAAGGAATCCATGTCCTGATAATATTCGGGTTAATGATGTCCCCTTGAAAACTCAAAAAGATTTAATTATGTGAAACCCTGCAGGTGGAATTTATTCTGGCATAATTAAATAAAGGTTGAGTGGATGATCAAGGATAAAAGATATTAATTAAATAAATTATCAGTAATTTATTTAATTAATGGACATATGATATTTTAAACATGGGGAATTTAATAAGCAAATAATATTGGAACCGAATTAATTAAATTACGGTATTAGGAAAGGTAGTGCAAATATTAATTCTTTAGTGGATTGAATTAATATTTAATTACATTGGGCTAGGCTCAAGATGTAATTAGAAGGCCCAACCTAATTATCCATGGTCCCTATTGTAGCCTATATATATTCTTATTCTCTTCTTGCTTGGAAGTGTGTGAAAACATATTGTAGCCACCAAGGAGCAAGAAGAGAGGATAACTTGAGAAGACAGAGGCCACACTTCGCTCAAGGGAATTTGGGAATACAATAGAAGAGCGTGGAATCAACCATTAACAAGGTAATCCTCTTTTTGTAATCTTTATCGTAAAACGTAGTAACACCCTAAGTCCGTGGTTCCCAACAATTGGTATCAAGAGCCTGGTAATGGGTACATCAGATATTTTAAACATGGGGAAATCTCCCACTTATACTCAAAATATTCTATGTGTACATCAGTGTTTATTTAATCCACTATTACATAAAAATCTATGTGTCCATCCATCTGACTCCTATCGCTTCCACATGCTTGTCAAAAACCTTGGTTGGCAAGCTCTTTATGAAAGGATCTGCTCGGTTGTCTTCTGATGATATGTGAGCCACAACTATATCCCCTCGCTTTACGATTCCTCGTATGAGATGATACTTACGTTCAATATATTTAGCTGCTTTGTGGTCTCGCGGTTCCTTTGAATTTGCCACAGCATCAGTGTTATCACAATACACCGTCAAGCTCCTAGGCAAATTAGGTACCACATCTAAGTCCAAAAGGAAGTTCCTGAACCATACAGCCTCCTTGGCAGCCTCAGAGGCCGCCACGTACTCGGCCTCCATGGTGGAGTCTGCAATGCATTTCTGCTTTACACTCCTCCATATAACGGCTCCACCTCCCAAAGTAAAAACATATCCCGAGGTTGATTTCCTCATATCCCTATCTGATTGGAAATCTGAATCAGTATATCCCAAAGGAAATAGATCTGAGGCCTTGTAAATTAACATATACTCCTTAGTGCTTCTCAAGTACTTGAGTATAGTTTTTACTGCACTCCAATGTTCCTGACCTGGGTTCGACTGATATCTACTAACCATGCCTACAGCAAAGCAGATGTCAGGCCTCGTACATAACATAGCATACATTAAGCTTCCACATGCTGAAGCACAAGGAACTACTTTCATGCTCTCTATATCCTTAGGGGTCGAAGGACACTGCTTCTTAGATAGAGCAACTCCATGCTTAAAAGGTAGAAAACCTTTCTTGGAGTTCTGCATGTTAAAACGAGCTAATACTTCATCAATGTAGGGATCTTGAGATAAAGCCAACATCATTTTCTTGCGATCCCTTATAACTTTGATCCCAAGGATGTATGCCGCTTCACCTAAGTCCTTCATGTCAAATTGTTTGAACAACCATGCCTTTACTGATGACAACATCTCAACATTGTTTCCAATGAGTAAAATATCATCTACATATAGTACTAGAAAAACCACTGCATTACCTTCACTTCTCTTATACACGCACGATTCGCTTGGACTTTGATCAAATCCATATGACTGGACTGCCTGATCAAAACGAATATTCCAGTCTCTAGAAGCTTGTTTAAGTCCATAAATAGACCTCTTAAGCTTACATACCAGATGCTCTTGGCCTTCCTTAATGAATCCTTTTGGTTGCTGCATATAGATGGTTTCTTCAAGACTTCCATTAAGAGAAGCTATCTTGACATCCATTTGTCAAATCTCATAATCGAGATGAGCTACTATAGATAAAAGAATACGGATTGACTTAAGCATGACTACCGGTGAAAAGGTTTCCTCATAATCGATACCTTCTTTCTGAGTATACCCTTTCGCAACAAGTCTTGCTTTCCAGGCTTTCACCTTTTTATCTAATCCCCTCTTTTTCTTGTAGATCCACTTACATCCAATAGGTTTTATACCTTTGGGTGGTTCCACGAGCTCCCAGACCTGATTAGAATACATTGATTCTATCTCAGATTCCATCGCTTTTTGCCAAAGATCTGCATCTTTGTCTTGTGCTGCCTCTTCGTATGTACGGGGATCATTATCATGTTCACCAGAGACCAAGTCTGAAGACTCACCCAAAAACATGAATCTATCAGGCTGTTGAACAACCCTCCCACTACGACGAGGCACTGGTGCGGTATTAGTGACAGGTTGTACATTATGTTGTGGTTGTTCTACTTGTACTACAGCTTCATGGGTATTATTTGTCCCTCCCACTACTTCCTCTAAAACGACACTACTCATGGGTTTGTGATTCATTATATATTCCTCCTCTAAGAATCTTGCATTGGTGCTAACAATGACATCCCGATTCTTCGGACTATAAAATAAATATCCTTTCGTTCCCATGGGGTAGCCTACAAACAACCTTACTTCTGTACGAGATTCTAACTTAGTCGCGTTCTTATTCAGCACATGTGCTGGACAACCCCATATTCGAATATGTCTTAGACTCGGTTTATCCCCGGTCCACAATTCTAAGGGGGTTTTAGGAACCGACTTAGAAGATACTAAGTTCAGAAGATAAGCTGCTGTCTCTAAGGCATGTCCCCAAAACGACTTGGGTAAATCCGAATAACTCATCATCGATCTAACACTCTCTAAAAGAGTCCGGTTCCTTCTCTCTGCTACATCGTTCTGCTGGGGTGTGCCTGGTGTAGTTAACTGGGATTCTATCCCATTTTCTGATAAATATTCCCTAAATTCTCCAAGCAAGCATTTGCCACCACGATCTGATCGTAGTGACTTGATACTTTTATTAAGTCGCTTCTCCGTTTTAGCTTTGTACTCTTTGAACTTATCAAAGCACTCAGACTTACGGTGCAACAAATAAACGTACCCATATCTAGAATAATCATCAATGAAAGTGATGAAATATTCATAACCACCTCTTGCTTGGATATTCATGGGTCCACATAAATCAGAGTAAACCAATTCTAACAGTTGTTTGGCTCTATTCCCTTTTTCCTTGAAAGGCCTATTAGTCATTTTACCTTCCAAGCAGGATTCACAAACTGGAAATGGCTCCACTGCCAATGAGCTTAAAGGCCCATCTACTACCAGTCTTTGAATCCTCCTCAAGTTAATATGACCTAATCTCAAGTGCCAAAGATATGTTTGGTTCAAACTAGAAGGTTCCTTTCTTTTAGTAGAGTTAGAAGATGTGTTGTTCAATTCCCTAAATTGCAGTTGCAGTGCAGGTTGACTAAGATTAATTATATACAAATTTTCTTGCAATGTACCAGAACATATAATTCATTTATTCATCATAATAGAAACATTACGATCCAAACAAACATTATAACCATCCAAAGCAAGTTTAGAAACTGAAATTAAATTCCTTCTAAAAGAAGGTACATAAAGACAATTGTTCAAAACCAAAATCCTATCAGAACCAAAAGATAAATGAATAACTCCTACTGCAACTACTGCTACTTTCGTAGCATCTCCCATGAACACGTATATCTCACCATCTCTAAGCATTCTGGATAGTTGGAACCCCTGCATAGAATTACAAACATGATCAGTGGCTCCTGTATCTACACACCAAGTGCTCGTAGATATAGACGCTATAAATGTTTCTGTAACTAGAGAAAGAGACATATTAGTATTGTTTGTCTTCTTAGGAAGAGGACAATCCTGTTTCCAGTGACCTGACTATTTGCATTTGAAGCAATTTCCCTTAGGCTTTTTCACACCACCCTGAACTCCCACTGCCTTCACAGCTTTCTGTGTCTGAGCCTTTTTCTTCTTCTTAATACCTTTCCGCTTAGAGGAAGAACCTTTCTCAGCCACATTCACTTGAACACTCTGCCGAAATAATCCTTCAGCTGCCTGAAGTTCTGTCAGCAGTTCCACGAGACTATACTGCCTCTTGTTCATGTTGTAATTCAAGCGGAACTGCTCAAAACTCTTGGACAAGCTCATAAGGATAATGTCAATCTGGATTTCCCCGTCAAGTTCAGCACCAAGGATCTCTATCTCATTCAGATGCGACATCATCTTGAGAACATGATACCTTACAAGTGTGCCTTCAGCCATCTGAGTGTTCATTAAAGCCTTCATGGCTACTTGCCTAGCAGCCCTATTCTGATCTCCAAAAAGTTCCTTGAGATTAAAAAGCATATCCGAAGCAGTGGCCATAGACTGATGCCGATGCTGCAAAATACCCGACATTGCTGCCATAATGTAACATCGCGACATCTCATCAGCCTTAATCCACCGTTTATAATACTCTTTCTCATCTTCAGGAGCATCAGCAACAGGCTGTTCAGGCTTGGGTTCATAAGTGCAAAACTTGTACTCCTCAGCAGTCAACACAATGTCCAAATTTCGTTTCCATTCAATATAGTTAGGTCCGGTCAGTTTGTTATCCTTAAGTATGGTGAATAGTGGATTAAAGCCCATTTTATCCTCAGAATCATGCATAAAAACATCACATAAATAAGGGTGCATTAATTATTAAGATCTAAATTATTAAAATTTAATGTACTAACATCTAAACACCATAAGCTTCTGGTACGCCACGATGTGTGACATGTATACCACCTAATTTTGTTTAAATGTTACTTCGGTCCTATTACTAAACAATATGCCATGTTGGGGTGGACTATATTATTTTTCATAGCTAAGTATATACCATCATCAAATCTTAAATTATTCGAAATCTATGGAACTTGGTACGCCACGATGGGTGGTGTGTATACCTTCTAATATTCATAATTTTGCCTTGAATAGAATACTTCAATTCAATATTCATCAATGGTTTGATTTCCAGGTAGTGGAGGAGTCACATCGGTCTCGCTTAAAACCCACAGCCTTACAAGTTCGATGAACCCGTTTTTGACAAAATCACCCCAAATCAGAAATAAAGAAAATCCGTATTTATTCCTTTCAAAATTTATTAATTTAATAAGTTTGTTCTAGTAATTTCTATAACATTCTAGACACCACAAATTACATGCCACGATGGGTGACGTATATATAATTTATATTTGTCTTTATGTTAAATTACCTACAACCAATAATGGAGACCATGGGATTTAATTTCTTATTAATTCCCTCTCCCACTTAGAATTTTTTTTATTAAAATTGAGGAATTTTAAAATTAAATGGGGCCCTATGTTGTTATAATTATGTCTAATCATGCATTCAAAATACACACATAATTTTAGCAACATATAACATTTAATTAAAGCAATAAATAAATTTTATGTCCATGTCGTCCTAATTGAGTTAAACATGCAATTTTAAAAGAATTACACACATAATTAACGACACACATAATCAATAAATTAAAGCAATAATTAAAATTTAATGGAAAAAATTAAAATAAATTTTTCACTATTATGTCCCTTGAAAAAAATCCAGCTCTCAAAAAAAATCTGCCCCAAGCACGCCCCGACGCCCCCAGCAGCCCCAGCAGCCCCAGCAGCCCCAGCTGCCGCAGCTGCCCCAGCAGCCCCAGTTGCCGCTGCAGCCCCATGTAATCGCACAGCGGAACAAAAAACTTCCGGAATTGATTTCCGATCACACATAACTATTACAAAATACCCGGAACAATTACAAAAAAATAGATCTAATACAAAACTAATTTTGTAAAATCTATTCTAACACAATCAACCCTCGTGTAAATTACAACCATGATTAAACCACGTGGAAACCAAAACAAAAATTAACCACGATTAAACCACGTGGGATCCAAACACATAATTAAAATATACATGGCCATAATAGTGGATTAACAACCTGCATCAAAACCAATACAAGCAAAACACTATATACACGCATATATAATTACGACATGGACATTATATCATAAAACGTAGAACCCATTACCAGGCTCTTGATACCAATTGTTGGGAACCACGGACTTAGGGTGTTACTACGTTTTACGATAAAGATTACGAAAAGAGGATTACCTTGTTAATGGTTGATTCCACGCTCTTCTATTGTATTCCCAAATTCCCTTGAGCGAAGTGTGGCCTCCGTCTTCTCAAGTTATCCTCTCTTTGTAATCTTTATCGTAAAACGTAGTAACATCCTAAGTCCGTGGTTCCCAACACACCATACATTCCTTCTCTAAGGGGGAGATAAAAGCTTTTATAATAGTTTGGAGGACTCCTCAACTAAGAGGGAGAAATAGCAGGAAGGAGGAAAAAGGTAAAGTATATGTACACTACACCACACCATTGTTGTTTGTAACTACGGATCCTATTGTACGGGAGAGGTGGTAAACACAAGGTGATTTCCTAGTAATCAGAAGAAGTGGTTTGGTTCATCACTACTCTTCATAAGGGGAGAAGTTGTTTTCCAAAAGGGGAGTACCATTAGTTTTTAACTGAGGATCCTATTTTACGGGAGAGGTGGTAGACAAAGGTGATCTCCTTTAAGCAGTTGATTCTCATAGGGGGGAAGCAAGAGAGATATGTGCTTCTCAACAGGAAATGTGGTTGTACAAAAGAAGCTGCTGAAGATTACTTCAAGACTGAGAAGTATTATCTGGCAGAGATTTGAAGAACCAAGGAAATGAAGATGAAACTACTTGAAGATCAGTTCAGTGCTAGAGGAACAAGCATCTTTGATTTCAGTTACTCAAGAAATCTGGAAATGCGGTATTTGATCCAGAAAACTAGTAGCATTATTTACAAGTCCTGGTACATTACTTTTTCTAGTTGTTAGTTGAGTTATCCTCTCTATTTAATTTGTTTGTTAAGTTTAACAATCAAATAGGGGGAAATTGTTGGTGAGACTGCGTAGCTGTATGAACAGTTACGTGATAACTCAACATGATAACAACACTAGAACGGGACAGGTTAATAAAACTACGTCTACACAAGAAATCAGGAAGAAAGAAGACAAGGCAAATACGAAGAATCAGAAGATTAGGATAAAGCCTGAAGTCTATCTACAGGTCACTGAAAGAAGTTCATTAATATGATCATGCCTCAGTGAAAAATAAAGGTTAAAGACTTTCAGGGTTTTGGAAATGTTGAAGATTCAGTATACAAGTGCTACCGGAAGATTTCAGTGTATTGGCATTGATTGAAGATAGACAGTGTTCGAAGCATAGGAATCTAAAGAATTGAAGACAGGGTATAGACAGAGGTTAATGAAGACGTTGTCTAAAGTACCAGAAAGGATTCCAGTAAAAGTACATTTGTTTATGACAATCAGTATCTGAAGCAATAAAGTTGACGCAAGCTTAAAAATGTAATCAAGGCTATAATACGAAGATCTGAATCGGGGTTAGTCGTCTGTGAACCAGACCAGTTGTACTAGGCGTCAACAGCTCGTGAAAGGAATCTGGGTATTATTTATAGAATGATTGTTAAGTTGAGGAACGTACTCTATTAAAGTACGAAAAGAGGTGCGCGGGGTATACAGCTAAACAGTCAGGGGACTGGCGAGGCTCAAAGTTTAATTGTTAAATTAAATAAATTTATTTAATGGACTTTAATATAATTTATTTAATAAACTTAAAATGATTTATTTCATAAACTTTAAATAAGTTTATTTTATAAATCTAAATTTGTTTATTTATATAAGTTATATTTAAGTTTATTTTATAAATTAAATTTAATTACAATTTAAACAGAAAAAGAAAATACAAAAAGAAAAAAGAAAATAGAAAAACAAAAGAAAAACAAAAGAAAAAGGAAACAAAAAAAAGGAAAAAGAAAAAGAAAACAAAACAAAAAGAAAATAAAAAAGAAAAAGAAATGAATAAACAAACGTAACCAGGGAGGGGCATTGTCGCCACAGGAGAGGTTGTTGGTTTATATGTTTTACATAAACATGTACTTGGTGAAAGAGATGTGTCCTAAGTCCAATCATGTATGATGATTTAGGAATAACTTTTATGTAATCTGTTTTGATTTCATCGATATTAATAAAAGATTTGTTTTTGTTTTATTGCGGGCTTTATCTATTTAAGTGTTTAAATAAGATATACCATAGTTTAGAGTAAAGCTTTTTATGGATTATGATGAGATCATAATAATGAGACCTAAAAGATGATAACTCTAAACTTAAATATTTCCTGGTCGTAGGATTACTAACTGGTAATTAGTAATCCGCAAAGATCGGTACATACTATGCTTGCTTCATTATGAAGGATGTCTGTTCTCATAGACATTTGTGTGGTGACACTATAGCTAGTATGTAGGTGCTTATTATAGAATAAGTTCACTGAACATGACTCACACAGCTGAACAACTGATGGAGTTCACTCAGTGTCAGCAGTTGTTCATATAGTGATAGTTGTACAAGTATCCTTAGACTTGAGGTCATCATAGTCATCTTGTGTACACTGAACTATGCTTTGGTTTAGTTCTTAGTCTCAAGGGACAATTATAAGGGCTCTACTGGGTATAGGAATTTGTACACGAAGATAATATATGATCAATAAAGGATTTATCCCTTCCAGTGAAGGAAGAGAATGTTCAATGCTGATCCACTTATGCTAGTTCAGGAATCTCTGGCCAGAGTGAATGAAATTAGAAAGGAGTTTCTAATTTACATTAAATAGAACTAAGCATGGTGAATGGGAAAGCAAGTGATTAAATAAGATAGGCTTGACACAAGTTCCATGCCTTGTATTTAATCGTGACATTGCAGGGTAGAAGGAATTGATTGTAAGGTAACTACTCACTGAATAGGTTCTTGGTATTCTAAGCAGTGAATTCGTATTATCCGGATAGTCGTGATATGCTGAGAAGTATCCTTCACGATGTAGAATAAATATGATTAATTAATTAATCATATTTAATGAATTAGAGAATTTATATAAATAATGATAAAATAGTTTTATTATTATTTATTTCTACTACCGGCTTAATATTGAACCTACAGGGTCACAACATAAAAGAGAATGATTTAATGGTGGAGGAATTAATTAATAATGGCTGATGATTATTTATTAATGAAATAAATAATTAATTGGCAAATTTAATAATTGATTAAATAAGATTTAATTGATTATAAATTAATTAAGAAAAGGTTCTTAATATTATTAATTAAGAATTTAATTTTTGGAAATTAAATCAAGTGAGAGAATTATTTCTAAAGAGTTTGGAAAAAGGATTAATAATTAAAAGGTGTTTTAATTATTAGTGAGAATAATAAAGGGTTAATAATAATAATATTTTATGGGAAAATTTTCAGCTGAAAATTTTGCCTATAAATATACTATTATAGGCCCTATTTTTGCCTCAACCAAAAAGATTTACAAAACCCTAATTCTCTCCATCTCCTCCTCCTTCATTACATCGTTTTCTTGGTGGATACCGGTGGAGTGCTTCACACTTGAGGAGCAGCTGCTAAGGATCTCCGTTCATCGTTTTTGGATCGCCATTAAAGACCTCCATCTTTCCATTAACGTAAAGCTTCTTAAGGTAAACATACTAAACTACAAATTAAATATTATTTTTCTCATGGATCCTGCGTAGGGTTTCGGTTTTTTTTTAAGATTTAAATTTACGTTTTCGCTGCGTTTATGTGCTAAAAACCTTTCAATTGCATCAGAGCTACTTGCGAAAAGTTTTTAATTCGTTTATGTGTTTAACTGTTTTCGATATATGAGCATGTACATGATTCGCCATGATTTGATGTTGATTTAATATGCTTATATATGTATGGTTTTGAATATATGATATTCATGTGAGTTGTATAATCATAAGATGATAATGTAATCTATATATATACTGATATATACATGATTTATGTTTGTTCTAATTATGAGAATCATATTAGATACGGATTTTGAATTAGCTGCTGCAGATTTGCTGAAATCTGGGTCTGGTGTCCGATTTACGCAAACGAATACCCTATTCCACAGGTAAACGAGCATCTAAACAAAACTGATAGATAAAGCTATCAATGACTCGTCTGTAAGGCATTTGACGTCGTTTACTGCCCGTGATTCTTGTTTTTCTGATTTGATTCTGATTTTTCTGATTTTTGTCATATTTTCTTTTTATGATTAGATCATGGATAATATGATATGTTAAGATCAGATTATGTGTTTTAACATGCTTTTATGTGTTGTATGAGCATGGTGGATGGTTATGGCATTTCGACCTTAGTGTAATGGTTTTGGTTTTGGTTTTAAATACGACTTGCATGTCGTCAATCTTTGTAATCATAAATCTCGAATGTAACTCGAGTTATTCTTGTAAGTTCATTAGATTAGTTTTACTTTTAATCATGTAATGTAATTGAAGACTCAAGAAGGCTATCTAATGGAGGTGATACAAAGAAGAAGACGAGGCATACAAGAAGTCTAAACAAAGAAGAAGACTTATGTAATAAGTAGTTGTATTTATTTTCATCACCATATTAGATTGACCTTGATCTTTATCATGAGCTTGATAAAGATCACATAGGATGGGGCCATAACCAAACACATTTACTTTATTGCACTTTACATTTTCTTGTTTATTTAATTTTATATATGAGATATATGCCTATGTTTACCATGCGATGATAGATTTAGGTGAACTTAAATCAATATAAGGTGTGCTCTAGAAAATCTAGAATAGGAATCGTTTCTTGCCTTAACAATAAAATTATGAATACAATCATGAGATTCTTGTATTTATGAAACACGTAATTAAATATGAATTTTCAATATTGAGAGAAAGGATGATTCTGTCAAAAGCAGATTTCTATCTGTAAGAAAGGGGTATTAAGTGACGCCTCTTAACAATGCTCCACCCGATCTGGGAATCATCTGATTATCGATTATTGATTTGAAATATTTAATTTAAAAGGAAGAATCTCTTTATAATATGATTATGATTGTAACGTAATATAATCCCTCTAAAATTAAATAATATCAAGTAGTAATTGGCCAATGACACAACGGGCATGTGTCGGTCATAGCCTTCCAACATGGTAAAAAGTGGTTCTTATTTTTAAATCATTGTCGTTTCGTGCTACAGCCTAGGGCTTTGATTTCGAAATAAGAAATACTTGTCTATTACATAGAGATGTGTACATTGAATTAGAATCGAAAGGTCGTTACGTGCTACAGCCGTGGGCCGTTGGAGACTGATTCAATTGTACAAAATGTTGGGTTAGACTTGACTTAGAATATTGAGTTTGTCGTGCCACAGCCGTGACTCAATTATTCAAGAGGCTAAACTTATATTAGGGAATAACATAAGATATAATTGACAAAAGTTGTCTGCCTATTGAACATCACATGGTGTTTTGTGCCACCGCCGAGGTTGTGTGATGGAATGTAGGATCCCTATTCCCACTAGTATTATGAATGCTTAATTTTCACTTAGGGGTTAAAAAAAATAGATAAACTAGTGGGAGCCACTTATGAATAAAGACCCGATTCATATAGTGTCTTGAAATGAAATTAAATATTTGCTAAGTGTTGTTATGTGTTCATCATTTACAGATTTACTATATTCGTTATGTCTTCTGCACTATCACTCAGGAGTATACTAGATGCTCACAAGTTGACTGGTCCTAATTTAGCTGTTTGTTTTCACTGTAACAAGTTGAGGCACTGGAAGAGGAACTGTAAGGTTTACCTTACAGAATTGAAGAAGAAGAAGGGTAGTGAGACTACCGCTTCTGATTCAGGTATGTTCATGATCGAAGTTAATATGTCACTAAGTCAAATTTTTACTTGGGTATTAGATACGGCCTGTGGTTCTCATATTTGCAATTCGTTACAGGGACTAAGGAGAAGTAGGACTCTTAAAGAAGAGGAGGCGATTCTACGGATGGGAAATGGAGCAAGAGTTGCTGCTGAAGCTGTAGGATCATTTCATTTATATATGCCTACGGGCAAGACTATTGTTCTAAATAATTGTTATTTTATTCCCTGATTGTGAGGAATATTATTTCTATTCCATGTTAGACTTGGCTGGATTTTCGTTTGTTATTCAGAATAATAAATGTTCAATTCTTAGAGATAACGTTCTTTATGGAAGTGGTATTTTAAACAAGGGTCTGTATGTATGTGACATAGAGCATAATTTACTACAAATTGAACATACTAATAAAAGAAAAAGGGATGATGAAAATTTCACTTTCTTGTGGCACTGCAGACTTGGTCATATTAGTGAAAATAGACTGCGGACATTGCATAAGGAAGGGTTACTTGACCCCTTTGATTTTGAATCATATCCTACATGTGAGTCTTGTCTATTAGGTAAAATGACCAAATCTCCATTTAGTGGACATGGAGAGAGGGCTGCAGATTTGCTAGGATTGGTACAAACAGATGTATGTGGACCAATGTCTACGCAAGCCATGGGTGGATTTTCATACTTCATTGCTTTCATAGATGATCGATTTAGATTTAGATATGTGTATTTGATGAAACACAAGTCTGAAGCCTTTGAAAAGTTCAAAGAATATAAGTATGAAGTGGAGAAACAAACCAAACATAGTATTATAACTCTTCAATCAGATCGAGGTGGTGAATACTTGAATGGAGAGTTTCTAGCTTATCTCAAATAAAATGGTATAGTCTTCCAGTGGACTCCTCCATATACTCCACAGTTTAATGGGGTATCTGAAAGGAGAAATCGAACTTTGTTAGACATGGTTCGGTCCATGATGAGCTATGCGAATCTTCCAGTAATCATGTGGGGTTATTCATTGGAAACCTCAGCATATTTACTGAATAAGGTGCCTTCCAAATCTGTTCC
Organism: Apium graveolens; assembly: GCF_009905375.1. Taxonomy (NCBI): domain Eukaryota; kingdom Viridiplantae; phylum Streptophyta; class Magnoliopsida; order Apiales; family Apiaceae; genus Apium; species Apium graveolens. The sequence continues at coordinate 272,672,935 of NC_133650.1, read as the reverse complement.
TCAAACTCCATATGAGATATGGAAAGAAAGGAAACCGAGTCTTAAACATGTTAAGATTTGGGGATGTCCAGCTTATGTCAAGAAAGTTGACCCAGGTAAGCTGGAATCTCGTTCTGTAAAATGTAATTTTATGGGATATCCTAAAGAGACTTTAGGGTATTACTTTTACACCGATCATCGAGTGTTTGTCTCTAGACATGCTACCTTCTTGGAAAAGCAGTTTATCATTGAAGGAAATAGTGGGAGCAAAATTGAACTTGATGAAGTTCAAGAAGCACAAACTACTACGGATCAAGTGGAAACACTTGTTCAGACTGAATAACCTTCTGTGGAATAGCCCATTCGTAGGTCAGGGCGAGTGTCTCGCCAACCTGAGAGGTATTATGGCCTTGTCATTGAGAATGACAATGAGTTGTAAATCATTGATGATGACGACCCTGTGACCTATAATGAGGGTATGAGTAGTGTTGACTCAGAGAAATGGCATAGTGCCATGAAATCCGAAATGAAATCTATGTATACCAACCAAGTATGGACTCTGGTTGAGGCGCCTAAAGGTGTTAAGCCTATTGGGTGCAAGTGGGTATACAAAAGAAAGATTGGAGCAGATGGGCAGGTGGAGACCTATAAGGCCAGGCTCGTGGCAAAAGGATTCAGACAAAGGCAAGGGATTGACTTTGATGAAACTTTTTTGCCTGTAGCCCTGTTAAAATTAATTCGGATTTTGCTTGCGATTGCTGCTTACTACGACTATGAGATCTGGCAAATGGACGTGAAAACGGCCTTCCTCAATGGGAAACTTGAAGAGGAAGTGTATATGACACAGCCAGAGGGTTTTCTTTCCAAGGGAAATGAACACCTAGTGTGTAAGCTGCTGCGAACCATATATGGTTTAAAGCAAGCTTCTCGTAGATGGAACATCCGTTTTGATGAGACAATCAAAGAGTTTGGTTTTATCAAAAATATAGATGAACCATGTGTCAACAAAAAGGTTAGTGGGAGCGCGGTAACATTTCTTGTATTGTATTGAAAGAGGAGACGTCAAGAGAGTTGACACACATAACAACGTAGCAGACCCACTCACAAAGCCACTTTCTCAAAGTCACTTTGATCATCATAAAGACAAGATGGGTATTAGATACCAGAGTGATTGGCTTTAGTACAAGTGGGAGATTGAAAGAGATGTGTCCTAAGTCCAATCATGTATGATGATTTAGGAATAACTTTTATGTAATCTGTTTTGATTTCATTGATATTAATAAAAGACTTGTTTTGGTTTTATTGTGGGCTTTATCTATTTAAGTGTTTAAATAAGATATACCATAGTTTAGAGTAAAGCTTTTTATGGATTATGATGAGATCATAATAATGAGACCTAAAAGATGATAACTCTAAACTTAAATATTTCCTGGTCGTAGGATTACTAACTGGTAATTAGTAATCCGCAAAGATCGGTACATACTATGCTTGCTTCATTATGAAGGATGTATGTTCTCATAGACATTTGTGTGGTGACACTATAGCTAGTATGTAGGTGCTTATTATAGAATAAGTTCACTGAACATGACTCACACAGCTGAACAACTGATGGAGTTCACTCACGTGTCAACAGTTGTTCACATAGTGATAGTTGTACAAGTATCCTTAGACTTGAGGTCATCATAGTCATCTTGTGTACACTGAACTATGCTTTGGTTTAGTTCTTAGTCTCAAGGGATAATTATAAGTGTAACACCCCCAAATCCGGGGTCGGGGATTCGGGTTGTCACGAGTTCCATTTCCCTTATTAATACTTAATCTTAACAGTCAACCAACTACTGAGTAATGTGATCCCACAATATACACACACACACCACAAGTTATAGTCTCAGAGATGAATACCAAAAATAACACAAGTCATTTTATTCCACAATTATAAACCGTTACACCTTAAAAGGGTTTCTGAATAAATTTACATTTCTTTGCCATTATTACAATTCATATAGATACATAAGTCTGGTAAATCAGAAGTTGATAGCCTAGCCTATTGGTAATTTCTACCTCAGCTACAGCGGCATCAATGCTTCCAAAAAACTGTGGAACGATTCCTAACCGCTTGCGAATTGGAAGCTTGGTCCTGTTCATCTTTTCTATCTGTTGTTGTGTGATGAAAGAAGAAAGCAAGGGTGAGCAACAAGTCCACCGAAATAATATGTATAATAATTAACAATATATGAGCATTCTCATAGTACTCATGAAAGTCTTGGTCAAGAAGAAATGAACCAAGCTGATATCTTAACGCGACCAAGTCACAAAATATTCAGTATATATATATACATATATACTTTTCACAATCTTTGAAATCCTCTGACATGTAAAATATACACAGAGTTCTAGTTTATGACTGTATAAAAATATCGTTGCAAGGTGATCTCATATATCTAACCTTATCTCAACGTTTTTTTCTGAAAATCTTTGACATGCACAAGATAATCATTTACTAGATATAAGTTTAAAAGATGAAGTTACAAGATACTCCAATATACTTATATCTTTTCCGAATACTACTTGAACTACCACCGTTCAAGGTATAATCCGTTTCAAAAGTTCATCACATAGATGAGACTACAAGATAAGATTTCAATAGATTCAATCCTTGAAATATCATTATAAATAATGAAGTTACGAGATACTTCATTAAGTCCCGATATATATATACACCTATATATATATACATTTCATACACTCCTTGAAAACCTCTGTTATGAAAATTATAAACAGAGTTGAAATTTCCAATGAATTTGGAAAGAAGAAAACCTTGGCATAAACCTGATATCTTGCTGATCAGGCAAAGATACCAATAAGTAACATTTTCTACTAGTAGATGGACGAATTCCCCACTGGTCATCACCCTGGTCGCAATAGGACCTTATGCTGGACTGCCACTCAGCCACTTACGTATTTGATGGACTCCCACTGAGCCACTTACACTTTCATGGACGCCCACTGAGCCCATGTTGCTTATGCCGAATCAAATAGATGGACTTATTTCCCGAACGTTGGGTAAGTAATCAATTCATTTATCAAAATAGCAACCTCGTTGCGAATATAAAATACACCACAGAGCCGAATCCCTTAGATTTTTGAGCGAGTATTCAAGTCCCCTTCAAAAAGGAAGATCTTAAATCTGAGAACGAGTTTTGGGATCCGCTCTAACTTTTAAAATCATTTTGAAGACTCGAAAATATTTTTAAGAATGTTTGGAGTAATGCTGATTTAATGAAATAAATCAGTCCCGATATATTAGAAAATATCTGAATATTATTATTTAAATAATATTCCCATAAGGATAATCCTTATAAAAATAATGGAAGTAAAAGTTTTAAAACTTATACTTGAAATGAATAATAAATAACCAAGATATACTCTTATACGAAAGTATGATCTTTATTTGAATAATCGAAAATAAGTTTGATTATCGAAACATTATTCTTTAATAAAATAAAGAATATTATTTAATAAAAAAGCGGAGTCATAAGTCCTCAAATGAATATTCAAAATAATATTCATTAAATAAAATAAACGAAGCCTTAAGTCCTCGAATGAATATTCAAATTAATATTCATTAAATAAAGTAAGCGGAGTCATAAGTCCTCGAATGAATATTCAGAATAATATTCATTAAATAAAATAAAGTTATCGAATAAACCTTATTCGATTAATAGTTTTGAAAACTATATCAATATATATATATATATACTCGGGAACATCGACTCCCGGTTTAGAAAAATATTCACCTTTGGGTCCCCTATACTAAGGTTTTACGCAACTACTGCTTATTTCTAACATAGGTATTATGCAACTTATAAGCAATTGAATCAGCAGATAGATAACCAGATTACGAAACAGACATGCATATATATACCATATCAGCATGCTTCAATATATAGCAAAATTTGCTAATTAACCAACATGCATCTATCACAAGATAATGTATATACATATATACATCACAACAACAGTATAACGGGTAGAAAACTTGCCCAAGCGACTGGGGATGGTAAAAGTCCTGGGATGAGTCTGGTAACCTATAAACCACATATAAGTTGGAATTAAACCAAAGTCGCTTATGAATCTATACTTTAACCAATTAGACTTTAACGCTCGCTTTGCGCTCAATGATTCTCTTAAGTCGCTCGAGAACCCTCAGCACCATCATTTTTAATAAATTAACCATTAAGAGTTTTAAGGCGATTCTTTTGCGAGTGCCTTACCAACTGCCTAATACACTTTACATAAATGTTTCATACTCCAATTAGTCATTTAAGGTCTTTAACCAATGTTTCAAAGTAAGGCGAGGGGTAATGGTTCGTTCGCGAAACACCGTTACTTAAAACGGTCGTTTCTCCTAAACCGTACATCGGATTCAAACGAACCACATATCAAAACGAAGCTCGTAACATGAACTATCTAATCATGGCAGTTGTCAAAACTTAACAGTGAGTTCTCGGGTCCTGATATTAAGAACAAAATAGTCTAAAGTAAATCGGACATTACGACGGCTATGTTTACGCGATTACCAATTTTTTATCCTACTCCAAATCAACCACCAATCAACCACAATTCAACCATACAACCAAACTCCATACATACAATGCTACAACAGCCCCAATAACTCAATATTTCCAATTTACACTACTTCCCAATCATGAACTAAAAGCTTACATAAGTTCTTTAACTAATCAACAAGATTTACAACTCCAAACACATCACAAAACCAACACATCTCTAAATACACAATAATCAAGCTTCTCATGAACCATTCCAAACACAAAAACTCTAAATATACAAAAGTAGGGCTAGGGCATGAGATTATACCTTCCTTGGTGAGTAAAAGTAACTAAGGAGCTTGGAATCACCCTTGAAAGTCCTTACCAAAGCTTAATCTAAACAAAAACTCAAGAAAAAAATTTTATGTTCTTGAAAAACACTATTCACCCTCTTCTTCCATGAATTTTAGGAAGAGATTGTGAAGGAATTTAAAGCTTAAACTTATAGGATAGCTATATCTATGCATAAAAAACCTTAGATAATTACCTCACTAATTAATGAAGCTTGGAACTTGGATTTGGGTTTTTTTCTTCTTGAAAATTGAAAAGGGCCGAGAGCTTCTCTTGGAAAAATGAAGTCAAGATGTGTTTTTGTGTTTGTGATTTGTTTTGCTTGGTTGCTAGGTTTTTGTTTTATTTAATTACCCTTTTAACCATGTAAAATTGTGTGGTTAATAATCAACCACACTTCCTTCCTTTTTGGTCATGCTTAGGTCATCAATCTTATGTCATCTTCCCATGCTTGTCCTCTTCTTATTGGTTTGATGACATCATCCTCACTAACCTCTTTGATTAGCTCCTAATTACTTGGTTAATGATCGCTGATCTGTTATACGGTTCGCTTAACTTTTGTTTTCGTTTATCGTTTGAGGGATCATACGGGATCTTATTACTTGGGTTCCCTTAACCTTTCTCAATATATTATATTCCTTTTATGATCCTCTCTTATAATCCTTGAATTTAAATCCTTTTTATCCTGTTCCCTTATACTCAATTCTTTCGGTATCTGGTGGATTTTTGGGAAAAATCAAAGTGTTCGAATTTGGATTCTGACGATCTTTACATACACTTATATCCCATATAAAGTACTAATAAGATCTCAGAATAACAATAGAAGAACCCCTACATAGTGTGGCATGGAAAGTTTTCTTATTCAGCATAATCAGCAAAACACTATTCATAAGGGTTACTAAAAGTTCAAAAATTTTGGGGTTATTACAGTCTCCCCTCCTTAAAAGGATTTCGTCCCGGAATCAGGAAAAAAATGAATAGGGATACTTTCTTAGCATTGCACTTTCTAACTCTCAAGTCAATCTTCCCACATTGTGGTTCTACCATCAAGCTCTGACTAGTTTGATAGCCCTTCTCCCAAGCACTTGTTCCTTTTCAATCTATAACCTTTCCCGGTTGCTCCATATAGGTTACGTCTGGTTGCATGTCTATGCGCTCATATGCCCCTATTTGTCTGGCATCCGAATTATACTTCCTTAACATTGATACGTGGAACACGTTATGAATTTGCTACAGGTTCGGGGGTAGGGCTAGCTCATATGCTAACTTCCCAATACGTCTTAATACCTCAAAGGGTCCAACAATTCGAGGGCTTATCTTTCCTTTCTTTTGAAACCTCATCCATCCTTTCCCAGGGAATACCTATGACAATACTAGGTCCCCTACTTCCTATCCTTTATCCTTTTGTATCGAATCAACATACTTCTTATGTCCATCTCGGGCTACTACCTGCCGTCATCTGATTAGATCTATTATATCCTTGGTCATTTGGACCACTGCTGGTCCGAGCATCTTGCGCTCTGCAATCTTCATCCTAACATAAGGGAGATCGACATTGTTTTCCCTCAAGGATCTCATAAGGCGATACCTCGATACTGACATACGATCGATTATCGTGAGAAAACTTAATCCGCGTTAAGTGATCATTCCAAATTCTTTCAAGTCTATTGAACCGACTCTCATCATAGCTTCTAGCATTATAGCTTTTGCTTCTCAATACCCATTCTTTTCCAGTTCATAGTCGTTACTATCTTCCGTACATAATACTATACTGGTTACACTTTTGCTCGTTAGCGTTCTATAACCTTTTAATAACCACATCAACCTTAGTATCACGAACGTGTTAGAATCAGAATACCACCGTACTGATACTACTTCCTTTCTAGCTGCTTCTGTCTTCGAAAGCTTGATCCATCATATAGAAGTAAAGGAATTTGTTGAGAGATCACTATGATCATGAACACTTGTTCTATTGCATAGTTAGTACAGAAGGTGGCCAGCCTTTAGTACTTGACAAGCAATTAAATAACATGTTGTATCCTACTAGGCTTCTATCACACAGATAGATAGTCATTCGGCAATACCTCCCCTTCTGGAAGGGTTGTTCTTCTCAGCTTATATGAAATGAAAAGGAGAGAAAAGAACGAATTGAAGAGAATTGTATATATATAAAATATACTCCCATAAAATATCTGGCTTGGAATCTACCTCTGAACTATAGAGGTTTATCATAGGAGAACAAAACATATACGTATATATATCAACATCAGGTATTATAGCATCGTATTTCACATGCCTAAATATTTTTGATATTCTGTCCATCATTCTATGGACCCATGATCTTGCTCGAGCTTATACACAATCACCTTTGAAACTCCCTCGACATCGAAAATCGAATCTGGGATCTCATTCTACACATCATCGTTACTAGAATTCTATACTTGCACCGCAACCTTCCTCGTATAGTAATACGACTCTCTATTCATAAGAGGGAATAAATATATAATATGTAAATACTCCACTAGGTAGTCTATCAATGATAACTTATATATCAACACGACCCCATTAGGGGTACTCAATCTCAACATCCATTCAAATACAACTCTCACGGTTGTAATCAGCTCATTACTCGCAGAATCATTGTTGCATTACTATGGTCCACCACTGACCTACTGTAGTCATTCATTTTCTATGAAATATTAATAGCTAACCATACGGAGTTCATACATGTCGTATCGGATTCTTCTAAGGAGGCAACATAATCACCATTCCATGATTCATGAAGAACACTCCTGAACTTGGCATCCATATGACATGAAGCAGATAAAATTGCAGAAGAGTTTCAATAAAAGCAACGATAGCAGGTTAACACCATTATTAACCATATGTCTTTATTAGGAGACATGAAGCTCAAAGGTTCATTTAGTCCTTTCGTAACATGGTCATGGCTTATCTCAAGATATAACCTTATAAGATAGATAGCCCGCTCACGGCGATTTCATAAATTAAATCTTTACCAAACTACTATCACGGTTGAGTATCGCACAATCATCAGAAGGAATGTCAATCTTTCAAACCATAATACAACCTTCACGGCTTCAACCATCATCACTGTATTCCTCTGGCACGAGCGCCTATAATTATCCTCTTACATTTAAAGTGTCGGCCACCTCTTTGTCCTTTCCTGATAGTAAAGTTTCCTTACAATCAATGTCTTTTAAATGACCTTCAACTAAATTTCTCTACCTCATTTCCAATCACTGCTGGTGTGAAAATGCTCTTCATTACGCCTTGGTAAAAAAATATATCATCACTTTTCCATAATTTATTGCCTCGGTCTTTTAGAGGTTAACATTGTCACGATTGACTCTTGATCATACTTAGGACGTCTCTTATTTTGGGTCCTTCTTGATTTCACCAATCCCGACCCTTATTGGGTCAATCTATACTTTCTTATGGTTCAACATGTGCCCCACCTGGCATTATTATAATTACGTCACATTTCCTTTATCAAAATTTCTATTCTTGAGAACTTTGAATATTACCTTTCTCCTTGTAAAACCTCTAAGGTTATCCTTAAATCCTTCATCAGGTACACCCTAGGCACAGGGCATATTAAGATACCATTTACTAATACCAGAAACATTGTCTATATACTTCTAAAAATTTCTCTACTGATCTGTAAAGGTTGTTGTTACCTTAATCCTTTCCAATTCATATTGTCAAAACTCATGCTGTCCCTATTAAGGGCGAAATGCCATCTTTTATGCATTCCCCTAGGATTCATCTCAAGTTATCGAGGTTCTATCATTAATTCCACCTTTAAAAAGGTACAGGCATCCTTCCATGGATAAATCAAGTCATATATCCTTCATAGCTTATCTATTTAATCATTCCCACCTCGATAGTCTATACCTAATTTCATAATAGCATCCTTATTCAAATTGAGGTCAATCCATATGGCCTCCAAAAGATAACAATGGTTATCCGCTTTTCTCACCTGATTTGGTAATGATAATATGGATGTTCTGGAAGATATTGGTCGTGTTTAACGTGAAAATCTTCTTAATAAATCCTCATTTACTTTTGTTGTTTATCTCAACAGTCATCTCAATGTTGGAATATCTCTCATACCTGGCGTCTCCCTTTCTGGGTATCAAGCCACCGGTCTTACACTTCACATTCTTGAAGGTCACTTCCTTCATCCAATTTTCCTAATTTCCTACTTTCTTGTCTCTTCAGTCTATCCGCGTCTCATTATTTATCCTTCGAACTATCTCAAGGTTTCCTCAAATCCTCCCAACTTACAGGGGATAAAATATATGTATCTCTTATGCCTTCAACCATCAATTTTAACTCATGGTGAATCACCCTCATCCTGACGATTACATACTTTTCTATTTCTATTGTTACGAGTCTTTAGGGTTTCCTCATACCCAACTCCCTTATCATTCCTCAAACTCTATTGCCTTTATATTCCTTTCCACTTCAGTTTCTTTTTATTTTCCTTTCTCTTATCATTATTTCATGAACCAACACAACATAAGCATTGATTTCAAACATCCCGCCATTCTGGATTTGTCTCCTCAGAACGAATCTTGACAACTTTTCCAACTTAGATTCATAATTCATCATACTCGTCTGCCTTTGTTCTGGCTCTAAAGCTTTTACACTATCTCCATAACCTTGGGAAGTACTTTCCTGAAAACAATTGACTGAACATAAATCAGTTTATTATAATCTCTTGCTCCATGCCTTCCTTGGCCTTTCACCAGCGGGTGGTCTCTCTCTTAGGGAGGTAAGTGACAAAAACAGTCTTTTGTGATTCGTCAATCATTTAGAATCTCAAATGATTCCTCTATTTCCTTTAGCCAGGCTCTTGCCTCGGCTAGCTCAGGTTGTTCCCTGGAACTCTGAGAGCTTAGCGACTTAAAGGTCCTGAAAGAATTTCCCACCGCATTGCTTCCTCAGGGTGGTGGTTAGGGATAAAAGTATAAGTTTTGTTTAGGCAGGTCCATGAATTGCCGTATAAGAGTACCATCTCGGGTCTCCTTTCCTTACTCGACTTTCTGTTTCCTTATATCTTAATTGTGACCTCCCTGATTATCACATTCAAGGTTTGCCCCTAATCTTATTCCTCGTGGGGGCATAATGCTTGGAAAAATTTTGAAAATCTCTGGATATTTGTCTTACTTATTTTGTTTAAATCCTTCCCTCATTCAGTCCTTGCATGATTGCAAATTATGAATTCTCAAGTTCTATAAACTTCATGACACTTTCTTAAGTGTTCACAGCGCAATTAACAATATGAACTTATCACAAACAAACTGATCTGAACTGAAATTAACGAATATATACTTAACCATTTATTCGAGGGTACAACAACTAAACACATTAAAGAGAATTACATCATTTGAGCTGATTGCTTCTATCCCAAAAGTACTACCATAGATAATCATCTAGTCATTAAAACTAATCATTCATAACTTAGGCTAATCCTCCAAAAGCGGTGCTGCATGAAATCCTTGTCAGATTGCTCAGACTCTGCACACTAATATGGATCAAGAAATGCGGGCATGCACGACATCCCTAACCTGCTCCATTAAAGCGGTGATGAGGTCTAAGATAGCTGCAAGTAGAGCTGGATCAATCTGACCCTCAAGATGGCCTCTAGCTGCAATTCGGGTGGTAGCCTCAATCCTTTCCATGCTATAAGCTAATCCTGCCGGAAGTACCCCGCCCTCAATCCTTGGTGCAGTAAGTCGATCCAACAGATCACACCTAACATTACGGGCCTCAGACAGGCCACCCAAAGTCATATAATAATCGGCGATAAGAGAAGCCTGAGTGGTAGCATCTAGCAGTCCATGGGGTGCAGGTGGTGCAGACCCAGGAGATCCAAATGGATAACCAAGCACGGTATCAGGTGACCATGGTGCAGGAGATAAAGGTGGCATTTCCTCAGTAGGTGTTGGGCTCTGTACAGGGGAGGGAACAAGAATTGGTGGAACCTCATGGATGTCTACAGGAACCTCTGGAAGAGGGTCTGACACTGGTATAATTGGTGTCGTGGAAGGCCCCACTCCTTCTACCCTCATTATCCTTTGTGCCCTTGGTAACTCTTCATCCTCTAGTGCCACCCTGGCGGCCATTCTAGCTCTGGTAGTCGCCCTGACTACGGTCATCAATTCCTCAGCGGTCCTCTCTTCATTCTCGTCAGGATCCTCCACGAGATCCTCCTCAGCAACAATCCCCTCTGGGATAACATCCTCAACCGTAACATTCTCAATATGAATCTCATCCGGTCCCTCGTTAGGGTACTCTATTGGATTCACAATTTGATCTCTAATATGTAATAAAACATCCTCATGATGATGCTCCTGAACCTCAGGGTTCGGTGCCCCGCTGCCCTATACGAGAACGAACTATGTTACTATCATAATATTTATAAGGGTTCCCGTAAGGGTTTTAACTGTCAGTACTACGTTAGCTAGCCCGACTATGAACTTGGCAAGAGTTCTTATTTTCTTAGTGAACTTATTATCTTAACGTCACATCATCTCTGAGGTTTATAACGCTTAGCTCTGATACCATTTCTGTAACACCCCCAAATCCGGGGTCGGGGATTCGGGTTGTCACGAGTTCCATTTCCCTTATCAATACTTAATCTTAACAGTCAACCAACTACTGAGTACTGTGACCCCACAATATACACACACATACCACAAGTTATAGTCTCAGAGATGAATACCAAAAATAACACATCATTTTATTCCACAATTATAAACTGTTACACCTTAAAAGGGTTTCTGAATGAATTTACATTTCTTTGCCATTATTACAATTCATATAGATACATAAGTCTGGTACATCAAAAGTTGAAAGCCTAGCCTATTGGTAATTTCTACCTCAGCTACAGCGGCATCAACGCTTCCAGAAAACTGCGGAACGATTCCTAACTGCTTGCGAATTGGAAGCTTGGTCCTGTTCATCTTTTCTATTTGTTGTTGTGTGATGAAAGAAGAAAGCAAGGGTGAGCAACAAGCCCACCAAAATAATATGTATAATAATTAACAATATATGAGCATTCTCATAGTACTCATGAAAGTCTTGGTCAAGAAGAAATGAACCAAGCTGATATCTTAACGCGACCAAGTCGCAAAATATTCAGTATATATATATACATATATACTTTTCATAATCTTTGAAATCCTATGACATATATAATATACACAGAGTTCCAGTTTATAACTGTATAAAAATATCGTTGCAAGGTGATCTCATATATCTAACCTTGTCTCAACGTTTTTTTTCTGAAAATCTTTGACATGCACAAGATAATCATTTACTAGATATAAGTTTAAAAGATGAAGTTACAAGATACTCCAATATACTTATATCTTTTCCGAATACTACTTGAACTACCACCATTCAAGGTATAATCCGTTTCAAAAGTTCATCACATAGATGAGACTACAAGATAAGATTTGAATAGATTCAATCCTTGAAATGTCATTATAAATAATGAAGTTACGAGATACTTCATTAAGTCCCGATATATATATACACCTATATATATATACATTTCATACACTCCTTGAAAACCTCTGTTATGAAAATTATAAACAGAGTTGTAATATCCAATGAATTTGGAAAGGAGAAAACCTTGGCATAAACCTGATATCTTGCTGATCAGGCAAAGATATCAATAAGTAACCTTTTCTACTAGTAGATGGATGAATTCCCCACAGGTCATCAACCTGGTCGCAATAGGACCTTATGCTGGACTGCCACTCAGCCACTTACGCATTTGATGGACTCCCACTGAGCCACTTACACTTTCATGGATGCCCACTGAGCCCATGTTGCTTATGCCAACTCAAATAGATGGACTTACTTCCCGAACGTTGGGTAAGTAATCAATTCATTTATCAAAACAGCAACCTCGTTGCGAATATAAAATACACCACAGAGCCGGATCCCTTAGATTTTTGAGCGAGTATTCAAGTCCCCTTCAAAAAGGAAGATCTTAAATCTGAAAACGAGTTTTGGGATCCGCTCTAACTTTTAAAATCATTTTGAAGACTCGAAAACATTTTTAAGAATGTTTGGAGTAATGCTGATTTAATGAAATAAATCAGTCCCGATATATTAGAAAATATCTGAATATTATTATTTAAATAATATTCCCATAAGGATAATCCTTATAAAAATAATGGAAGTAAAAGTTTTAAAACTTATACTTGAAATGAATAATAAATAACCAAAGATATACTTATACGAAAGTATGATCTTTATTTGAATAATCGAAAATAAGTTTGATTATTGAAACAATATTCTTTAATAAAATAAAGAATATTATTTAATAAATAAGCGGAGTCATAAGTCCTCAAATGAATATTCAAAATAATATTCATTAAATAAAATAAACGGAGTCTTAAGTCCTCGAATGAATATTCAAAATAATATTCATTAAATAAAGTAAGCGGAGTCATAAGTCCTCGAATGAATATTCAGAATAATATTCATTAAATAAAATAAAGTTATCGAATAAACCTTATTCGATTAATAGTTTTGAAAACTATATCAATATATATATATAACCGGAAATATCGACTCCCGATTTAGAAAAATGTTCACCTTTGGGTCCCTTATACTAAGGATATACGCAAATACTGCTTATCTCTAACATAGGTATTATGCAACTTATAAGCAATTGAATCAACAGATAGATAACCAGATTACGAAACAGACATGCATATATATACCATATCAGCATGCTTCAATATATCGCAAAATTTGCTAATTAACCAACATGCATCTATCACAAGATAATGCATATACATATATACATCACAACAACAGTATAACGGGTAGAAAACTTGCCTAAGCGACTGGGGGTGGTAAAAGTCCTGGGATGAGTCTGGTAACCTATAAACCACATATAAGTTGGAATTAAACCAAAGTCGCTTATGAATCTATACTTTAACCAATTAGACTCTAACGCTCGCTTTGCGCTCAACGATTCTCTTAAGTCGCTCGAGTACCCTCGGCTCCATCATTTTTAATAAATTAACCATTAAGAGTTTTAAGGCGATTCTTTCGCGAGTGCCTGACCAACTGCCTAATACACTTTACATAAATGTTTCATACTCCAATTAGTCATTTAAGATCTTTAAACAATGTTTCAAAGTAAGGCGAGGGGTAATGGTTCGTTCGCGAAACGTCATTACTTAAAACGGTCATTTCTCCTAAACCGTACATCGGATTCAAACGAACCGCATATCAAAACGAAGCTCGTAACATGAACTGTCTAATCATGCCAGTGGTCAAAACCTAACAGTGAGTTCTCGGGTCCTGATGTTAAGAACAAAACAGTCTAAAATAAATCGGACATTACGACGGCTTTGTTTACGCGATTACCAATTTTTTATCCTACTCCAAATCAACTACCAATCAACCACAATTCAACCATACAACCAAACTCCATACATACAATGCTACAACAGCCCCAACAACTCAATATTTCCAATTTACACTACTTCCCAATCATGAACTAAAAGCTTACATAAGTTCTTTAACTAATCAACAAGATTTACAACTCCAAACACATCACAAAGCCAACACATCTCTAAATACACAATAATCAAGCTTCTCATGAACCATTCCAAACACAAAAACTCTAAATACACAAAAGTAGGGCTAGGGTATGAGATTATACCTTCCTTGGTGAGTAAAAGTAACTAAGGAGCTTGGAATCACCCTTGAAAGTCCTTACCAAAGCTTAATCTAAACAAAAACTCAAGAACAAAATTTTAAGTTCTTGAAAAACACTATTCACCCTCTTCTTCCATGAATTTTAGGAAGAGATTGTGAAGGAATTTGAAGCTTAAACTTATAGGATAGCTATATCTATGCATAAGGAACCTTAGATAATTACCTCACTAATTAATGAAGCTTGGAACTTGGATTTGGGTTTTTTTCTTCTTGAAAATGGAAAAGGCTCGAGAGCTTCTCTTGGAAAAATGAAGTCAAGATGTGTTTTTGTGTTTGTGATTTGTTTTGCTTGGTTGCTAGGTTTTTGTTTTATTTAATTACCCTTTTAACCATGTAAAATTATATGGTTAATAATCAACCATACTTCCTTCCTTTTTGGTCATGCTTAGGTCATCAATCTTATGTCATCTTCCCATGCTTGTCCTCTTCTTATTGGTTTGATGACATCATCCTCACTAACCTCTTTGATTAGCTCCTAATTACTTGGCTAATGACCGCTGATCTGTTATACGGTTCGCTTAACTTTCGTTTTCGTTTATCGTTTGAGGGATCATACCCGGGATCTTATTACTTGGATTCCCTTAACCTTTCTCAATACATTATATTCCTTTTATGATCCTCTCTTATAATACTTGAATTTAAATCCTATTTATCCTGTTCCCTTATACTCAATTCTTTCGGTATCTGGTGGATTTTCGGAAAAAATCAAAGTGTTCGAATTTGGATTCTGACGATCTTTAGATACACTTATATCCCATATAAAGTACTAATAAGATCTCAGAATAACAATAGAAGAACCCCTACATAGTGTGGCATGGAAAGTTTTCTTATTCAGCATAATCAGCAAAACACTATTCATAAGGGTTAGTAAAAGTTCAAAAATTTTGGGGTATTACAATAAGGGCTCTACTGGGTATAGGAATTTGTACACGAAGATAGTGTATGATCAATAAAGGATCTACCCCTTCCAGTGAAGGAAGAGAATGTTCAATGTTGATCCACTTATGCTAGTTCAGGAATCTCTGGCCAGAGTGAATGAAATTAGAAAGGAGTTTCTAATTTACATTAAATAGAACTAAGCATGGTGAATGGGAAAGCAAGTGATTAAATAAGATAGGCTTGACACAAGTTCCATGCCTTGTATTTAATCGTGACATTGCAGGGTAGAAGGAATTGATTGTACGGTAACTACTCACTGAATAGGTTCTTGGTATTCTAAGCAGTGAATTCGCATTATCCGGATAGTCGCGATATGCTGAGAAGTATCCCTCACGATGTAGAATAAATATGATTAATTAATTAATCATATTTAATGAATTAGAGAATTTATATAAATAATGATAAAATAGTTTTATTTTTATTTATTTCTACTACCGGCTTAATATTGAACCTACAGGGTCACACCATAAAAGAGAATGATTTAATGGTGGAGGAATTAATTAATAATGGCTGATAATTATTTATTTATGAAATAAATAATTAATTGGCAAATTTAATAATTGATTAAATAATATTTAATTATTTATAAATTAATTAAGAAAAGGTTCTTAATATTATAAATTAAGAATTTAATTTTTGGAAATTAAATCAAGTGAGAGAATTATTTCTAAAGAGTTTAGAAAAAGGATTAATAATTAAAAGGTGTTTTAATTTTTAGTGAGAATAATAAAGGGCTAATAATAATAATATTTTATGGGAAAATTTTCAGCTGAAAATTTTGCCTATAAATATACTATTATAGGCCCTATTTTTGCCTCAACCAAAAAGATTTACAAAATCCTAATTCTCTCTATCTCCTCCTCCTTCATTACATCATTTTCTTGGTGGATACCGGTGGAGTGCTTCACACTTGAGGAGCAGCTGCTAAGGATCTCTGTTCATCATTTTTAGATCGCCATTAAAGACCTCCATTTTTCCATTAACGTAAAGCTTCTTAAGGTAAACATACTGAACTATGAATTAAATATTATTTTTCGCATGGATCCTGCGGAGGGTTTCGGTTTTTTTTTAAGATTTAAATTTACGTTTTTGCTGCATTTATGTGCTAAAAACCCTTCACTTGGTAGTCGCCACAGAGCCAATCTCCAAGGTGTCGCCACAGAGCACAACTAATTTCCTGGTCTAGTTTTCTAAGGCAAGGTTTCCCCTATGGTCGCCATAGGGGAGTTAGAAAAATAATCAGCAACTCCTCCTGCACTCCTTGTCACCACACAGCTTGTCGCCACAGAAAAGAATGTACCTGTCGCCACAGAGCTCCTCAATTCTCAGCCACAAAATTATTGGATAAATTCTACACTTTGCAGCAGAAGATAAAAAGCCATTCATTTTTATTTTCTGTTCATCTTCTCTCCCAGCAGAGTAATGAAAATGGCAGCGGAGATTTACAGAGGAGTTCAAGCTACTTCAATATCCGTTTAACTTCTCACCGGAGTAACGTTATAATGCCCGATTTAATTCTTGTATATTCTTAGGGGCATTATAATCGTTACCCAGTAATTAAATCCTAGTACAAACAAAAGCTAGATTATTGTATAGGATTTGATTTGTAAATCTTTGTAGAAGCTAGGAACTTTGTTGTTCTTAGATTGTAGCCGGTTAATTTATTTACCGGAATGTAGCAACACCCTCGAGGATTTATATACGAATATATATTTCCCCGAATATCTTGTGTTCCTTGTTTTTATCGTTCCAAACACTATTCCTCTCAAGAACACGAAACCACTAATCGGGCACTAAATATTATATCCGCTAAAGATTCGAAAGAATTTTTAATTTAGTGATTATCGTATTCAACCCCCCCCCCTTCTACGATAATTCGGGACCTAACAATTAGCTATAGAGATTAGACTTTAGAGAATAAAAGATTAAAATCTGAAAATCTAAAGTACAAAAACAGAAATAGCTATCTTGAAGAAGAGATAGTCAAGATGAACACTATTCAGAAAGAGAGAGATAATGTTGTGTATGTTAAGAATGAATTGCTTAAACAGAATGATTATCTAAAAACTGAATTAGAAAAAGAAAGAGAAATCATCAGCACTTGGACTAACTCAGGCAGAACAACTCAGATGATTCTAAGAAGTGGAAATTGGAAAGAGAGGTTAGGTTATAAAGATGGTAAAAGTGAGAAAGGGACTTTTCCAATTAAGCCAATTGCTATCAAACAGACTGAAAAGCCAAAGGTAAATCCTGTTAAATTTGTTGCAAAAACTGTTGTGTTTGATTCTAAAGAGATGAAAGACTCTAAAACAGAAGTCAAAGAAAAGTCAACTTCTGACAAATTAAAACAGGATAAACCAGCTTTAGTAAACATTGGCTTAATGACAAGTAAGCAGCTTAAGTATAAGCTGAAAGAGATTAAAAATATGAACAAGTTAAAGGAAGCTAGGAAAAATAGGAATGAAAAGGAAGGTGTAAATAAAAGTAATAATTATATGCATGTTCCTAATGCTCCTAGAAAGAAATACTATAATTATGGAAACTCTAACCATCTTGCTTCTTTTTGCAGGAAAAATAAAATATAACTCTTTACCTCCTAGATCAGAAGTTAAGAGTCAGTCTGTTAGGTTTAATCCACAAAATTCTTGTTTTCATTATGGTAGTTTATGGCATTCTATTTATACTTGTAAGGAAATCATAGTTTGTACTATGATTATTATAAAATAAAACCTTTTTTAAAGAAAATTAGTGTAATTCCTTCAAGTATAAATTCTGATGCAAGTCTGATAAAAAGCATGTTAGCATAAACTTTGAAACTAAATCCGCTGCAAATGCTAACAAACTTAACAAGGCCAAAGGATCCAAGCAAGTATGGTCCTTAAAACAAATCAATAGTGGTCTTTGTGATTGCAGGGCAACAGGAAAAACATCCTGGTTCTGGACAGTGGATGTTCAGGACATATGACTGGAAATAAAGCTCTGCTATCAGACTTTGTGGAGAAAGCTGGCCCAGGAGTTTCTTATGGAGATGGCAACATGGGAAAGACTCTGGGATACGGCAATATCAATCTTGGGAATGTCATAATTGAAACAGTAGCTCTTGTCTCAGGTCTTAAACACAATCTGCTAAGTGTGAGTCAAATATGTGACATAGATTATCATGTGGATTTCTTTGAAGAACACTGTGAATTTGTAAGTAATTCTACAGGAAAAGTGGTTCTGAAAGGTTACAGATATGGTAACATATATGAAGCCAGACTTTTAACAAATTCTAATGGTTCTACAATCTGTCTGTTAAGCATAGCATCAATTGAATAAAGGTGGAATTGGCACAAGAGACTCTCTCATTTAAATTTCAACAACATAAATGAGCTAGTAAAGAAAGATCTTGTGAGAGGACTGCCAAAATCAATATTTGCTCATGATAGTCTTTGTGACTCATGTCAAAAGGCAAAACAAAGAAAATCTTCATTCAAGAGCAAAACTGAATCCTCAATTCTTGAGCCTTATCACTTACTGCATGTTGATCTATTTGGTCCGGTCAATATCATGTCTATTGCTAAGAAGAAATATGCTATGGTTATAGTGGATGAGTTCACAAGATACACTTGGGTGTATTTCTTGCACAAGAAGAATGAAATTGCATCTACTCTAACTAATCATGTCAGACAGCTGGATAAGTTAGTCAAAGATTCTGTTAAAATAATAAGAAGTGATAATGGAACTGAATTCAAGAATTCAATCATGGAAGAGTTCTGCAAAGAGCAAGGAATAAAGCAGGAATTTTCTGTACCTGTAACTCCACAGCAGAATGGAGTTGTGAGAAGAAAGAACATGACTCTTATTGAAGCTGCACGAACTATGTTTGATGAAGCAAAGCTACCAACTTATTTTTGGGCTGAAGTTGTGCAGACTGCTTGTTTTACACAGAATGCTACACTAATAAACAAGCATGGAAAAACACCATATGAGATGGTGAAGAAAAAGAAGCCAAATCTGAAATACTTTCATGTATTTGGATGCAAGTGTTTTGTTCTTAAGACTCATCCTGAACAG
The DNA here is from genome assembly GCF_009905375.1 of Apium graveolens. Classification (NCBI taxonomy): domain Eukaryota; kingdom Viridiplantae; phylum Streptophyta; class Magnoliopsida; order Apiales; family Apiaceae; genus Apium; species Apium graveolens. The sequence goes on along the minus strand of NC_133650.1, from coordinate 272,653,283 downwards.
CTGTCAAAATTTGATCTAAAAGCTAATGAAGGAATTTTTGTTGGATATCCACTTTCCATAAAAGCCTTCAGAGTCTACAATTTAAGAATAAGGGTTGTCATGAAATTTATCAATGTATCTTTTGATGATAAAAATATTACTAGACTTGAAGATTTCAATGATCATGATCAGCTGAGATTTGAAAACGAAGATGTAAATTTTGATTCTGTAAATTATGATGACCTAAATCTTGATCCCGTAAGTTCTAACGGGTTAAATTCTGATGTCATTGAAACTGTGGTAACTTCTCCAAAGGAAAATGCTCATGTTCAGGGGGGCAAGCTGATGATCATACCACATCTCAAGACTCTCAAGAAGCATCAAACCAGTCACTGGCTCTTCAAGTTCTGGTTCATCAGGTTCTGATGAGCCAAATTCTGACAATTCTGGAAACTCTAATTCTTCAATTCCTGAAGGATCCAACTCAAATTCTGGAATCTCAGAGAGCATAACTTCAAAGGGAGCATCAGAAAATGCTGATGGTGATAACATGGATCATGGGGGAGGATCCAGTTCTAGAGATCAACTTCCATCTACAAGGAAGTGGACTAAATTACACACACCTGACTTAATAATTGGAGATCCTGAAGCAGGTGTTAGAACTAGAACAACAATAACAAATGAATGTCTCTATCATTCCTTTCTATCTCAGACTGAACCAAAGAAAGTGGAAGAAGCTCTTTAAGATGCTGATTGGGTGCAAGCAATACAGGAAGAGTTAAAAGAATTTGAAAGAAATAAAGTCTGGACCCTAGTACCAAGACCAAAGGACAGATCAATTATTGGTACAAAATGGGTGTTCGGAAATAAAACTGACAGTGATGGCATAATTACAAGAAATAAAGCAAGGTTGGTTGCTAAAGGTTACTCTCAATATGAGGGTATTGACTATGATGAAACATTTTCTCCAGTTGCTAGATTGGAAGCCATAAGAATCTTTTTGGCTTATGCTGCTCACAAGAAGTTTAAAGTCTTTCAAATGGATGTAAAAAGTGTTTTTCTCAATGGAGAATTGGAAGAAGAGGCATATATTGAACAACCTCCAGGCTTTATAGATCCAAAATTTCTAAATCATGTCTACAGGCTTTACAAAGCACTTTATGGCCTTAAACAAGCTCCTAGAGCATGGTATGAGACTCTGGCTCAATTCCTTCTGGAAAGTGGATTTCAAAGAGGCACAATTGACAAGACTTTATTCTACCTCAACCATGGAAAGGGCTTACTTTTGGTACAGATATATGTTGATGATATCATCTTTCGCTCTACAAATACAAAACTTTGTGAAAGATTTTCCAAGTTAATGCAATCAAGATATCAAATGAGTATGATGGGAAAGTTGAGTTATTTTCTGGGACTTCAAGTCAAACAAACTGAAGATGGTACTTTTATCAGTCAATCCAATTACACCAGAAATCTACTCAAGAAATTTGGAATGCAAGACAGTTCTACTGCATCAACTCCCATGGCCACTGCCACCAAGTTAGATATCGAATACTGGAGCATCAGTATATATTACTAACTACAGAGGTATGATTGGCTCTTTACTCTATTTAACTGCAAGTAGACCATATATCATGTATGCTACCTGTCTTTATGCAAGATTTCAGGTTGATCCAAGAGAACCTCATCTAATAGCTGTGAAAAGAATTTTCAAGTACCTCAAGGGTACAGCTGATCTAGGATTATGGTATCCTAGGGAATTAGATTTTAAGCTAATAGGTTACTCAGATGCAGATTTTGCAGGATGCAAAATAGACAGGAAAAGCACTAGTGGAAGCTGCCAATTTCTTGGAGGCAGATTGGTTTCTTGGTTTAGCAAGAAACAGAAATCAATTTCCACATCAACTGCAGAAGCAGAATATATTATTGTAGGAAGCTGTTGTGAACAGATTCTGTGGATGAAGAATCAGTTACTGGACTATGGGTTAGAATTTTCTAAAATACCCATTTGCTGTGATAATCAAAATGCTATTGCTATGACAGGAAATCCAGTTCAACACTCAATGACAAAGCACATCAGCATTAGGTACCATTTCATAAGGGAACATGTGATGGAAGGTACAATGGAATTGCATTTTGTTCCAACAGATCAACAACAAGCAGATATATTTACAATACCACTATATGAAGCTACTTTTACAAGACTGGTAAATGAACTTGGAATGGTTTTAGGTTCTTTCTCAAAATCTGTTTAGTTTTTGTTCTCATACATCAGACTTTATGATCAGTGTTTACAGATTTTCCTATCTCAATGTAATCTGTGCTTAATATGTACCATATTAAACACTACTTCTTATCTTATGTGATTCTATAAACTCTGAAAGTGTTTTGAATGTTCTGTGACTATTCAATCCAATGAGGATTATCTTGTTAGATGCTGACTTAGTAGTCTTTAACAAACTATGTATCCCATGTTTGAATTATTTATTTATGTGAAAATCAATAACACAAGCAAATTATGATTTTGATCTTAGTCAAATTTACTTCTTGTATCTTATTACTAAGTCACAAACTAGATTATTGCTTCTTATCTGTCAAATTCTGATGTCAATAAATCTTAAGGATGAACTACATACTTGATAAGCGTCACTTATCTGAAAAAAATAAAAGAAAAGAAAAAAATTGAAATCAGGTACTCCTTTGAGATCTAGAGTAATTTATGTGAAAGGGAAGATCCAAGTACATTGTTGGTATTAAGTTATATGCATTAGAAAAGCAAATTAATTTTTCTTGGTGACTTTTCACATTCTCTGATTACTGGAGAAATATTCTGATAACAACATTAATTCTGATGGAAGTTGTAACTCATTTACACTGAGAAGCCCTTGTCAGAAGAATTTCAAAAGATGCATAAAATAAGCACAAACAGTTGAGGTGGATTCTTGCATAACTTTATTCTACAGTAGACTTCACAATTCAAGACAGATTTTAAGCATTTTTCTTAGTTATGCCTTATTTCTAAGATATACTGAAGTTTATAAGACTTTAATCTTTATTTGATCATTTGAACATACACACACTATCACTCCATATGAATGATGAAAATTATAGTGGTGATTAAGTTATTTCTGATAAACAGTTAAGTATTATTTGCATAAATTCTGAGGACAAGTTCTGATTATGTTCTGATGATTAAACTCTGAAGAAACCAGTCAGTATTTGTGTAAAGAAACACAGAAACAGTCATTCACTTTTTGAGTACAGAAGCCATGTTCTGATGACCATTAAATTCTGATAATAGTCAAGTTCTGATATAAATCCTGATGCTTCTGTGGCATTATTTATTTACTTGAATTATTTTTGGTATTTACTATAACGGTTATATTTTTCAGAAAAATATTTAGGTGAGATAAAAACAGTCATAATCATTTGTTAGTGGGTTGCGTGTTGGTTTTGGTATGTGCAGGTGTACAATAATTACTGTATGTTTACCGTGCCCACTATTTATGTTTTAACTGATTACACGCTACCAAGTGTAAAGCTGCCAGTTCTAATTCACAAAAAGAGACGTTTCCATGTGCAGAGTATAAATATTATAGATAAAAGATTATACAATCTTTTACCCACTTTTTTACTCTATTCTCTCTCTCTCTCTCTCTCTCTCTCTCTCTCTCTCTTATTTTCTTACTCTCTTATTTTCTAACGTTCTCTTACAGGCATTTTATCAAACACTTTCAAACACAAAATTTTCACTTGATTTTTCAACATAAATGGCACCAAAGGATGTTATTTTTAATGGAGCTAAGTTTGTCCCAAACAATTACTCTGCTATCTTGAACAAGGATGAAGCTCCTTCAGAACTTCACTTTGTTCAGGATTTCTTGGCTCACAGTGAGATTGGGTATGCTCTAACCCAACCTCAAGCAATCTCTGGTAAACAAGTGCTGGAGTTCTGGAAGACTGGAATCTATGATGATGGAGGTAAAACTGGATCTCCAAGCATCATCTTCTCATCATGAGAAGATGAGAATATGGTAACTCTTACTACAGTGAGGCAGGCTCTTCATCTGCCTGAAAACTGCACTTACAACTCAACACCTGGAGAATCTGTTCTTCAGAACATGATGGCAAGCTTGGGATATGAGAAAAGCTTGTCCAAGCTAGGACAGTTAAAGAGGCCTTACATCAGGAGGGAATGGAGCTTCTTCTTTGATTGCATCACAAAGACTTTTGCTAACAAATGCTCCAATTTCGATGCCATTCCAATCACGAGTCAACAAATAGGGTATGTACTTCTTAATCAGACTCATTTTGATTATGCATCTGCTGTGTTAGGCTATATTGGTGACAGAATGAAGGAAGATGCAAATGTAGTATATTTTACTAGGTTCTGTCAATTAATTTATAGTTATTGTTGTCCTGATAAGCCACAAGTGTTCAATGACCTAATGGAACCTTTTAAGTTACATAAAAGGGCATTTACTGACTTGTTATCTGCTGATAACAAGAAAGAAGTACTAAGACCTCTCCAAATATCCCAATCTGTCAAACAGTTCTTAGTCAACCCTATCTCAGGCACTTACACAGCCATATTCCCTGCTGTAGCACCATCACAACCATCCACTGCTCCACAACCACAGTCTACCTCACAACCACCAAAATCAGCACCTGTTGTCAGCACTTCACAGTCCAGACCCAAATCCAAATCCAAACCAACCTTTGGTACTTCTCAAAAGGTGCCAGTTGTAAAATCTGACACATCCTCCAGACCCAAAACCTCAAGAGCTAAATCTGTTCCTCAATCTCCACCAAGGAGAAAGAGAAGGTTGATTCTGAGAGATGAATCAGATGAGGAAGAACAGGTCCAGGTTCCTGCATCAGAACCTGTGACAGAAGAAGCTAAAGATTCAACTCTTCAGAAGGAGAAAGCAGCTGAAGCTTCTGGCATTCAGAAAAAAAAAAGGTCTTCACATTCTAATATAGATCATGTCACCCCTCCATCTAGAAAATCAAAATTGAGGAAGGTGAGAGCAGGTGTGCATATTGTACAAACTCAATTTGAGGATGCTGAGGAAGGGGATCAGGAATCTCTGATCTCATCAGAACCTATTGTGATTGAAGCCCTTCCAGCAACTGAAGAAGTTCTGATTCAGGAATCTGATATTCCTGAAGTTCACAGATCAGAACCTGTACAAGAATCTGTGATTTCTCCACCTCACTCTCCAATCAAAGCTACAGATGATTTTGAAGAACAAGAGACAAGTCCTGAAATAGATATTCATAATTTGAATATACCTACTGTTCTATATCTGGAAGCTCCAACTACAAAACAGCCAACTCCTGTTACTTCTCCAATTTTACAGGCTGAGATACCAACAACACCAATTCTTGATCTTGGAACTGAAGATCAGAATTTAGACAAAGCTGCAACTGCTTCAGAGTCTCCTACAGCCACACACACCTTGGTGTTATCTGAAGATGAGGAGATTCTAGCAAGTTCTGGAGAGTCAGCTCCAGTAAACACTCCAATGCCTACAGGAAAGGAGGCATTATTCCAGTTTGAGGAAGAGGCTGCTCCAGTTTCATGGGAGGAAACCTTTAGAGGGGCTGAGTGGATGCATAAATGGAATCATAATGATTTTATTCCTAGCCCACATGTTCTGACTGAACATGTTTCAAAAGCTGATGAGTTGCTGACAAGTTCTGACTTCAAGCATCAACTAAAGGTCACTGCTCTCAGTACAAGAACTCTACAAGGTCAACACTCCAAGACTCATGCAAAGGTTGATAAACTTCAGGAAACAGCTGATAAGCTAGCTATGATGCAAGATCTAGACAAGAAGAGGTTTATCAGACTAATTAAAGAAAAAGTGGATGCTATTGAGCTTGTTCAGGCCAAGCAGCAGGCCCAACTTGATGAGGTATTACAAAATCAAGCTGCTCAATAGACTCAGTTAAATGCGATCCAATCTTCAGTGGAACTCTTTCTTTCTCTACTCCTGACAGATGATGCCAAAAAGGGGGAGAAGGTAGTTAAGTCAAAATGCTCACCAAGCCAAACAATGAAGAAAAAGGATGATCATGGAGATGACCAGGGAAACTCTGAAAAGAGTAGAGGTCAAAGTCAAGGGAAGCAGCTGAGCAGAATTTCCACTCAACAGACAAGTTCTCATAAGAGAATGTCTGGTAGAAAGAACTCTGATAGATCTGCTATACAAGGGAGGAATAAGGAAGGAAAGAAGCCAACATATCAGGATGTTCCTTTGTTGATCACAAATGCTGATACTTCAAATACTGATGATCAAGTTCTGACAACTACTTCTGATGTGATAGTCCAAGCTGGAAGCCAAGAGTCACAGAAGTTTTTGCAGATTTTGAAATTCAAAGGAAAGAAAGCAACATTCTTCTACAAAGATCCCAAAATTCAATTTGTTGATGAAGAGTTGGCCAATAGACTATTCCTTAAGGATAATCCAGGAGTGGATTTAGAGGAATTAAGAGAAGAAGAAGCTAAATTTGCTGCTGGGAAGAGCAAACCCAAGTCAAAAGCTTCTTATGCTAAAAAGCCACCAAGGCCAAAATAAAAGGGGATTGTGATAAGAGAAAGATCTGCCACAGAGATTCCTAGATCAAGGACTAGATCTCAAACTACTATTGATCCCAAAGACAAGGGAAAAGGAAAAGTTGGGGAGACAGTCAAGAAACGGGAGATGAAGATTCCTCAAATTCTGATGGATCCTTTGTGCAAGATGGTTCAAGTCTTTGATGATGCTGCTGCTGAAGATGAAACGGTTAAAACTCTGAAGAGAAAGAGGATGAAAGTTGTTCAGAGTGAAGAAATTCAGAACTTAATAAATCTTGAAGATATTTCAGAACAGCAAGCTATAGATGAAACTGCAAATCCTGACCAATTCATCAAGATATCAACCTCTGACACTGCTCAATTTGACATAGACAGTTTAACATTAGAAGATAAGAAGAAGCTGCTATGGAACAAGTCTATTCCAGTTCAGCCTAAGACAATTCAGATGTTGAATCAACTTACAGCATTTGGGGTAAAAGCCAAGCAAGCTAGAGACACTTCTGGATTAGGTTCTGACAGAGAGAAATTCCAGACTGGGATATAAGTTGATATTAGAGATCCATTCACATTGACTGACAAGCCATATGAAGAGATCACATAGAAGCACCTTGACAAAGTGCTTTCTGCTCAAGTAGTGATAGATACTCATGATGATTATAAAGAAAAAGAGAAATTGATCTTATTTCTGATTGATGGCAGAACTTATAGATTATCTGACTTTGATGTGCTGAAGAAATCTGTCAAAGAGCTCCAATATATTCATGATCTACTAGAGGTAAATTCTGATGTTACCAAGAAATGGTCAGAATATATTCTGAAGGCAATAAGAGATTTACTCAAAATTTCTGGTGCAAGAATGACAAAGTATACTCCAATGATGACTAACGATGATGGAAGAGAAATTCCTATGAGGAAGAATTATCCTAAGGTAGAAGTAATTCTGAAAGGAAGATCCTTATGCTATAATGAAGATTCTACACATCCAAGGGTAATCAGACTGGGAGATGGACTTGAAAGAAATCCAATTTCTGCACTCAGAGCTGCCATATATAAGATTGGTGATACTGAAGATGAAGAACTGTAGCAAGTCAAAGCTCAGTTACTTGAAGTTAAAAGAAATGCAGAGACCAAGCTGGTATCAGACTTTATAAGGAATCATTATGGATTCAGGCTGATTCAGTGAATTTGGTAAAAGCTGCATGGACTGTAAGTTGTATTTAGTTATACACATAAACTCTCATTGCATTTGTACTTAAATGTTTTTGACATCATCAAATCTATAAACTTGTATATTTTTATAATTTACAAGTTGGGGGAGATTGTTAGATATATTTGTGATGTCATGTCTAATCTGATTTGTTTAGTTTCAGAACTTACTATCAGAACTTAACTGGAAATCAGAACTTACTGAAGACAGGAAGTTATCAGAACTTAAGCCATCAGGACTTACATCAGAACTTAAGTGCGGATACACTTCAGGGATGAAAAACGGCTAATTTACAGGAGAGGATCTGGATTAAACAAAAGAAGATATTATTGGAGAGTTGTATAGCTAAATGACTACAGTAGATAATCTCTGATTGATGTATTTTAGGAAACAGAACATATCATATCAATTAGGAGATATCTTGTAACTGTGTAGTATATAAACACATATTAGGGTTTACACTATATGTGTTATCATTCATGAGAATATTATTTATTGTAACCCTAGCAGCTCTTAGTGATATCATACATCACTGAGAGAGTAGATTAAACCTACTGTAACAGAGTTTGATATATTGAATAAACTTGTTTTCTGTTACATCCTTGTGTTTATAATCGAATTGATTGTAGATACTATATTCAACCCCCTTCTATAGTATCATTGAGGCCTAACATGGAGCAAAGCATCAAGAATCTCAAACAGTCCTTTGTGGCTCTACATAAAGTTTTCCAGAATCATATCACCAGTAACAATGACACAAGGGTCAAACTGGACCAACTTCATCAAGCTAGATATGAACCATCTACTCTTTTGATGGAAGGAATCAAGAAATCAGTTCAAGCCATATTTGGTACTTCTATCTCTTCAGGATCTCAACAACCAATGTCAACATCAACAAACTTGCAAATCTAAGTTCTTCAATCTCAAGTCTCCACTTTAAAGTCATCAAATGATTTATTAACAACTCAAGTCTCTCAACTCACAGCTATGGTACAAAGTCAACAGGCTGACATCAAGACTCTGGTGGACTCCCATAAGCATCTTTAAATGTAATATTCAGTCTCTTTGGGAGCTATCATGGGTAATCTAAACATTCCATTGCCTGCACTTCCAGAAGCTGTTAGGCCTGAAATCCCTACACCTCTCATCTTGCTCGGTAACAAGCCTAAGGGGGAGATAGAGGCTAGGTTATTAAAATCATCTGTCCAAGCTCAAAAAGACAAATCCAAGGAAACTGAACAATATGTTGATGTTAGGATGGATAGGTTACTAAAAGCAGCTGAGGGACCTAGTCTATGTAGGGCTCTCAAGGCTTCTCTAAATAACAACTTTTTCACATACAAAAGGCCTTAGACAAGACTGTAAATTTCTTAAGGGTGATCATGGTAACTGTGAATGGCTTTCAAGAGCGAAGAATTGTTGTCAACATAAATAACTGTAGTGTGGATAGGTTATGCAGGTTTCCGTTAATTATCTCATAAAAGAAGAGTATCTGAATTGGACATTTTGATCAACAATCAACAGAGTGATTCATAAAGATACTCTCTTGCTCAATAAATTGAAGAAGGCTAAGTAGTTGCTTTTCCAGAAGCATATCTACAACCAAGCAAGGGAGTGGCATACATCTGTCCAACCACCAAACATTGCAAATATTTTCAAATTCCAAAGCAATGTGTCATGGCAAACAAGAAGCTGATAATGACTCTAGAAACAGAATTGAAAACAAAGTAGTACAAGACTGTTGAAGATGAAGACATGATCAAGATACTGGGGAGATATTTGAAAAATATTGAAACCAAATTGCCCAAAACACAAATCAATACTAAGGATGACTTGGATGATGATGAGCAAAAGAAAGATGATCAAAAACCTTCTGGCTCAAATCCAAGTCAATCTACTAAGGCAACTGATAACAAAGTAGAAGACAAGAAAAGGGATGATAAGAAGATGGGAGATGAGAGGAGAAAGACGAAGAGGGAAGATGGTGAAGGAACAAAGAAAAATCTCCAAAAAACTCAAATATCACAAACTCAAACCACTAAGCTGCAAGCTCAAATACTCAACTACCCTTAACCTCTAAGCCTAAACTTTTGTACAAACCAACTGCAAACACCTTACTTAAAATACCAATCAATTCTGACCAAACCACCCTAAAGAAAATCTCAAATCTACCTTCATTTAAGCCACCAATAAAAACTCATTTTAAAATTGTTGGGAGAAAACCAAAGAAGCTGCAAGCTGAAGAAGGGGCTATCTGGAATTGCTTTAATCAGACTGATTCTCTACCTTTAAATTGGTGCATCACAAATGATGACTACTTTCAATAATTAGCTAAAGAAATAGTCAAAGCTTGGGTTGTATTATTGAGAGAAATCATAATCTACTATCAAGATGGCTCCTTCACTCTACTTGGTAGAGATTTAATGGACACATTTTCAACCACAGAAGTTAAGAGGGTGATTAGCCAAATGAAGGATAAGGACACAAGTACAAGGGAATGGAGGGCTGTGATGTGTGTATGGCTGAAAGTAAGAGATAAAAGAAGAGCAAAAACAAAGGCTGAAAAGGAAGAAAGGGATAGGAAGTATGCAGAAAAAATTGCCATGTTTGAACAAAGATCAAATGAGCTTAAGGAAAAGGGGATGAGCAGAATTTCTAAAGATGTACACTTTCTGAACATAAAGGTTGGCAGATTTTCAAGATTCGGAGTTGGTTACTTGAATGGTTATTCATTGGATGATTAACTCAAGCTTGTGGAAGCTCTAAGAGGGATTGAAATCATAGAGGAACTTCAAGTAATTGTAAATCTTAAGGATCTCATTAGAAAGAAGTCAGGCTGTGAGAATTTCATGTGATGAATGTACTTATTAAACTCATGTAATCACTTAGTGTATAAAAGTTGTATCTGTGTTCTGTCAATTTTATGTAATCTTTTATTGTTTCATTGTAATTTGGAGTTAGTCTTGTTATCAAACATGAATTTGTGACAAGCAATCTTCTCACAAATTGGGGATATTGTTGTGCAAGACTTGCCTGTACTATAACAAGACTAAATCACATTGACAATCCTAAGATTTAGTTGTATGATAGTCTAAATTTATATTTTGTATTGTATTACTTGATTCTGTAAAAATTTTAAAGATCAGACTGGAGTATTTTTCTGTGAACAGTCTCAAGTCTAAGAATAAACTCTGGAAGAATATCAACAAGAACATGCCTCGGATAAAAGGTGAAGAAACTTGGAGTTGAATAAATCTGTTTTAGGAAAAATATTTTAAGTCAAGATATCTACAAGTCACAAATCAAGTCATATAGGAAGTCATTCGAAAACTTTAGAATGATTTATCGAGAAGTCCAAAACGGCTTTTTAGAGAAGTCTCAGAGATATCGACAAGTCAAATGAAGATATCGACAAGCCATTTCTGCATATAGAGAATTCAGAGATATCGGCAAGTCAATTTCTCATTAGAGATCTCAGAGATATCGACAAGTTAAAATGTATATAGAGATCTTATAGATATCGACAAGTCATTTCTACATGCAGAGTTTTGGAGATCTCTACAAGACAAGGACACTTATAGAGAACTAAGAGATCTCGATAAGCCATTATACTTATCGAGATGTCAGTTCTCTATACAACAAACTGGAGATCTCGATATGAACCTCAAGTACAGAATGCAGACAAGTTAAAAATTCAAGATTATCAATCAACAAACGATCTAATCACTTAGATTGAAAAGTCTACAAAAGCAGTTTGAAGAGTGCAAGATCAAGGGTTAGGATTAACTGATAAAGGAAGATAACAGACCTACAAGATTGGCAAGGATTCACTAAGCCAGAAATAGAAAGCTTTAGAGATAACTTAAAGTAGGGTTTAGTACATCTTACTGCATGCTGTGTAAACCTGTGTTTACTAATCTATAAAGTAAACACTCGCCCTTTATTTTAAAGTGTAACAAACAGATCTAAATTTTCGAGTACTCTCTCAAGATAGAAGCTGAGATCTTTACTTATAAAGAACCATGGATTTGTAGCAAGATATAACTTGATTTTAAAACAAAATTAAGTGAGTTTTGAGATATTGTGTTTGTTGTTATTTCTGCTAACATAGTATAACTGCATCTCTTATCTGCTTTATTCATACATCCATAAAAGTTTGAAAAAGGCTAAAAATATCTAAAACACATTCAACCCCCCCCCCCTCTGTGTTGTATTCAATATCTAACATGTGCGATTCTATATTTGGAAAAAAAAGAACGAAGAGGGAAAAGAACAAATGTTTATATGTCCCTGCCGCAATTGTAATAATTTTAAAAAGTACCGTAATGTTGATACAGTGCGAAATCATCTTTATCGTCGTGGGTTCAAAGAGGGTTACGTGAAGTGGATTTGACATGGCGAAGAAGACACTCTACTAGGATTCGGGTACAAAACATGGAAGGGAGGAAATAGTATGGTGAATAATGACGAAGAAGATGTGGAGAATGACAGGATACATGAGATGATACAAGATATGGAAGATCATTTCATGCACCAACCAGACATTCTTAATAATTTGATTGACAATTCCAAGAAACTTCTGTATCATGGGTTTAAGGATCAATTTACTAGGTTGTCAACAACCTTAAAGTTGTGTAAGCTAAAAGTAATGCAATTGGAGTGATAAGAGTTTTACAGAGATACTTCAATTTTTAGGAGAAATACTTCCTACGAGTAATGCACTCCGTACTTCTACCTACGAGGCAAAGAATGTATTGTGTCCCATGGACATAAATGTAAAAAAGATACATGCTTGTTCAAATGACTGTGTGTTATTCCGAAATGAGCATGAAGATTTAGACATATGCCCCAAGTGCGGTGCATCTCGATACAAGTGCCAGGGTAATATTCATATCAATGCCAATATTATTACAACTCATCATTACTTTATACCCTGTGATACAAGAGCCGTTATATCAATTACAGTGATATTTGAGCCAAACACGATTACGAAAATCTCAAGAGCTTATTTAGTACTCCCTCTGTCCCATTGATTTCTATACATTACTTTTTGGCACGCTTTTCAATACTCATTTAAAACATAACTTCATAATATTTTTTTCAAAATTTTTTCTTTCTGAATAAAAGTTCTGTGTTTAAACTTTTATTCAAAAAAATAAAAATTAAACATTATGAAACTATACGTTATAGCAGTCTCGAAATGCGTGCAAACAGTGGATGTATATAAATCAACGGGACGGAGGCAATATTACTTATTTAGCCACGCTGAAATACCATAACAAGATTCTACAATGAATTCTGCACTAGATTGTATGTTACACTTAATTTTCAGTTTTAGATGAGATCCTACATTATATTCGATATGTTAAACCTAATCGATGGTAAATATTGTGATTCTAATCTTAACACATGGTTTTCTTATAAAATATAAAGTATTTTAATGATACTCTTTATTTTTCTTTATATAAGGTGTTTTTTGTGGAGTGCAACTCTTTTGTTATTAGTCAAACCTGAAACCTATATAATAACCAGATACATGGATAATATAGTTATTGATAATATAATTATTAAAGTTTGAAGTTATTTAAAAGATATTTTATTTTGGAACATATCAATCCTCTTCTGGCATTTACATGCAGATGTGGTTGCGGGTTGTGCAGCTGCTCCGGATTTGTATTTAATACATATTGTGGTGTATGTAGATCGGCATTTCCCTCTGCTGTATGGCATTCATCTCCAGCACTCGTATATTTTTTCATTTACTTCTTCTATTTTCTCTCCCACTCTACTGAAAGCAAATTTCGAAATTGTTGCTAGTATATCTCAAACCGGTGGAGAATAGTAAATGCAAAAACCTAACTAATAACCTCAATAATTTCAAAATCTTCAATTTAGAAAGTGACTTAAAACCCCCACACTGTTTTTCCCATGGATCGATTGCTAAAATTTAAATAATTGCGCATCATTCTTATCTCTCGAGCTTTCGAGTTCTTGTTACGAAAAATAGACTAAACATAGAATTACAATACAGACATCCTGCACGCACCTGTCATCTTAACCTGGTCTTAAAGGCTTGTAATAATCTCTACTACATATTAGTTGTATCTATAAATACCAAGCTATGCAGCACTTTCATTGCTCAGCGGTCACCAAAAGGGGCTCGCTCACGTTAACTCTGTTTTGGCAATCTTTTACATAATCAAAAGTTGGTTGACAAGATCTCAGTTCACGTTAAATTTATCAGAATACTAACATATCGTGCTGTGTGCGTGCGCGCATTAGAAATTCGAGGTCACGTACATGAAGAAATTTTTTTCTGAACTAAAATTATGTTATGGTGCTGGTGGTACTGCAGAGGAGGCCACTGTAACGTTGCCGCAACCAGAGAAGGTGGTGCCTCTCTCTATATATTACACATCTGGCAACAAGAACACTATTGACTATGCAAGCACGGGAAAGATTGGCCGGCGTTTGAAGAAGTTGCACTCAGCTGCAAACTGGAAACCAGTCCTTTCGGATATTTTGGAGAATAATGTAATAGTCTCCGATGTAACGAAAACTCCTAAACCGACGACAGTGGTGAGATCTGAGGTTAAATCGACGGGGAAGCGTAAATCAGCAAGCTCGTCAGCTTCTTTTTATACTGAAAAGTACAGGTGAGTTTCTTATTTTAATTCCATGAACTGTAGCATGTTTTGTTAATCACTTTAGCAAGAAGAGAAAAACTAGCTTATACTTCAAAGTTATATAATCAGTCGCACTAAATTCTTAAGGTGTCGGCTAACTAGCATGATTTTATACTCTTGACTGTTAGAATATTTTAGACTTTCTCGACTTTCTCTTAAATCGTGAAGTTCTATTATATTTCTTTTTGAAAGGAAGTTCTACTATTATTTTAAAAAGAGTACTAAGATTTTAGTGTTAATTAACTTAAAAAATAATATGATTAATATTGTACTGCACTAGTTCTAATTAGCTTAAATACCTAGAAAAACTAATTACTGTCTTTTGAATCATGGATTTTAACTCAAATAACGGAAATGGTAAAAAAAATCAATCAATTTTTTTTAGTATCTCATTTTTGTCTTCTTTAATCAGGTTAAATTCAACATAAACTATTGTTTCCTATATATATAGGATATAGTTAATGTTCAACATATATGTACTAATAAGACATATTTGGAATTCTGGAGTTTCAGGAAATCAATGGATCCAACTTCGCTTCCAACATTCTCCCCCACCCCGTATGTATTTTGAGATTGGGTTAGTACAAAATGTTTGCATATTGAAACTGTGTGAATGGGCTGTAAGTTGTAAACACTAATCCACATGGATTCTCCGTATGTACTACTCTATATATATTATTGTTTGATTCTGGCTTTCCAAGTGATTGGTTTATGGTTTATGGTTCGTTGTAAACCATGACGCACCTGTAATGCACGGTTATGTTCATACGACTCTAAAATGATTGATCATTTTAATTACGAGTTCGTTTACAATTTCGTATTCTCGCATGCAATTGTTTTTCTTTCTTTTTACCTGAGCAAAAAGTTTATATTAAAGTGAAAGAAAACAACAACCAACCATACCAGAAAGAGTGAAACGGGTTCGACTCTTTTAATTAAAAATACCAACTCAAGCATCAAGTTAAACGCTCGGCTCAAACAAATTACATGGAACGAAAAAATAAAAATAGTGCATCAACAAATAAGAGGAGATTTGCTTAAAGAGAAGGAAGTTACAATTTATAAGGTAAATTATCTTCATTTCATTTTAATCCCAATTTTTTAGTAAAAATTTTGAAGTAAAAATTTGTTAAATTTGCATTCATTATCATTTTTTTCCCTCTTTTTAAAAACTCCGTGTAACACAATTATGGGTACAAGTGAAACTATTTTAATTACTATTCACTTGTTTTCCTTCATTTTTAAAATTCGGGAGTAACCAGTAGCAATAACCTTGATTTGCTTCAATATTAGTATAAATATTAATTACTTAATATATTATTTTCCCTTTTTACGTTTGGTTTTGCGGTGATTCTGATTGTGCAAGTTATTAAAAAGATTTTTCGAAATTTGCCGTTAAATGGAAATAATTGGAGCACAAGTTAGAATATTGTGATATGTCATCACGAGTCAGCAGGATCGTGGTGAATCGAGCGAAAATGTTTTTAAAGGGAAAAATGTGCAAGCATTTGGTCACAAAGATTGTTGTAAATCAATTAGGTGATTTTTGTAATTAATGCTAATGTGTAGGTTTTTAGTATAAATATACCCCTGGCCTCATTGTATAGACATATAACATCTCATCTCACACATCTCTTATTTCTCTCTTGTATCTATTTCATTTTTCTCCCTTGTATCAAGATTTTATTATTAATAAAAGTCTCAAGTTCATCTCGATTCTAGGTATGAGTTCTTTATTTTCTTATACCATGATGGTCTCGATGATGTTCAACTAATCCCTTTCTAAGGGGCGGATGTAGTTGGCTAAAGAGACCCGATATCATGGTGTATGTGCTTTAATTGTTACATGTCTATTTTATTGATTATCTCCAATATCATGCATACACTACAAGAAAAATGTCCATAGACATCGATTTTTGGCCGATGTCTATGTTGTTTGGCAATCGTGTTGATGTCGGTGATGTCTAGAATAGACATCGACCATAACCAGATATCTTTACTTGCTTAGACATCATTTTTGGCAAAAAAATTGATGTCCATGCATTATTTTTTACAAAAAATGTTAGAAACAAATAATTTAATAAATAAATTACACCTATTACAACAGATTAAACATATAATGAACTATGTTTTTTCCACATAGACATCGAATATTTTCATTTAGGTGATGTAAAATCAGATATTAAACATCGATTTATTTAGTAAAAGGTGATGTCTATGTTGGCACTTAGACATCAGTTTTATCCCAAACAAAGTAATGTTAACAAAGTGATGTTTATTGTTGTGTATATGTTGTGTACTTGATGATTAATTGAACAAAATACCTTAGTAGATTTTACTTAGTAAAATAATGTAGCACTCGACGGATAAGATTTATAGTCCCGACGGATAAGATTTATAGTCCCGACGGATGACTCATTATAATCCCGACGGATGATGTCTTATTATCCATCGAGTGAGTAGCTTATGTAACAATAAGTCTGTAGCACATTTCTGCATTCACCATTGTATAAATTCTGTAAGTAGTATTCAAGTCATGTTGACTTTAATTAGATATGCATAATAGGTTAATTAATTGTACATAGATGATGTCTTGTAATTCTGCATAAGTGAAATGAAGTCAAGTGCCAGTTTGCTACCCGACGGATAACCTACAATGAAGTCGACGGATGATCAAATAGATAACCCGACGGATGATCAATATCTCGACGGATGATCAATATCTCGATGGATGATCAATATCTCGACGGATGATCATGAACCCGACGGATAAAGAATTCAAATATCAGTTGACATTGACAACACAGTCACATGCGTCAAGTGGATGCAAATGGAATGTGGTAGCCTATTCAACTGGGTTTTCGAGAACAAAGAAGCATTGCCATTTCCATGTTATTATGAAGATATTCAAAGATGCTGGAATAGAGTAATGAAGTAGCATTGTAATAGATTAGATAATTTTTGTTTTTATTATCTTGTCTTATTACTTTGTAATCTTGGTGATATATAAACCAAGAAGTAGCAAATAGAAACAAGTATCTGAGAGACAACAAGAGAAATATTTGTAAGCAGAATTCTTAGCATTTCTCTGTATTCTCAGCAGTTCAATATTTGTAAGCAGCTGTGAGCATTCTTGCACACAGGGTTCTCTCGATATATAATATATATCTCTGGTGGAATCATTCAAATCCACCAGAAAGTTTTTAAAGACTCTTATTTTTAATTACTTCTGTTTTGATTCACTTAAGTTTTATTCCGCATTGTGCTAATCAATACACTTATATTTATATTTGAGTTAGAACATTTTATTTCAAGAAAAAGTTTCCAGAATTCCATTCAACCCCCCTTCTGTAATTCTTGTCATATTGTTAAGGGACTAACAATTGGTATCAGAGCAAGCTCTTAACCTACAAAGAGTTTAAAGATCAAAACAATACAGCAAGATAAACAAGAAGGATGTTGGAGTCAAGATTCATTTTCTGGATAAAGATAATTACCATCATTGGAAGGTAAAGATGCATTTTCATATGCTTTCTCAAGATGAGGCCTATGTAGACTGCATAGAAAGAGGCCCTCATGTTCCAATGAGAGCTGCAACAGGGAACGAGCCATCAGTCCCCAAGCCAAGGCATGAATGGTCTGATCCTGGCATTGAACAAGTCAGGAAGGATAAAAAGGCTATGAATATCTTGTTTAATGGAGTTGATGGAGATATGTTTGACAACATTATCAACTGCAAAATTGCCAAGGAAGTTTGGGATACAATACAGATCATCTGTGATGGCACTGAGCAAGATAGAGAAAACAAGATGCAGCTCCTGATTCAGCAATATGAGCATTTCCATAATGAAGAAAGTGAGTCTCTCACTGACATCTTTAGTAGGTTTCAGAAACTACTAAATACTCTAAAGTTGCATGGAAGGGTCTATCAAACTAAAGATTCCAATCTGAATTCCTTAGATCTTTTATAAAGGAATGGAAACCAATGACAGTCTTATTAAGAAACTCACAAGATTATAAAGAGTTTACTTTAGAGAGACTGTATGGCATCCTGAAAACCTATGAGCTTGAAATAGAGCAGGATGAAAGGATAGAGAGAGGAAAGAAGAAAGGAGGATCCATTGCACTAGTTGCTGAGTTGGAAAAGGAGAAGGAAGTGAAGATGGAAGCTGTTGAATCAACTTCAAGGGTCTATGAGAACAAGGGCAAGGGGCATGCAGTAGAAAGTGAAGATTCATTGAGCCAAGATGACATGAAGGATATTGATGAGCACCTAGCTTTTCTTTCCAGGAGATTTGCCAAGCTCAAGTTCAAGAAGAACTTTGGAGCAGCCAAGCCAAATAGAAATATGGTGGATAAATCAAAATTCAAATGTTTCAAATGTGGCTTGGCATGGCATTTTGCCAGTGAGTATAGGAAGTCAGATTCCAGTAAGAAAAAGTTTGAGTCTGTGGATTATAAGCAAAAATATTTTGATCTACTCAAGCAAAAGGAAAGGGCTTTTATTACACAAGAAAATGATCGGGCAGCAGATGGTCTGGATGAAGATGAAGATGTCAGCTATGTCAATCTAGCCCTAATGGCCAAGTCTGATGAGACAGAAACAAGTTCCTCAAGCAATCAGGTAATTACTACAAACCTTGCACATTTATCCAAAGTTGAGTGTAATGATGCCATTAATGACATGTCTACAGAGTTATATCATTTGCGTGTTACACTTAAGTCTCTTACTAAAGAAAATGCTAAAATCAAAGAAAACAATTTGTTTTTGAGTGAGAGGAATAATGTGCTTGAGTCTCCGTTTATTGATTTTGAGAAATTAAAAATTGAGTGTAAGATTGCCAAGGAGGAATTAACTGAGTCCTTGAAAAGGAAGAAATTTTGAAGAAGCAGCTCGAGCATGAACAAGAGGTGATTAAGGCATGGAAAACATCAAGGGATGTCCATGCTCAAATCACCAAAGTTCAAGGAATCGAGTCCTTCTGTGATGAAGCCTGGAAAAAGAACAAAGAGAAACTAGAACCTAACTTTGTAGATGGACTGCTAACAGATGTAGACTCGACGGATGATGAGGATCATCCGCCAGATAACAAAAAGTGTTATCTGTCGAATGATGAAAATCATCATCCGTCGGCTGTGAGCAAGCCCATTAGTAAAGCCAAACTAGTTAAGCTGAATGAGAAGTATGGGTCTGTTTCCAAGAACTTTGTTTCAGGAGAGTTGAGTCAAGTTAAGAAAGAGAAAAAGGATAATGTTGGTCACATGACTGTCAAACATTTAAGTGACAGACTTGAAAAGATTGAGGTAAAGACAGAGACTAAAAGGAAAAACAATAGGAATGGTAAAGTAGGGATTAACAAACACAATAACTACACACTTGATAAATATGCTCCTAGAAAAATCTGTGTCAAGTGTGGTAGTGTAAATCATCTGTCTGTTAATTGCAAATCTGCCATGCCTACTTCCATGTCTGTGCAACCTCAATATCCTATCATGAATGCCATACCTCCCATGCCTGTTAATTCTATGTCTACACAGAACATGAATACACAGTTTGCTAATATGCCATTTGCACTTAATCCTTATTATGTTGCATATAGTATGCCACAAATGCCATTTAGCATGCCTTACTGGAATTACATGTTTACACATAGCATGCCATTTCCTGTTAGTCATAATATGCATGACAATTCTGTTGCAATGAATGGTTTCAAAGGCCCAACCCAAATGACTAAGGAGGAATCTGAAAAAGAAAGCTAACAAGGCAGGACCCAAGGAAACTTGGGTACCAAAATTAACTTGATTTAATTTTGATGTGTGCAGGGAAACAGAAGGAATATTTGGTACTTGGATAGTGGTTGTTCAAGACACATGACTGGTGATTTTACCCTGCTCACAGAGTTTAAGGAAAGAGCTGGCCCAAGTATTACTTTTGGAGATGACAGCAAGGGTTATACTGTGGGATATGGCTTGATTTCAAAGGACAATGTCATCATTGAGGAGGTTGCTTTAGTGGATGGTCTCAAACACAATCTGTTGAGTATCAGCCAGCTTTGTGATAAAGGCAATTCAGTAACCTTCAACTCAGAAGCCTGTATTGTGACTAATAAAAGAAGCAACAAAGTGGTTCTCACTGGTGTGAGAAAAGGAAATATGTACCTAGCTGATTTCAACTCATCTAATGGAGAATCTGTAACTTGTCTTCTCAGTAAAGCAAGTCAGGATGAAAGTTGGCTATGGCACAAGAAGCTATCCCATTTAAACTTCAAGACCATGAATGAACTAGTAAAGAAAGAACTGGTCAGATGCATTCCTCTAGTGGAGTTTTCTAAGGATGGACTGTGTGATGCCTTCCAAAAGGGGAAGCAGATTAAAGCATCATTCAGGAAGAAACTTGATTCAACAATTGAAGAGCCTCTGCAACTGCTTCACATGGATTTGTTTGGACCAGTCAATGTATTGTCCATCTCAAGGAAAAGATTTTGCCTAGTAATTGTAGATGATTTCTCAAAGTTCTCTTGGACATATTTCCTAAAGTCTAAAGATGAGGCTAGTGAAATCATCATCAATCACATAAGACAAGTCAATAATCATCCTGATTTCAAGGTTAGAAGAATCAGGAGTGACAATGGAACTGAGTTCAAGAATTTTGTCATGAGAGCATTTTGTGAGGAAAATGGGATTCTGCATAAGTTTTCAGCAGCAAGGACTCCACAACAGAATGGAGTAGTGGAAAGGAAGAACAGATCACTTATTGAAGCTGCAAGGACAATGCTTGAAGAATCAAAATTGTCAACATATTTCTGGGCTGAAGCTGTAAATACTGCATGCTACACTCAGAATATTTTTTTGGTAAATCAAGCAAGATGCATGACTCCCTATCAATTGTTCAAAAACAAGAAGCCAACTCTAAACTTTCTTCATGTCTTTGGCTGTAAATGCTATATTCTGAGAAATCAAACTGATCAAAATGGGAAGTTTGATGCTAAAGCGGATGAAGGAATTTTTGTTGGATATGCTGTTGGTAAAGCATATGGAGTCTACAATCTAAGAACCAACATTGTTGTGGAATCAATACATGTTGTGTTTGATGATAAAAAGATTGAAGGACTGAAAGATGGAGATTACCATGAGAGCCTCAAATTCGACAATGTGGAGATGGTTAGTGATGACAGTGATGATGAAAGTGATCAAGAAATAATGTCTAAGGATAATGCAGATAAATCTACTACCAATGAAGCACAAAACTCAACATCTGTCGAGTTGCATAATGTTTCATCCGTCGGGAGGCAATCTGTGTTATCCGTCGGGAGACAACCAACTTCATCCGTCGGTACTCAAAATTCACCATCCGTCGGGTTATCAAAAAGAGCAGGAAGTCAAGATAGATCACCTATAGAAAGTTCCCTTTTCTCAAATTAAAGATCCACAAACTCAGGGGAGTTCTAACAATCAAAACTCAACCACACATCAAGACAACAATGAGGCTTCTTCATCTAGAGCTAATCTACCTCAAAAAAGGAAATGGACAAAAGATCACCCCTTTGAGCTTATCATTGGTAATGTTTCTTCTAGAGTTCAAACAAGAAGAGCAACTCAGGAAGAATGTCTATACAACAGCTTTCTTTCCAAGAAAGAACCAAAGAAGGTAGAAGAAGCTTTGTAGGATCCTGATTGGATTTTAGCTATACAGGAGGAGTTAAACCAATTTGAAAGGAATAATGTATGGAAGCTGGTGCCCAAGCCTAAAGGAAAGAATCCAATAGACACCAAGTGGGTATTCAGAAACAAGATGGATGAAAATGGCATAGTTGTCAGGAACAAAGCTAGATTGGTTGCTAAGGGCTACTTTCAGCATGAAGGAATAGATTTTGATGAAACATTTGCTCCTGTCGCAAGACTTGAAGCCATCAGAATCTTTTTAGCCTATGAAGCCCATGCCAATTTCAAAGTCTATCAAATGGATGTCAAAAGTGCCTTTCTGAATGGAGATTTGGAGGAAGAAGTTTATGTCAGTCAACCTCCTGGTTTTGGAGATCCAAATTTTCCAGAACATGTCTATTATCTTTTGAAAGCACTTTATGGACTGAAGCAAGCACCTAGAGCTTGGTATGACACTCTATCAAAGTTCCTTTTGGAAAATCACTTCACAAGAGGTACTGTAGATAAAACTTTATTTTTCAGAAATGTTAATGGCTCTAGTATACTTGTTCAAATTTATGTAGATGATATTATTTTTGGCTCTACAGATGAGAAACTTTGCAAAAAGTTTTTCAAACTGATGCAAAGTAATTATGAAATGAGTATGATGGGAGAACTAACTTACTTTCTTGGTTTACAAGTTAAGCAAGTTAGTGATGGAATATTCATTAGTCAAACTAAATATATTTTTGATCTCTTAAAGAAGTTTGATATAATGGATTGCACATCTGCAAATACTCCCATGGCCACTGCAACTAAGCTTGAATTAAACACTACTGAAAAGTCTATGGATATTTCAAGTTATAGAAGCATGGTTGGGTCACTTCTGTACTTAACAGCTAGTAGGCCAGATATAATGTTTGTTACATGTTTATGTGCTAGATTTCAGGCTAATCCTAGAGAATCTCACTTAATAGCTATTAAGAGAATTTTCAGATATCTCAAGGGAACACCAAACCTTGGCATTTGGTATCCTAGAGATTCTGGTTTTGATCAAACTGGTTATTCAGATGTAGATTATGCAGGTTGTAGAATTGATAGAAAGAGTACAACAGGAACCTGTCAATTTCTAGAAAACAAGCTTGTGTCCTGGTTTAGTAAAAAGCAAAATGTAGTTTCTACTTCTACAGGTGAAGCTGAATATATTACTGTTGGCAGTTGCTGTGCACAGATTTTATGGATGAGAAATCAATTGCTAGACTATGGTTTGCAAGTTGAGAGGATTCCTATTTTCTGTGATAACACAAGTGCAATTGCCATCACTGAAAATCCAGTACAACATTCAAGGACAAAGCACATAGATATCAAGTACCATTTCATAAGGGAACATGTAATGAATGGTACTGTGGAACTACATTTTGTTCCCAGTGAGAAGCAGCTTACAGATATCTTTACCAAGCCACTGGATGAATCCACCTTTTCAAGGTTGGTAAGTGAGTTAGGTATGCTTAATTACTGTTAAATCTATCTAAGTTAATTTGCAAGTTGAAATGCAGCCAGAAATTTAATTGATTTTTCAGTCTTGGATGAAATTTTGTCTAAGTCAAAATTTACATCTCGACGGATGACCCTTATCCATCGAGTTTGGTCATCCGTCGAAATACAATTTTCTAATAAAAATCAATTACTTTTCTGGAACATTTTATGTCTCGACGGATAATATTTTATCCTCATCCGTCAAATTGTCATAATCTCATCCGTTAATTCCCTGTACATTATCCATCGAGTATACTTACAGTTTGAAAGCATAACACGAGGGATAATGGGTGGAATTTTTACAGTTTATTTTTAAACGGCTATTTTAGGCAATTTCTATTGGTCACTTTATTTTACTTTATTATTTTTATCAGTTATTTTTGAGATAGTATAAAAGCTTATTTCATTGCAATTGCTTTTCTTTTATCATTCTCAATTCAACTGCTCTAATTTTATTCTCTCTCAAAGCACTTACTCTCTTTCTCGTCAAGCTCTTATTCTCTAACACTGGCACCTGTTGTAAAGATTATGTCTCAAACTGGGTTCATTTATGAGAAGAACAATTTCACTGTATTAGTGAGCAAGGGTATTTAGCAATCGGATGACTATCACAAGATGATGGATTTTGTAAAGAATTGCAAGCTCAATTATGCCATGCTGGAATCACCCACAATCTTCTGTGAAGTTGTTGAAGAGATGTGGACCACTGCTGCCTATAACTCTACAGATAAGACCATCACTCTAACCATCAAAGGTAAAGAATCATGTATAAATAGTGATGTGATAAAAGCATGTTTCAAAATTCCTGATAACAATGTGACTTCACCATACACTGACACTGATATAGTCAATATGCTCAATTCCATGCAATATGCACTTCCTACTTCTAAACTGAGTGATATTAGGAGAATGGGTCTTAGGAAATAGTGGAGTTTCTTGTGTGATGTAGTTACAAAGGTTTTCTCAGGAAAGATCAGTAATTTTGATTCAGTAAATATTTCCATGCTTAACATGCTATACATGCTAGTTACAGATAAATTTTATAATTGCAGTGATCTTGTCTTGTTTGAGTTAGGTTTTAAATTAGGGGAGTTAAATAAAAGAGGTAAGAATGTGTATTATGCCAGATTTCTTATGTTATTAGCTAAACACCTCTGTGAAGAGATTGTGCTTGAGAACCCTAACAATAAACTAGATTATTGGGTTCAAGAGAGAAGGCTCATTGCAGATTTGAACAGGGCCAATCATCACAAGGATGTGCCAATTTTCTACTTTCCTGTAATGCAAGCACCTTAGGTAAGTGAGGTAAGTTCATCCATCCCTACAACCATTCCAACCTCCACAATTTCTTTGAGTTCAAGAGTAGTTATGGCAACTGTGCCAATGACCAAAGAGTTGTCTACCAAAGCTGCCAAACCTACTATTATTTCAAAATCCAAATCAAAGAAAGCCCCCTCTGGTATCTCCCAAAAGATGCCAGTTGAAAAATCCACTAAAGCCAAAGAGGGGAGTGTGAAGGAGGATAAGTTAGGTGAGGGAAGGGGTGAACATAAAAGAAACCCCAAGAATAAGGTTGGAGAGTTGAGTGAATCTCAGCCTAGCCACACTGCAGTTTCCCAACAAACTGTAGTGCTTAAAAAGGACAAAAGCTCATTTCTAGTTGCATCCTTCCAAAAGGATTTAGCTATTGAACAAAGCTCTCAACCAAGAGCACAGGACAAGAGGGTTAGGGACACAAGCTCACCCCAAACTTATGCCAGAAAGAAGAAATCAAAAACCTCTGGGGATGCACAGGGCACACACACTGTGCAAACTGGTGCTAAAGACACAGTCACTACACCTTCACAAATTCAGCTTGATGTGGCTCCAATAAATGTGGAGTCACAGCTAAAATCTCTAGTTATAGAAGCACCTCAAACACCATACTCACCTAAAAATTCTATGGATGTGGATATGATAAACACATCAATTCCTGATTCCCCTTCTTTAACTCTGTTGGGGAAGCCAAAATCTAGTGCAAGTGAGCATCATCGTTTAGATGATTTGTTGGCTCACTTGCTGTAACACCCCCAGATCCGGGGTCGGGGATCCGGGTCGTCACGGTCTTTCTTTCCATAATATCACTTCACTTAATTAATAATAAATAACCTCATGCTGTGACCCCACACTAACACACACCACAACCCGTTATAGTCTCAGAGATGAAATTGAAATAATTACAAGTCCTTGAATCCACAATTTTAAAAGTTATTACAACCCAAAATGATTACTTGATAAGTTTACAGTTAATTGCCATTATCTGCCACAAGTTATAATTATACAATATTTGGTTCCCAAAAGTAGAATTCCTGATCTACCAATAGATCTACCTCTGCAGCTATAGCAGCTACAATATCAACGGGAAGACGCGGGACGCTTCCCATGCGCTTGCGCTGGGTCTGCTTGAGTCTGGCCATCTTTCCTAACTGTTATTGTGTGATGAAGAAATGAAGCAAGAGTGAGCATTACAGCTCGCAAGATAATATATAGTGTAAACAATAATGCAAGTATCTAAATGGATAACTTACTGGAATCATTTATCAAGTGTAAGGTAATTACTTACTGGATATAAGCTTGAAGGAAGATGAATTTACCAATTACTTCACTATACTTATACCATTTTTAGAAATCTACTTGAACTACTACTGTTCAAAGTATAATAAGTTTCAAAAGGTCATCCCATAGATGAGACCACAAGTTAAGACCTGAATAGATTCAATCTTTGAAATATTTTTAAAGGAAATGAAGTTACGAGATACTTCATTCAATGGAAACACCATTATAACTGTTTGACCCTGTCAAAGCTTCGGCAACCACCCATTCGTAGCCTTTCGATCGAAATGCTCCGGGTAGTGTTGCAGAATTATCCAACTGGATGATAAACTCATTACGGGAGTTTGTCGCGCCAGGAAGACCACTTACGATGATCAGTCGCAGTAGTGCAACCCCACCATTTTCTACATGTAGAGGAGAACCTGTCAGATTTACTTGTCAACCGAACACTGGACTCCTAAGGAATGGACCGTCTTAGCGGAACTTCCGGGCCATTTGGGCCAATATAATAAGGCTGGGTCGGCGCCACTCGACCACTTACGCCACTCCTAGTTCAGATGAAATCCATGACTCTGAAACGTAAAGCTCGTCCCCCCTTTCCCCAAGTAGAAACTTGTTGATAAGACTCCACCAAGAAGTCGTATCTAGTTGGAAAGGAAAACTCACCAATATTTCCCAGGCGATGCCTGTTAATGGATTAACTTGTTCCAAGAATTTTACTTCCCGAGTGTTGGGTAAGTAATCAAAAACTCTTTTATCAAAGCAGCAACCTTGTTGCGAATATAAACACACCACAGAGCCGGATCCCACAGATTTTGAGCGAGTATTTAAATCCCCTTTGAAAGGAGGATCTTAAATATAAATATGAGTTTTTGGGATCCGCCCTAACCTTTAAAAATCATTTTGAAGACTCGAAAATAGTTTTAAGAATGTTTGGAGTGATGTTGATTTAATAAAATAAATCAGTCCCAATATATTAGAAAATATCAGAATATTATTATTTAAATAATATTCTCATAAAGAATAATCTTTATAAAAATAATTGAAGTAGAAGTTTTAAAACTTATACTTGCAATGAATATTAAATAACCAAAGATATACTTATACGAAAGTACTATCTTTATTTGAATAATCAAAAGTGAGTTTGATTATCGACACATTATTCCTTAATAAAATAAAGAATAATAATTAGTAATTAATCAGAGTCATAAGTCCTCGAATGAATATTCAAAATAATTTTCATTAATAAAATAAACGGAGTCATAAGCCCTCGAATGAATATTCAAAATAATATTCATTAAATAAAATAAACGGAGTCATAAGTCCTCGAATGAATATTCAAAGAAATATTCATTAATAAAAATAAAGTTATCGAATAAACCTTATTCGAATAATAGTCTTGAAAACTATTCATATATATATATATATATTATACTCGGGAACATCGACTCCCGGTTTTAGAAGAATGTTCACCTTTGGGTCCCCTATGCTAAGGGTATACGCAAATACCGCTTATCTCTAGCATATGTATTATCAACTGAATCAACAGATATATGTATCAAGATTATGAAACAGACATGCATATATACCATATCACATGCTATAATATATCGCAAGAATTTGCTAATTAACCAATCATGCATCTATCACAAGATAATGCATATACATATGTATACATCACAACAACAGTATAACGGGTAGAAAACTTGCCTGAGCGACTGGGGGTTATAAATGGCTTGGGACGAGTCTGGTAACCTATAACCAACATATAAGTTGGAATTAAACCAAAGTCACTCATAAATCTATACTTTAACCAATTTAGACTCTAACGCTCGCTTTGCGCTTAATGATTCTCTTAAGTCGCTCGAGTACCCTCGGCTCCACCATTTTTAATAAATTAACCATTAAGAGTTTTAAGGCGATTCTTTCCCGAGTGCCTTACCAACTGCCTAATACACTTTACATAAATGTTTCATATTCCAATTAGTCCTTTTCGATCTTTAACTTATGTTTCAAAGTAAGGCGAGGGGTAATGGTTCGTTCGCGAAACGCCGTTACTTAAAACGGTCGTTTCTCCTAAACCGTACATCAGATTCAAACGAACCACATATCAAAATGAAGCTCGTAACATGAACTATCTAATCATGGCAATGGTAAAAACCTAGCAGTGACTTCACGGGTCCTAATGCTAAGATCAAAAGCAGTCTAAAGTAAATCGGGCATTACGACGGTTATGTTTACGCGATTACCCAAATTTATACCACTCCAAATCAACCCACAATCAACCCACAATCAACATCCCAACCAAACTCCATCCATACTTCACCATAACAGCCCCAACAACTCAATATTATCAATTTATACTATTCTCAAACATGAATTTAAACTATACTTAAGTTCATTAATCAATAATCCAAGAATTACAACTCCAAAAACATCACAAAACCAACTAACCTCTACATACACAACAATAAAGCCTCTCATGAACTATAACAACAAAATTAAACCTAATACTCAAAGTAAATTTAGGGTTTGGAGGGGTTATACCTTCCTTGGAGAGTGGAGAATAAAGTAATTAGCTTGGAATCACCCTTAAAAGTCATTATCCAAGCTTAATCTAAACAAAAACTCAAGAACAAAAATTTTAGTTCTTGAAAAACACTATTCACCCTCTTCTTCCATGATTTTTAGGAAGAGATTGTGAATGAATTAGAAGCTCAAACTTATAGGATAGCTTTATCTATGCATAAGGAGTCTTAGATAATTACCTTGCTAATTAACAAAGCTTGGATCTAGGATTTTGACTTTTTCTTTCTTTGAAGAAGAAGAAAGCCGAGAGCTTTTAATGAAGAAAGGGAAATAACTTTGTGTTTTTGGTGAAATGAATTGTTGGTTGGCTTGGTTGATTTGTTTTGATTTATTACCTTTTACCATGGTAACTTTTGTGTGGTTCTTAATCAACCAACAACACACCTTTCTTTGTCATGCTTATGTCACCTTGTTATGTCACCCTCCCCCACTTGTCCTCCTCTTATTGGTTTGATGACATCATCATCCCTAACCTCCTTGATCAACTCTTAATTGCTTGCCTAATGACCGCTGATCTGTTATACGGTTCGTTTAACTTTCGTTCTCGTTTATCGTTTGAGGGATCATACCCGGGATCTTATTACTTGGGTTTCCTTAACCTTTCTCAATACATTATATTCCTTTTATGATACTCTCTTAAAATCCTTGAATTTAAATCCTTTTTATCCTGTTACCTTATACTCAATTCTTTCGGTATCTGGTAGATTTTCGGGAAAAATCAAAGTGTTCGGATTTGGATTCTGACGATCTTTACATACACTTATTTATCATATAGAGTACTAATACGATCTCAGGATAACAATAAAAGAACCCCTACATAGTGTGGCATGAAAAGTTTTCTTATTCAGCAATATCAGCAAAAACACTATTCATAAGGGTTACAAAAAAGTTCAAAATTTTGGGGTTATTACAGTCTCCCCTCCTTAAAAGGATTCCGTCCCGGAATCAAATAGAAAACAAATGGGGGTACTTTTCTAGCATTGCGCTCTCTAGTTCCCAAGTTGATTCTTCCACATTATGATTCTGCCATAGCACTCAGACTAGCTTGATCACTTTGTTCCGAAGCAACCGCTCCTTCTTATCCATATCCACATGCTCGTACTCCACTATGTGTCTGGCATCCCGATGATACTTCCTTAGCATTGACACATGGAACACATTATGAACTTGTTGTAGGTTCGGGGGTAAGGCTAGCTCGTAAGCTAACTTCCCAATCCATCTTAGTATCTCAAAAGGTCCAATATATCTTGGGCTTAGTTTTCCTTTCTTTCCGAACCTCATTAACCCCTTCCAAGGGGATACTTTTAGTAGTACTAAGTCCCCTACTCCATACTCCTTGTCCTTTCGGGCTAGGTCTGCATATTTCTTCTGTCTGTCTTGGGCTGCTACCAGCCGTCCTCTGATGAGATCCACTATGTCTTTGGTCCTTGGGACCACTTCGGGTTCGTGCATCTTCCGCTCTCCTACTTCATCCCAGTATAAGGGAGATCGACACCTTCTTCCGTACAGGGCCTCATAAGGCGGCATTCCGATGCTAGCATGAAAGCTATTATTATAAGAAAATTCGATCAACGGCAAGTGATCATCCCAACTTCCTTTAAAGTCTATTGCACAGACTCTCAACATATACTCTAGTGTCTTGATGGTCCTTTCACTCTGCCCATCCGTTTGGGGATGGTAAGCGGTACTTATATTTAACTTGGTCCCCGCACATTCTTGAAAGCTCCTCCAAAATCTGGAGTTGAACCTGGGGTCTCGATATTAGACAATGGACGCTGGGACTCCATGTCGCGTCACTATTTCCTTAAGGTAAATGTCCACCAGTCTATCGACTGTGTATCTCTCATTGATAGGAATGAAATGAGCTGACTTTGTCAGTCGGTCTATAATCACCCATATGGCATCATGGTTGGCTTTCGTCCTTGGTAAACCGACAACAAAATCCATGGCTATCTGTTCCCATTTCCATTCGGGAATTTCCAGGGGTCGTAAAAGTCCACTGGGTCTCTGGTGCTCTGCCTTTACTCTTTGGCAAGTCAAACATTTGCTTACCCATTCTGCTACGTCCCTCTTCATGTTGGGCCACCAGTAATATTCCTTCAAATCCCTATACATCTTGGTGCTTCCCGGGTGAATGGAATACCTTGAACTATGGCTTTCATCCAAAATCTCATCTTTAAGCTCTTCAACGTTCGGAACCCAAATCCTGTAGGAGTACCTCATTATCCCTTTATCATCTTTCTCAGTATGGATCTCTTCTCCAGTCATTGACTCTCTGCCTTCATTCATTATTTTCTCTTGGCACAATCTGATCTTTTCCAATAACTCTGGCTGCATCGAGATCTCAAACAGCTTTTCAGTTCCGGTTCCGGTTACCTTTACTTCTATTTCCATTCTCTCGAAATCCTTTATCAATTCTTCCGAAGTCATTATCATTCTGAGTCTTTCCTTCCTACTAAGGGCATCAGCCACCACATTGGCTTTCCCCGGATGATAGAGAATCTCACAATCATAGTCCTTGATTAACTCTAACCATCTCCTCCGGCGCATGTTGAGCTCTTTCTGCGTAAATATGTACTTGAGGCTCGTATCGTCTGTGAAAATCTCGCACTTCTCTCCATACAAGTAGTGCCTCCAAATTTTTAGGGCAAAAACTATTGCTGCGAGCTCAAGGTCATGAGTAGGATATCTAATCTCGTATTCCTTCAGTTGTCTCGACGCATACGCAATCACTTTACCGTGCTGCATAAGCACACACCCTAATCCTTTGTGCGATGCGTCACTATATATCACAAAATTTCCTTTTCCGTCTGGCAATGCCAATACCGGGGTCGTTACCAACCTTTTCTTTAATTCCTGAAAACTGTTCTCGCATTTCTTCGTCCATTCAAACTTCTCTGTCTTACGAGTAAGTCGTGTCAAAGGGGCTGCGATCTTCACAAAGTCCTGTACAAATCTACGATAGTAGTCGGCCAATCCTATGAAACTCCTTACCTCTGTGGGTGTGGTTAGCCTTTCCCAATTTGAGACCGCCTCTATCTTGGAGGGGTCGACCAATACTCCTTCTTTATTGATCACATGTCCTAAAAACTGTACTTCATTCCGCCAGAATTCCCACTTCGAGAATTTGGCATATAACTGTTCCTCTCTGAGTATTCCTAGAGCTATCCTCAAATGCTCTGCATGTTCTGCCTCAGACCTTGAGTAGATTAAAATATCATCGATAAAAACTATCACACACTTGTCCAAGTACTTCTTAAATACTCTGTTCATTAAATCCATAAAAGCCGTTGGGGCGTTGGTTAATCCAAAGGACATTACCAAGAACTCATAGTGCCCATACCTGGTACGGAACGCGGTCTTGGGAATATCTTCGGGTTAAATCTTTAGTTGGTGATATCCAGTTCTCAGGTCAATCTTGGAAAAATAAACAGCATCCTTTAGTTGGTCGAACAGATCGTCTATTATAGGTAACGGGTACCTGTTCTTTATGGTTAGCTTGTTCAACTCTCGATAGTCGATGCACAGCCTCATGCTCCCATCTTTCTTCTTAATAAATAACACTGGTGCTCCCCACGGAGACACACTGGGTCTTATCATACCCTTATCCAAGAGTTCCTGCAATTGGATAGCTAATTCCTTCATTTCTAACGGGGCTAACCGGTAAGGTGCTTTTGAAACTGGCGCCGTCCCTGGGGCCAACTCAATAGCAAATTCAATCACTCTATCGGGTGGTAATCCCGAAAGGTCTTGTGGGAATACATCTTCAAATTCGTTGACTACCGGAATATCTTGTAAGTTGGGCACCTCCTTCTGTGTGTCCACCACATAGGCTAGGTAAGCCTCATTTCCTTTTCGCAGCATCCTTTTGGCCTGGGTCATAGTCAAAAATTTATGCGTCTGCCTCTTTCCTCTAAATAGGACTTCTTTCTTTCCTAGGATATTCAACTTAACTTTCTTCCCCTTACAGTCTATCTGAGCATCATTGCTAGATAGCCAGTCCATTCCCAAAATTACATCAAACTCCCCTAATTTAAAAGGAATCAAATCAACACTAAAAGTATGTTCCCCTATGCCTAACTCACAGGCGGGGTGAATCTGGTTAACAGGAATAATTTCATGATTGGCTATTTCTACTTGTAAGGGTTCTATCAAGGGTTCAGCCTTAAGTCTTAATTTACGCGCAAGGTCCTTTGATATAAAAGATTTAGTTGCTCCAAAATCAAATAAAACGTTTGCACTGACTGAATTTAAAGAAAGGGTACCTGCTATCACATCTGAGTCTTTCATAGCATCCTGGACTGTCATGTTGAAAGTCCTCGCAGTAGGTGGCTTATTGGAGGCAGCCCTGCTGGCTCCTGAAGCTGCTGGTTTGTTCATTGGGCATTCCTTCTTCCAATGACCCGGGCGTCCACACTGATGACAAGTGGTGGTTGGAATGACGGCAGGGGCTGACGAAGGCCATTTGTGGGAATAGTGGCCCACTTGCCCACACTTAAAGTAAGTTACTGGCTTTCCCTTACATTCCCCAGAATGCATCCTTCCACAAGTGTTACAGGCTGGCAATGGGGGTCGAGACTGGTTGGAATAGGACATTCTTGATTTCTGGCCGCTCTGGCTCACATTCACACTCATTGGCCGCTTAAACCCAGTGTTCTTTCCCGGTAGGGACATTGCTCCTCGATTAAATCTAGTTGGGAAGCTCCTTCCTGCGGAACCTCCACCCATGCTCATACTTTTCCTCTTTATTCCCTTCTTTTCTCTTTCCTTCTGCATCTGTTCGCTTCCGGCTTCTATAATTGTTACCTTTTTGCACCAGAGTGGCATAATCAGTAAGCTCAAGGATTGCCACCCTATTCTGAATCCACGGTTTCAGTCCCTGCTGAAACCTCCTAGCTTTCTTTTCCTCGGTGCTCACAAACTCCGGCACAAACCTTGATAACTTAGTAAATTTCGCTTCGTACTCTGCTACAGATAAGTTATTCTGCTTTAGCTCCAAGAACTTGAGCTCCATCTGGTTTTCTATAAACCTCGGGAAATATTTTCCCAGAAACAACTGACTGAATCTTTCCCAGGTTATAATAGCATCTGTCTCCATGTTTTTCTTGGCCTCCCACCAGTAGTTAGCCTCTCCTTTCAGAAGGTAGGTAGCAAATACAGTCTTCTGTGCCTCATCGATACTCAGAATCTCAAAGGATTTCTCTATTTCCTTTAACCATGCCCTTGCCTCAACTGAGGCTGATCCGTGGAACTCAGGGGCTTAAGGGACTTAAAAGCCCTGAAAGAGTTTGCCACAGCATTGTTATTTCCTTGAGGGGGTGGGTTGGGTTGACATTCCAAGTTCTGCCTTAGTAGTTGCATGAACTGGCCCATGGGATCCATGCCTGGGTTTGGTACTGGTTGCTCAACCTCAGTTTCGCCTTCCTCAGCCTCTATCTCAAATCCCTCAACATTATTTGTTTCTTCCTCCTCTTCATACAGGGAGTCATTCTGTTCAACATAATCCTCGTCTTCCTCTTCACTGTGTTCCTGATTCCTATCATCCTGGTTATGGCTTCCCTGGTCCTCAGATCCAGGGTTCGCCCTAGTTCCAATCTTTCTTGGTGGCATGATACTAATAATAAAAAAAATTATTGGGAAATTCAACGTTAGGTCACAATCATACACAACATTGTGCCTTGCACAGTTCTATAATGGGGAGAATGTATCTCACAATTCTATTATTTTATGACAGTTCTAAAAAATGCAGTAATAATAATGATAAAAACAGTGATCTCATCACTAAGGAACTGAACTGAAAGGAAACAAATATATACATAATGTGAGAAATACATAGTTTGATCTGGTCAAAAGTACAACAGTGCTACAGCCATCTGCCCCAAAAGTGATACACAATAGTCTATCTGTCTAGTCAGAAAAAGGGATGCTATATACAAGTCAACTATCCCGGAAAATTGGCTCTTACTAAGGCCTCGACTAACTAGACAACTAGACTATCCCATCATCAGTCCGGAATCACACACCGGAGCGGGTCAGCTCCCATACCCTTTGCATCGCACGACGGAAGATATAGTCGGTCTGCCGCCTGGAGATCCTACCATGCCTGTCCCCCTGGAGCGATCGGAGTCTCGCTCGGGACGTGAGCTCTATCCCCGTCAGCTTCCTCCTCAAGGATCGGGGTATAGTAGCCCTGGTCTCATAAGCTCGGGTACGCCTACCCGCCCTCTCCGCATCCAACTCCCTCCTGACCTCATCCAGCCAGGCCTCAGCAACAGCCACTCGGGTCCTCAGTACATCCTGAACATAGCCGTGGGCTAACAAAGACTGCCTATGGGCAGGGTCGAGAGGTGGTGAATCCGGAGCCGCTGGGGGTGCCTCCTCGGTCTGCCTAGGCTCAGGAGTATGGGTCTCTAAGCTGTCGTCATAGGGGCTCCACGATAGTGGTGGAGGGGTAGGAGCTCTGACCACCGGGAGTGAGGGTAAAGGGGTACCAGTATACTCCACTATAGCTCCGACATGCTCCTCAGCTACTGGAACCTCATCCGGGTCCTCCTCATCTAAAATAGCAACAACCTCTGTCTCTGACTCCTCTGAGGGGTCCTCCTCATCCTCCTCCATCTCAGGCTCCTCCTGATCCTCGGCATCTAGCAGTACCTCATCATGCTCACGCTCGAACATCTCAGGATCCTCTATCTCATGTGCCTACACATTAAACGAGCTAAGTTACTATCATGATACTTATAAGGGTTCCCGTAAGGGTTTTAACTGTCAGTGCTACTTTAAGTAGTCCGACTATGAACTTGGCAAGAGTTCTTATTATCTTTGTGAGTTTATTATTATATTGTCGCATCATCTCTGAGGTTTATAACGCTTGGCTCTGATACCATTTCTGCAACACCCCCAGATCCGGGGTCGGGGATCCGGGTCATCACGGTCTTTCTTTCCACAATATCACTTCACTTAATTAATAATAAATAACCTCATGATGTGAACCCACACTAACACACACCACAACCCGTTATAGTCTCAGAGATGAAATTGAAATAAGTACAAGTCCTTGAATCCACAATTTTAAAAGTTATTACAACCCAAAATGATTACTTGATAAGTTTACAGTTAATTGCCATTATCTGCCACAAGTTATAATTATACAATATTTGGTTCCCAAAAGTAGAATGCCTGATCTACCAATAGATCTACCTCTGCAGCTATAGCAGCTACAACATCAATGGGAAGACGCGGGACGCTTCCCACGCGCTTGCGCTGGGTCTGCTTGAGTCTGGCCATCTTTCCTAACTGTTGTTGTGTGATGAAGAAATGAAGCAAAAGTGAGCATTACAGCTCGCAAGATAATATATAGTGTAAACAATAATGCAAGTATCTAAATGGATAACTTACTGGAATCCTTTATCAAGTGTAAGGTAATTACTTACTGGATATAAGCTTGAAGGAAGATGAATTTACCAATTACTTCACTATACTTATACCATTTTTAGAAATCTACTTGAACTACTACTGTTCAAAGTATAATTAGTTTCAAAAGGTCATCCCATAGATGAGACCACAAGTTAAGATTTGAATAGATTCAATCTTTGAAATATTTTTAAAGAAAATGAAGTTACGAGATACTTCATTCAATGGAAACACCATTATAACTGTTTGACCCTGTCAAAGCTTCGGCAACCACCCATTCGTAGCCTTTCGGTCGAAATGCTCCGGGTAGTGTTGCAGAATTATCCAACTGGATGATGAACTCATTACGGGAGTTTGTCGCGCCAGGAAGACCACTTACGATGATCAGTCGCAGTAGTGCAACCCCACCATTTTCTACATGTAGAGGAGAACCTGTCAGATTTACTTGTCAACCGAACACTGGACTCCTAAGGAATGGACCGTCTTAGCGGAACTTTCGGCCATTTGGGCCAATATAATAAGGTTGGGCCGGCGCCACTCGACCACTTACACCACTCCTAGTTCAGATGAAATCCATGACTCTGAAACGTAAAGCTCATCCCCCTTTTCCCCAAGTAGAAACTTGTTGATACGGCTCCACCAAGAAGTCGTATCTAGTTGGAAAGGAAAACTCACCAATATTTCCCAGGCGATGCCTGTTAATGGATTAATTTGTTCCAAGAATTTTACTTCCCGAGTGTTGGGTAAGTAATCAAAAACTCTTTTATCAAAACAGCAACCTTGTTGCGAATATAAACACACCACAGAGCTGGATCCCTCAGGTTTTGAGCGAGTATTTAAATCCCCTTTGAAAGGAGGATCTTAACTATAAATATGAGTTTTTGGGATCCGCCCTAACCTTTAAAAATCATTTTGAAGACTCGAAAACATTTTTAATGAATGTTTAGAGTGATGTTGATTTAATAAAATAAATCAGTCCCAATATATTAGAAAATATCTGAATATTATTATTTAAATAATATTCTCATAAAGAATAATCTTTATAAAAATAATTGAAGTAGAAGTTTTAAAACTTATACTTGCAATGAATATTAAATAACCAAAGATATACTTATACGAAAGTACTATCTTTATTTGAATAATCAAAAGTGAGTTTGATTATCGACACATTATTCCTTAATAAAATAAAGAATAATAATTAGTAATTAATCGGAGTCATAAGTCCTCGAATGAATATTCAAAATAATTTTCATTAATAAAATAAACGGAGTCATAAGCCCTCGAATGAATATTCAAAATAATATTTATTAAATAAAATAAACGGAGTCATAAGTCCTCAAATGAATATTCAAAGTAATATTCATTAATAAAAATAAAGTTATCGAATAAACCTTATTCGAATAATAGTCTTGAAAACTAATCATATATATATATATATATATATTATACTCGGGAACATCGACTCCCGGTTTTAGAAAAATGTTCACCTTTGGGTCCCCTATGCTAAGGGTATACGCAAATACCGCTTATCTCTAGCATAGGTATTATCAACTGAATCAACAGATATATGTATCAAGATTACGAAACAGACATGCATATATACCATATCACATGCTACAATATATCCAAGAATTTGCTAATTAACCAATCATGCATCTATTACAAGATAATGCATATACATATGTATCATCACAACAACAGTATAACGGGTAGAAAACTTGCCTGAGCGACTGGGGGTTATAAATGGCTTGGGACGAGTCTGGTAACCTATAAACAACATATAAGTTGGATTTAAACCAAAGTCACTTATAAATCTATACTTTAACCAATTTAGACTCTGACGCTCGCTTTGCGCTTAATGATTCTCTTAAGTCGCTCGAGTACCCTCGACTCTACCATTTTTAATAAATTAACCATTAAGAGTTTTAAGGCGATTCTTTCGCGAGTGCCTTACCAACTGCCTAATACACTTTACATAAATGTTTCATATTACAGTTAGTCCTTTTCGGTCTTTAACCTATGTTTTAAAGTAAGGCGAGGGGTAATGGTTCGTTCGCGAAACGCCGTTACTTGAAACGGTCGTTTGTCCTAAACCGTACATCGGATTCAAACGAACCACATATCAAAACGAAGCTCGTAACATGAACTATCTAATCATGGCAATGGTCAAAACCTAGCAGTGACTTCACGGGTCCTAATGTTAAGAACAAAAATAGTCTAAAGTAAATCGTGCATTACGACGGCTATGTTTATGCGATTACCCAAATTTATACCACTCCAAATCAACCCACAATCAACATACCAACCAAACTCCATCCATACTTCACCATAACAGCCCCAAAAACTCAATATTATCAATTTGTACTATTCTCAAACATGAATTTAAACTATACTTAAGTTCATTAATCAATAATCCAAGAATTACAACTCCAAAAACATCACAAAACCAACTAACCTCTACATACACAACAATCAAGCCTCTCATGAACTATAACAACAAAATTAAACCTAATACTCAAAGTAAATTTAGGGTTTGGAGGGGTTATACCTTCCTCGGAGAGTGGAGAATCAAGTAATTAGCTTGGAATCACCCTTAAAAGTCCTTATCCAAGCTTAATCTAAACAAAAACTCAAGAACAAAAATTTTAGTTCTTGAAAAACACTATTCACCCTCTTCTTCCATGATTTTTAGGAAGAGATTGTGAATGAATTAGAAGCTCAAACTTATAGGATAGCTATATCTATGCATAAGGAGTCTTAGATAATTACCTTGCTAATTAACAAAGCTTGGATCTAGGATTTTGACTTTTTCTTTCTTTGAAGAAGAAGAAAGCTGAGAGCTTTTGATGAAGAAAGGGAAATAACTTTGTGTTTTTGGTGAAATGAATTGTTGGTTGGCTTGGTTGATTTGTTTTGTTTTGATTTATTACCTTTTACCATGGTAACTTTTGTGTGGTTCTTAATCAACCAACAACACACCTTTCTTTGTCATGCTTATGTCACCTTGTTATGTCACCCTCCCCCAGTTGTCCTCCTCTTATTGGTTTGATGACATCATCATCCCTAACCTCCTTGATTAACTCTTAATTGCTTGCCTAATGACCGCTGATCTGTTATACGGTTCGTTTAACTTTCGTTCTCGTTTATCGTTTGAGGGATCATACCCGGGATCTTATTACTTGGGTTCCCTTAACCTTTCTCAATACATTATATTCCTTTTATGATCCTCTCTTAAAATCCTTGAATTTAAATCCTTTTTATCCTGTTACCTTATACTCAATTCTTTCGGTATCTGATGGATTTTCGGGAAAAATCAAAGTGTTCGGATTTGGATTCTGACGATCCTTACATACACTTATTTATCATATAGAGTACTAATACGATCTCAGGATAACAATAAAAGAACCCCTACATAGTGTGGCATGAAAAGTTTTCTTATTCAGCAATATCAACAAAAACACTATTCATAAGGGTTACAAAAAAGTTCAAAATTTTGGGGTTATTACAGTCTCCCCTCCTTAAAAGGATTCCGTCCCGGAATCAAATAGAAAACAAATGGGGGTACTTTTCTAGCATTGCGCTCTCTAGTTCCCAAGTTGATTCTTCCACATTATGATTTTGCCATAGCACTCTGACTAGCTTGATCACTTTGTTCCGAAGCACCTGCTCCTTCTTATCCATAATCTTTACTGGTTTCTCCACGTAAGTCAGATCTGGTTGCATATCCACATGCTCGTACTCCACTATGTGTCTGGCATCCCGATGATACTTCCTTAGCATTGACACATGAAACACATTATGAACTTGTTGTAGGTTCGGGGGTAAGGCTAGCTCGTAAGCCAACTTCCCAATCCATCTTAGTATCTCAAAAGGTCCAATGTATCTTGGGCTTAGTTTTCCTATCTTTCTGAACCTCATTAACCCCTTCCAAGGGGATACTTTTAGTAGTACTAAGTCCCCTACTCCATACTCCTTGTCCTTTCGGGCTAGGTCTGCATATTTCTTCTGTCTGTCTTGGGCTGCTACCAGCCGTCCTCTGATGAGATCCACTATGTCTTTGGTCCTTTGGACCACTTCGGGTCCGTGCATCTTCCGCTCTCCTACTTCATCCCAGTATAAGGGAGATCGACACCTTCTTCCGTACAGGGCCTCATAAGGCGGCATTCCGATGCTAGCATGAAAGCTATTGTTATAAGAAAATTCGATCAACGGCAAGTGATCATCCCAACTTCCTTTAAAGTCTATTGCACAGACTCTCAACATATCCTCTAGTGTCTGGATGGTCCTTTCACTCTGCCCATCCATCTGGGGATGGTAAGAGGTACTCATATTTAACTTGGTCCCCGCACATTCTTGAAAGCTCCTCCAAAATCTGGAGTTGAACCTGGGGTCTCGGTCTGAGACAATGGACGCTGGGACTCCATGTCGCGTCACTATTTCCTTAAGGTAAATGTCCATTAGTCTATCGAGTGTGTATCTCTCATTGATAGGAATGAAATGAGCTGACTTTATCAGTCGGTCTATAATCACCCATATGGCATCATGGTTGGCTTTCGTCCTTGGTAAACCGACAATAAAATCCATGGCTATCTGTTCCCATTTCCATTCGGGAATCTCCAGGGGTCGTAAAAGTCCACTGGGTCTCTGGTGCTCTGCATTTACTCTTTGGCAAGTCAAACATTTGCTTACCCATTCTGCTACGTCCCTCTTCATGTTGGGCCACCAGTAATATTCCTTTAAATCCCTATACATCTTGGTGCTTCCCGGGTGAATGGAATACCTTGAACTATGGATTTCATCCAAAATCAGCAAAAACACTATTCATAAGGGTTACAAAAAAGTTTAAAATTTTGGGGTTATTACACTTGCCAATCCTTTTAGGGACTGTTGTGTCATCTGTGCCTAAAATATCTTCAATCAGCACAGAGTCAACAATAGTTTCTATTCCCAGCTCATTCATTTCTACTCTCTCGACGGATATTGCTCATCCGTCGAGTAGTGATTGTATCCTGACGGATAAGCCTAACAGCAGTTATCCGTCGGATAGCAAAACCACTCACTCGATGGATATCACTCATCCGTCGAGTATCTCTGCACAGCTTCAAACAATGGACATAGGGGAGAAGCAGGCTCAAGCTCA
Source organism: Apium graveolens (assembly GCF_009905375.1). Taxonomy (NCBI): domain Eukaryota; kingdom Viridiplantae; phylum Streptophyta; class Magnoliopsida; order Apiales; family Apiaceae; genus Apium; species Apium graveolens. The sequence continues at coordinate 272,611,917 of NC_133650.1, read as the reverse complement.
AGGTCAGGTATGCCATCATGGGCATTCTCAAAGCACTATGATGAGCATTACTTCAACACAACCCTGATCTAGTTAATTAATCAAACTCACACTGCTCTTCAAACCACTACCAATTCTAGCACCAAGAAGCTCCTTCAGGCACATCTAGCCTCCCTGCAACTTCAGCAAATCCAGGGCTTCCAGCATGCTAGAGATATTAACACCATGAAGGGTGATATTGAGGAGATGAAGAAGGCCATTTCAGATAAAATAGACTCTAAACTTCCAGACACTGCAATGATTGACATTAAGAGGCAATTAAGGAAAAATTTTGATCTTGCAACCAAGATAGAATCCTTGGATACAAGGGTGTCAGCTATGGAAGCATCTTTGACTGCCATTCATCTCCATCAAGCCCAACAGACTGATCTACTTCAAAAACTGGTGACAGCTCAAACCCCCTCCACAACTCAACTTGATGATAACAAAAAGGGGGAGAAAGGACCAAGTGAGGGGGAGAAGCTTCAGATACAAATCAGTAAAGTAATTGTGCCTTCAATTACTATCTCAAAGCCACCAGTCACAGATGGTATAGATCTGATTCAAGCAGCAGTAGCCAACTTGAAAGTTGCTGAGAAAGAAAAGTTGAGTTTGGTCAACTGGGAGAAGATTGATGAGGAGATACAGAAGAAGTTTGAACTTGTCAAGGAGCCAGTTAAGTCATCCATCCATCACTCTCAAGTCAAGCAAATTAGTGTGAATGAGATGAGCATGAACTATTTGGAAAGAGGACAATCTTCCTGCATCAAGTCTCCAAAGGCTGAAATGATTCTTAAACCAAGGGCAAACTACTCAAAATCATCCTTGAAGAATTCCTTGGACACTATGTATGAGACACCCAAGCCTGATGAGAAGAAGCTTCTGTCAAGATCAATTGCCTTCTATAAAGATCCAGCTGATTCAGCTTCTAAAAGGAGGATTGCTAAGATTTTCAGGAATGGGAAAGAAATTTGTGTGGTGGCTGGACATCCTCAATTTGCTCAAGCAAAGAGAGAAGAAAAAGCTAGATTGAAGCAAGAAAAGAAGCAGGCTGCTCTAGATGCTAAAAAGGCTAAACAGAAGAGAGAGAAGATTGCTATCTTGGCCAAGCTACATGCTGTAAATTCATCACAACAAATTCCCTCTCAACCATCTGAAGCTACTGAATCAAGGAAGCAAGCTGAAGGACAGAAGAAATCTCCAAGAAAGAAAGCATTGGCTAAAAGAACTAAAAGGAAACTGGATATTATTGACAAGGAATTGGAAGATCAATTTCCTAAGGAATCCACACCAGCTACAACTCAAGCATCAGAGCCCTCTGTGGTATTTGAAGACATAAAGGTGGTGGATCCCTACAGGAATATTCATGGTCAACCTATTGTGCCCAAGGATGAGCCAATAGAGTGGGAGAACACACCAATTCCAGACTTCAATCTACCAATCCTTAACAAGCCAAAAAGGACAAAGTCAAGAGCAGTCAAGAAAGTGAAGTTGTCATCTCTCAAATCCAAATCTATAGTCAAAGCTCAGACCAAAGTCAATAGGGGAGACTATCTGTACTTGTGTGACATCAAAGAATTTTCTGATCTAAATCTCTATCTGGATGAACTAGATGAAGTAAGAGGTATTGATGCATACAGAAATCTACCTGAAAGGTTAGTGTTCAAGTACAAAGGAGGAAAGGAGATTCAGTGGCCACTTCACAGGATTCTTCAAGAAAGCCAAGCTGTACTGATTAAAGTTTAATCATCCTTCAAGAAGAACTTTGGGTTCAATGTCACTGCAAGAAGACTAGTATTGAAGAAGATTGAAGAACTAAGGAGTGTTAGAGCTAAAGATGCACTCCCAAAGACTCTAATCATCCCTTACACAGGGAGAAGAGTGCATCTAAGGCCCTACTGGCTGATGGAGTTTATTGATGACAAAGGTGTGAGAAGATTCTTCAGATTGGAAGACCAATTGAGTATCTCTAGCAATGAGACTCTTTTGGAAATGCAAGGAAAGCTAAATCTCTCAGAATCTGATGAACTAGAATTCCATAGGCAGCTCCAAAATCAGATTGAAGAAAATAACAGAAAGCTTGGAAGAAGATCCAGAACTTCAAGAAACTAGATAAATCTGCTCAGGCTAGAGGAGCATCTTAAAAATGACTGTGAGCAAAACTTTGTACAATTTTTGTTATTTGAAGCACTTTTCAGTATTATCTACTTTTCTTTAAAGTTATATTTTTAGGGTGTTTTGTTATTATCAAGTATCTCTTAATTTATGGCTACAATTCCAGTAGACATAAATTGGGGGAGATTGTTGTGTATATGTTGTGTACTTGATGATTACTTGAACAAAACACTTTAGTAGATTTTACTTAGTGAAATAATGTAGCACTCGACGGATAAGATTTATAGTCCCGACGGATGACTCATTATAGTCCCGACGGATGATGTCTTATTATCCATCGAGTGAGTAGCTTATGTAACAATAAGTCTGTAGCACAATTCTGCATTCACCATTGTATAAATTCTGTAAGTAGTATTCAAGTCATGTTGACTTTAATTAGATATGCAGAATAGGTTGATTAATTGTACATAGATGATATCTTGTAATTCTGCATAAGTGAAATAAAATCAAGTGCCAGTTGCTACCCGACGGATAACCTACAATGAAGTCGACGGATGATCAAATAGACAACCCGACGGATGATCAATATCTCGACGGATGATCAATATCTTGACGGATGATCATGAACCCGACGGATAAAGAATTCAAATATCAGTTGACAGTGACAACGCAGTCACATGCGTCGAGTGGATGCAAATGGAATGTGGTAGCCTATTCAACTGGGTTTTCGAGAACAAAGAAGCATTGCCATTTCCATGCTATTATGAAGATATTCAAAGATGCTGGAATAGAGTAATGAAGTAGCATTGTAATAGATTAGATAGTTTTTGTTTTTATTACCTTGTCTTATTACTTTGTAATCTTGGTGATATATAAACCAAGAAGTAGCAAATAGAAACAAGTATCTGAGAGACAACAAGAGAAACATTTGTAAGCAGAATTCTTAGCATTTCTCTGTATTCTCAGCAGTTCAATATTTGTAAGCAGCTGTGAGCATTCTTGCACACAGGGTTCTCTCGATATATAATTTATATCTCTGGTGGAATCATTCAAATCCACCAGAAAGTTTTTAAAGACTCTTGCTTTTAATTACTTGTGTTTTGATTCACTTAAGTTTTATTCCGCATGGTGCTAATTAATACACTTATATTTATATTTGAGTTAGAACATTTTATTTCAAGAAAAAGTTTCAAGAATTCCATTCAACCCCCCCCCCTTCTGTAATTCTTGTCATATTGTTAAGGGACTAACATTTATGTTCCTTTTAGACTTGAACATGTCAGTCTTTGACATCAGTTTTTTAGGATAAAGTGATGTACATCAATTTTTTGACATTAGTTTTTCTTCACTAAAAGTGATGTACAATTGCCATTGAGACATCAATATTTATATATTAAAAGTGATGTACAATTATTTTTTTGACATCAGTATTTATTCAATAAAAATGATGTACAATTGTTTTTTTTGGCAAAAGTAATATTCATTGAAAATATTTAAACAATGAACTAAATAGACACTTATATTTAGCAACATAAATATCAAGTATTTAGTTTTATTACATAATCATTCAAAACCAAACAAAGAGCTATTGACCTTAGTGTATACAAGGCCAATATTAATCATTAGTAATTTTATTGTCATCAGTTGTAGCAGTGTATTAAATGGTAACAGATAGACGCTCCAAAAGCAGGGATCCAAGAACGGATCCAGTGCCACCGCCAACAGCATTGAAAACAAGAAACCCTTGCAACCCAGTGTAATTGTCAGCAAGTTTTCTGATATGGTCCAAGCAGAGATCAAAGTAACAGAAATTACTTGTGTAATGCCCACGAGCAAAGTTGTTTGCAACATCCTCTTTGCCATTAATCCCTTAGCTCAATATACCACTGGACAATAGGTTAGACCCTCCGTAACAAAATCAGAGAATTATCCCTTCTACAAGTCACTGTATCATTGAAAAATGTAAATATAAGCATACGCATGAGCTTATGTCCGGATGTAATTAACATAAATATATTAAGCAGTCTGGATGTAATTAACATAAAGGAATATAAAACACATCTTTGAAGCAACAAAATCTCACCTATTGTCACATTAAAACTTTTCGTAAAAAATCTATGCAAGTCAATTATTTTATTGATGTAAAAGAAGTAAATAAAAAACAGTTTCCCAATTTCCAAAAGTACAAGTGTTCATCATGATGCAATTTTGAATCTTGATGCTGAACAATAATTAAAACAAAGAAAAGAATAGAATTCGATAAGTATGACCTTCAGAGATGTTATACCTCCAACTTTAACAATGTCTACGAGATCATCTTTCAAAATATCAGGCAGTGAACGGGGGATAGCACTGACATCCAAAACTTGTGTACTTTCTTGAATTTTTATCTCCTGGTAATCATGACATAATATGTTTCCCCAGTAAAGCCCATGGATAATCCAATTCTGCATTATGAACAATAGAATGTAAGCATACATGCAATACTCGGAAAATTAAACATAAAAGTCAGAACGTAAAAATGGTATTGCATCATAGAAACTCTTACCCATATATGACAAACACAAAAATATTTAAGTTGACACTGTTTTTAATGATAAAACCTGATCTTCACACAGTTCTTGATGGATAGGTTACACAAGTTATTCTTATAAGTGATTTTCAATAATGTAATATTAATTTTAACCAAAAGTAAAAAAAATATTAGCCGTTTGGGAACAATTCAAGTAGAAAATAACAAAATTATTTATGTGATGGACTTCAGGAAGAAAGCTAACTATCCATGTGAGGAGGAAACACAGTTTTGAGGTTCACAAAATCCTCCAGAATCCAAGAACTATTTATGAGTTTTACCAACATTTACTACTGCCACCAATATATTCAGTACTTTCTTATTTCACTATAAATACTTGGTATAATGTTTTTCAGTATTAAATTTTCGCAATAACAAAGTGACTTATGGAGATCTGATCAAGCGAAACTGCTTAACACTAGAATTCCTTGACAACCGTCATTACACACTCTAGAGATTAGAATTAGAGATTGAAAAAATATATAAATACACATATATATTATTAATATATGAATAAGGTTTTGTAAGAGACGCTTACCCTGATACTCCCATTCCTTAGCCCATAAGGACAAGAACCTCCCATTGTAGTTGAGGGAAATTCAGAAAAGTAATCTGTTTTATATACAGCCATGCTGTTTGGAGTTGTACCTTTTAGCTCACTGCCTACTCTGTTTCAAAAACTCTATGAACAAAACATAAAAAGCATTGATGAGAAATATACAGAGGACCCTTTGTAGGAATCGTATTGCACATGTCAACTACTTGAAGAATGCAATTACTTATTGTATGGTCACGGACATTAAGAATTCAACTACTTACAGATATTAAGGATTTATCCCAGACATGTCAGCAAATGTCTTGTAGCAAATAGGGCAAGTATTTCTGTTGTATAGTCCGAATTAGTACTAGGATATCAGTTTCAAGTCACACTATAGATGTACATTGAAAGGTAATGGATATGCACTTACTGTTTCAGCTTCAGAAAATAACGATGGTGAATGATATGGCCACACGAATACCTGAAGAAGGTCCTGGTGTCTCAGATAGATGCTGCAAAATTTAGGTTCAAATTTAATATATCCAACATTGAAAGCAATAAGTGTATATAAATTTGAATTTTATGAAAAGATAAAATAGCTATATGTACCTCAAAGCAGATAGGGCAGTCGCGACGTAGCACACTTTCAATACAAGTATGCGTTTCTGTTTTACAACACTCTGGAAAAGATAAAACACGGATAAAGGATAACACACACTTTAGTTTAATAATCATAAGATCAAAATGCTCAAAAAGGAAGTGCAAAATTACTCACGGCATGTATTGCAGTGAGAGAATTGGTGACTGCCTTGTCTGATACAGAGAATGAGATAAAATCATACGAGTGAAGAAGAAGGTTGAAAATAAAGACAAATCTAGAAACATGAGAGAGCACATATGATAACGTTCTTATATTTAATCGTTGTTCTAGTATTTCTAACAGAATATTAAAGGTTTACCATAATAAAGACTTTGGTAAAAAGCTAAAAATTGATCAATTAATCGGTAATGGTGACAAAAGAATAGAAGCACACCCTTTTGCAGCCTCTCCATTATTCCATCAGTCTAAACTGGCTTAGATAGTGGTCAAATGACAAAGAGATTGACAGGAGACTCAATGAACTAATACATCATATCTTTAAATTTGAAAAACAAAACTTCAGAAAGAAAGGATTAGTTTAATTCATACAAATTGAACAATTTTTTAGCATCCACTTTCTGTTGGATTTAAGGAGTATAACGTGAACATGTTATAAACTACCCAAAAAAAAGTTTCAATACATATGAATAAGAACAATAAGATTCCCATTAAAAAGAAATCCAATTCATATAAATATCATAAGAAAATGGAGAACATGTTATATAATGAAGTCACAAATCATAGAAAAAAAATAGATGGAACTTACTCAATAACAAGAAAGAGATACGAAATCATAGATAACAGTAAAGTAGAGATCCCAATAAAAATAATTGCAATACAAAAAGATACTAATCATGAGCACCACAATGACCATATTATGCCACAAATATACAAATTAATTCAATAGTTCCTTCAACAAATTCACCTAAAATCAATAACAATGATAAAAAATCACAATTTGAAAAAATAAAAACAGAAAAATAATCTTCCATACTTGATACAATAAAAACAACAACACAAATCCTCACACGATTAACTCGAAAAATCGAACCACAGACCCCAACATCAAATACACAGATCTAAACCTCCAATTCACCAAATCCACTAATCATCCCCAAAATAAAACCCAATTTCACCAAAAACCCACTTCCATATTTCATTTAAAACACACAAAATAAAAACCCTAAATCCCAACTCAAAAACAAAATTTACATCCTCCCCAAACCCTTATTCTTTGTTTGCTATACCATAAGGAGAATGTTGTTCCATCTGCAAACAAAATGTCATGTACAAAAACAAATTCAAAATATTTAGTAACTTAAAAATTATACGGTGCTACTTATAACAAATAAAAGTTTCAATTTTATAAAATCCCCAATTTTAAAAACTAGGGTTTCAATTAAAAAACACCAATTTGAAAAACTAGGGTTTTCAAGCTTCGATTTTGAGGATGAAAATATGAGAGTAAGGAGAGCTGAAGACCAATTTCAGTTTCAAAAATAAAAATCGGGGAGAGATAATTCACACAAAATGATGGGAGTAAAGAGAGCTGATATGAGATGAGTTGAGCGTAGAGATGATGGTGAGACGATAGTAAGCAGTGCTCCTTCATGATGAGAGGGATTAGGGAGACGGAGAGTTTGACAGAGAGTCAATGGTGACAGGGATTAGAGATTAGAGAGAGTTTGAGAGTGTCGAGAGAGAATTATTGAGAGAGAGGGAAGGATATTTTAGTTTTATTTTATTTTTCTGAGTGATAGATGAAAGAGGGCCGGGGAACGAAATGATGGAGGGAGTAAAATTTGGCTAAAGAGGGAATATTTTGGCGAAGGGTGGAAAGAATTGGAGTTGCCGCACATTCAATTTTTTTATGGAACTTAAGACATCAGTTTTAGAATAAACGATGTCATAAAAAGAGAAAGACATCATATTTACGCGGGATGATGTCTATTAAACATAAGGCATCTTTGGCATGACTGGATGATGTCTAATGTGTGATGTCTATTAACCTTTTTCTTGTAGTGATATGTGAGTATTTTCATATGTTCCACACAAGTAAAGTTGAGAGTTCGTATATTTATGATCCATATGATTGTGAGAGTTGATTTAATTGGTAAAATGAATGTGAAATATTTTTATGGTTGTGAATGTAACTTAATTTGGAGTTATTGGATGTCTTTACTCTAAATACTTGTGAATTTATTTGCTATAAAAATACATATTTATGCCATGATATTCGTGTTTAGCTGATGAAATCCGTTCCTTAGATTTTTAAAAAAGTGATATTTTAAGTGCTAGTATAATTATTTCGTTAGTTTATTAAATCAAAAACTTAACTCGCGTTCTCTGTGGTTCGCCCATACTTTCCTTCCGTACTCGCATACGTCCGTGCACTTGCGGTTTTGTTAGTTTCAGATATTTCCCCAATAATGACAAAAGAATCACAATGAGGCTTATTGTCAAACATCCTCCCATTACGTTTCTTCCATAAGTAATAAACTAGCTTTATAGCCCGTGTGAGGCACAAGCAAGCTCTAGTCTCGTCTATTAATAAATTGCAGACCGGCTTCTGAAATATAATAGTGGTTGTGATGCGTGTTATGTTTTTTTTTGTAAACTATTAATTTGGTAGTGCAGTGCTTGTTTGTTCGTAGTTGAGGAGCAGGACCTGTCGAAGATATCTACACCTTTTTCTATAAATCTCTTGTAGATGTACATAGTTGAAATAGCTAAACATGATTTAATCTGCACCGTTTGGCAAAAATTGTGGTTCTGGAGCTGCAGTTGAGACATATTATAGGAAATTTTGGATCTCCCTTTCAATTAACCTTAAATCAATCACATATTGCTCTACATAGAATTATAGATTACCATTAGTACATTTAATCGGATGTTATATATTAGTCTATCACTTTGCTACAAAGCAACATCGCCGCGAGGCCCTTCAGTGATTTTTTTAACTTTTGATCTATTATAAGCGGAGATACTTTATGCAGAGATGTGCTCAAACTTTGTAACATATGTTGCAAGGCTCTGTGGTATAATGGAATTCACATACTATATTAAATGTTAAACAGAAGACCATTACGATTTGAACTTCCCTGTTTGTATCAATATACAGACTACAAGTACCAGTGCCATCATGTTAGCTTCTCTCCAGATGCAGTTCACTAATAAATAAAAAAACTTGGACACCTCTCAGTGAGGTAGGCGCCATACTTCTTACCAAGTTTTTATTCAATTTTAGGGAGACCCTTAAAATTTCTACGATGACCCATTCTAATTTATATAGCCGATAGATAAAAAGCTGTAATACAATTGTGCTACTTTGCACAAACTGAGGTATACAAAGATTAAAGTTCTACGATTATGCTACTATTAAGATATTAAAAGCTTAACTCCTGTATCTTAAATACTGTACAGTTTCTTTAAAAATATTAGTAGTTGCTAGTTGTACTTGGAGTGTGCTGGAGAAATAACAGGACTGAAATAGGAAGGTGAAACAGAAGGGGTTGAATAGGTATCTTCATTCTCCTCGTCAATTGTCAATACCAATTCTGATGATGTTGTGGTATCATCAAAGCTGTTGGTTAGATTTTTCTTCCACATATGCTAGTAGCAGAAAAAACCGACTTTGAGGATTCCAGGCCTTCCTTCTTCTCATCTTCCTCCTCCATCATAGTAAACAAAAGTGTCGACATATCTCTCAAATTAAACACATCGATAGGATCACCTATAACTTTAGATGCCTCAACCGAATGTAAAATCTTATTGGAAGTTGACTTGGTGCTTTAAATTGGGATACCAGAATTGTGGTCCACCTCTATGCATATTATATATTAATATAGTGTATATAAGTTGGATTATTTGTGTAAAAAACTGGTACGGTTAAATAGTAATATTATAATTGAAGTAATATGTATGATTTGTGATAGTTCATGCCCGATACAATTTGGAGATGGCAAAGATATTGCAAGTTTCAGTAAAGTAAAAAGATTGGATCAGTATATATATATATATATATATATATATATCGGTGGTTGATAGTAACTTGGAATTTAATTAATATTACTGGAGATGGTTCCCTAGTGATTGTACCAAGTCGGGAGATTAGATTGCTCTGAAAAGGTCACATATTTCTACTAATCTAGCTGATAGCAATGGAAAAGACCTGGAAATTTGTGTGAATCTCAACCAATTATGATTAATGGTCTAAAAGTGTTATGTCGCGTAGAGGGATATGATGATAGTAGTACAAAATATGGAACTGAACACGATGGTGTTCTCCAACTGGAATGATTCCTGATATTTTCATGTAGTGGCAAGTTACATGTCATCTTTCCATCCAATTTTTCCTTAGAAATCTTGCAGCCAATACATTTTTAATATTTAAATTTTCATTTACTCCTATAAAAGAGTTGCTTTACAAAACATTTATGCCGGTATCAAGATAATCTCATAAGATTCATATTTCATCAGATCAACAACTTCGTAATCAGCTATCAAATAAGAACATTATGTGACACAATCAAAATGACATGGCGGTAACATAAAAGAGTTCATGAACCGATCACACCTTTATTTGATGTTTTTAATGTGGAGACTAAAAAGCTAAGGAGAATTGATGACCATGAGTCCACCCCTCACATCATGTAACCATTGTGACTTTCCTTGGGATAAAATATGAATCCCAACAAATTAAAACCAACAAACAGAGCTGCAAGCTTCGATTACCGCTATTACCAGTCAAGTATTAGAAGATTGTAGGTCAACATTATAAGGCCCAAAAATGCGCCGACCTGGATCCACAAACTATAAGAAAAAATTACAACATAGTATGAAGTAAGCTATATCCACTTTTGTCTATTATAAATTAGATCCTTCTATATCCCTATCTAAGATTCCCTCTTATCATTGTGCTGGAGACTTGAAAGTAGTTGTTGCATACAGTACTTGACCATGCATTGACATCAAAGGGCAACTTAAAGAAATATCTGTAAATTTCGCAACTCTTTAAATTCTTCAGTCTTCAACCAGTCTAATATGCCCAGTTCCAAATCCAGGGTATGTGCCCTCTTTATTTCAAGATCCTACAAATATTTTAAAAGGCTTCCCAGGAAAAAAACTCGATAGTTACAAGGTCCGTATTTATGTTTCAATATTGTAATACTTTATTAATTTGAACCTAATTGTGTAATGCATACCTACAAAATCTAACCACGTGAAGGTTCTAGTTTTGTGCTAAAAGTATTTAGATACAAACCTCAGAATCAACATATTCCTCCAAAAAGAGCATATGTCACTGCTCCTGATTAACAACATTCACATACTTGAACAAATTGCAGATGGTTAAACCGCCAACTTATAACGCATGCAAGGCACGGGCTTGTTCTAAGTTTGCAAGTTTTAGAGATAATTTTTTGATATTTGTATAAACATTTCCACAGTATTTTGACGAGACATGTGACTGTCTTTTCCAACTTACTAATCACAATTAACTTATGTTATATATGCCTCTGCCAGGTAGAAAAGTGAATTTGATAGCTAAAACTATAATGATAACGTCAAAATACAAATTAGCTTATATTAGATGAATGAGATGACAAAATTAGCATGAAGATATAGTTTTAGCTGAACAATATCCACGAAAGTTGAAGTAAAAGAATCGAAATGAAAACAAAAAAAACTAAAATTTCATTAAAAAAATTTGGTTTCCAGGGAAAAATCAAACAGTTTACCATGACCTATAACATGTTAAAATATATTTTGGATATACCAATAGATTAATACCTCGTCACTGTGCGCAACACTTGCTTAAGTAGAAAACTATGTTCAAAACTCATATATGCTTAACTAAAACTTACAAATAGATAAACCGGATGCACATGACTTAACAATATTTATATATTAGTGTAATAATAAACTGTAAAAAGAATGGTGACGATGTTTTTAAGTCCTTTCAAAGATTTTACATAAGTAAGCCAGAATTTAGAGATGTTGGTTATCGCTAGCACCAATAGATTAATCTAATGTGTTGAATTACACTAAAACATATCACTATTGCATTCTTATCAATGAATATGTTTATCTGCACGTATACAGGACAAAACTCTTCTGAAAGCTTAGAGTGAAAACATCAATTTAATAAGTCATGTTAGGTATTATAATTAATAGGGTGTTTATTTGGTAAATTAAACTTTTCTTATTAAACAAGTTGCTAGTGAAACCTGCGCTCGATGAATGTAATATTCTAAGGCCTATTGTACGTCTTTGATTTATGTGCTTCATTTCTCTGAGTTGGGCTATTGGGCACCATATGCTAAAATTTGTCATTTTTTAATGTATTTGTCCCTCTGAACCTGGGGTATTTGAGCTTCGGCATATGTTTACAGTGGCTGACCAGTGACCAGCAATTTCTCTATGGTGATAGCCATGAAATTGTAGGCAACCAAAAATGAAATTTTAAAACTTGATAAAGACAATCGTCAATAGTGAATTATCTGATTAGTACATTATTATATGGGGGAGTCTGAAATTCATTTGTAGAAAAATAAACTTTATCTAGATCAATTTATAATTTTTACAAATTTCACAAATCGATCTATACTGGCGTTGACATGAGATATAATCAATTTGTCACCAGAGAACTTACTATAGATATTGCCCTTCTAGAGACCCGAACTCGGAAGCCACTACCTTTCGAGAATATGTGAAGTTTGACCTATTGGAAATTAAAGCCAGTAGACGTATAGGATTGTTATGAATTTGGGGACCAAATTCCTTTTAAGGAGGGTAGTATATAGTATTCTGTAATTTTTAAAATTAGATTAACAATAGAATAACAGAATAAAAAGTATTAAAACTAGATAATGACTAGAATTTAAATTTAATTAGACTAACGGGCCAAAAATTTGGATTAGATTCTAATATGAATAATTTGTAGGTTAAGATATAAGATTTTGTATCATTATAAATACACCATATTCGTCTTCCTTATTATTTATATCAAAATTCGTAGAGCTCTTGTCAACATAAATCAACAGTCTTGTAAAATTTGTAGAAAATTTATCGTAAGTCCGAATTTGTTGGTTTTGGAATTTTTGAAAAGGCCTTTTCGTTGTCTAGAATTTTCGTGTTTCGTGTTTTTCAAAAAAATATCGTTTAGAGGGTTAAAAGACTAATTACATATCTGGTCAGAACATGAGGTAAGTTTTCAATCGATTTTGCTGGAGCTTTCTAAATTATGTGTTACGTGTGTATTTGATTATCAAAACATCGGCTAACTGACAATATATTTTGAAGTGATATATATTATCGTATATGTGTTGAGTGCCAATGATAATTTTGGATCTATGATTTATGCCATATTTTGTAAAAATATCGAATAAGAACTTAGGAGCGTATTCATCAAATTATAATGATAGTTTTTTAAAAATTTAGGACCGTTATCACCGATTTGTAATGGTCGTGACATGGATTATGGATTTTGAATTATTGTTGATTATGTGGTATATGTATTGTGCGTATCAAATAAGAGTAAGAATATGTATCAAAAGTGTTTGTTTCGTATATCGTATCGTATAGAATATCATATTTTGTTATATGTGTATGTTTTACTTGGCTCCCTAGTTGGATCGATTATTTTTTTGTTGGGTGTTAGGTCCCAATTTGTTTGTAGAAGGGGGGTTGAATGCAAACAATACCGTTTAATCGAATAAAATGCGGAATAAAAATTGTGAAACAAAATTCAAGTTAAATAAAACTTTTATTAAACTTGAAAGGTGTTACAACTACGGTATCGGTTACAAGGGATTAATCTCAAATCAATTATTACAAATCTAGAATAAATTCGACATGAACTTTTTCTATTTTTATAATTAAAAGATCAAATGCTAAATGCGATTTGAGATTAAGTTCTAGGGATTTTAATCCGCTAGATTGATACACAAGAACAAGATAAATATTTCTAGTTGATTGGATTTAACTTTACAATCTAGAAATTTAATCTTGAAGAAAAGCAGATGAAAAATAAAATGTTGTGCCTTTGTTTTCTGCTTCTTTTTCTCTTGTGTGTTCTGTTTTCTGTTTGATTGGATTCTGTAAGAGTGTTGATCAATAAAAGTCTTCTGCTTCTTTTATCAAACACCGAACTGAAAAACGTACTGGCATGACAATCTCTTTGGCCAGCAAGACTTTCGGTATGACAATATTTACAACTAGCAAGACAATCAAAATGAACTAGCAAGACTTTCGGTATGACTATTGATTGTCATACCGATTGTCATATTAGTTCAAATAAATTATCTTGCTGAATTAATAACAGATTTTAATCTAAACAGAAATTCTAATAAGACAATTAAATGTATTGGCATGACTTTCGGTATGACTATCAATTGTCATACCGATTGTCATACTAGTTCAAAAGAATTGTCTTGTTTTGAATTTAAGCAGATTTTAAACCAATTAAAATCTTGTAAATCCTCAATATAAATTCTAAATTAATTAATCAATTTAATTCAATTAATCAATAAATTAATCTTTGCAGATATAATTTATTTTCTTAATTAAATTAAATGACTTAATTAGTTAATAGAAAATTAATACTAACCCTGAGCAGCATCCATTCTTCTGACAATCTTCTGAAAATCACTGAGACTTATGAATCAATTCCGCCACTTCAATATTGACACTCGATGTACTGTCTGGTTCATGAGTGACTAACTTCTGTGACGTTTTTTCATGTCTTGACTTTGATACTCTGATTTTCTTCAGATTAAATCCTTGTAATTATCTGATACTCTGACGAGATCTCTATCACTTGATTAAATCCACAATCTTGATTTATATCACTGAGGCATGATCAATTTCTTGAACTTCTTCCAGTGAATTAACTCCTCAAGTCTGTAGATGAACCTTGTTTCTGAATTCTTTGACAGATATTACTTTGTGAGATCTCTCTGACGGTCGATCCACTATTTACTTATTACATTCTTATTTGAGTTGAGTTGAATCCTCGAATATACAAATAGGCTATGACATATGACTTACAATCTCCCCCTATTTGTTTGTTAGACAATAACACACAAATACCTAGAGGATAACTCAACTAACAAATAAGAAAAAGATACAAAAAGAAATACAAAGTAAATAGTAGAAAAGTTTCTGGAATAAATATAACATTTTCCAGCTTCCAAATAAGATGTTCCTCTAGACTGAACATATCTTCAAGTAGTTCCATGTTCTTTTGTACAACCACATTTCCTGTTGAGAAGCCCATATCTCTCTTACTTCTCCCCCTATGAGAATCAACTGATTAAAGAAGATCACCTTCGTTTACCACCTCTCCCGTACAATAGGATCCGCAGATAAAAACCAATGGTACTCCCCTTTTGAAAACAGCTTCTTCCCTTACTAGAAAATCACCTTGTGTTTACCACCTCTCCCGTACAATAGGATCCGTAGTTACAAACAACAATGGTGTGGTGTAGTGTACATGTAGGATCTTTTTCTTACTCCCTGCTATTTCTCCCCCTTAGTTGAGGAATCCTCCAAACTATTACTTAAGCTTTTATCTCCCTCTTAGTGAAGGAATGTATGCCGTCGTCTGAAGAAGTTCTCATATTTTACTTGGTTGGAAAAGAAATAACAAGTAGTTTCTCTTTCTTCCTCACTGTGAGTGTGTGATTCTGTTTAGTGTACCTCACATGTGTTTCACTCTTCTCTCCCCTCGTGTTTACACTCTTTCTCACAAGTGTATCACTCCTCTCATAGCTCCATATTCCAGCTGTACCTGCAAGGAAAATCACCTTAGCCATCCTTAAGGAGGTCATAGGTGGTGCAATGGGAGTTCGCAAATCCCCATCCTTGTTAAACTCGTCAGATGAATCTGAGTCATAATCTACAAGTTGCTAGTTTCCCTTTGAGGGTTCCAGATTTGAATTCTGGGAAGGTAAACAATGATCCAACGAATTTAGCATAAAGATCAAGGTTCCCTTCTAATGTCTGTGAAGACATTTCCTTGTGACTCATCAGGTAATATCTGAATCATTGTCAACAAGTTGCCGATCTGCGCCTATGTCAGATCCACTATCCGCAGATGCATCCAGGGGATTTAAGCCTGGGGAGGTAGACACTGACCACTGACATATGGCTTTTGGATCAGTATCCTCTCCTAACACCTGTAAAGGCAATTGGTCCATTAACGAACCTTGAACAATCGAATCTGACCTTAAAATGGTCGAAACTCTTGTTTCCGTCAACTCATCCTTTGTGTGTGTAACCTTTCCTTGTGCATCAAGAATTGTTTATGTTTGAAGTGGTGACACTACATCGGATGCCTTGGCTGACAGGCAAAATTCAATAGACGCACCCTGTTGAGAGAATGAATCTAGTAACTGTTTTTGTGCCTTTTCAGCCATTACATCTTTTTGAGAAGATGTATGGGGGCTAGCAGTTGTCTCGGTTTAAATACTACTCATCTATGTAGAAGACAGAGCTACTGGGTTGACTACAGAACCTTCCTTATGTGGTGCACTAAGGCACTATCTCCCTTACGCTCATTCATACTACATTTAGTGGTAAGAGAGTGTTGGTTGGTTCTGTTTCTGTGTTTGTCTTTACAGTCTGGGATAGATGTTGTGGGTTTTCAACCTCATGACTGTCAATGAAAGAAAGTCATTGGAGACTGAACCTGTATCACTGAACATATGGCAATAGAGAGATAAAATGATGTACAATAGTGATTTCAAAAGATTTTACATGAAATAAGAAATCACAAATGTAGAAAGAAGTTTGATTTTGTTTTTTAATATGAATGAGTTTTTGATAAAACATTGATCACTTAGGGTAAAGTCTAAGTAATTCTCATTCATGTCAAAAGCTTACAAATATCTGCAACATAATGTTAACAACATATCATTGACCGATACTTGTCAAGTACTTTAGATACTAATTGTTATGTTGCATAAACAATATACCACTGCACATATAAAACAATATGATCGTGCCTAGTGATAAGAGAGTTATAAATATGACGACTCTACTTATTCATATAAAATTGTAACTGTAGTTGGAGTGTCATACCATGTCCTTGACGATTGCTTGAGCAGTATACTAGTTTATACCAACCTGAAGTGAGATTGTGAAGAAGAGATTGTATAGTCCAATAGATCTGCAGCTGCAAAGTCCATGAACTGTGGTGCATTGACTTCCTCTTTTGACTCACCAACCAGGAGTACACTTGTACACATCTTACTAGAGTCCAATTCCAAGTGTAATGTGCAGCAGGTGCTTGATATGTCGTAATATTCCCAAGTCTCGTCACTGGTGCTATATGTTGGATACTGCTTCCTGATAATAACCTAGCACAATATACAAAATTATAATGATAACATTCCTAGCTTGTAAACAGCCATATCCCTCAGATAAACCTTTGCTGTTATCTCCAAAGGTAACCAGGGGGCCAGCTTTCTCAATCCACATTTGATAGCAGGGCTCTATCTCCGGTCATATGTCTTGATGATCCACTGTCAAGAATGCACACTACCGGTTACACCTGTATACTGCCCTGCACTTCAAATGGATTAGACCTTCTTCGGAACCCAAACTTGGTTGGGCCCGGCATACTTGTAGAATTGTCCTTTGTCAGGCAAAACAACATTTTTAATTTTAACGATCTCAACATTCTCAATGACTGAACATTTGACCTTGTAAATAGCCTTAACAAATTTCTGGTTAGGCTTAGGCACAAATGTCTCCTTTCTAGCCTTAGAAGGACTAGCAGTCTTAGACCTATCATGCTTCTTGTTATTCACATGCTGACGAGGAGTAGTCTTATCATTAGACACATGCTTACCATTAAAATAAGCATACATCATATTAAAAGCACAAGACATACAATTAGCAATACTACATGCTCTATGAAAGTGATTAACAGCAGGCAATTTATGCATGGTAGACATGGCATTATTGTTATCCAACTCATGTGTGTCTGAGTTAATCTCAGTTGCTTTCACAACTTTGACTAGAACTTTCGACTCACATGACTTGGAAACAATCTTCTCATAAGCATGATCCTCAGCACGTATTTCTTCTTGAATAACAGAAGAGGTCGCATCAAATGGTTCAGCAATTGATGCTTTATAGAGGGGTTCATCAACACCCTTAAGCACATGTGGTACTTCCCTCCCTTTAGCACAGACATGAGGAGGGGAGTTTATGCCTAATTCTCCAATAGCAGCATTGTAATCATAACCTATTCCAGATGTTTGATTAACAACTTGCTTACTGTAGAACTCTTTAGCCTTCGAACAAGAATTGAAGTAGGCTCTAACCTTAGTCCCAAGACCGGTGATCTTGTCTTTGAGAATAGTTTCGAGTTTTCTATAACAGTCAACTCTGTTCTCTAGAAAAGATACCTGTTCCTTTAATTTGTCTTGATTAATGTGCACAAGTCTTAATTCATTGACCTCTTTCTCAAGGTCTATGATCTGTAAACTTAACAGTTCATTATCACGATGTGCACAATCTAAGTTACCTCTTAGATGATAAATCATTTCAGCATCAGAAAGTTTTACCTCTATTCTTGACGATGAAGCTTTTCCATCAATAGCCATAAGAGCAAGATTTCCTTCTTCTTCATCTTCACTGTCAGTATCATCCCAGCTTCTTCCCTTTGTCAGATAAGCCCTTTCAGAGTTCTTTCTTACTTGCTTTGGCTTCCTACATTCTGTGGCAAAGTGTCCCAACTCATTGCAGTTATAGCATCTAATGGTGCTTCGATCAACCATCCCTGTTTTGTACCCACCACTGCTGGTGTTAGAGGATGAAGATCCACCTTTCTGGAATTTGTTGTAGTTGGACTTGTACTTAAGCTTGGGATTCCTCCTGAATCTGACATTAGAGAATCTCTTGACAATTTGGGCCATTGATTCATCTTCCAATTGCTCCAGCTCTTCCAAGGAATAAAAATCATCACTTGATTGATTTGTAGTAGGAGGATCATATTCTGCTACTAACTCATTTTCCTCACCCTTGGAAAACTGTACCATTCTTTCTAACTGTTGAGATTGTTGTTGTTGTTGACCTTCAGCTACAAGTGCAGTAGATGTGCTGACCATTCTATCCTTCCCGTAGACTTCCTTCTGTTGAATCTGCTCCAACTCATAGATTTTTAACACTCCATAGAGCCTGTCCAAAGAAATCTCACTCAGATCTCTAGCTTCTCTAATGGCAGTGATTCTATGTTCAAGATGAGCTGGCAGTGTTAAAAGGAACTTTTTGTTGACCTCCCTGATTGAATAATACTTTCCATTGATGTTCAGGTTGTTGATCAACGCATTGTACCTCTCAAACACTTCAGTAATTCCTTCTCCTGGATTTGATTTGAAATGTTCATATTCAGAGGTTAGGATTTCCAACTTGTTCTCCTTAACTTCCTCTGTGCCTTCATTAATTACCTCAATAGTTTCCCACATGTGTTTAGAATTTTTACAGTTCATCACATGTCTGTTCATCAAAGGATCAAGGGAATCAATTAATATTAATTGAAGGCTGGCATCCAAGGAGGCTTCTTCCTTCTCAGCAGGAGTAAAATCTTCGAGCTCTTTTGGATAGGTTCTAGCTTTAGTAGTCACCACACCATCTATTATTACCTCCGGTTCAATAACCATCGGAGTTTTTATACCTTTCTTTAAGAAGCTTGAATATTTGGGATTTGCAACTTGTAAAAACAAGAGCATCTTCTTCTTCCACATAATATAATTCTCTTTATCAAATTGTGGAATTTTAACGGTTCCAACTTTATGTGAAGTCATTATGAATTTTTGAATGAATAAAAATTCAAAGAGTTGAAAAATCACAAAAGTCTAGGATCTTGATTTGTTCGTTAATCAGAAGGCTCTGATACCAATTGTTAGGTCCCAATTTGTTTGTAGAAGGGGGGTTGAATGCAAACAATACCATTTAATCGAATAAAATGCGGAATAAAAATTGTGAAACAAAATTCAAGTTAAATAAAACTTTTATTAAACTTGAAAGGTGTTACAACTACGGTATCGGTTACAAGGGATTAATCTCAAATCAATTATTACAAATCTAGAATAAATTCGACATGAACTTTTTCTATTTTTGTAATTAAAAGATCAAATGCTAAATGCGATTTGAGATTAAGTTCTAGGGATTTTAATCCGCTAGATTGATACACAAGAACAAGATAAATATTTCTAGTTGATTGGATTTAACTTTACAATCTAGAAATTTAATCTTGAAGAAAAGCAGATGAAAAATAAAATGTTGTGCCTTTGTTTTCTGCTTCTTTTTCTCTTGTGTGTTCTGTTTTCTGTTTGATTGGATTCTGTAAGAGTGTTGATCAATAAAAGTCTTCTGCTTCTTTTATCAAACACCGAACTGAAAAATGTACTGGCATGACAATCTCTTTGGCCAGCAAGACTTTCGGTATGACAATATTTACAACTAGCAAGACAATCAAAATGAACTAGCAAGACTTTCGGTATGACTATTGATTGTCATACCGATTGTCATATTAGTTCAAATAAATTGTCTTGCTGAATTAATAACAGATTTTAATCTAAACAGAAATTCTAATAAGACAATTAAATGTATTGGCATGACTTTCGGTATGACTATCAATTGTCATACCGATTGTCATACTAGTTCAAAAGAATTATCTTGTTTTGAATTTAAGCAGATTTTAAACCAATTAAAATCTTGTAAATCCTCAATATAAATTCTAAATTAATTAATCAATTTAATTCAATTAATCAATAAATTAATCTTTGCAGATATAATTTATTTTCTTAATTAAATTAAATGACTTAATTAGTTAATAGAGAATTAATACTAACCCTGAGCAGCATCCATTCTTCTGACAATCTTCTGAAAATCACTGAGACTTATGAATCAATTCCGCCACTTCAATGTTGACACTCGATGTACTGTCTGGTTCATGAGTGACTAACTTCTGTGACGTTTCTTCATGTCTTGACTTTGATACTCTGATTTTCTTCAGATTAAATCCTTGTAATTATCTGATACTCTGACGAGATCTCTATCACTTGATTAAATCCACAATCTTGATTTATATCACTGAGGCATGATCAATTTCTTGAACTTCTTCCAGTGAATTAACTCCTCAAGTCTGTAGATGAACCTTGTTTCTGAATTCTTTGACAGATATTACTTTGTGAGATCTCTCTGACGGTCGATCCACTATTTACTTATTACATTCTTATTTGAGTTGAGTTGAATCCTCGAATATACAAATAGGCTATGACATATGACTTACATTGGGCTTGGCAGCTCATTACTTACAATTTCAGGTTTCGTCTAAGATTCGAGTTGGATAGCATTCAAGTTCGAGGATTTAGAATTGGAGTAGATTGAAGTGGTCGTGGCATGAATTTGTTTATGAATTATTGTTGTTTATGTGGTATGTATATTGTGTGTATCGAATAAAAATATAAAAGTGTATCAAAAGTGTTTATTTCGTATATCGTATCGTATTTTGTTATATATGTATGTGTTACTTGGCCTGCTAGTTGGATAAGTTGTTTTCTTCTTAGATGTATAGCTCATTACTTACAAATTTCAAGTTTCGTATAAGATTTAAGTTGGATATTATTGGAGTTCAGGGACTAAGGATTGGAGTAGATTGACTTTTGAATTTCCGTTAGCTGCGCTTTCATAGTAGTACCATTATAATAGAATTTTAGATTAATAATTATATTTTGTATTAGTTTTGATTTAGAATTAATATTCCGGAAGTGCAGGCTGTTACAGATGAGGGTGATTTTATATTTGATGATGGTAATTTTCTTGTGGTCGGCGGAGGTGTTGATAGTCGTCGGTGATGGTAATGGTCGGACATCGTAGTCGACGGTGGTTGTTGTTGATGTGTGCTTGAATTAGATAGAAAAAATGAAATATTAAAATATTAAAATGAATAGTAGGAGATTAATATAATGTATTTAAATGATATATTTAAATGAGTGGATAGAATTAGATCTCATATCTCACACAAATGTGGGTTCTTATTTGAGTAAGACCGTGTGTGTGTGTATATATGTATATGTATAGGGAGTTGCTCAAATGAGAACCCCGATTATTATGAGAACTGAGATTTAATCTCTGCCTCTTATTTTTTTTATCCTAAATTAAATGACAACCACTCATTTTATATTTTTAATTTATTTAACTCCCCATCACTGTCATCTATTGTGTTCGATCTCTCCACCTCCACTACCCAAACCACCTTCGCCCCCTCGGCGGTTCAACCCCCCCTCTCTCTCATATACATTATACATACAACATATACACAAAATCATCTTCATCATCCTCATACCTCAATCTCTCTCTATACATCGTTTTGCTCATCATCTTTAATTCCGTCGTTGCACAAGAATGAAGATCTATAAACCTTTACAACTGATGCTGATGTTGTTATGAAAAGTGCGCTGACCGACGAGCAAAAATGTGTTTTCAACAAAATCGAATAACTATTCAAAAATTATGAAATTTTGGGGATTTTTTTAGAAATGGTACCATAAGAAAATGGTCGAAATTTCAATTTAAAATGTATTGACCTTCTATGACATTTAAGCGACCGGTAAATCAATTACATATCGATGTTAGTCCCGAAAAAAAGTCATTCAAAATTTTTGAAGTTAATCTACATGGTAGAAGGCAAGATACGAAGGACAAATCCCAAGTTTCAAGTCTAAAAGATATTCGAAGAATATTTTAGGATTATTCGAATATTAAAAACAACATTTTGGAGCGACCAAAATGCATATTTATCTTTACCGATGAGTTAGACAAAAGTTTTGACTTGACATATATTCAAACGTAATATTTTCTTATAAAATAGTGACTATGAGGTTCTAGAAATAATTAAGTTTAAATTAAAATTGATTTTTATCTGGATTAGTAAGAATTTACAAGTAATTTTGAATAAAATTTATTTTTGGTATTTTGGCATGACTTTTAGCATTACAAGTTGAATATAAATTTTCGATAAATGTATTTAATATATTTAAGAGTAAAACAAGTATGACATGCTTTTAAATTAATTGACCAGTTTTGACTCGTAAAAGTGGTGTTTCTAAGTTCTCGAGAATTGTGCATTTGGACGTTACCTAGGTCTAATTGACAAATACAACCTAATATATATATATATATCATTGATTTGATTTATTAATCCCATGTCATGTCTAATAAAATGTGTTAGAGAATATTTTTGAGCGGGTTTATCCAGAATATCTTAGATCGACTCGATTCCAGAAAGTGTCACATATAAAACCCTAAGAAAGGATTATATGTGACTTAAGAATCTAATTTAATTCTAACTTTTTATTTTAAAAATCACCAAAACCTAAAGGTAAAAGTATTGACCTCTCATGGAAACTTTCTCAAAAGTTGTTACAATTGTAAAAATCACATGTGTATTTTACAAATGATTGTCCTGAAATGCTGAAGAAGATAAGGAAAAGTAGCAAGAGTGAAGATGACACGATAAATGAGAATTTGTTACTGTTATTAAGTGTATTTTTGACCATATTGAAATAAATATTGATGAATGGTAAATAACTCCCTCTGTCCCTCTCAATTTTTTACATTGGGGGACGGGGGCTTGGCACGCACTTTAATACTCTTATTAAATGTAATTGCATAGTTTTTTTTAATTTTTTTCCTTCTAAATAAAAATATAATGTTTAAACTTTTATATAAAAAAAGAAAATTTTAAAAATAAATTATGGAGATATACTTTATAGTTGTCTTAAAATGCGTGTCAAGCATGTAAAAAAAACTATAAAGAAATGAGAGGGACGGAGGTAGTAATACTCAGGTGCAATCCACCATTTTGCAACATTAAGACAAGATTAATCGAGATTTAAGAGGTGAAAAGGGGATTACATATAATTTTCATGAAATACAACGGTTACTTAAATGTGGTAGGGATTAAACTACTATGTAGCATGACCATATAAAATTTTATAGAGAAAGACCCCAATATGATCTTATATTATTTAACATTCCCCATTGACTATGGGATTGAAGAACATGACCAGACATATAGCAAAAACAATACCAATACCATCAAAATATTGAAATTGAACAAATGGGGTGGAAGGAATCGAACTCGAGACCCTCGTAAACCATACTCTAATACCATATTCAATAATCAGTCTATCTAAAAATTTTAAGTTATTAGAGAAAGGTCCAAGAAGGACCTTATATGTTCAACATAAAGTACTGCATCAAATTTTAATCAATCAACAATGAAGAATACAATAGATCGATAATGATATGCTAATTCGATCTATTGATAGATGCTAGAATGGTTTTAACTTATATTGAAAAAACGGATGCGCGGAAGATGTTTATAAAGTTAATATATTAGAGTTTCGAACGATAAACAATTCTCGTACAATAATATTAAAAATATTATATCAACTCGTAATCACACCAACAATCAATTCATAAAAATACATAAATGAATAATTATAAGAATGTTAATGCGGCTGCACGTACTCTCATGCTAGTTATACATAACATAAGTGTGCTATTAACAATCCATGTAATCTATTATGTGCAAAAAAAATTATACATATATCAACCAAACGTAATAGACTATGTTTAATTAACTAATCCTAATACAGAGCCTAGTGGGAGAATCTCAAATTGGGCCCAATTATCACTTTTAATTGACAACATATGTCGGCCTATTAACATGACGTTATCACCAACACATGAAATATATTACGAGGATTTTAACGATATGCATAAATATATTTTCATGTATATGTTTGTTCATTTGAAAATTATTCATATCTTATATGCGGGTGTCGATAATATATATAATGTATTAAACGTATATCAACAATATCATGTGATAATATATTTACTATATATGTTCATTTCTTATAGAAAATATGCATAAATTATATGCAGTTATTAACAATACACATAATATATTAAAAATATTGTTCCCGAGATTGTAATCATGCAAAAACCTTGAATTTAGAACATTTTACACCATAAAAGTAAAATGTCATATTTGTAATTTTAGTATTGAATGTGTATATACAAATTTATTGTTATAACTTTATACTTAAAAATGTTATAGTCATATGAATATCCTTTGAGGTTGTCCTTGTATCCGGTTATTCTCGTAAATATCATGCAAATACGATACGTAATTATATATTAACATGCATGTCTATTCTTTTTAAGAAAATATGTGTAACCAACGGCAGACAGCTATAAACGTTATATAAATATATATGCACGTATCAACGATGCACCGGATATATTATCCGATACTCATATTATATATTTACATATATACCTACTTTTTAATAAAATATGCATAATTTATGTGTGAAAATCAACATATATTTTTTTAATAACATACTTTTGGATATAAAAAGCCATATCCTGTGGAGGGTTGTGCAATTAGACCATAGCTAGTCATTTGAAGGTATTAGGACCTTGACCTTTGTATGGTTTAGCCAGGTGAAAGCAAACAAATATAAAAAGCAATCTCGGCCCAAAAAAACCATTATAGCAAAACAAATAAACATCCAAGGCCTTGCCCAGCAAAACCCAAGAACTTGAACTCAGATTTTATTAATCACAGCAAACAGAATATACAGAGAGAGAGAGAGAGCGCGCGAGAGAGGAGAGAGAGGAGATTTCGTCATAAGCTATTCCAACTCGTCATCGATCTTGTCTTTCCATTCTTTCGTTACTTATTTTCTCCCTCCATTATTATTCGAAAACCAAGAACAAGATTCATCATATACACATATTTGTAAGTTCTTGTATATGTATATAAATTCATATATGTTGTTACATGTGAATTTGATAAATTGTTGTTTTTTGTTTTTTTGATGTATTTACACTGACCCTTCTATGTATTTGTTTAATTTTTTTGTTTCTGTGTCTATTCACTTGCATTACATTGCTTCATTTGTATAATTTGTGTTCTTGTTTTTATGAAATTAGGGTTTTAATTCAAGAAATTGCATTATGAGCATTCGTGGCCCTGGTGAAGTGGAGAAGTAGGGCTCAAGTAGAACTTTTTGAGGTTTTTTTCGGACTTAAATGGGTGATGGTGGTGTTGCATGTGCTCATTTACAGCCTGTTATGGACCAATTTTCGGGTTCTGAGAGTTCAGGTTTGAGTTTTCGCGGTGGAAAAGAGAGTAAATTTGATTCCAAGGTGGTGAATTTTGATGAGAAAGAGATGAAGAGAAGTACGGAGATAAGTGCAATGGGGTGCTTTGGTAATAGTAGTAGTAGTAGTAAAGAGGTTCAGAATGGGGAGATTGAAGATGAAGTTGAAGAGGGTGAATTGAGGTTGTCAGAAGGGGAGGAGGTTGAGAATGGTGAGTTTGTTGCGGAAAAGAGGCGAGAATTTGAGGGTAGGATGGAAAAGGAAGAGAGTGTAGCTGTGGATTATTGGAGGAAAAGGCACAGAGTAAAGGGTGAGTTTTTATTAGGGAAAGGGGATAATGGGAAGTTTAGTTTGGATGATTACGAAAACGGTGAGCTTGAGCAGACGGAATTTAGGTCCTGGAGAGAGCAAAATGATGAACTAGAAAACGGAGAGTTCGTTCCTGAAGAATGGCATGACAGTGAAATCATGAAAGAAGAGGATAATTACTCAAGAATGCGTGGGTATGCTTCAAGGGACAAGGTGCGGAAATGTGATTCAGAAGGGACACCACCTTTAGCTAAGTATAGAGGTGAAAAAGATTGCGGTAGAAGAAGTAACCAGCTTAATAAGAGTTCTTCGAGGTCAGAAGCTAAGCAGGACAGGAAACGGAGAATCAGTTCGAAAATTGAGGATAAGGAGGGCTTCTCTAAAAATGAATATCAAAAGAGCAGGAGCCATGGTAGAAAATACTTATCAGGGAATAGATTAAAGAGGCATGGCACTGACTCCGATAGCACTGATCACAGAAACTTCAGTGATTATGATGATACAGTGTCTAAAAGTCGGAGACTTTCTGATAATGTTACTTGTTCTGGATACTTCGACCACCATCAACAGACATCTATGGACAGACCATATCGATATTCTATGTCATCCAGAAATATGCCGTCTGACAGGTATTCATCTAGAAAATATGAATCTTCTTTGTCATCTAAAGTCATTTACGACAGGCATAATAATAGTCTACATCAATATGAGCGGTCCCCACATGAACAGACCCGCTACCGTGATCATCGTGAGAGGAGTCCTACTCCAGCTCAACATGAAAGATCGGATTATGATCGGAGCCGTTATCAAGAGAACAGAGAAAATCCTAGTTATTCAGACTGGTCACCTCATGGGGGCCGTATTCAAGAGAACAGAGAAAGTCCTAGTTATTCAGACTGGTCACCACAGCGGAAAGATAGAACTCCAATCATTAGGGAGCATTCCCCAGTAAATCGGGCAGGATCCAGTAAGTATAGGAAACCAAATAAGAAAAGTGGATCGCATGGCAAGAAGCAGCGTCAGCGTGGTAAGAAACTACAGGAAAAGGTGCACAATGTAAAGAAACCTGATGGAAGAGACTCAGAATTTCCAGCGAAGGAGGCTGACAACAAGAAAAATCTTGATTCTGGCTATAAATCAGAGAAAATGGCTAATCTTCAATATCACAGGGAAGAAATCTCTTCTAGTCCCTGTTTGAATAAGAATGATTCTCTTCAGGTCAACGGAACTACTGAAGAACTGCTTTCTATGGAAGAGGACATGGATATCTGTAATACACCACCACATGTACCTGTTGCAGCAGACTCAAATTTAGGGAAATGGTTCTACTTGGATCAGAACGGAATGGATAGGGGCCCTTTTAGATTGTGTGACCTGAAGATGCTCGTGGAAGACGGGATTCTTATTTCAGATCACTTCATTAAGCACTTAGACAGTGACATATGGGTGACTGTTGAAAATGCAGCTTCCCCATTAGTCGCTTCCAATTTTCCATCTAATACTTCGGACACTGTTACCCAGTTAGAAACTCTTCCTGAGCCTCCTGATAATGAATTGGATGATATAGGACATGTGATGCGATTTGCTAGTCAGAGAGGTGATGCGAAGGTGGCAGATTCTTCTGAACCGATGATTTGTAATATATCTGCATCAGAGGCCACACCTGATTTTCATCTTGACGAACGAGTTGGTGCACTATTAGAGGGTTGTACCATCACTCCGGGCAGGGAACTCGAGGCAGTAGGCGGTAACTAAAATTCTCTCTCACTCTCTCTCTCTCTCTCTCTCTCTCTCTCTCTCTCTCCCCCCCCCCCCCCCCCCGCTCTCCCCCTCCCTCCCCCCCCCCCTCCCCCCCTCCCTCCTGCCCCCTCTCATTCATTTTACGTATGTAGTCTAACCCGGACTTAGGTCATCGTGATTCTGTCATCTTTCAGAAGTGCTGCAAATGACTTTTGACAAAATGGAGTGGGAGATTTTGGGAAATTGTGAAGGTACAACTAATCATACCTTAAAGTGTTTCATTTGGAATCTGAAATAATTGTATTGTCAATGGTATTGCATTTTATTCCAGCATTTGCTTGTCTGACCCATGGGAATGTACTTATGTACATACATCATAACTGCCGATGCTTTTGGTATGTTCTGATGTTTATAATCAACTGATCATGAGTAGATAGTAATCTTCTTATGTGGTTGATCTTTTCTCTAAATTTCTATCGTTGACCAGGTATGCTTGTAAAGAATTTGGATATCACACCTGATCTACTGCCATATTTTGGTATATAATAGACTTTACAGATACGATCTCCGAAAACCATCAAATTTGGGGTCCCTTGTACTTATTTGTCTATCTTCTTACCTTTTTCCCAAGTTGATGTATTCTCCATCTGCTTTAGATGTATTATATAGAGGTTCATAAGTTTTTTTTGCATATATATATAATATATATATATATTAGAAAAAACAAAACTTGAGAAAAGGATTAAGGATGTAGGAGCAGGTTGAGTTCTGCAGAAGGTATACACTATACATTAGGCCATTTATTTTTTAAATTCAGGATGTGATTAAGGATTAAGGATGTGATTTATTTAAAATGCTACTATTGTAGATTTCGCAAGTGGCAGTGCTTTGAACATTTACAATACTTATGATTGGATCGAATAAGCTGCAAACTACAAAACTATTGACATACTTGCTTGAGGAAACAGTTAATCATCTTCATAGACTTTATCTTACGTAGTTCCAGTTCAATATGTTTTATTCTTTTGATGATGGCATTAGTTTCTGCAAAACACTATTATTATGCAGTTTTCAGGATATTATTATTCACAAGAATAGACCTGACATGTAGTCTACATCATGCAGAGGAACATGTTGATCAAAAGGGAGAAAGATACTCATCTCATCACCTAGATGACATCTTAAAAAGACGAGAAACAAGTTTTAGTGAACCATATGTTGACAGTGATAATCTGTCTTCCTGTGGTGATTTGTTCTCGGGCAGATGGTCATGCAAGGGTGGGGATTGGAAGAGGAATGATGAAGCTTTCCAAGATAAATCATTTGGAAAGAAGTATGTTCTAAATGATGGTTACCCTTTATGTTTGATGCCAAGATCAGGGAATGAGGACCCTCGGAGGCGTCAGAAAGATGAATCTTGTTATCCTTCTAATGGAAGACTTAATCTCCCACTTTGGGCATTTTCCTCGCCAGATGAATTGAATCATTCTAGTAGTATTATCAGATTAAGTCAAAGTAAATCTGTTGCTGTTAGGGGAGTGAGAGGAACAATGCTTCCAGTTATCCGAATAAATACCTGTGTTGTTAAGGACCATGGTTCCTTTGTATCTGAACCTCGCACAAAAGCTAACGTGAAGGATATGTACTCTTTAAGGGCTAGCAGACACTGTTCTTCAACGACTGATATAAAGAGACCATCAGAAGAAGGTGATTTGAGCATTAAGAACATGCATGATCAAAACTCGGAGGGAGGTCTGAAAAGCTTAACTTTCATTAATGTACCGAAAGACCGTCTTTGCACAGCAGATGATCTTGAGTTACATGTGGGTGACTGGTATTACCTTAATGGTACTGGACATGAACAAGGGCCATTATTATCTTCAGAGATACAGGTATTGGCAGAACAGGGTATCATTCAGAAACATGCCAGTGTTTTCAGAAAAGTTGATAACATCTGGGTTCCGGTTATCTTAGTAGCACAGGCTTCTCAAGCTGCTGGAAAGATCAAAAGAGAGACCAGTTGTATGTCTGGTGATAATTCTACAGATTATCATTCAGAATCCAAGTGTGATGCCCTTATTGAAACCTTTCCTTTTAACTCATTGGACAGTTTGCATCCACATTATATTGGTTATACTCGAGGCAAGCTCCATGAACTGGTAATGAAGTCTTACAAGAGTCGGGAATTTGCTGCAGCTATTAATGAGGTTCTTGAACCATGGATCAGTGCGCGACAGCCACGAAAAGAGATGGAAAAATACACAAATAATGTGTCTGTCAATAATCGATTCCAAAGATCAGGTACAACTGAATCTAATATAAGATTTGTATGCTTTTGGATTCTTTATGTCTACATGTTAGGAAGTAATGCATCATATAGTTCTTCAATTCTGATCAGTTAGTAGGGGTACAAGTCAAGGTGGAATCTGTCCTTCTATTATAGATTTTGAATTGGACCTCATATCTGACCAGTCAAAATTAAAACTGGCTGTTACTTATTTTCACTCCGGAGTGTTGGCATGGAAACATTAAGTAATATGCCAGGCAGTGTTGTGTAAATGTATTACTCTGTGGTCGATTCTCGGGCGAATAATGAAAACTATAAATGCACGCAAGCAAACGTAACAGCCATGTGAGGATGCTTCTCACTCCAAGCATGATAGGTCAAGCTTCAGAGTAGTATAGTATTTAAGCATGAAAATCTTGGTAGTTTTAATTGTGTATAGCTAGCAAAGATGTTTTTGAACCCACTAAAAGGTAAAAACTGAAGTATAATATATTGTTGCACACTTGCACATGTGACCTGGCCCAGTTTTGTCTTTATGTGTTGTGTGAATGTCAATTGAATCGATTCAAGCAAACTTTTTTTTCCCTTAAGCTATCAAGTTTCTTATGAAACTTTGCTTTATGCCATCATAACTTTTAATATCGTGACTTGTCATTACCACCTGCTCTTCTAATTAAAGATCTGATTATCATTTGTTCTTAATACTGGGGTGAATTTTTGCTGCCATAGAATTTTTTTAAGGCATTTCACCTACTCCATTTTGCATAAGAAAGAAAACTTGTTATTTACTTTTTTGTGGTGTAGTCAACTTGCAAAGTTAGGTTTACTATGTCCTCTTCTTCCTTATGCACTACTTTCCTCCCTTATAATTTTTTATAAACATACGAATAGTAAAGCATTACTAATTGGTGCAGATCAATATCGTGACATTAAAAGAGCCAGACTTCTGGTTGATGGAAGTGAAGAAAATCATGAATTAGAAGCAGATGTAACGGCAGTCCAGAATGATGAGTGCTTGTTTGAAGATCTTTGCAAGGATGTTACATTTTCTAAAGAAGACATTGCAGCCGAGATTCAAATCGGATGCTGGGGTCTTCTTGACGGCCTTGTGCTTGCACGAGTATTTCACTCTCTGAGGGCTGACCTAAAATCTCTTGTTCATGCTGCATCAACCTGTAAGCACTGGAGATTTGTGTCGAAATTATACAAAGATATCTGCGTACAAGCTGACTTGTCCTCTGTTGCTCCCTATTGTACTGATTCGATGATATGTAGCATCCTGGTAAGTTGAAACTTAAAATAATTTCTTATCAGATGTTTGTATGGCTGCTGCTACAAATAGGCTGATATCTTTGAAATGTGATGGTAAATTTCCTTGCAGGAATGTTATAATAAAAAAAAGATTACTTCACTGGTTTTACGTGGTTGCACAGATATTACTTCTGGTACACTTGAAGGAGTTCTTCAGTTGCTACCTTCTATATCACATGTAGATATTAGAGGTTGCAGCCAGTTTGAAGACTTGATATCCAGGTTTCCAAGTATCATCTGGGTAAGTAGCCGTGGTCTACATTCAAGAACGAGGACTCTCGAACACATAAATGAGAGAACATCAGTGTTTAAGATTTCTGATGGTATAGGTAGTCAATATGAGGATTCTAGCGGCCTGAGACATTATTTAGAAAATTTAAGTGTGAGAGACGGTGCAAATCAGTTGTTTCGCAGAAGCTTGTATAAACGTTCAAAACTTTTTGATGCAAGGAGATCATCATCCATCCTGTCTAGGGGTGCCCATTTAAGGCGCCTGGTTATCAGAAAATCAGAGAAGGAATATAAAAAGGTGGAGGAATTTCTCACATCAAGATTAAAGGTTATCATGAAGGAGAATACCTTCGATTTCTTTGAGCCCAAGGTACAAAGATACTTGCTCTCTTTTGTTGGTGAGTTATTTATATCTTATTATCTTATTGTGAGTTGTATCCTTTTTAAAAATTGCCAGGTTGCAGAGATTACACGCAGAATGCAGAATGGTTATTATGCTGGCCACGGACTGAGCTCCATTAAGGAAGATATAAGCCGGATGTGCAGAGACGCGATGAAGTAACCTATGCTTCCTTTTAAAAAAAAAAAATTCTTCCCTTGCCCTTTCATTAAATTTTTGGGTTTATAATGTACGGCAAGCTCGCAAGACATAGATTAATCAGTACAAATGGCTTTGGATACCCATATCCAGATCTAGAGTATTCAAGATATAAAATATATGCCTAATATATGTTGTATTAGTTATCTATTTACTCCTGGATGATATTTTGGAACTTACTGAGTTAGGAAGTAGTTAAGGTTGCATATAAATAGTGGTTTTAATTCCTTATTTTTGGTCATAAAAAAAATTCTTAAATTTTTGAATTAGTGAATGTCCCCTCCTCAAATTCTGCTCATGAATTTTTTTCTTAAAATGTACTCCGCTATACTAGAATCTAATGCTGTGGTAAACAATTGTGTAGGTATTACTAAGATCTTGAATTTTACTGTGGGATGTCTTAGATCAAGTCCAATGCTTGATGCAAAATTGCTATAGCCTTTGCTTTTTGGTGCTAAAATAGAACAACTCCAATGCTAGTTGCAGTTTTGCAACTAAATAATTGCAAATTTAACTAATTTTTTATCTCTCCTAAATTTCATTTAAATCACACCAATATGCATTTCAGTTATGGTTATTTGATGATGTGGCTAGATGCATATATGCTCCTTTGGTTTCAAATTTAGAACCAAGTATGCATTTATGCATATTTGCATCCAAATATTGAACCCCTATGGAGTTGAGATTTTTAACATTTGGTTCCAAATTATAAAAATGCAACCAACTTTAGCATTGCATTGGACTTGCTTGACTTTAAATTATATGTATGTGTTAAATTATTGTATTAGAGTTCACAATCTTTATTGGCAATAATTATTTTTTTATGAGTTATTAGTATGTGAACTGATCATGTTGTTTTACTTTCATATTAAACCAGAAGAAAAAACCGGGGTGATGCCAGAAGCATGAATAACATCATTACCTTGTTTATTCGGCTTGCCACAAGTTTGGACAATGGCTCAAAATCTTTCCATGAGAGCGAGGAGTCGATAAAGACATGGAGAGATGACTCACCTCCGGGGTTCTATACTGCTTCCTCAAAGTACAGGGAAACCAATAAACTAACTGATAGGAGATACGCGATAAGGGGTAATGGATCATCCTTTCTCAATGGTGTGCCTGATAATGGACAGTATGTTTCTGATGAAGAAATTAAGCGACATCTATCCAAGTTAAATAAAAGGTCCATGGATTTAGGAAGTGAAGCATCTTATGGATCATCTGAAAGAACGGAAACAGATGATAACTCTTCTTCCTCAGAAAGTGAATTGAATTTTGAGTCGGAAGGCAGAGGAAAGGAGTCAAGATGGGATGACTATTTTAATGCAGATGATAGTTGTGAGGCTTTTTCTGAGAACCGTGAATGGGGTGCCCGTATGACAAACGTGAGTCTTGTGCCCCCTGTTACTAGGAAATATGAAGTGCTTGATCGCTATGTCATTGTAGCGGATGAGGAAGAAGTGGAAAGAAAGATGCAGGTGTCTTTACCTGATGAATATAAGGAGAAGCTTGATCTCCAAAGAAGTGGCACCGATATGTCAATGGAAATTCCTGAAATTAAAGACTATAAACCTCGGAAGCGGCTTGGAGATGAGGTGTTGGAACAAGAAGTTTATGGCATTGATCCATACACGCATAATCTGCTACTTGATTCAATGCCTGAAGATTTTGATTGGCCTCTTTCTGATAAACGTGTCTTTATTGAAGATGTGCTCCTCCGTACTTTAAATAAGCAAGCCAGAACCTTCACAGGCACTGAACAAGCTCCTATGAAGTACTCACTGGAGCCTGTTATTGCAGACATCCTTAAAACTTCTGAGAAAGACCATGATACACGAACCATAAGAGTATGCCGATATATTCTAAATTCCATTAAAAGTCGTCCCAAGGACAATTATGTTGCTTACAGAAAGGTAACATGTAGCTGCATAAATAATGGCATCAGTTTCCAATCATTTACTCAGTAAAAATGTTTTTTGTATCATTACTTCTGTTTTGATGTTCTGAACAGGGGCTTGGTGTTGTATGCAACAAAGAAGGTGGCTTTGTTAAGGACGATTTTGTTGTGGAGTTTCTGGGAGAGGTAATAATGTGTTCTTGATTATGTGCTGCAGATTTAGAGTTCTAAGCCAATCTTGTGTGTTAAAGTTTGATCTTTCCTCTTGATGACAGATTTACCCTGCCTGGAAATGGTTTGAGAAGCAAGATGGGATTCGTTCTTTACAGAAAGACAGTAAAGATCCAGCACCGGAGTTCTACAATATTTACCTTGAGAGGCCAAAGGTATCGTGAGGTCTTTTATATATATATATATATATTTAATTGTCATTATTCCTGTCAATAATTTACCTGATTGTGCATTTTTGTGGCAGGGTGATGCTGATGGTTATGATTTAGTAGTTATTGATGCAATGCACAAGGCTAATTATGCAAGTCGCATTTGTCATTCTTGTAGCCCTAATTGTGAAGCAAAGTTAGTTTCTTCTTCCTTGGTCTTAATAATATTTATACTCGTGTAAACATTTATTTTTTCCCTCCTACCAAGGTATGTAATGTGACTATCATTATGTGTTTATCATTTCTTTATTTATACTTATGTTAATAGTAACTTTTTCCCTCCTAAGGTATGTGATGATGAATATGTGTTTATCACTTCAGCTCAAACTCCTATTAATACTTGGAAATCTTCTCTTAAGAGGAAAATGTCTTTATTTTTCCATCATTGACTTTTAGTTTGTTGCCTATACTTGGTTATCCAGGATTGAATCTAATAATTCTCTTGATACCTAAAACTACAATGGCAAATTATATTTTTCTAAAGATCTCTGTATATGTTTGACGCTGATTTTTTACCGCATCATAATTTGTTACCCCGGTTTATATTTTGTTTCACCACACATGAATGAAGCATCTTAGCTGTCTTGAAATTATATTTACCTTCTTGTTGATGGTTGCAGAGTAACTGCTATTGAGGGTCAATACCAAATTGGTATATATACTGTACGCCCTATTGGATATGGTGAAGAAGTGACATTTGATTATAACTCTGTTACAGAGGCAAGTCACTCTAGCCTTCCAGAGTTTTTTTTTTTAAATCTTTTTTTGGTGCTGAGATTGTCTTGAGACAGTACTTTGTGTATGTTGTGTATTTTGTGTTAATATGTCGTAGGACGCTCATGTTTGTTGTAAATGCTTCAGAGTAAGGAAGAATATGAAGCATCTGTTTGCCTGTGTGGAAATCACGTGTGTCGCGGAAGCTATTTAAATCTGACTGGGGAAGGAGCCTTTCAGAAGGTACCAGTATAATTAATATTACATTCAAAATGTGAATGGATGGTTGTTAGTTTCCTTTGCTAAATGGTGAAATCCTAATCTCCTAGATATTCCTAGGAATTTTTGACTCCCACATACGTGGATTAATGCCTTGCTTAATTACTTCATGCCTGTTTTATAGTTTTTTATTGTCCTCGGTAAAATGATTTGAAACAAATTTATTGCTAAAGTTTTTTTAAAAAAAAAATCAGTCTTTAAGTTTTTATTGCATATGTGATATGTCTATCTGTAATCTTGTCCAGGTACTTAAAGAGTCCCATGGAATTCTTGATCGACATCAATTGATGCTAGAGGCATGTGAAGTGAATTCAGTATCTGAAGATGATTACATTGAGTTGGGGAAGGCTGGACTCGGCAGTTGTTTACTTGGCGGGCTTCCTGATTGGCTAATAGCTTATTCTGCTCGTTTGGTATTAATTTATCCCCTGCCTACCATGACTGCACGTTATTTATAGTACTTATTTTCTTCTGTACCTTGAAGGTGAGGTTTATCAATTTTGAGAGGGTCAAGCTTCCAGCTGAGATAATAAAGCATAATACGGAAGAGAAGAACAAATATTTTGCTGAGGTTGGCTCGGAATATGAGAAAGCTGAGGACGAATATGAGAAAGCTGAGGCTGAAGTGCAGGTGAGCACAGTTGTTTGCATGTAGCAGCTTAGCATGTTCTTGTTTCTTTTGCATATTTAAGAAGAACATGAGTTACTTGCTAACGTTCTTATTCTTATTCTTCTGGATTGGGTATAGGCTGAGGGTGTCTACAACCAGCGACTTCAGAATTTGGCTCTTACTCTGGACAAGGTATCTTCGCTTATGAATGCCACTTGTCTTCGTTTCATATGAAGGAAAGATTCCGTTTTTAAAACATTTAGATCCCTTTGCTCAACTAATTGTCTAATTGTGATGTCTGAACTAGCCTTATAAATCATATTGTTTGCACGAAATGGCAAAAACAGAAAACTTGGAAGTCACTGGTTGACCCAGCAAAAAAATTCAATGGGGGCAACATATACATATAATAAATAATAATAATAATAATAATAATAATAATAATAACATATAATAATGAAATTATTCCAAATAAGACATAAATTCTATTTTATATTGGTTTTTAACTCATTTTCATCACATAAAAATGGATTATTAGTTGTACTTTCAATTTTCTCTTTTCGCTTAGTTATGTTCTTTTATAGTTTTGGTTGGGCTAGAGTCAGAAATGGGATTTTGCTGATGGGTACATAAGTTTATTTTAGTGGGAGCACAGACTAAATTTTACAATTTTATCAAGTAAGACAAGATGAGTGGGGACTGGGGGTGGCCCTTCTTCCCTCTACTTAACAAGTAGATGCTTCCCCTATGAGAGTAATGCCAACATATACTACATTAGTTTGGAAATTATCTTTTGAATTTAACTGGAATTCATAAGTTTGAAATTCTTTATTATTTACTAGATTTAAAGTTCTATTAAAAACATTGGCTAATCACACTTGTAAATCTTTTAAGCAAATAACTTGGCCACAATTTGAAATATTTTTACAGGTAAGATATGTTCTGAGACGTGTTTTTGGTGATCCATTAGAAGCACCACGTCCACTTGAGAGGCTTAGTCCTGTAGAAGCAGTTTCCCATGTATGGAAAGGAGAAGGATCACTTGTTGATGAACTATTGCATTGTTTGGCTCCCTACATGGATGATAGAGAACTTGACAGTCTCAAGTCCAGTATACATGCTCATGACCCATCTGGTTCTGAGGACATTAAGGGGGCGCTTCGCAAATCTTTGCTATGGTAAGACAGCTTGAACTCTTCTTCAGAAATACTAATATCTTTGAATTATGCATTTTAATTTTGTTTTCCTACCATCCCAGGCTGAGGGATGAAGTCCGGAATCTACCATGTTCATACAAGTGTCGGAATGATGCTGCTGCTGACTTAATCCATCTGTACGCTTATACAAAGTGTTTCTTCAGAATACGGGTAAGTCATATTAGGCAGTTAATATTCTGTGGGTGTTTTTTTTTGGGGGGGGGGGGGGGTTACGACGCTATTATAGCTGCATATTCGCTTTGTGGGCCATGTTACCTGACTTTTATGTTTCCCAGGAATACAAATCTGTAACATCGCCACCTGTTTATATCACTCCTCTTGACCTGGGTCCCAAGTACGCTGATAAACTGGGATCAGATTGTCACGAGTATTGTAAGACATATGGTAAGAATTACTGCTTAGGACAGCTAATTTTTTGGTATAACCAAAATGCAGAGCCAGATTGTAGTCTAGCCGAAGGGAGCAGAGGCTGTTTGTCTCTACCCGATATTAGCTCGTTTTATGCCAAGGTTAATAAGCCGTCAAGACAGAGAGTATACGGTCCCAGAACTCTGAAACTAATGCTGGCAAGGATGGTGAGTTTAATTGTTTATATATTTCATTACCTTGGATAGCAGATAACTGAACTTTATTGATCCATTACAAGTACATGCCTGTGCAATCTCTTTGGTTATCGGTTACTTTTGAGCTGCTAAACTGTTGACCTTTCGGCATCTTAAATATATAATACAAATATATATTATATATATATTATATATAGGCAAATTATCCACAGCCAACGATGGCTGGGATACACCAGCCGCAATATTACATTGCGGGCTGCTGTATCCCATCCAACGATGGCTGGGGATCAGTTCCCTTATATATATATATGTATGTATATACGTATATATATGTGTGTGTGTGTATATATATATATATATAGAGAGAGAGAGAGAGAGAGAGAGAGAGATTACCTCAGGGAACTTTTCCTGAGATACAAAATAAAATCATCTTATTTTTGGCACTTATGTATGCAGATCCAATCAAAAAATTGTTCACTTCCCTTATTACATATATGATATATCTCTATTTATTCTATCTCTCTCTCTCTCTCTCTCTATATATATATATACACGTACACCTTGAAAATGAATCTCATGAAAACGTACATCTTGATCATTTTCTCCAGACTTTAAGCTATAGTCCTGTTTTTTTCGGTTGACCTACCTTAATATTTTTAAAAGTTGATTTGGATAAAGTATCAAATATTGAGTACAAGTTGATACACATATGGTAAGAGTGTGCAGTTTAGGTGTTGTTAATTAGGGGCCATTTGGTTTGTTGACGGGAATCGGGAGGGGGATGGGAGTAAATGGGAATAGGATGATTTGGAGCCCCAAGGAGTTTGTAGGGGAAGATTTCCGGTCAATGGGAAAGAGATTTATATTCCAAATAATCAAATTACTCTTAAGTTTCCAATTCCAAATGACCGGGTTCATTTACCATCAAAGAGACTCCCTTGGTAGTATGTATAGTTCAATGAAAGGGTTACAACCTTTATAAAATTTGTATTATACTAAATTTCACTGCATTCAGTCAGTGATGTCTACTGTATGTTCGCGGTAAAGTGGCATGTGCTAGAAACAATATAAAGAACGAGGCCGTTTTTTTGTTATTTGTGTAGAAGTTGTTTTTGTATATGATTAAATATTCTGACCTGAGAATGTTTTTAATCCTGCATGTTGTTATCTGCCAGGAGAAACACATGCAAAGACCATGGCCTAAGGAACAAATTTGGTCATTTGAGAATTCAATAAAAATTGTCGGCAGCCCAATGCTGGATGCTGTTTTACACAATGCTCCACTAGACAAGGATATGGTGCATTGGTTGAAGCACAGACCATCAATTTTTCATGCCAAATGGGATAGGTAGTTCAAGCAGTAGCTGCTTTGTAATGCAGTAGAGAATTTCCAATTGGTTTGGAAACATAATTTTGATCATTAATATAATAGGTTTCTATTTAATACATGGAGGTTGCCTATTATTTCAAAGCAACATTCCATCAAGCATCTGTTGCTTTTTTGTTCTTGTGTACAGTTTTTCTTTGAACTCATGTAACTAGTAGCTTGGCTTAATTTTAGCCTCTTAATTTGTATTATTTTGTTTAGTTCACATATTTTTGCATTCTAAAGTGACAAGTTCATAGTATAATTGGATGGAAATAATTGCCCATGCTATATGCACTTTATAAATTTTAGGCATTGTTTCCTTTATTATTTCTTTTGAAAATAATGATAATAGTTGTAGATGATAAATATAGGTGTTATTTGGGGCAAAATTTAGTGCCCCTATGATGGTAATAATATACAAACAAATATATTATTATTATTATTCACTATAAAGTATCTATTTTATAAATATAATATTACTTTTTAGTATTCAAACAATTTTAAAGCTACAATTTTAGTTTTAATTTTCTAATAAGTATCCACCTTTTAGATAAATTTCAGGTTGAAGTGTAATCGAACATGTTATTCAAGTTTTAGATAAATTTCTATTGGAGCCAGATTTAAACTCTTAACTCGTGTGATGAGTGTCACTGAATTATTTCATCATGTTCAAATGTTTAAGAATTAACATCTAAGAATGAACATCGTGTTCAAAATGGGCTCAAATGGTCTAATATTTAAGAACTAACATCATGCTCAAATGGTCTAATATTTTGAGAAATAATATAATTTATGTAAATTTTAGAAACAGAAATCTTATTATTACAAACTTTTAAACTGCAGAGATCAAAATATGAGTTTTTGTAAAACAGCAATTTCACCGTCTTCTCCGGCGAGTCGCCGGCGGCCGGCTGAAACCACCTAGAACTATGCCAGAAAGTGCAGATCAGTTGTTCAGATGGCCAGGAATCTCATCGTGGCACTGAAATCTCCAAACATCGTTCCAGTTGACTAGAAAATCGACTAGAACTTTTCCGATTCCGACGAGCTTCGCAACTCCGGCGAGCTCAATCTGGTTATCCTCTGTTCTCCAAACTTACATCATTCGATTTGTTTTTCAACGATCTACAAACTGGTAACAACAATTTCATCTAATAACCCCTAACAAAGAAACACCTAATTTCCAATTAAGAACATTCAAACACATAAACCCTAATTCTTCAATTCGAGAATCAAACAACAATTTGAACATGTTATTGAACTCCAAATTCATCATATAATATACCAAAATGATCAGGAAGAAAAGATCTACATGATTCAGGCATCAATTCATATAAACATCAACATCAAAAATTTCCTCTTTTAATCACTAATTAATTCGAATTAAAATAAATAAGAAAATAGCCTTGATTTCTGCACTGAGATGGATGGTTGATTATGAAAGAGCTTTTCGAGAGCTTCGATTCGGTATATGGAACGCTCGATCCCGAGTTCGATAACGCCTTTGGATTTGAGTTTGATTTTCAAGAACGCGACGATTAATTAGGGTTTTATCTGTATTTCAATATTTTTACTGATCGATTATGATTATACAAGTAAAATGAAATAAGAAATAAGCTATTTGTATTTATGGAATATTAATACGTGTTGGATCGTGTTGGATCGAAAAATAAGTTACTTGGCCATTAAGTAACTACAAAAACGATCCGATTTGATACCCGTATTGGATCCAAACCGGGCTTCTTATAAAACACTTTATACGAAAATAATATAATAATATCCCGTCTTTCGAGAATACGGGTTATATTGATCTATCGAAATGATTATCGTATCAAAAATTTTGCGCCGTTACGCACACTGGTCAAACCGTAATCCGGAGTGGAAAAA
This sequence comes from Apium graveolens, assembly GCF_009905375.1. Lineage (NCBI taxonomy): Eukaryota > Viridiplantae > Streptophyta > Magnoliopsida > Apiales > Apiaceae > Apium > Apium graveolens. Next base: position 272,570,386 of record NC_133650.1, on the reverse strand, counting down.
TCAAAACACGGAAAATGTCCGGAATTATCAGATTAGGTTAGGAAGGAGTTTTCCGAAGAGTTTCAGGTTGTAAAAACGTAAAAACGGCTGAAGTTGGACGATTCCCGGCTTCATAAAATAGTTTTGTAATTATTTAGAAAATAATTAATAAATTCATAAATCATTATAAAATCATGTAACACTCCAAAAATTATATTTAAAAATACCATAATTATCTATATTTTATTCTAGACATAATAAAATTAACATACCTATACTTTATCATATATAAACATACACATATCAACACTAATCATCAGATAATTCACCAAAAATCACATAATAATTATTTATCGATAAAAAATAATTATACGCTATGTCTCGGATATTACATCCTTCCCCCTTAAAAGGATTATGTCCTCAGAATCACACTAAGGATCAGATAATGATACATTTAAGTATCTCACCTCCATTTTCTCGGGTTGATCCTTCAACCTTTCAATTTTTTTCATGAATTTTAACTCGCAACATCAATCATCACTCAACAGCCTCTTGCTGACATCCTATTATATTAGTTGCTCTTATAACTCAACTCAAGTCTCCAATTTATATATAATGTAGCTAATTTACTCTTCCCGAGTATACACATATAAACATCATATGACTTGCTATACGTGTGGCAGTGAAGCCAACTCACTTACACTTATCCTGCCTATTTTACTGTCTCAAAAGGACCAGCATAATGCATATTAATTCTCTTTTCTTTCTAATTCTAGTAATTCGTGTTCATGAATGTTTCCAATAGTTACTGGTTGTTGAACATCATTCCCACATGTTTCTTTGTTCAATTAACCTAATTTGTAATCGCTTCCAATCGCATTCGAGGCTCTTTAATCATTCCCTTAATCTTCTTGTCCATCTGCGAATGATATACTGAAACCTTGGCGTATTCAATTTCTAACGTTCTCGAAATTACTCCAGAATTAAGAATTAACGAGGGAATCTCGACTGGATATGATTGACGCACAAACTTATCATCATACCTTAATTTCCTTGGATCACAATCGAGTATATCTGCCGAGCAAAAATATCTTACTATTTAGAAGAACATATACTAACCTGGAGGCATCACCCGCATATTCTAACCCTTATTGTCATTTATTTTGGTTCTAAGGAGTTCTCATACGAAACTAACTGCAATGCTCTTCCTTGACGTCTAGTCACATATAACGTTTATTCTTTTCTTTATGCCATATTATCAGAAAGTCATCTTTGACATCTATGTCTTGTATCATATTCTTGGAGTAACTTGAATCCCTTGAGTTACGATGTTTAGCCAAATTCCTATCTTTTACTTCTGCCTTACTTAATGTTTGTTCATCTAGGAGTGGTATATATTATTCTGGTTCGACATGATTTATCGTATTCTATATATTTCTGTCAAATCTCCAATCAAATAATATTGATCATTTACAATCAATTTTTGGATCTGATGACGTACCACCATTTCTTCAAGCAGCAACCAACCCACTTATTGGATAAACTGTTTATTAATAAAAGAGAATGACTAGGTTTGGGATAACCTATCAGTAATGATTTAATTAACGATTTCCCCCATTTTCTCTTCATGCCTGGTCACTAGATATTTTCTTTTAGCCTTCGGTACTTAATCGTATTCCTGGGATGCATTCCCTATCTCAATTTACAAATGTTTCATCAATTCTTCACTTTACTTCTGTCCCTCATAATACCTATATCTTACCTATATCATGGCATATTATAATGTTTCTTTATCATCCTTTTGATTCCACTTTCTATCCTATTTAAGTTCTTCATTCTCATAGTTCATTACTTCTTCTTAACATAAGTGAGTCTTCCAATAGTACCGTTCGGTTTTTCATCAAATAAATCATTCTTGTGGTTAAATCTGGATCGAAATCTTTCAATTCATATACATTACTATCATTATTAATTTCTACCATACGTCGGATACTTGTATTCGCGAGTTTTTCGGTACTTTGGAGTAATTTTTATTACATCGTCGTTCTATATTGGTATACCTTCAAGTCCTTCTATAAAAATCTTATTACATATGATAAAATCTCTTTGATTTTCTAATAAAATCCATCTTGGTGTAGTTACTAATCTCTTCTTTATTCCACCTCCCTTCTTCTTTTCCTTCCTTCTTTTTCTTTGCTTTATCTTAAATCTTTAGTTCTTGAAAACATTCTTCTCACTTGTCCATATAAATAACTTTCTATTTCTCTTGTCCATTACTAAGGGCATATTCATCCAAGTAAAGCCTCACACACTTACAACAATTTCTGAATTCTACTAGCATCCTTACTTTCTCCAAATTCCTCATTGCTTTGATGCTGGATTTGAAAATCACATCAAAATTTGACTTAATCTAATTGGAATCAATTTCCATCTAACTGACCATTAATTGATAAAATTAACCAATTAACTCACTTAATTGATCAATTGCACCAAGTGATGACTAGCTAAATGAAATCAAAGACCAATTATATATAGTGGGATTGGCTGTAACAACCTTTTTCAAGAAGCGAAATCACAATTATTAAGAGTATCAACAGGAATATCAATATCACACGGAATTATACTTTCTATCTTTAAAAGTAAGGTATTTTCTGAAAATTTGGGTAGCATCTTCTTTATGTTATTGACTACTAGTCGGACTCAAGCCGACACCAACAATCAATCCACAAGTATGCCAATCAACTGCCACCTTCTAAACTCACCATTTCACCACCACATATAATACTGGCCAGTATAACCCATATTTTTAGTTCAACTTAAGATTACAGCGAATAATTCTTATTGTACCATACCTTTTCTCATTTTTTCCGATTATAACAGAATCTCACTAATGAGTGCAATTATAAATTATTCTAGAATTCTTATAGTTCATGTTTCAATTCAAGTTTTCTGATTAACAATTCATCTATCCTTGAAAATATACACTTGTTCTTGTTAGTTAACTTATTCAACTTCTGACAACCAACACATGATCTCAACCAACACTATAATAATCTTGTGAAAGAATTCAATTGGTTTTGCAGTTGAATCACCATATCTTCATCTCAACCTATGTCTTTCCATATTGAACCTTCTTCACTGGCTCAGTTATGAGCATCAAATTTACCATAGCTCACTTATTTGAGTGGGAAAACCCAACCATTCCTTGAAGAACACACTCGAAGTTTATTCGTAACTAGAATTTCTTCGATCTTGAACTCTCATGACAACTATCTCCCACATGGTTGAGGTATGCTTCATCTTCACAATGTATTAATCGATTGTCTGGTTATTATTAAGAATTTCTTCATTCACTTCTGCTGTCCCATCAATCATTTGCCTTATCCGATATACGCAGTTTTAATTTCTTATTTCTCTAGTTAATTTACCTCATACGATTCGCTAACTACTTTAATTCATGCCAAAATCTTAGACTTGAAACGTATTATAACACCCTCCAAATCTGGGGTATAGATTTGGGGCATTATTAACACTAACTACTCACTAAACATGTACAAGCAAGATATAAATAAAATAATTACCCTGAACTACTACTACTCTGGATCTTTTCAAGGTTAAGGATTGAAAACAAGAACGACAAACCAACTTTATTACAAACCAAACTGAACTAACTGTCTCAAGAACTCTCTTTGTTACAAAACATTATTAATTATATTTTAAACTAAACATCTTTTATTCAAACTATTACTGTTACTTATCCTGCTACACCTGATCTGGCAACTCAAAGCTCTCTTCTGGGATAGGGACAAACACCCTTGGTATAAGAGGGCCCCGCTGCTTGACTCGCTTCTTGTCTACTCGGGTTCTAATGGATTTCATTCTCTACCTTAACTGAAAAACAATGTGAATAACAATAAAAGAGGGTGAGCTAAAATTACTCAACAAGACTGCAACAATGTATATAGTGTAAAGAGAGATGAATAAATAAAACAGTAATCCGCTAGTTTGAACAACCAATTGTTTCTGTATAGAATAATAACTTGTCATTATAGGCAAGTGCCAAATGAACGAGACTGGAAACAAGAACCAACATATGCACTATAACCTGTTGATCAGTCAGAATACAGTACAGATCTATATCCAACTGCATAGACCCAACCAACATAAGGGGTACTCAGGCAACTATGGCCTCATAATTCAAGGGTCCGGTTAATATCCGGCCCGTATCGTAACCATCCAGTCCATAACTTAGCATCTGGAACAATCGGTATGTTTTAGATATACCCCAACATCAGGATACATCAGAGTATATATATAACAAGGGTAAAAGTATTGGAATATGAACAAAGGATTCAATAAATTGGGAGAAATCAAGAATTGAAATGAAATAAAAACAAGAATCAATAATTGTATATCAATGTATGTGAACAAGAATTATCAAGGTGTAATTGATATGGAAAGTGGGGGTATATTTCACTATTCTGAATTTAGAATAGACGAAAAACTTGCCTGGTATGCTCTTCACCTCGTATGATTCACTGCCTTCTGCCTCTGGCTTGATTCACCTTGTTGGTACTGAATCTATCATGGAAAAATATTCGTTTAGATAACTTATCTCATACGCATATCTTGAATTGATACCACGAAGCCCTAATCGTCTACCCATACTATTCGATCTGACTCGCATATATAATATAACACATAAGGTTCACATAATCATGTAAAGCACATAACACATAATTAATTTTAGACTCATAATTATTTTTAGAATTGATACTAGACTTGAACTCATATTAACTAACACTATCTGATTCGATTACTAATTTTTCGGGATTTATTGGACTCGATTCTACCCCTAATAGGGCCTACAAACAAATAACTACCACAAAACGGCTCGCTTTCGAAAGAAATTATGATTTAATTATTTTTAATGGAATCGGGTTATTTTTCTGAGTCTAAGGGTCTTCGTTTCACTCAAATCGGACTAACGGTTTAATTACTATGCATTAAACAAGATTTAATTAATTATAAATCAATTATAATTAATTAATCATAATTAAATAAACCTTGATCATATTTTTAAATAATTAATTAATATTTATTGTATTTTAAAATAATCAATCCTAAATTATTAGAATTAATTACAATTATTACAATTAATCAAAAATTATTACCAATTATACGACTAAGTCGATCATTTACGAATAATTATTCGGTACGAATACTATTACGACACTCTCCGAATAAATAAACGAACGCTCGAATCATAATCCAACTTATCGAAGTACTACTCGTATAATTACGAGCTACTCGCATTATTCGGTTAATTGTCGAATTATTAATTATATTATTCGATACATTTAATCTTATTTATTAATTAATTACTTAATTATTAAATAATCGATAAATAAATAAATAATTTTGAATTTCTAAATTAATAAAATAAATTAGAAATTATTAATAATAATTTTTCAGATTTTAAAATTAATTTTTATTGATTTTTAGAATTATTAAAATCTGATTTTGGATTTTATAAAATAGAATAAATAATAGAAAATCAGAAACACAAAACAGGGAACTGATTTCTTGTTTTGGGGATCAAACCCGGGTCGTTTCCCGGGTCAAAACCGGGGCGACTCGGGTTGATGAAGAACAGCCGTCCGGCTGCCCAGAACCCGGCACCGGCGGGCTTTTTCCGGCGAGGCAAAAACGTGGCTAAAACACGACGATTTCAGTACGTTTCAAACTGCAAAATCACTCCACTCCTTCTCCGCAACACCGTTGTCGACTTCTCTGCAACCAACGACGTCCCCTTCATCTTTTCCGGCAACAACGAAGCTAAAACCGGCGAAACTCCGGCGAAAACACAATCCCTCGCGTTTGTACACCAAACTCAAAGATTATTATATAAAATCAAAGCTCTTCAGTTCTTGAATCAATTCCAACAACTTACAGCAATCAAAAACGTCCATAAATTAACTAAAATGAAATCAAAAATTGCTAAAAACCAAGAACTCGGGAGCTATCTTCCCGGGGTTATACGAACCAATTAATCATGCTAAATAATTCCTAAACTCAATATAAAGCTAACTGGATCATCAAATCAATCAAACAATTCCTAAATCACAAACGCCTAATTCGAGCATAAGCCCTAAAAAAATGAATTGAAAATCAAATCAACCACACATGAAATTGATGACATAAATAAAAATTAGAGATCAAGAGGATCATTTTAGTTACTCACATGATCGATTTGGTTAACAGAATCACCTCCAAATCTGTGGTTTAATTTCTGCCCAGTTCTTCACCAACACAAGTTTTCTTGATTTTTTTTTCTGATTTTTAATAAATAATTAATGAATAATTAATAATAAAACAGGTATTAATACTAATGAAAGTAATACCCCTAAATAAAATTAAGGGGCTAATTACATATCTAATAAAAATATTTGGCCCCAATTTTTATAATTTTTGGGTATCAATTATGAATTTTTAATTATCCAATAAATACAAAATAAATGTCAAAAATTCCCAAAAATTGTGAATATTACAAAAATGCAAAGAAAAATGATGTTTGATAATTTCATGATCATATAAAAATAAAAATGTGATTTTTGTGGGGGTTTTGACTCCCGAAGGGGTCCGGAAAAGTCATTTTTCGCGAAAGAGGTAAATTTGTAAAACGTCTAGGGGTTCAGAATAGCGATATGGTATAGGTCATTTTTGGAAAAATAAGGCCAATGATTTTGTTTGAAATACGGGCTTTTAAAACACTGTTTGAGGTGTACGGATTTTGATATAAAACCTACAACTTATAATAAAACGCTTAATAATTACCCGAAACACATTCCGATCAAAACAAACAACACGTAGAACATAACAGTTAGGGTTTACGACTCAACACACTTCATCACATAATAATACACATAAATTATCTTTATTAGAATATAATACAAGCATAATTTTCTCGGTCGTTACATGTATCATGTATACAGATTTCCGCTTCTGATTTGATGTCGTCGTGTCAACCACGTTATTGGCATAATGATTCTTCTTTGCACGTATATATATTCACCATTTATTGGCTTGCAATTACCCATACTCATCATGTAACTTCATCTTCTACACGGTATCATTTCACTTCCTTTTAAAACATTCAAATAATAGACCTTATACAAGAAGGGAATTTGTGTATATAAAATTCTGATTGGAAACCTTTTGTAAAGAATAACAATACAAGGAATAATCGGAAGGATTCATTAATCAATAAATTGAAGAAGAACGAATGAATGATGATTTAGATATGAATGAGAGAACCATATTTGTACTCAAGATGGCCAGTCTTTCATACTATATGGTATACAACACATGATTAAATGGCGTCCCACCAGACTCTTTGTTAAGCAGTCATACCATAACACTGCTTGTCTCAATCAGAAAACAAGACTTGAGGGGAAAAATGATTTTGAAGGTAATACAACAATTTTCTTATCACCTCATAGAGCTGATCATGAAAGAAGTTTATATTTTATTCAAGATTCATAAGAATATATAGTATTATAGAAAAGAATGACATCATTGGTCGTCATCCACATTTCATCGGTTTATAGCTTCAACGCTTGTCCGATTAATAGATTCCATTCCGAGTCATATATTAACTTTAGAAAGTTCTGTTAGGAATATATGTGCATTAGTTTGATGATATGTTTAACAAAACACTTAAGTAGAAATTCAGTGTCTGTAGCCTCAACGGATAAAACCACTTTGGCTATCCGTTGATGGTGTAGCTTTACTTAGAAATAAGTCTAGTGTTGTAGCATATTTCAGTCTCTGTATTTAAGATGTAATTCTTAGAAGTTGAGAGAAACTATGAGTCATGTTGACTACTAGAAGATATGCAGATAGGAAGGCCAATTGTAAATATTTTGATGCCTTGTAATTTTGTATAAATGAAGTGGTATCAACGGATGACTTAAAGACCTTCAACGGATGAGAAGCTAAGCTTCAACGGATGTCTCTAAAGCTTCAACGGATAACATCCTTCAACGGATGAGTGCATCAACGGATGAAAACTTCAACGGATGTTCTGTTGATTAACCGTTGATAAGTGGTAGTTGTACTTACAAACAGAGGCACGTGGGTGAACAGAGATAACTGAAATGTGGCAGCCTAATTTCAGGAACATCAGAAAAAGCAGCCGTTCTACTCTAGTATAAAGAGACATTAAGTCAACAAAGTACTGGAGTGAACTGGAGAAGAAACAAGTGGAAATCTTACTTTATTAGTTTATATATCCCTGTCTTCACTTGTAAACTTGGTAATATATAAACCGAGTAGTAGCTAGTAATTAGATAAGAATTTTTCCAGAGCTGTTTAGAAAAATCTTGAGAGAAAAATTATCTAGTTTGTACTAGGATGCAGCTGTGATCAAATTCTTAGATCACAGAATTTCTGAAATACCATCTCTGGTGGAACAACAAATCCACCAGAAAAGTTTTTAAAGGTTTATTGTGTTCTTTACATTTGTGTTTGAATATATATCTGTCTGTATCAGCTTAAAGCAATTCACACACTTGTTCATCTTGAACACACAGTCTTTATAAACTGCTCAAAACTTGAAAAAGTTTTGAGATTTACATTCAACCCCCCTTCTGTAAATCTCATTGTTAGTTCTCTAGAAATAACAATTGGTATCAGAGCAGGCTCTTGACAAACAAAGAGTTTAAAGATCTTGGAATCTAACAAAGATGAGTAAGAAGGATATTGGAGTAAAAATCCCAGTTCTTGACAGAGACAGTTATCACCACTGGAAGGTGAAAATGCACCTTCATCTACTCTCCCAAGATGAAGGTTATGTAAACTGTATTGAGAATGGTCCTCACATTCCCCACAAAGTAGCCACAGTTGCTACGGCCACAATTGCTGTTGGTCAATCCATTCCAAAACCTAGAGCAGAATGGACAATGGAAGACACAGAAGAAGTCCACAAGGATAAGAAGGCTATGAACATTTTGTTTAATGGTCTTGACAAGGATATGTTTGATAATGTGATAAATTGCTCAACTGCCAAAGAGGTTTGGGACACAGTTCAGCTGCTGTGTGAAGGTACAGAACAAGTAAAAGAGAACAAGATGCAGCTTCTCATTCAACAGTATGAGTATTTTCATTTTGAAGAAAATGAATCTTTAAATGACACATTTAACAGATTCCAAAAGCTGTTGAATGGATTGAAGCTGTATGGTAGAGTGTACCAGGTGAAGGATTCAAATCTTAAATTCTTAAGATCCTTGCCAAAGGAATGGAAACCCATGACTGTCTCCTTAAGAAACTCTCAGGATTATAAGGACTTCACTCTTGAAAGATTATATGGAATCTTGAAGACTTATGAACTAGAGTTGGAACAGGATGAGGTATTGGAGAAGGGGAGAAAGAAAGGAAGTTCAGTTGCATTGGTAGCTGAAAATGAGAGGGAATGCAGACAAGAAACTGTGAGATCTACATCAAACTCCAAAGATGGTACAAGATATCAGGAATCAAGCAAAGGAAAAGAGCAAGTTGCTGAGAATGAAGACAACTCCAGTCAAGATGACTCTGATAGTGTTGATGAGCATCTTGCATTTCTGTCCAGGAGATTTGCAAAGATGAAGTTTAAGAAAAACACTAGAGCCACTAAACCTCATAAGAACATGGTGGACAAATCAAAGTTCAAGTATTTCAATTGTGGTATAAGTGGACACTTTGCAAGTGAGTGCAGAAAGCCAACTTCTGAAAAGAAGAAATTTGACCAAGTAGATTACAAGAAGAAATATTTTGATCTGCTCAAGCAAAAGGAAAGGGCTTTCATTACTCAAGAAAAAGATTGGGCAGCTGATGGAGAGGAAGAGAATGAAGATATGGAGTATGTCAACTTAGCTCTCATGGCTGATTCTGAGGAAAATGAAGTTAGTTCATCAAGCAATCAGGTAACAACTCAGGTAATCACTACTGATGTAACACAACTTACTAAAGAAGAGTGCAATGATGCTTTTAATGACATGTCTACTGAATTGTATCATTTGCGTGTGTCTCTTAAATCTCTTGCTAAAGAAAATAGTAGGATTAAAGAGAACAATCTGTTTTTAAGTAATAGAAATGCTATGTTAGAAGATAAGTTGATTGACCTAGAGAAAACCAAGCTGCATTGTATATCTGTTGAGAATGAACTAGTTGAATCTATTAAGAAAGTAGAAATACTTTCTAATCAATTAAAGAGAGAGCAAGAGGTGATTAAAGCCTGGAAAACATCTAGGGATGTTAGTGCTCAAATTGCCAAGGTCCAAGGAATTGAATCATTCTGTGAAACTGCCTGGGATAAAAACAAAAAGAAACTGGAATTAATTGATGGGCTGTCAACGGATGTGGAATCGACGGATGATGAAGGTTATCCGTTGAAGGAAGAAAATGAGCATCCGTTGAAGGTTCCTCAATTAAAACAGGCAGATGTTTCTAATAGTGAAAATCTAAAGAAACTCAACAAAAAGTTTGGTTCAACTTCCAAGAACTTTGTTAAAGAAGAAGCAAGCACATCCAAAGATGTCAGTAAGGTGAATATAGGGCACATGACCTTAGAACAGTTAAATAATAGGCTCAAGATGGTTGAGGATAAAAAGGAAACTAAAAGAAAATCTAACAGAAATGGGAAGGTAGGTGTTAACAAACATAACAATTACACACCTGATAGGTATGCTCCTAGAAAAAGCTGTGTGCATTGTAGAAGTGTTAATCATCTATCTGCTAATTGCAAATCTATTAAGAAAACCCCCATAACTGTACTCTCTTCCATGCCTAACATGTCTGCATCATCTCTACATGCTATGCCTACTATGTCTCAACAGAATCCTTATGCACATTTTGCAAACATGCCATATTTTAACAATCCTTATCTTGCTGCATTTAGTATGCCTCAAATGCCATACAATATGCCTATGTGGAATAACATGTATGCACAATCCATGCCCTATCATATTCCAAATGTGCTAAATGATTCTGTGACTAACCCTACACCTCAACCAACTACATCCAAGACCAAGGTTGACTCAAAGTTACCTAAGTCTAGAGATGCAGGAGGAATGAAGTCTAGGAGAAAGGCTAACAAGAATGGACCCAAGGAAACTTGGGTACCAAAATCAAATTGATTGATTTTATGGTGTGCAGGGAAATAGAAGAAATCTATGGTACTTAGACAGTGGCTGTTCAAGACACATGACAGGAGATTTCTCCCTGCTCACAGAGTTTAAGGAAAGAGCTGGCCCTAGCATAACCTTTGGAGATGACAGCAAAGGGTTTACTATGGGATATGGCTTGATTTCAACAAGGAATGTCATCATTGATGAAGTTGCATTAGTTGATGGTCTCAAACATAACTTACTGAGCATCAGTCAACTATGTGATAAAGGGAATACAGTTTCCTTCAATTCTGAAGCCTGTGTTGTCACTAGTAAGAAAGACAACAAAGTGGTTCTAACTGGAGTTAGAAAAGGAAATGTGTACTTAGCTGACTTCAACTCTGCAAATGCAGAATCTATTACTTGTCTCTTCAGCAAAGCAAGTTCAGCTGAGAGTTGGCTATGGCACAAGAAGCTATCCCATTTGAATTTCAAGACAATGAATGATCTAGTCAAAAAGGACCTAGTAAGAGGAATTCCTCTTGTTGAATTCTCAAGGGATGGTTTGTGTGATGCTTGTCAGAAAGGCAAACAAAGGAAAGCATCATTCAAAAAGAAGCTTGAAACAACAATTGATGAACCATTACAGCTGCTACATATGGATTTGTTTGGACCAGTCAATGTATTGTCAATTGCAAGAAAAAGATATTGCTTAGTGATTGTAGATGATTTCTCAAAGTTTTTATGGGTCTATTTTCTTGGATCAAAGAATGAAGCAAGTGAAATCATTATCAATCACATCAGGCAAGTCAATAATCATCCTGACCTGAAGGTTAGGAATATCAGGAGTGACAATGGAACTGAGTTCAAGAATTTATCAATGAGGCTGTTCTGTGAAGAAAATGGAATCATGCATGAGTTCTCAGCTCCAAGAACACCTCAGCAAAATGGGGTAGTTGAAAGAAAGAACAGATCTTTAATTGAGGCTGCCAGAACAATGCTTGAAGAATCAAAGTTACCAACATATTTCTGGGCTGAAGCTGTTAATTGTGCCTGTTTCACTCAAAATATCTCTTTGATCAATCAAGCTAAAGGCATGACTCCTTATCAGTTATTCAAGAGAAGAAAACCAACTCTAAACTTTCTTCATGTCTTTGGATGTAAATGCTTTATACTAAGGAATCAATCTGACCATAAAGGGAAGTTTGATGCAAAGGCTGATGAAGGGATATTTGTTGGTTATTCAGCTGGAAAATCTTATAGGGTCTACAATCTAAGAACCAACATTGTTATGGAATCTGTGCATGTTGTGTTTGATGATAAAAAGATTGATGGACTAACAGATGAGGGACATTATGAGAGACTCAAATTTGACAACATTGAGATATATTGTGATGATAGTGAAGAGGAGACTGATGGAGATAACACTTCAAAAGGGATTCAAAACATGCCCTTGGATAATGCACAGAATTCTGCATTCGTTGATAGAGGCAATGCAGTATCCGTTGAAAGACATGGTGTATCATCCGTTGAAGTACTAAATGAAGCATCCGTTGATCATAGTTTATCAACGGATAATCGATTTACATCATCAGTTGATAGAACTCCAAGTTCCCTGCAAAGGACCAACAACTCAGGGGGAGTTTCAACTAGTCAACACTCTGTCTCACATCATGACAATACTGAGGCCACCTCATCTAGAGCACATCTTCCACTTCAAAGGAAATGGACCAAGAATCATCCCTTTGAACTGATCATTGGTGATGCATCATCTAAAGTGCAAACAAGAAGAGCTACTCAAGATGAATGTCTGTATAGTAGTTTTCTATCTCAGGAGGAACCTAAGAAAGTGGAAGAAGCCTTATTGGATCCAGATTGGATATTAGCTATGCAGGAAGAGCTAAACCAATTTGAGAGAAACCAAGTTTGGAAGCTGGTACCCAAACCAAAGAACAAGAGTCCTATTGACACAAAATGGGTATTCAGAAATAAGATGGATGAAAATGGCATTATCATAAGGAATAAAGCCAGATTGGTTGCTAAAGGCTATTCTCAGCAAGAGGGAATAGATTTTGATGAGACATATGCTCCTGTTGCAAGACTTGAAGCCATCAGAATTTTTCTAGCCTATGCAGCTCATGCCAATTTCAAAGTCTATCAAATGGATGTCAAGAGTGCATTTCTAAATGGGAAATTAGAGGAAGAAGTCTATGTAAGTCAACCTCCAGGATTTGAAGATCCAAATTTTCCAGACTATGTATATTATCTGTTGAGAGCACTCTATGGACTGAAGCAAGCACCTAGAGCCTGGTATGAAACCTTATCAAAATTTCTTTTGGAGAATCACTTCACTAGAGGTACTGTTGATAAAACTCTCTTCTTTAGGAATGTTAATGGCTCTAGTATACTTGTTCAAATTTATGTAGACGACATAATATTTGGTTCTAAAAATGATAAACTTTGTAAAAAGTTTGCTAAGCTAATGCAAAGTAATTATGAAATGAGCCTTATGGGAGAACTAACCTATTTTCTTGGTTTACAAATTAAACAAGTTAGTAATGGAATTTTCATTAGTCAAACTATATATATTCATGATCTTTTAAAGAAGTTTGACTTAATGGAATGTTCATCTGCAAAAACTCCCATGGCCACTGCCACCAAACTTGAATTAAATAAGACTGAAAGGTCTGTGGACATTACAAGTTATAGAGGCATGGTTGGTTCACTTTTATATTTAACTGCTAGCAGACCAGATATAATGTTTGCTACATGTCTGTGTGCTAGATTTCAAGCTGATCCTAGAGAGTCTCACTTAATAGCTATCAAAAGGATTTTCAGATATCTCAAGGGTACACCAAATTTAGGTATTTGGTATCCTAGAGAATCTGGCTTTGATCTAACTGGTTATTCAGATGCAGACTATGCAGGTTGCAAAATAGACAGGAAAAGTACAACAGGCTCCTGCCAATTCCTGGGAAACAAGCTTGTATCATGGTTTAGCAAAAAGCAAAATTCAGTCTCTACTTCTACAGCTGAGGCTGAATACATTGCTGCTGGAAGTTGCTGCTCTCAAGTGTTATGGATGAGAAATCAACTCCTTGACTATGGACTTCATGTTGATAGAATTCCTATCTTTTGTGACAACACAAGTGCCATAGCCATAACAGAGAATCCTGTACAGCACTCAAGAACCAAGCACATTGATATCAAGTACCACTTCATTAGGGAGCATGTCATGAATGGTACAGTGGAACTACATTTTGTTCCAAGTGAACAACAAATTGCAGACATATTTACCAAGCCACTTGATGAATCAACATTCACAAGATTAGTAAGTGAGCTAGGTATGCTTAATTACTCTTAAAATTCATGTCCTTATTGCAATTTGAATTGAAGCCTGAAATATATTAGTTGCTAGAACAAATTTGACTTTTAACAAAGTTTATACCATCAACGGATGTTTCCTATCCGTTGAAAGTCAAAATTGCTCTATCAACGGATATTCATTATCCGTTGAAAGACAAATACATTTCTGGAATTTTTATCCGTCAACGGATAAAACTGAAGTACCTTTCAACGGATGACAATTTGCCTTATCCGTTGAAATGTCACATCAGTCGATTCAGGTGTTTCACAGCCGTTGATTCTATTTTCTTAACCGTTGATACTCATACATACATCTGTATGTATTGGTTTTAAGGGTAGTTGTTAGAATACTTACAGTTTATTCTTAACCGGCTGAAATTCACTAACATATACTTATTGATTAATCTTTTACTAATTTTTTTTTTAAAGCATATAAGCCCTTCTGATTTTTCATTTTTACTTTACGCTTTCTTAAAATTTCAAGCATTTACCATTTTCTCTCTGCAAAACCTTCAAGTTATTCTCTGCAATTTCTACTCACAACAATGGCACCAGTCGTGAAAATTATGTCTCAATCTGGGTTCATCTATGAGAAGAACAATTTCATAGCTTTGGTAGAAAAGAATGAAGCCCATTCAGACTATCACAAAATGATGGACTTCATCAAAAACTGTAAACTTAGCTATGCAATGCTGGAAGCCCCAACGATTTACTGTGAAGTAGTTGAGGAGATTTGGACAACTGCTGAGTTCAACTCCATAGATATGACTATCTCCTTCACTCTCAAAGGTAAAAATCACTGTATTAACTGTGATGATTTACAAGCATGTTTTAAATTACCTGAGAATAATGCCATGACACCACACACTGATAATGATGTATCCAGCATGTTAGATTCCATAGGTTATTCTCTTAACTCTGCTAGTTTAGGGAGTATTAGAAGAAAAGGCCTTAGGAAAGAATGGAGTTTTCTTGGGGATGCCTTTATAAAGGTTTTCTCTGGGAAAATTAGTAATTTTGATGCCATAACTTCATCTCTTGTTAATATGCTCTATATGCTTGTTTCTGATAGGTATTTTAACTTTAGCAACTATGTGATGCTAGAATTGGGTACTAGATTAGGTAACAAAGCTAATAGACCTAATAACATCTATTATGCTAGATTCTTTATGTTATTGGCTAACCATGTTGCTGAAGGTTTGGTCATAATCAATGAGAATAATAAACTCAAGTGCTGGGCACAAGAGAAAAGAGTTCTTGCAGATTTATTGAGAATGGATCTCAACAGCAGTGTGCCATTGGTATATTTACCAATCATGAATGCACCTCAGATAGGTGAGGTAATTGCTTCTACAACTCCTACTTCTTCCAACCCCTCTATTTCTTTATCTTCTAGTGTGGCCATGAAATCTGTGACAATGCCCCAACAGATTTCTACCAAGGTCACCAAAACTAAACTTTCAAAATCAAAGACAAAGAAAACCACCTCTGTTGTTTCTCAAAAGACAACAGTTGTAACACCAACCATTAACCCTGAGGGGAGTGAACAGGGTGTGAGTGGTGAGGGGAGGGGTGAACATCAAAGAAACCCCCAGGATAAGGAAGGAGAGTTAAGTGCTTCCCAAGCTAGCCAAGCCACAGTTTCTCAAAAAGCTGTGGTGGTTGAAAAGGTATCTAGCACATCCCTAGTTGCATCCTCCCAAAAGGATGTTACTATTGAAAATAGTTCCCAACCAGGAACACAGAACAAACGAGGGAGGGACACTGAAGCCAAACACTCACCAACAAAAGCTTTTATTAGAAGAAAGAAGGCTAGAACCCAATCTTCTACACAGGGTGCACACACTGCACAGATACATCCATCTGTATCTATGCCTTCTCAAACTCAGTTTGATGTGGTTCCAATAAATGTGGAGTCACAGCCCCATTCTCTCACAATAATCACACATCAATCACCAAACACTTCATCACCATCTCTGGATGTGGATATATTATTCCCATCAATTCCTGATTCTCCCTCTTTACAACTCAGGGAGGAGCCCCACTCAAATACAGGTGATCATCATCTCTTAGATGATTTGTTGGATCACCCGCAAATTCTTTCAGATATAATTGAAGGATATGTGTCACCACATCTCAAATCAATCTACACAGATTCAACAGTTATATCACTTTCAATTTCAACTTCTTTTCCTTCTTCAACGGATATCACTCATCCGTTGACAAGTGGTTGCTCTTCAACGGATAAGCTTAACAGCAGTTATCCGTTGATAACTTCAGTTTCACCTTCAACGGATATTCCACATCCGTTGATAGTCTCTCCACACATAACTGAATCAATTCCAAGTGAAGAAGACATGAATACTGTGCAATCACTCTTAAGATTGAGGGAAGGGAGTGAAAATTTGAGTGAGAGGCTGGGTTGCTCCCAGGCAAAAGGAGAGATTGAGAGCTCAAAAATGCATGCTATTTCTTCCAGCATGGCAAAAGTAAGTGAGTGGAGTACCACCTTAGTAGGTGAAGGTGAGGGAGTGAGTTGTGTGAGCCAGGGGGAGCCCCTGATGCAAGAAAATAGAGAAAAAGAGAGAAAGGCAGGTACAGTAGATATAAGGGTAGAACCAGCCATTGCTAGTGAGTCAATGATTGTGAATGATGCTGAAAAGGAAAGACAATTTCAGCAACATTACAAAGCTGTAATTGATAACATTTCCTTGGATGCTGACACTTTTACTCATCCTGTGTCAGCCTATCAAATGTTGGCTGCTCAGGGTAATGAGGAGGCAGAAAAGACACTACATCTAGTACACACAACAGAATCTCTTCAAAGGGATAAAGCTGCTATTAAAAAGATGCCTTCTACAGCTGGTGAGCCATCTGAGGAATTTGGAGTAAATTCTGATGATGATGACTCTGTTTCTTTTGATGGAAGCATGAACTTAGGGGGAGATGAAGGTCCTAGTTCAATTCCAAATCTACCTGAATGGGCTTTGACAAAGGAGTATAGATCAGGGGAATTCAATGTCTCCTTAGTCAAACAAATCAACACTATTCAACAGGCCATTCAGAACACTTCACATGCAAGTATCAAGGCTATCCTTCAAGCTCACCTGGACTCACTGCATCTCATGAAGTTGCAGCAAGTAAAGCAGAATCTGAGTATGGATGATCTCAGGAAGGATATTGCTGACTTGAA
Source organism: Apium graveolens (assembly GCF_009905375.1). NCBI lineage: Eukaryota > Viridiplantae > Streptophyta > Magnoliopsida > Apiales > Apiaceae > Apium > Apium graveolens. Next base: position 272,552,704 of record NC_133650.1, on the reverse strand, counting down.
ATCCTACAGTTCTGAAAAATTGGATTCAGTCATGCCCTATGGTACATTGCAGGACTTGGTTTTGAGATTGAAAAAGGAATCAGTTACTGAGAAAAGGCTGGCCAAGTTGGAAGACAGAGTTCAAGTTATTGAAGATTTTGTGGCCACCATTCTTCACAACCAACAATCTCAAACCAGTCTCCTAATGCAGCTGGCAAAAGCACAAGGCTTGACCCCTCTCCTTGATGATAACAAAAAGGGGGAGAGTAAAAGGGAAGGGGAAGGAGAGCCATCTACAAAAATCAAAATATCTAAAGTGCTAGTTCCTGCCATCACTACTTCTCCAATCATTCAAATCAAAGGAAAGCCTGATGGAATTGATTTGATTCAGCTAGCAGCAGCTGAAATTCAAGTGAAAGAGCAAAGGAGGAGAATTGATGAAAGGTTACAACTGTTGTTTGGCTCTACACAAGATAAATCAACATCTGTGAAATATAGCACAAAGATTGAACCAATCAACATGGAGCTCAAGCCAGTAGGGAGACATAAGGATGGAGAAGCTTCTTCCAAAGAACTACAAGCTATAATTCTCAAGCCCAATAAAAGATCCAATAAGGACTCTACAAAGAATCCTTTAAAAGAAGTGGACTTTCCTCCTCCAAAAGCTGATGAGAACAAGCTTTTAGGTATGAGTATTGCTTATCTCAAAGAGACCATGGATGAGGCTGTAAGGAGAAATAGGGCTATTATCTCTAGAGAGGGAAAGAGCATATGTGTGATGCAAGGACATCCCAAATTCTCAATAGCCAAGAAGGAAGAAGACAAGCAACTAAAGGCTGACAAAAGAGCACAAGCAAAGCTTGAACAACAGCTAAAGTCAAGTCAAGTTGAAGAAGAGAAAGGAATTGAAGTCAGGGGTGAAGACAAGATTGCAAACCTAGATGAGGTTTTTGGGAGTATATTTGGTGAGAGTATGGAAGAAAGAGAGGAATGGCAGAAGGGAAACAGAAGAAAGGCCAAGGCACATAGAAGGAGTGAAGATAATACTGAAGTAACCAAATCTATATCTAAACCACTACCTTCCATACCTGAACCTCTTGTTGCTAATCCCACTATAAACATCCATGGTGAACCAATCATTCCAAAAGAGGAACCTATTGATTGGGACACCATCAAAATGCCTACCTTTCTAACCACTCTTCCACTACCAAAGAAACAGAAAAGAAAACCCAAATCTACACCTCCCATAACCTCTAAGAAATTCACTCAAAAACAAAAGCCTAAGCCTAAGCCATCCATTTCTAAAGATGATTATGTTCACATCTGTGACATAAAAGAAATTTCAGACATTGAACTCTATCTGGATGAGCTGGAGGATGTAAGAGGAATAGCTGCTTACAGACAGCTACCAGAGAGATTAGTGTTCAGATACAAAGGAGCTGGGGAAAGAATATGGCCTCTCCACATGATTCTGAATGAAGGCTACTCTACCTTGATTAGAGTCTTTTCAGCTATACAAAAGGATTCTGGCTTTACCAAAACTGCCAAGACTGAAATTCTCAACAAGATTGCCAATATAAGGAAAACTTGGAGGGAGCCCAATGCTTTACCCAGGACTTTACTCATTCAAGAAAGGGGAATTACAATTCACAAATCACCTCATTGGTTGATGGAATTTAGAGATGATAAAGGAGTCAGAAGATTTTTCAGACTTGAAGACCAACTCAAGATTGTCAACAATGAAACTCTCAAGGAAATGCAATCTAAGTTGGATATCAGTGTTGAAGATGAAGCTGAATTCTTCAGACAACTCCAACTCCAAATTGAGGAAAATGACAAAGGGCTAGGAAAGAAAACCAGGGAACAAAGAAGAAAAAGATGATTTGCTCAGGCTAAAGGAGTATCCTTGGAAATACTGTAAATCTTCAATTTCCTTCTAGTACATACATTTTTGCAGCATTTTCAAATTTCTACTTAGTTTCAATTCATATATCTGTTAAGTGTTTTGTTATCATCAAGTTAACCCTGAATTTATGCCTACAATTCTTATAGACATAAATAGGGGGAGATTGTTAGGAATATATGTGCATTAGTTTGATGATATGTTTAACAAAACACTTAAGTAGAAATTCAGTGTCTGTAGCCTCAACGGATAAGACCACTTTGGCTATCCGTTGATGGTGTAGCTTTACTTAGAAATAAGTCTAGTGTTGTAGCATATTTCAGTCTCTGTATTTAAGATGTAATTCTTAGAAGTTGAGAGAAACTATGAGTCATGTTGACTACTAGAAGATATGCAGATAGGAAGGCCAATTGTAAATATTTTGATGCCTTGTAATTTTGTATAAATGAAGTGGTATCAACGGATGACTTAAAGACCTTCAACGGATGAGAAGCTAAGCTTCAACGGATGTCTCTAAAGCTTCAACGGATAACATCCTTCAACGGATGAGTGCATCAACGGATGAAAGCTTCAACGGATGTTCTGTTGATTAACCGTTGATAAGTGGTAGTTGTACTTACAAACAGAGGCACGTGGGTGAACAGAGATAACTGAAATGTGGCAGCCTAATTTCAGGATCATCAGAAAAAGCAGTCGTTCTACTCTAGTATAAAGAGACATTAAGTCAACAAAGTACTGGAGTGAACTGGAGAAGAAACAAGTGGAAATCTTACTTTATTAGTTTATATATCCCTGTCTTCACTTGTAAACTTGGTAATATATAAACCGAGTAGTAGCTAGTAATTAGATAAGAATTTTTCCAGAGCTGTTTAGAAAAATCTTGAGAGAAAAATTATCTAGTTTGTACTAGGATGCAGCTGTGATCAAATTCTTAGATCACAGAATTTCTGAAATACCATCTCTGGTGGAACAACAAATCCACCAGAAAAGTTTTTAAAGGTTTATTGTGTTCTTTACATTTGTGTTTGAATATATATCTGTCTGTATCAGCTTAAAGCAATTCACACACTTGTTCATCTTGAACACACAGTCTTTATAAACTGCTCAAAACTTGAAAAAGTTTTGAGATTTACATTCAACCCCCCTTCTGTAAATCTCATTGTTAGTTCTCTAGAAATAACAAGTTCTTTAAATTGCCTTCTTAAATCAATCATTAAAATAAATTCCTATTTATTAGGTCTTATATATTTAGCGTCGCGCTTCCATGTTCAATATTTTTATAATTCGACCCTATTTGCACTCTTACGAGATTTACAATCATAACTTCAAATTTCGTTTACACTACTGATCATTTAACATATCGACTCCTTTGCTAATAACATTCTTCCTTTAGAAAAGTCTGAAAATTTTCTCAATCTTCTTAGAACATACTCGGCTTCTTGTAAATCGACATATTCTTTGAATTCTAATAGTCTCATAAATTGGATGAATAGTTTCTCTGTATATTGGTTCTGTCATTAAACTTATCAAACAAGATTTGCACTCTTCTGTTAGGAACAATCAAATCTTTTTCATAATAAGGGGTCCATTTAGCCATCTAAATGAACCATACTAACTTCTAGAACAAGTATTCTCCTGGATAATCTGAATCTTATCACAAACAAGAAACTCAAGTAGTAGTTTGACAACCAAGTTTTTAAAACTTATTTTGTTCGAAGGACTTTTAGAAAAATTTGTTAAGAAAATCTCTTTTGAAAACTATTTAAAATTTTGAAAATCATACACCTGGTTGTCATTACTATATGAGTTGGTTGTTGTCCTTCTAAACCACTACAAGGTATCAAATTAGAGAAACAATCAGATAAGAGCCCATTCATTTCCATATATCCTCTACCTCTTATTGGGTCCATTTTTCCTCCATTGGTCGACAAAAACTCCAGTTACCATTGCATATTATCTTATTCATAACTTCATTTCTAGTCTTCCATACTGGCAATACTCCCATCATCATCCCTTACGATTACTAAATATAACAGGTGTATCCAATAATCATCAAATATATCCTATAAAACAAGATCAGCTAATATCACATCACATTCCTACTACACGTATCACGTTTGGTCATAACATCATCATCCAATTTCAAGAAAACTCTCGATTTCCAATCTTCTCAAACTCCTCTAAAATCCATCTAGCTCACTCTACAAGATAATTATGGGTGGCATACTTACTAGTAGCTCCATATTACCCGGTAGCAGCTATCCTTCGTAATACATAAATCCTCTCTCTAGGTTCCTTCTCACCTTTCTTAATACCTCGTGTACTCACCATATATTGTAGCTCTCGAATCCATCCGCATAGGTGTTGTTACTTCATAAGACGGGTTTTAAACTGATGGTATAGAACAAGGTGTAGGGTAGACAGAAAAGATGCACTCACAGCTGAATATCCGGTAGAACCAGAATCAGCATGTGGGGGATCCTCGAATAGGTAGTCTCACATCAAAGGATGGGACAATAGCTTAAAAAGGTGCAACCGTCGTAACAGGAGGTGATATGGCTAACACCGGTAGAAGAGCAGGGCGTGAATCAGATGATGGTCCTCTGATTAAAGGCTCCGAATGATCATACGATCCCGAGATAAAAGAATCTACCATCGCCACTTTCGGAAAATCACGTCTCTAGATAAGAATCTCGAATATCATCGTGAATCATACCAAAACCTATTATACAGTCGCATTCAACCTCTCGACGTCCTACCTTTCTATTTCTTAATCCTAATCCTAACCCTCTATCCATTCCCGATAACTAGGCTTGTTTTAGTGACTTGTAACCTGTAGTTCTGATACTAAACCTGTGACACCAAACACCCAATATATAAACCCGGGTCAGAAGTTTGGGGTTCACAACAAACACCCAATATATAAACCTGTATATAAAATATTATATGCATTGACCCTTCTCTACACAACCACGTATCGCAACAGGTTAAAGTATGAAAACAAGCCACAACCTTAACTTTTATTACATCGTACCACATCCCAACTAGTTCAACTTACAAATGATAATGATATCGTTCTTACAATCTTGCATAACTCATCTACAATATAAAGCTTCTGCTAGCTCGATCCAACTTAACCTGGAATCCTAGCTCGCACACTGGACTCGGAATCCTTGTTACCAACAATTTCCTTTTCAACTGTTGAAAACATAAAAAGGTTTGCAAGGGTGGGTTAACTAGCTCAGCAAGTCATAATAGCAATAAGTGAGGTTAAACAATGATCAATTGAAATAATTCAGAAGAATCAAGTTTCTAGATAAGCAATGATTAGAATTGGATATTCACTTTTCATTTTTAAAAGCCAAGGTTAGGCTGCTGATCAATCGCACACTAACCCCGAGTAAGGCACACACCTTTGCTCTCTATACTGGATCCAAGGCACGCATTGGACTAATATGACCACGAATCTGGTCTGACCAGGAATCCGGTCCGACCAGGAATCCGGTCCATATTTATAAAACCATCCAATTCTAAAATGATTCTATATGATAACCATTATAATTCAATAAAACAAATTCACAATTAACATTGATAAAGCATTTATCTCGGAGCATAAGATATTTCATAAGTATCGCCAGGGTTTATCAAGGTATATATATGAAGAACGGCTTCAAGCCTGTTGAAAAATCAGGTATCTGATGAATAATGGTTTAATGATAATACAGGGTGTAGATCTTTGATATCATAGGGTATTATGGGGTATGTAAGTTTCTGTATGCTCAAGAAATTATGTTTCAGTATTTGGTTTATGGTGTGTATGTATTTGTGGAGTAGTATTGTATTTGTATGGTTAATATCTGGGAAATCAATTGTTGGTGGTTTACAAGAAAGAAAGCTTATAACTCAAGCTCAATGATATGATCAGGGTTCAAGGTTGAATAGTTTAAAGCGCTTGCAATATAAAACATGATTAATGTTGAATACTAGCAACATGTTATGAGAATGTTCAAAAATATTTACAATTTATCTCAAGAAAGGTTCAGAAGTACTTGCCTTATCACATATGATTTCCAACCTTACTTGTACTCATCTAACAGTTCTATTCGTCAATCATTTTCCTTCTTTTTTCTATGCCTTGCTTATATTTATCGATCACTTGCTTTCTTTTTCTACGCTTCAGTTCTATTTACTGGTCACTGACTTTCTTTTCTATACCTCGCTTACTCTGCTAGGCATCACAAATATCCATCAATATTCAATCTCATATTATTATAATCATCACATAGACGTCATAAGCTTTTATCTACCCTTCGTTTTACCCAAATCCGAATTACGGATTGAAAGTTATGACCAAAACAGTCAAACAATGCACATACAGTCGTATTATATATCAATATGTTCACATATAGCACATAGCACGTAAGATATTCGATCAAAATAATGTTTCAGAGAAGATTTGGGGTTAAAATGATTTTCCACGTATTTAATACGAATTTTTAAATATTTTTCGGAATTAAAACATGTCTCCAAATCATTTTATAATTAAATTATAGGGTTCGAACACCCGAATCCGACTTTAGAATCATTTAATAATAATTATCGAGCTTTGCCAATAATTTAAAATAATATTTTAAAGCTCGAAACTAATTTTCAGGATTTTTATATCAAAATAAATAATTAAATATAATTAAATAATCAACTAAGACTAATTAATAATCAACTTAGATTAATTAATAATTAATTAAATTAATTAATCAATTAATCAATATTTAAATTAATTAACAAATTAAATAATTAATTATCAACTAAAATTAATTAATTAAATAATTAAGATTTATTTTTGAATTAAAAGTAATTTTCAGAAAATAAATAATAAATTAAAACCATTTTCTGAAAATAAAATAATCAGAAAATATAATTTTTATAAATTTTGGAAACAGAATATATTTTTTGTAAATTTTAGAAACATAAATCTTATTTTTACAAACTTTTAAACTGCAGGGACCAAAATATCAGTTTTTGTAAAACAGGTGGGGTAAACGGCAATTTCGCCGTCTTCTCCGGCGAGTCACCAGCGGAGACACCGCCGGCCAGCTGAAACCACCCAGAACTATGCCAGAAATTGCAGATCAGTTGTTCAGATGGCCGGGAATCTCATCGTAGCTTTGAAATCTCCAAACATCGTTCCAGTCGACCAAAAAATCGACTGGAACTTTTCCGATTCCGGCGAGCTTCACAACTCCGGCGAGCTCAATCCGGTTATCCTCTGTTCTCCAAACTTACATCATTCTTTTTTTTTCAACGATCTACAAACTTGTAGCAACAATTTCATCTAATAACCCCTAACAAAGAAACGCCTAATTTTCAATTAAGAACATTCAAACACATAAACTCTAGTTCTTCAATTCGAGAATCAAACAACAATTTTAACATGTTATCGAACTCTAAATTCATCATATAATATACCAAAATGATCAGGAAAAAAAGATCTACATGATTCAAGCATCAATTCGTATAAACAACATCAACATCAGAAATTCCTCTTTTAATCACTAATAAATTTGAATTAAAATAAGTAAATAAGAAAATGACCTTGATTTCTGCACTGAAATGGATGGTTGATTATGAAAGAGCTTTTTGAGAGCTTCGATTCGGTATATGGCACGCTCGATTCCGAGTTCGATAACGCCTTCGGATTTGAGTTTGATTTTCAAGAACGCGACGATTAATTAGGGGTTTCTCTGTATTTTCTATGTTTTTACTGATCGATTATGATTATACGAGTAAAATGAAATAAGAAATAGGCTTTTTATATTTATGGAATATTAATACGTGTTGGATCGTGTTGGATCGAAAAATAAGTTACTTAGCCGCTAAGTAACTGCAAAAATAATCCGATTTGATACCCGTATTGGATAATTATCCAAACTGGGCTTCTTATAAAACACTTTATAAGAAAATAATGTAATAATATCCCGTCTTTCGAGAATACGGGTTTTATTGATCTATCGAAATGATTATCGTATCGAAAATTTTGCGCTGGGACGCGCACGGGTCAAACCGTAATCCAGATCTAAAAAGTCAAAACACGGAAAATATCTGGAATTTTTAGATTAGGTTAGGAAAGAGTTTTCCGAAGAGTTTCGGGTTGTAAAAACGTAAAAAAGGTTGAAATTGGACAATTCCCGACTTTATAAAATAGTTTTGTAATTATTCAGAAAATAATTAATAAATTTATAAATCATTATAAAATTATATAACAGTCCAAAAATTACCAGAAAAATACCATAATTACCTACTACCTCCGTCCCCCTTATTTCTTTACAGTTTTTTTCACATGCTTGACACGTATTTTAAAGCAATTATAAAGTATATTCCCGTAATTTATTTCGAAACTTTTTTTTTGTATAAAAGTTTGAACATTACATTTTTATTTAAAATAAAAAATATATTAAAAATATTTATGCAACTACATTTAATAAGAGCATTAAAGTGCGTGTCGAGCCCCCGTCCCCCAATGTAAAGAATTGAGTGGGGACGGAGGGAGTATATTTTATTCTTGACATAATAAATTAACATACCTATACTTTATCACATATAAACATCCACATATCAACAGTAATCATCAGATAATTCACCAAAAATCACATAATAATAACATAATAATTATTTATCGATAAAAAAATTATTACACGTTATGTACCGGATATTGCAAAAACTGCTAAGGATATTTGGGATACAATCCAAATCATATGTGATGGAACTGAACAAGTGAGGGAAAATAAGATGCAACTTCTAATTAAGCAGTATGAGCATTTTTATTGTGAAGACAATGAATCCTTAAGTGATATTTTTAGTAGATTCCAAAAAATACTAAATGGAAGCCTATGATTGTCTCTTTAGGAAATTCTCAAGATTACAAGGAGTTTACTTTGGAGAGACTGTTTAGAATTCTAAAAACTTATGAGCTTGAGTTGGAACAAGATGAGCAGATAGAGAAAGAAAGGAAGAAGGGAGGATCTATAGCACTGGTAGATGAACAAGAGAGAGTGAAAGAGATGAAGGTTGAAGCTGTGGAATCTGCACCAAACTCTAGGGTTTGTGAAGGAAAAGGAACAGGGCTAGTAGCTGAGCATGAAGATCATCTCAGTCAGGATGAAATGGAGGGCATAGATAAACATCTAGCTTTCCTGTCAAGAAGATTTGTTAAGCTCAAATTCAAAATGAATTTTGGAGCATCCAAGCCAAATAGAAACATGGTGGATAAATCTAAATTCAAGTGTTTCAAATGTGGCTTGAGTGGTCATTTTTCAAGTGAATGTAGAAAGCCTGATTCTGAGAAAAAGAAGTTTGAGCCTGTGGATTACAAAAATAAGTACTTTGAATTGCTCAAACAAAAGGAAAGGGCTTTCCTGACTCAAGAAAATGACTGGGAAGCTGATGGGGTAGATGAAGATGAAGATGAAGAAACAAGCTATGTCAATCTAGCTCTAATGGCCAAATCAGACAAAGCAAAAGTCAGTTCTTTAAGCAATCAGGGAAATAGAAAGAATCTTTGGTATTTGGATAGTGGTTGCTCAAGGCACATGACTGGAGATTCTACCCTACTCACTGAGTTTAAGGAGAGAGCTGGCCCAAGCATTACTTTTGGAGATGACAGCAAAGGGTATATTGTGGGATATGACTTGATTTCTAAGGATAATGTCATCATTGAAGAAGTTGCTCTAGTGGATGGACTCAAACATAATCTTTTGAGTATCAGTCAGCTATGTGATAAGGGCAACTCAGTAACATTCAATTCAGAAGCCTGTGTTGTTACAAACATAAAAAAAAACAAAAAGGTTCTCACTGGAGTGAGAAAAAGGAAATGTGTATCTAGATGACTTCAACTCATTAAGTGAAAATTTTGTTACTTGTCTCTTCAGCAAAGCAAGTCAAGATGAAAGTTGGTTGTGGCACAAGAAATTATCCCATATGAACTTCAAGACTGTGAATGAATTAGTCAGGAAAGATCTTGCAAGAGGCATTCCTCAAGTTGAGTTCTCAAAGGATGGTCTATGTGATGCATGTTAGAAAGGAAAACAAATCAAGGCATCATTCAAAAAGAAGCTTGAATCTACAATTGAACACTACAACTATTGCACATGGATCTGTTTGGACCAGTCAATGTGTTGTCAATCTCAAAAAAAATATATTACCTAGTGATTGTGGATGATTTCACAAAGTTCACTTGGATATACTTTCTCAAATATAAAGATGAAGTTAGTAAAACCATTATCAATCATGAAAAAATATATTGCCTAGTGATTGTGGATGAAGTCAACAATCATCCATGTGTCGCAATCTTCGAGAAATATTGAAAAAATCTTCAATAATACCCTGCCAATTCTAAGAAACTTCTCAATTCTATTGATGTCTTTGGCCTTTTCTACAATTCCCAAAGCTATCTTTAAATACTTTGCATGGTCCTTTTCTGATTTTAAGTAAATCAAGATACCATCTATATGCACACTTACAAACTTATCCAGATACTCTTTAAAGATTCTATCCATCAAGTTCATAAATATTGCTGATGTATTGGTCAATCCAAAAGATATTACTAGAATTTCATAAAGACCGTACTTAGTTTTGAAAGCTGTCTTCGGTACGTCCTCAGGTTTAATCTCCAATTGGTGATATCTGGATCTCAAATTAATTTTAGAAAGATACTTTGCTCCTTTTAGCTGATCAATAATTCATCGGTTCAGGGTAACATATACTTGTTCTTAATAGTATATTTAGTGAGCTCCTGATAGTCGACACATCATCTCATTCTTCCATCTTTCATCTTAACAAATAACTCTGGTGCATCCCATGGGGACACACTGGGTCAAATCACTCCTTTGTTTACAAACTCTTGCAATTGCTTTGCTAACTCCTTCATTTCAACTGGCGCCATTTCGTACGGGGCCCCTAGACACTGGTTCTGTCCCAGGTGCTAAGTCGGTCGCGAACTCCATTTCTCTATCTAGAGGAAGTCCTGGTAGCTCATCTGGAAACACATTGACCACTAGAATATATTCAAGTTTTGCTGGCTCCTTACTTCTATCTATTACATAAGTAATGAAATGCTCACATCCTTGTCGCAGTAACTTCTTAGTTTGGATAATCGTTAAGAACTTCTTTGCTTTCCTCTGACCTCTAATCATCACTACTGTCTCGTCCGACGTCTTCAAGATTACCTTCTTATTACGATAGTCTAACTGAGCATCATGCTTAGATAGCCAGTCCATTCCTAAAATAATGTCAAAGTCTCTTAACTTAAATGGCATCAAGTTAGCACCAAACTTATTTCCACAAATCTCAATCTCACAGTCCGTACACAATTGGTTAACAAATACATGCTCTCAATTTGCTAATTCTACAGTCATAATCTCATTTAACAATTCAACTAGATAATTCAACTTATCAATAAAATCTCGAGAAATAGTTGATTGAGACTTCCCGACTCTACCAACACTTTAGCACATAAGGATTCACAGTAACTATTCTTGTCATCACATCCGTACTTTGAATAACATCTTTCATAGACATATCATAAACTCTTGCTCTTGGAGGCTTATTCACTATCAGAGTAGATCCCATAATTCTTAGCGCATCACGGACTGAGGCTGATGATTTACAATCTATGTCATATGCCCTGGTTTCCCGCACTTGAAACATGTAAATCCAATGGATGAAACTTTGTCCGCTTAATTCTTGGTAGATTGATTTTTGCTTTATAAAGAACAACAATACAGCAAAACAACTAGAAGGATCCATAATTCAATCAACTAATAGTTGAAAAGATAGAATTAGTAATGATTTGAATATAAATGAGACAACCAAATTGGTACTTAAGATGACCAGTCTTTCACACCATATGGCATACAGCATATGATTAGGTGGCGTCCTGTTAGGACAACGGATCTCGGCCCTGCGTTTTACGATATGAATTTCTATATAGAGTTCGAACAGAACGTTAACCTTAATCGCTACGGTGCAAGATATTCAAATCCACGTCTTCTACTGTATTCCTCGATTCTCCTTGGACGAAGTGTGGGCTTCGATCTCCCAAGGAGTGTACCTCTCCTGATAGCTCCGAAAATCCAAAACCCTAGCTGGCTCCTTGAAAAAAATGCTTGCTTCTCTCAAACCTTAGGATCTTATTTCGTTTTTTATGTTCTCACGTTCACGCCTTCCTAGCTTCAGAAGAATTAGAATATTTAGAGGCTACAAAAGGGATCATGAATAATTAGGTCGGGCCTTCAAATGACATTCTGGGCCAAGCCCAATGTCATTAAATATTAATTCAATCCACTAAAGAATTAATATTTACACTACCTTTCCTAATTCCGTAATTTAATCTTTTAATTCGACTCCCATATTATTTGCTTATTAAATTTCCCATATTTAAGATATCGCATGTCCATTAATTAAATTAATTTCTGAAAATTAATTTAATCAACATCTTTTATCCTTGATTATCCACTCAACCTCATAATTATGCAAGAACAAATCTGCCTGCAGGACTAAAGCACAATTATCTTTATGAGCTTTCAAGAGAACATCATCACCCAAAAATATTCTTCGGCCATGGTTTCCTTTTTTAGTTAGTATCCCACTATGTATATAATGTCATTTGCCCAATACAAAAATTTGCAGTTTAAAATAAATTACTTATTGTATGAATCAAGGCATGTGCATTAAATACAAGTGTCAATCAATATATCCGGATTAAGAACCTAAGCAATAATAATATCGTAGAATCTTAGTTCTTCTTTATTGTCTGAATAAAAGAAAGAATTATTCTACTATTTCGATCCCGTTCAATATACACAAGTATTATTCAATAATCAAGAAAACTATTTCTAAATAATACTTCAGTCGTTCCAGTGGTTTGTCTAATACCACTTAGACTGTGAACCTTTACTATATTATATAAGGAGTCTGATAATCTAATCTTCTGCTATCCCATTTGATACTAGATTGTCTATAATATATAATATACAGACATTGTGAAAACATGCATTCAAGATTCTCAAAAGATTATTATATACTTTCAAACGAATAGTTCAGTATATACCCTAACAATCTCCCACTTATACTTAAGCTATTCTTTGAGTATATCAGGGTTTATTATAATCAATCCACCACCAACTATATACCTATGTGACTAAGTGTCTGTCATACCCCCAACTTAAACAGCAAAATAAATATAGCTATTACATCATTTTAATGAAGAATACACAACCAAAACCAAGATCTTACAGTTTAGGGTTTGGAACAGCCCAACACTACCAACTATTACATCTGATTACAAATACCGAGTCCTCAAGCAACTATTATTACTTATTCTACCTGAGCTCGAACATAAGCATCAGCATCACAAGTCTTACGGGCAGTCTGCTTGAATCTAACCATAGCTGCTAGCTGTAATATCAGGGTAAAGCAAGGAGTGAGCCAAATGCTCAACAAGTGCTAACAGTACGACACAAAACATAAATTGAGATATACTTTTAAGAATGACAATGGAAAGACATAACTAATGATAACGAGAGATAAAACTATGTGAGATGGCATCATTTTGCTTGCATCAAAACAATTTTAAAATCATGTCTTAATCAAAATCATTTTATGACGCTACGGATTACAGCCGGTGATCAGCCGCGAAGTAATCCCGAACCTCGCTGGGTTCTAAAACATTAACGGGAATCCCTAGGCAACTTTTAAGCCTAATATAAGTGTGGAAATGACTCGCGTCTCAGTCCAGATCCACTATTCAAGAAAACATTTATCTCCCTTTGGGACTGAAAACCCACATTTTATTTATTTCAAAAGCTGATGCCGAATTGTAACAAAATCTCTTTTAACAGTAAATATTTTTATTAAGGGATTATAGATTAACTCGAAACATGGGAAATATGGTACTAAATCTCAGGGCCATGATTCACAAAACTTTACTCTATTAGGGTAACCAAAAGGTTTTCATATGTCAGAACTTGGACAGGAAAATATGGTGAGACTAATGGATAATATGAAGGGGTAATGCCAAACTGGGCTCAAAGCAATGGTTTCTCGTCAAGGTACAGGTGTTGGATCATTAAGAAGATAAGCTTCACGAATACTATGGGTGTTAAGGTAATGATCTCTAGCTCAGGATGTATATATATCAGAATTGTCAAGCTTTAGGATAGGAAAGAGGGTATCAATCAATGAAGAATCATGTTGGTAAGTTTCTGACTATCAGAGTTCAAGGTAAGGTTCTATAGGGGTTCAAGTATCAGGATGAGATATCAATACTTAGGAATTATCAGCATGTTAATCAAGAGGATCAATCAAGTAATATAACAACTCTTTATTTTATCATGGCATTTAACTGTCATGAAAAGACTTTTGAACTACTTGTAATACATACTCGAGGGTTCATGGCATTTCTATATAATTCAAAGATAAGCGAGAGATACGCTTGATTTAAACATATCAAAATGACTCAGGATAATTGCATCGATATATATGAACTGTTTATAGTAAATATGAAGGTCAAGTTGAATCACTTGCCTTGAGATAGGCTGGTCTGGTCTGACTGGTAGGAGCAACTGGAGCTTCACTCGACTTTTATGGCAAGTTTTCCCTCGTCTCGAGATCCTACATAAATAATAATAATCCTCATTATAATATATTCTTACCATCTTAACCTATTTACAACCCGAAATTAAACATGGATGGCACTTAGGCCTATACGCACATAATTTATATCCACCTTTATATTTCAAATGTACACACGTAGCCACATAATCACATATCGTATATTAATATCAAATAACACCATATATACCATAATGCAACACTAGGCTTGGATGATCTCGACTCACCACTTAAGTCACTTAGTCGCTAAACTAGACAAAGTCTTCAAATTTTGGCTCCCTAACTCGATGTGCCTTTCCTAAATTATCCAAAACCTATTGACCCTCACTTGTGCCTTTTTCTCTACTGACCTTATACCATCTTACAACTATGGTGGTCGACCTAATACTCACTTCTAAGTGTTCTAAAACTATGTGATAAGTGATAGTGCTCACTGGTGCAAATTTCAGAATGACAACTATAGTTTCTTGAGTGCATTAGGCACTCTTAAACTACAAGTTTTCCTTCAAAACTTTTACACAAGACTCTCCTGACCTAAGGTCATCTCACAAGCTTGATGTGGCTCAAGGGCCTGGCTTGGGCCTTCTTGGGCCTAAGCTAAAAGTCCAAGGTTCCCCTGCTTTTCTGGGCAGAAAACGCCCTGACTTGAATTAACTTGTGACACATGGTTCTAACTCATATCCTATGAACTATGGTTGGAAAAACTTCTCTAATACTCCCTCAAACTAAGGCCCAATTGGGCCTAATGAGGGCCTACCCATGACATGGTCAAATCTCCCTATTTCTAAGTTGCAACAAAACTGTCCCCTGCTGGAAAGATTTTGTGATTCTACTTGTGCACCTAACCAAAAGACATGCAAACCTCCAAAAAACTCCTAAAACCTTTTATATACTCCCAATACTAACTTCTGGTGGTTTGGGCCTCAAAGTGCACATCAATGACATGGTCAAAACTCACTCTAAACCTCAGGGTACTAAACTGATTTTCTGCAGAAACTATAACTCTCATTTTCCAAGGTTTTGACTTGACAAACTCAACTAACAACAACTCAATACTTAAACCAAGACTTATACATGGTAATCTACTGAACTAACTCCCTTATTCTCAAAATAACCTTGAGTGAGATCATCCATGCCCAAAAACAACAACATGCAACTAAATATATAACATGCAACTCATGGAAAACACATAACAAGATTTCGGCTAGGCATAAAGTTTTAAATGCTTGCAAAATCGACTTGCACCTAATACTCATCCTTAATAATCATGAAATATAACTTCTTTTAAGTATTAATAAGAAATTTATCATGGAAACAATCTATTTTAAGCACACCTATTTCACATTTATAGATTTTTAAACATAACAACATGATTTCGAAAAGAATAGCATGCAAAACATGGTTGATCATCATTTTAATGTCTTAAAACAAGCATGCATGGCTAAACATAACTATATAATGAAATTTCAGTAGCATGCAAAGGATTTTAAAGCATGATATCTCCATAAAATACTTAGTTAGAACATATACATAATATATCTCATAGAGAGCTCTTGAATTCACAAGAATCAAGAGTTTCTCTTTGGAGATCACATAAGAACTACACATGCATCCATGGAACTTCAACTTCCAAGTCTCAAAACACTTGGAAAGGATATAAGATGAATGTAGGTAAAAGATTTACACTTGGGAAGATGAAGAATGAATTGAAAAATGGAAGGGGGTGGGGGATTTGGCCTTCGGCCGAGAGCAAGGTGGGAGGGGGGAAAGAGAGAAAATTTGTGGTGTGTTGGAGTGTGGAATGAGTGGAATGATTTCTCCCACTTTGATTTTTTTATTTTATGCTTTTTGGTTGACAAATAATGAGTGGAAGTGAGAACTTACAAAAATGTCATTTAGCTAAAGTTAGGCCATTTTGCATGCAAGGCTAATGTAGTAATTTGGTAATAATCAAATGAGTTAGTGGGGTTGGAAAAGTCTTATTTGTCCTTTGAGAGAATAGAAGGGTGATTTGCATGCATGGTCTCTTATGTAATTTGATAAATATGACAACTAAAATTTATAATGATTTATTTTTATAAAATAAAATACAAGTTCAAAAATTATAAAATTTATACCATAAAATAACTTGGATTTTTAGAGACTTTATAAAATCATTTTCAAAATTTGTGAACAAAATACCTTTTAAAAGAAAAAATTTCCAAAGCTTAGAATATTCCTTATAAATCAAAAATAAAGAAATTAAATAAACTCTTGCTTTGAAAAATCATATACTACACAAAGCAAATTTATAATGCAGAAATTTTCACTCACACTAGCTTACAATAATTGAATATATTTTTATTTGACTTTAATATTATACGAAATTCACAAATAATATTACATAAAATGCCGGTCGTAACATCCTCTCCCCCTTAAGGGATTCTGTCCCCAGAATCTAAGAGAAAAGATGAGGATGCCGGGAACGCATATCAGACTCTAACTCCCAAGTCGATTCTTCGACCTTAGGGTTCCTCCAAAGCACTTTTACTAACTTTACCGACTTATTCCTAAGACTCTTTACTTGCCAGTCGAGTATTTTAACCGGTTGCTCCACAAATGACAGGTCTGCCTGAATTTCTACAGGTTCATATTCTATCACATGGCTAGCGTCAGGATTGTACTTCTTAAGCAACGACACATGGAACACATTATGCACATGCCGATACTGAGGTGGTAAGGCCAACTCGTAGGCGACCTTTCCTACTTGACTCAAAATCTCAAAAGGGCCTATGTATCTAGGTGCTAACTTCCCTTTCTTGCCAAATCTCATCAACCCTTTTCTAGGTGACACCTTCAGCAACACAGCTTCGCCAATTTGGAATTGAACGTCCTTACGTGCTGGATCCGCATACTTCCTCTGTCTATCTTGAGCAGCAAGCAACCTTTTCTGAATTAACTTGACCAAGTTATGCAACTGTTGTACCAAATCCGAGCCGAGAATTCTTCCTTCTCCTACTTCATCCCAACTTGTTGGTGATCTACATTTCCGCCCGTACAAAGCTTCGTATGGTGGCATGCCGATACTGGAATGA
Organism: Apium graveolens; assembly: GCF_009905375.1. Taxonomy (NCBI): domain Eukaryota; kingdom Viridiplantae; phylum Streptophyta; class Magnoliopsida; order Apiales; family Apiaceae; genus Apium; species Apium graveolens. Next base: position 272,535,082 of record NC_133650.1, on the reverse strand, counting down.
TAGCTGTTGTTGTAAGAGAATTCAATCAACGGCAAGTGATCGTCCCAACTTCCTGCAAAATCGATTGCACAACTGTGCAACATGTCTTCAATTATTTGAATTGTCCTTTCGCTCTGACCATCAGTCTGCGGGTGGTATACCATGCTCATATTCAATTTCGTGCCAAGACATTCCTGAAATTGCTTCCAGAATCTCGAGTTAAATCGGGGATCTCTGTCTGAAACTATTGATACGGGTACTCCATGCCTTAATACGATTTCGCGCACATACAGATGAACCAACTTGTCCAGTGACGACTTCTCATTTATTGGAAGGAAATGCGCCGACTTCGTAAGATGATCAACTATAACCCATATTACGTCATGTCCGGATTTCGTTCGCGGTAGTCCTACTATAAAGTCCATAGCGATATTTTCCCATTTCCATTCTGGAATCTTCAGGGGCTGAATTAATCCGCTTGGTCGTTGATGTTCTGCCTTTACTTTCTGATAAGTATAGCACTTCGCAACCCATTCTGCCACGTCTCGCTTCATATTTGGCCACCAAAAGTTCTTCTTTAAGTCTCGATACATCTTGGTGCTTCCCGGGTGGATTGAAAATTTCGAATTGTGGGCTTCATGGAGGATCTCATTCTTTAATTCAGGTATATGGGGAATCCATATTCTGGATGAAAACCTTAGTATCCCTTGCTCATCCCTTTGAGTATTAATCTCCTCTCCAGATAACCTTATTATTCTCTTTTTCCATTACTTCCTCTTGACACTTCTTTATCTTTTCCACTAGTATTGGCTGAAAGGTCATTGAACGACAAACTTCCTCGACTTTTCCATAAGCACAAAGTTCCAATTCCAATTTTTCGATTTCTTCAGATAACTCTTTTGATGTTATCATCATATTCAATCTCTCCTCCCTACTCAGAGCATCGGCCACTACGTTCGCCTTTCCAGGATGGTAATTTATCGAGCAGTCATAGTCCTTGATCAATTCCAGCCATCTCCTCTGCCTCATATTGAGCTCTTTCTGAGTAAAAATGTATTTAAACTCTTGTGATCCGTGTAGATTTCACACTTCTCTCCATAGAGGTAGTGTCTCCAAATCTTGAGTGCGAACACTATGGCGGCTAGTTCCAAGTCATGCGTCGGGTACTTTAACTCATGCGGCTTCAACTGTCTTGACGCATATGCGATCACTTTACTGTATTGCATCAACACACAACCCAAACCCTTATGTGAAGCGTCGCTGAATATTACAAAATTCCCTTGATCATCTGGAAGTACAAACACCGGAGCTGTTACCAACTTCTGCTTTAACTCTTGAAAGATATCTTCACATTCTGCACTCCATTCAAACTTTTGATTCTTTCTGATTAACTTGGTCAATGGCGTGGCGATCTTCGAGAAATCCTTGATGAATCTTCTATAGTATCCGGCCAATCCTAGAAAACTTCGCACTTCCGTAGGAGTCTTTGGCCTCTCCCAACTCATAACTGCCTCAATCTTTGCCGGATCCACTTTAACTCCCTCATTTCCAATAACATTCCCCCAAAAATTGAACTTCCTTTAACCAAAACTCACATTTGGTAAACTTGGCATACAACTTCTCTTGTCGGAGTATCTCCAATGCTATCCAGAGGTGCTGCTTATGTTCTTCTTCCGACTTAGAATAAATAAGGATGTCATCAATGAATACCATGATAAATTTGTCAAAATACTTCTTAAATACCCGATTCATCAGATCCATAAATGTGACCGGAGCGTTGGTCAATCCAAACGGCATTACTAGGAATTCATAATGCCCATATCTGGTCCTGAATACGGTCTTAGGAATATCTTCTTTTTTGATCTTTAATTGATGGTATCCCGATCTCAAATCAATCTTCGAAAAGCATTTTGCTCCCTTCAACTGATCAAAAAGGTCATCTATCCTTGGTAGCGGGTAGCGGTTCTTGATCGTCACCTTATTCAACTCCCGGTAATCTATGCATAGACGCATACTCCCATCTTTCTTCTTTACAAACAGAACAGGTGCTCCCCATGACGACGTACTTGGTCATATCACTCCTTTATCCAATAATTCTTGTAGCTGACTCGCCAACTCTTTCATTTCTGCTGGTGCCATCCTATACGGGGCCTTTGAAACTGGTTCCGTGCCTGGAGCAAGGTTGATCTCGAACTCAATTTGTCGATCTGGTGGTAAGCCTGGTAGTTCGTTGGGAAACACATCGGGGAACTCGTTAACTACAGGAATATCTTCCATGCTGAGGCTGCCTCTCTCTGAATCCACTACATATGCCAGGAACGACTCACAACCTTTTCTAAGTAACTTCTTAGCCTGAATAATTGTAAGAAATAGTTGCTCTTACCTCTGCCCCTTAAATACTACCTTCTCTCCACTCTTCATCTTTAAATACACTCTCTTGGTCTTACAATTTATCTGAGCGCTATTCTCTCCTAACCAATCCATTCCTAAAATTATATCAAACTCTCCCAACTTGAAGAGTATCAAATCGGCTGAGAACTTATACCCCGGAATATCAATCTCACACTTTGGACAAAATTGATTCACAGGAATCTTCTCTTGGTTCGCAATTACCACATTTACTACCTCACTCATAACCATTTTATCACATTGGAGCTTATCAACAAAAGATTCTGATATGAAAGATCTTGTTGCTCCCGAATCAATCAATACTTTAGCTTTGACATTATTGAGTAAAAGTGTACCTGCTATCACCTCCGAATTCTGTACAACATCCTTCATCTTCAAATCAAATGTCCTTGTTGTTGCTTGTGGGGTTGGTGTAGGTGGTGGAGGTAATGCCAATACCTCAGCTGACACGCTTGCACTGGTACTTGCCACATTCATCAGAGCTTTGACTGGTCCGGTTGCCTTACACTCCCTAGCCATGTGTCCAGTCTTCCCACACTTGTAGCACGTAACTCCTGGCTTCAGCATCTTGCACTCATTTTCCAAATGTCCCTTCTGATTGCACCTATAACAGGTCATGCTCAGCTTATTGCATACTCCGGGGTGCCTTCTTCCACAGTGCTTGCATTCCGGTCTCTGGAACCTGTTTTCTCCAACTTGCCCTTGGCTTGCCTGGTTGTTCCCTTTTGATTCTTGCCTTTTGCCCAAATTTCCCTTCTTTTGAAAATTTCCGCCCTTCTGGAAACCAATCCTCTTTATATTCCGATCTTGCGAACTTCCGGCTTCAGACTTTTCTCCATAAAATGGAACCTTCCTCTTCTTATTATCCTTCTCTTTCCTTGACTGCATCCCACTATTCTCAATCAGAGCAGCTTTCTGTACTACTCCCGCATAAGTTTCAAGCTCAAACATAGCCACCCTATCTCTGATCCAAGGCTCCAATCCTTGCTGAAATTTCTTTGCTTTTTCCTCCTCAATGCTGGTATACTTTGTCACAAACCTTGACAACTCAGTGAACTTCTTCCCATACTCCAATACAGTCATGTTCCCTTGCTTCAACTCAAGAAATCTTAGCTCCATCTGATTCTGCATGTACTTAGGGTAATACTTGTCCAGAAATAATTCTTAAATCTCTCCCAAGAAACCTGCTGAGTGACTTCCATAGCCTTTACTGATTCCCACCAATAGATGACTTCTCCCTTCAAGAAGTAAGTAGCATACGGCATCTTCTGATCGTCTCCTAACTGTACCAACTCAAAAGCCCTTTCCATCTCCTTGATCCATGTGTTAGCTATCACTGGATCAGTGGTATCATGAAATACAGGTGGATTCACATTCTGAAAAGCCTTAAAAGTGACAATTTGTCTAGGTGGTACTGGTGGTTCAGGTGGTTGGTGTGGCTCACGGTTATCTTGGTTTTCAATTCGTTGTTGAAGAGTTAGTTGTTGTTGAGCTATAGCATTGGTTTGCTGTTGCAAAGTTTCCAGTAGTCGAAGAATATTTGGGTCTGTGGTGGAGGTGGTGGTTGGGTTCTTCTTTTTGGGAGGCATGATCCTGAAATAAGAGTTGTGTCAAAACATATATGAATGATAAAATGATTCGAGGGTATCGCATGGCATTCTCATTTACATATGGGGTCAAGTTTCCAAATTAAGCAGATATGATGATAAAAATATAAAATAACAGTTGAGAGCAAATGGAATAATAGCACATAATTATTGAAATTTTAAAGGTCACAGTACATAGGATTGGGACAAAGTCTGATTCTAGGAATAACAGGCTTATTTAAAGGAAACAACGGAAACAACTGGGGATTCCATAGAGTCTGATAGTACAGCAACATGAAAGGTAAATGGAAAGAACTAAGGTTCCACTCTATCTGAACGGGGCTTGGTAGTCTTTTCCTCTCGAAGCGTCTTCACAATGCTCTGGAGCTCATCCGCCACCATCTGAATGACATACTGGCTGGTACGGTCCCGGTGTGCTGGCATCTCCTCAAGCTTAGTATTGACGTACTGAACCAAGGTCTCAAGTCTCGCAGTCATCTGCTCCTTGGGCTTCCCTTCATAGTTTCGGCTGTCCGTATACACGTTCTTCAGTCGGTCTATCAGTCGGTCGTACTTGCCTTGAAGCATGTCGAACTCGCGCCTCAACTCAGCATACACGGAGAAAGCAATAGTGTCGTCCGACCCAGAGGATGACGAGGAATGTGCCCTTTGCTGACAACCAATAAGAGGAGTATTAATAATAATTTACTTAACCTACTCTCTCGCATAATATCTATAACCTACACACAAATCCTATAACCTATTTGGGCTGTCCAGGGACTCTAAACCGTAGCTCTGATACCAAAACCTGTCACACCCCCAACTTAAACAGCAAAATAAATATATCTATTACATCATTTTAATGAAGAATACACAACCAAAACCAAGATCTTACAGTTTAGGGTTTGGAATAGCCCAACACTACCAACTATTACATCTGATTACAAATACCGAGTCCTCACACAACTATTATTACTTATTCTACCTGAGCTCGAACATAAGCATCAGCATCACAGGTCTTACGGGCAGTCTGCTTGAATTTAACCATAGCAGCTAGCTGTAATATTAGGGTAAAGCAAGGAGTGAGCCAAATGCTCAACAAGTGCTAACAGTACGACACAAAACATAAATTGAGATATACTTTTAAGAATGACAATGGAAAGACATAACTAATGATAACGAGAGATAAAACTATGTGAGATGGCATCATTTTGCTTGCATCAAAACAATTTTAAAATCACGTCTTAATCAAAATCATTTTATGACGCTACGGATTACAGCCGGTGATCAGCCGCGAAGTAATCCCGAACTTCGCTGGATTCAAAAACATTAACGGGAATCCCTAGGCAACTTTTAAGCCTAATATAAGTGTGGAAAGGACTCGCGTCTCAGTCCAGATACACTATTCAAGAAAACATTTATCCCCCTTTGGGACTGAAAACCCACATTTTATTTATTTCAAAAGCTGATGCCGAATTGTAACAAAATCTCTTTTAATAGTAAATATTTTTATTAAGGGATTATAGATTAACTCGAAACATGGGGAATATGGTACTAAATCTCAGGGCCATGATTCACAAAACTTTACTCTATTAGGGTAACCAAAAGGTTTTCATATGTCAGAACTTGGACAGGAAAATATGGTGAGACTAATGGATAATATGAAGGGGTAATGCCAAACTGGGCTCAAAGCAATGGTTTCTCGTCAAGGTACAGGTGTTGGATCATTAAGAAGATAAGCTTCACGAATACTATGGGTGTTAAGGTAATGATCTCTAGCTCAGGATGTATATATATATATCAGAATTGTCAAGCTTTAGGATAGGAAAGAGGGTATCAATCAATGAAGAATCATGTTGGTAAGTTTCTGACTATCAGAGTTCAAGGTAAGGTTCTATAGGGGTTCAAGTATCAGGATGAGATATCAATACTTAGGAATCATCAGCATGTTAATCAAGAGGATCAATCAAGTAATATAACAACTCTTTATTTTATCATGGCATTTAACTGTCATGAAAAGACTTTTGAACTACTTGCAATACATACTCGAAGGTTCATGGCATTTCTATATAATTCAAAGATAAGCGAGAGATACGCTTGATTTAAACATATCAAAATGACTCAGGATAATTGTATCGATATATATGAACTGTTTATAGTAAATATGAAGGTCAAGTTGAATCACTTGCCTTGAGATAGGCTGGTCTGGTCTGACTGGTAGGAGCAACTGGAGCTTCACTCGACTTTTATGGCAAGTTTTCCCTCGTCTCGAGATCCTACATAAATAATAATAATCCTCATTATAATATATTCTTACCATCTTAACCTATTTACAACCCGAAATTAAACATGGATGGCACTTAGGCCTATACGCACCTAATTTATATCCACCTTTATATTTCAAATATACACACGTAGCCACATAATCACATATCGTATATTAATATCAAATAACACCATATATACCATAATGCAACACTAGGCTTGGATGATCTTGACTCACCACTTAAGTCACTTGGTCGCTAAACTAGACAAAGTCTTCAAATTTTGGCTCCCTAACTCGAAGTGCCTTTCCTAAATTATCCAAAACCTATTGACCCTCACTTGTGCCTTTTTCTCTACTGACCTTATACCATCTTACAACTATGGTGGTAGACCTAATACTCACTTCTAAGTGTTCTAAAACTATGTGATAAGTGATAGTGCTCACTGGTGCAAATTTCAGAATGACAACTATAGTTTCTTGAGTGCATTAGGCACTCTTAAACTACAAGTTTTCCTTCAAAACTTTTACACAAGACTCTCCTGACCTAAGGGCATCTCACAAGCTTGATGTGGCTCAAGGGCCTGGCTTGGGCCTTCTTGGGCCTAAGCTAAAAGTCCAAGGTTCCCCTGCTTTTCTGGGCAGAAAACGCCCTGACTTGAATTAACTTGTGACACATGGTTCTAACTCATATCCTATGAACTATGGTTGGAAAAACTTCTCTAATACTCCCTCTAACTAAGGCCCAATTGGTCCTAATGAGGGCCTACCCATGACATGGTCAAATCTCCCTATTTCTAAGTTGCAACAAAACTGTCCCCTGCTGGACAGATTTTGTGATTCTACTTGTGCACCTAACCAAAAGACATGCAAACCTCCAACCAACTCCTAAAACCTTTTATATACTCCCAATACTAACTTCTGGTGGCTTGGGCCTCAAAGTGCACATCAATGACATGGTCAAAACTCACTCTAAACCTCAGGGTACTAAACTGATTTTCTGCAGAAACTATAACTCTCATTTTCCAAGGTTTTGGCTTGACAAACTCAACTAACAACAACTCAATACTTAAACCAAGACTTATACATGGTAATCTACTGAACTAACTCCCTTATTCTCAAAATAACCTTGGGTGAGATCATCCATGCCCAAAAACAATAACATGCAACTAAATATATAACATGCAACTCATGGAAAGCACATAACAAGATTTCGGCTAGGCATAAAGTTTTACATGCTTGCAAAATCGACTTGCACCTAATACTCATCCTTAATAATCATGAAATATAACTTCTTTTAAGTATTAATAAGAAATTTATCATGGAAACAATCTATTTTAAGCACACCTATTTCGCATTTATAGATTTTTAAACATAACAACATGATTTCGAAAAGAATAGCATGCAAAACATGGTTGATCATCATTTTAATGTCTTAAAACTAGCATGCATGGCTAAACATAAATATATAATGAAATTTCAGTAGCATGCAAAGGATTTTAAATCATGATATCTCCATAAAACACTTAGTTAGAACATATACATAATATATCTCATAGAGAGCTCTTGAATTCATAAGAATCAAGAGTTTCTCTTTGGAGATCACATAAGAACTACACATGCATCCATGGAACTTCAACTTCCAAGTCTCAAAACACTTGGAAAGGATATAAGATGAATGTAGGTAAAAGATTTACACTTGGGAAGATGAAGAATGAATTGAAAAATGGAAGGGGGGTGGGGGATTTGGCCTTCGGCCGAGAGCAAGGTGGGAGGGGGGAAAGAGAGAAAATTTGTGGTGTGTTGGAGTGTGGAATGAGTGGAATGATTTCTCCCACTTTGATTTTTTTATTTTATGCTTTTTGGTTGACAAATAATGAGTGGAAGTGAGAACTTACAAAAATGTCATTTAGCTAAAGTTAGGCCATTTTGCATGCAAGGCTAATGTAGTAATTTGGTAATAATCAAATGAGTTAGTGGGGTTGGAAAAGTCTTATTTGTCCTTTGAGAGAATAGAAGGGTGATTTGCATGCATGGTCTCTTATGTAATTTGATAAATATGACAACTAAAATTTATAATGATTTATTTTTATAAAATAAAATACAAGTTCAAAAATTATAAAATTTATACCATAAAATAACTTGGATTTTTAGAGACTTTATAAAATTATTTTCAAAATTTGTGAACAAAATACCTTTTAAAAGAAAATTTTTCCAAAGCTAAGAATATTCCTTATAAATCAAAAATAAAGAAATTAAATAGACTCTTGCTTTGAAAAATCATATACTACACAAAGTAAATTTATAATGCAGAAATTTTCACTCACACTAGCGTACAATCATTGAATATATTTTCATTTGACTTTAATATTATACCAAATCCACAAATAATATTACATAAAATGTCGGTCGTAACAGTGTCTGACTCCTATCATTTCCACGTGCTCCTGAAAAGCCTTAGCTGGTAAGCTCTTCGTGAAAGGATCTGTCCAGTTATCCTTTGATGCTATATCAGCCACAAGAATATCTTCTCGCTTAACGAACTGCCGTATGAGGTGATACTTACGTTCTATGTGTTTCGCTGCCTTATGGACCCGTGGCTCCTTGGTATTTGCCACAACACCAGTATTATCATAATAAATCATGATTTGTCGTGGTAAATTAGGAACTACATCCAAATCCAGCAGGAAGTTTCGGAACCATATAGCCTCTTTGGCTGCCTCAGAGGCTGCCACATACTCGGCTTCCATGGTTGAGTCTGCAATGTATTTCTGCTTCACACTCCTCCATATTACGGCTCCACCTCCCACAATAAAAACACATCCAAGGTGGACTTTCTCTTATCCTTATATGTCTGGAAATCTGAATCGGTATATCCTAGAGGCAACTAATCCGAGGACCTGTAAACTAACATATACTCCTTAGTCCTTCGCAAGTACTTGAGTATTATTTTTACTGCACCACAATGTTCCTGTCCTGAGTTAGACTGGTATATGCTAACCATGCCCACGGCAAAACAGATATCAGGCCTCGTACATACTATGGCATACATTAGGCTTCCATATGCCGAAGCATAAGGAACTGCCTTCATGTTCTCTATCTCCTTAGGTGTCGAAGGACACTGACTCTTTGATAGAGAAACTCCATGTCTGAAAGGTAAATTACCCTTTTTGGAGTCTTGCATGTTAAAATGAGCTAATACATCATCTATGTAGGGCTCCTGAGATAAAGCCAACATCCTTTTCTTGCGATCCCTTATTACTTTGATCCCAAGGATGTGTTTGAACAACCATGCCTTATTGAAGATAACATCTTAACATTGTTTCCAATAAGTAAAAAGTCATCAACATATAGCACTAGAAAAAACACTGCATTTCCCTCACATCTCTTATATACGCATGCTTCGCTTAAACTTTGATCAAACCCATACGACTGGGCTGTCTAATCAAAATGAATATTCCTATACCTAGAAGCTTGTTTAAGTCCATAAATAGACTTCTTAAGCTTACATACAAGATGCTCTTGGCCTTTCTTAATGAATCCCTCTGGTTGCTGCATATAGATGGTTTCTTCAAGACTTCCATTAAGGAAAGCTGTCTTGACATCCATTAGCCAAATCTCATAATCGAGATGAGCTGCTATAGATAAAAGAATACAGATTGACTTAAGCATGACCATTGGCGAAAAGGTTTCCTCATAATCGATACCTTTTTTCTGAGTATACCCTTTCACAATAATTCTTGCTTTCCAGGCTTTCACCTTTTTATCTGATACCCTTTTTTTCTTGTAGATCCACTTACATCCAATGAGTTTTACACCTTTGGGTGGTTCCACGAGCTCCCAGACCTGATTAGAGTACATCAATTCCATCTCAGATTCCATTGTCTTTTTCCAAAGATCTGCATCTTTACCTTGCCTTGCAATTTCGTATGTCCATGGATCATCATCATGTTCACCAGAGACCAAGTCCGAAGACTCTCCCAAAACATGAATCTATCAGGCTGACGAACAACCCTCCCACTACGACGAGGCACTGGTGCGGTATTAGTGACAGGTTGTGCATTTTTTTGTGGCTGTTCTACTTGCACTATCGGTTTCCGGATATTAACTGTCCCTCCCACTAGTCCCTTTAAAATGACACTACTCATGGGTTTGTGATTTATTATATAGTCTTGCTCTAAGAATCTAGCATTGGTTCTTACAATGACATCCTGATTCTTCGGACTATAAAATAAATAACCTTTCATTCCCATAGGGTAGCCTACAAACAGCCTGACTTCTGTACGAGATTCTAACTTAGTCGCGTTCTTGTTTAGCACATGTGCTGGACAACCCCATATCTGAACGTGTCTTAGACTCGGTTTATCCCCGGTCCACAATTTTAAGGGGGTTTTAGGAAACGATTTAGAAGGTACTAGGTTCAGAAGATAAGCTGTTATTTCTAAGGCATGTCCCCAAAATTAATTAGGTAAATCTGAATAACTCATCATCGATCTAACACTCTCTAAAAGAGACCAGTTCCTTCTTTCTGCTACACCATTCTGTTGGGGTGTGCCTGGTGCAGTCAACTGGAATTCTGTCCCATTCTCTGATAAATATTCTCTAAAATCTCCAAGTAAGTATTCGCCACCTCGATCTGATAAACTCAAGATCTCCAATTTGGCTTGTAGAGAACTTGACATCTCGATAAGTATATTGGCTTATCGAGATCTCTAATCACTTTACAGTTGTTTTGACTTATCAAAGTCTCTCAGATCTTTATAAGAGAATTTGGCTTGTCGAGATCTCTTATCTTCATGTCTTCACTTTGACTTATCGATATCTCTGAGTTCTCTAGTGATATTTTTGACTTGTCGATATCTAAGAGTTCTTTTGTGATATTTTGACTTGTCGATATCTCAGAGTTCTCTAGTGATATTTTGACTTGTCGATATCTCATAGTTCTCTAGTGATATTTTGACTTGTCGATATCTCAGAGTTCTCTAGTGATATCTTGACTTGTCGATATCTCAGAGTTCTCTAGTGATATCTTGACTTGTCGATATCTCTGAGTTCTCGAGTGGCTTTCCTAACTTCTCAATAAGTCATTCTGGAGTTCTCGAATGACTTCTCTATAACACTTAATCTATGACTTGTAGAGATCTTGACTTGGAATATTTTTCCCAAAACAGATTTATTCAACTCCAAACTTCTTCATAATTCTTCTGAGGCATGATCTTCTTGATCTTCTTTCAGATAGAATTCTTGGGCTTGATACTGTTTACAGAAAAAGACTCCAGTCTGCCCTTAAACATTTTTACAGACTTAAATGTTACAATACATAATGCAAACATAGATTATCATACAACTTAATTAGAGTTGTCAGTTTAACATAGTCTTGTTATTGTACAGACATGTCTTGTAAAACACTCACAATATGATATAGCTCTCGAATACATCCTCATAGGCGTTGTTGCTCCATAAGACATGCCTCAAACTAATGGTATGGAATAAGGTGTGGGATAAATTAAAAAGATGCACTCACGGCTGAATGTCCAGTAGAACCAGAATCAACAGGTGGGGATCCTCGAATAGGTGGTCTCATACATTAGGGGGTGGTAGAATAGCTTGAAGAGGTGCAGCTATCACAACAAGAAGTAATACAGCTAATACTGGAGAAGAACAAGTTGTGGATCAAATCTGGGTGGAGATGACGGTCCTCGAACAGAAGGCTCTGAATGATCAGATGGTACAGGGACAATAGGATCTTCCATTGCCGGTATGTGAAAATCACATCGCAAGATAAGAATCTACAACACGAATCGTACCAAAAACCTACTATACAGTCGCACTAAATCTCTCGATGTTCTATCTTTCTATTTCTTATTCCTAATCCTAACCCTCTACCCAATCCCGACAATCTAGGCTTGTTTCAGTGACTTATAACCTATAGCTCTGATACCAAACCTGTGACGCCCTCCAAACCCGGGTTAGAAGTTTGGGGCTCACAACAAACACACACCATATATAAACCAGCATATAAAATATTATAAGCAAAGACCCTTCTTTACACAACCACGGATCGCAACAGCTTAAAGTATGAAAACATGCCACCACCTTAACTTTTATTACATCATACCAACTCCCAACTAGTTTAACTTACAATTGATAGTGAAAGCATTCTTACAAGCTTACATAACTCAAAACTAAACATAAAGCTCCTGCTATCTCGATACAACTTAACCTGGGATCCTAACTCGCACACTGGACTGGGAATCCTCGCTACCAACCATTTCTTTTTATAACTGTAGAATAACATAAACAAATTTGCAAGAGTGAGCTAACTAGCCCGGCAAGTCATAATAGCAATAACTGAGTTTAAATAATGATTAATCGAAATGATTCAGAAGAATCAAGTTTCTGTCAAGTATTCATTAGAACTGGATATTTATTTTAAATTTTAAAACCAAGGTTAGGCTGCTGATTAGTCACTCACTAACCCCGAGCAAGGCACACAGCTCTGCTATCTATAATGGATCCAAGGCACACATTGGCCTAATATGACCACGAATCTGGTCTGACCACGAATCTGGTCCACATTTATAAAACCATCCAATTCTAAAATGATTCAATATGATAAATATTGTAATTCAATATAACAGAATTATAATCATCATTAATAAAGCATTTATCTCGAAGTATAAAATAATTCATAGGTATCCTCAGGGTACATCATGGTATGTACAAAGAATAGCTTCAAGCCCGGAGAAGAATAAATGGACAGTAGTTCCATAGTTGTACAAGGTTTAGTTCTTTGATGTTTCACGGTGTTGTAGAATATTTAGGTCTTTGTATGTTCTAGTATTTGGTGTATGGGGTATATATATTTATGGAGTAGTATCGTATTGGAATGGTTCAATATCTGGGAAATTAACAAATCGATGGCCTACGAAGAATAAGGTTTACAACTTAAAGATAAAGTGAGGTGGCCAGGATTAAAGGTTATATATTTCAAAGCATTTACAATATAAAATAATATTGTTCAGAGTATTTATAATATATCTCAGGAAATTCAAAAAATGTTTATCTTATCATAAATGATTTTTCCACTTCACTTGTACTCGTTTAACGGTTCTACTCAACGATCACTTGTCTTCTTTTTCTATGCCTCGCTTCTACTCACCGATCACTTGTTTTCTTTTTTCTATGCTTCAGTTTTGTGTACTGATCACTGGCTTTCTTTTTCTATGCCTCATTTACTCTTCTAGGAATCACAAGTATCCATCAATACTCAATGTCATATTATTCTAATCGTCACATAGACGTCATAAACTTTTATTCAACCATTCGTTTCACCCAAATCCGGTTTACGGATTGAAAGTTACGATAAAAACTGTCAAATAGTATACACATAAGCTGATTACACATCAATTAGATCACATAGCACATAAGGTATTCGATAAAAATGATTTTTCAAGGAAGGTTCGGGGTTAAAATGATTTTTCTGGAATTAAAACGGGTACCAGAATCATTTTATAAATAAATAACAGGGTTTGAATACCCGAATCTGACTTTAAAATCATTTAATAATAATATCGAGCCTTGAAAATAATTTAAAATAATATTTTAAAGCTCGAAACTATTTTTCAAAATTTTTAATTCAAAAAAATAATTAAATCTAATTAAATAATCAAATAAAATTAATTAATAAATTAATTAATCAATTAATATTTAAATTAATTGAGCAATTAAATAATTAATTATTAACTAAAATTAATTAAATAAATTATTCAGATTTATTTTTGAATTAAAAAAAAATTGGAATTAAAATAAAAATTTCTGGAATTTTTAAATATTGAAAGTAATTTTATGAAATTTAAAATAAATAGAAATAGAATTTTTAAAAGATTTTAAAACAGGAGTACAGAATTTGTAAATTTTGCAAATTGTAGGAGTTCAACTGTATCACTTATAAAACCCTGGGGGCTAAACGGATATTTGTTCGCCGCCACCCCCAGGTCCCCCATAACTCAACCAGAAACTCCAAAATCATACTATAGCTCACCAGAATCTCACTCTTGGGTTTGGAATTGACTGAAAAGGAGTCATATGATTGGAAAAATCAAAACACCGTCCCCGTCGCTGCCGTGTTTTTCAACTCTGGCGAGCTCGAACCGGGAACCCTTCGTACACTAAACCAGTACCAATCGATTCCTTTCCTTACGATCTATAAGTTGGTATCAACCAATTAAGCTAATAACCCTTGAATCAAAAACGCCTAATTTTAAATTAAGAACATTCATACTATATAAACCCTAACTTTGTTAATCCGAGAATCAAACACCCTTTTTTATATGTTATTGAACTCCAAATTCGACATATAATATACCAAAATGACCAGAATAAAAATTATTTACAAGATGAAATCATCAAATCACACAAACAACATCAAATCACACAAACAACATCAAATTCAAAAATTCATATTTTAATCATAATTAAATTCGAATTTAAACAAATATATAGGAAAATGCCTTTAAATTATGCAGTGAAACAAGTTGTAGATTCTGAAAGTACTTTTCACGAGCTTCAATTCAGTTACTCACACGCTTGATTTTGATTTCGATAACGCCTTCGTTTTTAGGTTTGATTTTGAAGAACGCGACGAATATTGGAGTTTTTCTCTGTAAATTATATAATTTAACTGTTTGTTTATAATTATCTGTGTAAAATAAAATAAGATAAAGGCTATTTATAATTACAGAATATTAGTACCTCGTTGGATCATATCGGATACGAAAATAGATTACTTAGCCGCTAAGTAACAATAAAAATGATCTGATTTAGTACCAGTTTAAGATAATTATCAAAACCAGACTTCTTATTATACACCCTATAAGAAGATAATGTAATAGTCTCATCAAAATATCCCGTCTCTCGAGAATACGGGTTTTATCAATTTACTGAAACGAATATCGTATCGAAAATTTTGCGTCGAGACTCGCACAGGTTAAACCGTACTCCGAATCGAAAATGTCAAACCATAGAAAATGTTCAGAATAATCAAATTAGATTAGGAAGGAGTTTTCCCGAGACTTCCGGCTTGTAAAAACGCAAAAACGGTTGAAGTTGGACAATAGTCGTTTATATAAAATAGTTTTTAATAACTCGAAAAAATAATTATTAAATTCATAATTCTATATAAAATCATATAACAACCTATAAATTACCAGAAAAATATCAAAATTATCTATACTTTATTTTGGACCTATAAAAATTAAAATACTCAAATTTTATCACATATAAATACCCAAGCATCAATACCAATTATCAAATAATTCACCAAAAATTCACATAATAATCAGATAATAATTATTTATTAATAAAAATAATTACACGATATATCATGGATATTAAATTAAGAGAAGTGGAAGTCCAGTCCTTAACATCCCGGTCGCTGATGTTGGTTTGTGCGAGCTGGCCAAAGGTGGTCGCGACTACGCTGGACGATGAAGAAGATGGAAGGGGAATATCAGTGGGAACGGAGAGAAGGGTTTTCTAAGGAACGGGCTCGTTTGGTCTTCCTTACTTCGAGCTGCAATGCCTTTTCAGCCGAGGAGAAGGCCCACCACTTTTGTGATGCTCTGTTAGGGTTGTCATACGAGCTGGAGGAATCTCTTTGGTGCGAGCCGATGTGGTCGCAGTAGCGGGCTAAACTGGACTCAAGGTCGTGGCCTGCTCATCCTCCTCCATGAAGGGAATGGGCGAGATGGCCATTTCTAATATATATTGAACAAAAAATGTATTAGCATCGGCTAGATGAGGACAGGAAAAAGATACAATTTAAAGTGTGATGCGAGCAGATATGAGATGTTAGTCCCTAACAATGCAACAAGAATTACAGAAGGGGGGTTGAATGGAATTCTTGAACTTTTTTCAAAAAGATATAAAATATTCTATCTTAAAAATATATAAGTGTTTGATTTGCAAAGTGCGGAATAATAAGTTAGTAAAATCAAAACACAAGTAATTAAAAACACAAGTCTTTAAAAACTTTCTGGTGGATTTGAATATATCCACGAGAGATATATATTATATCAAGAGAACTCTGTGTAGCAAGATTAGCTCACAGCTGCTTACAAATATGAACAACTAAGTTTACAGAGAAATGCTAAGGATGCAGCTTACAAATGTTTCTCTGAGATAATGTTCTTAGTCTTGTTGTTCGGTTCTATTTGCTACTTCTTGGTTTATATATCACCAAGATTACAAAGTAATAAGACAAGATAATAAAACAAAACCTATCAAGTCTAATACTATGATGCTTCATTACTCTATTCCAGCATCTTTGAATATTTTCATAATAGCATGGAAATGGCAATACTTCTTTATTCTCTAAAACCCAGTTGAATAGGCTTCCACATTCCTTTTGCATACACTCGATGCATGTGATTGTGTTATCACTGTCAACAGATGTTTGAATTAATTATCCGTCGGGTACATGATCATCCGTCGGGTTGTCTTGTTGATCATCCGTCGAGTGGCATTGTTGTTTATCCGTCGGGTAGCTATCTGGCACTTGACTTCATTTTAATTTATGCAGAATTACAAGACATCATCTATGTACAATTAATCAACTCATTCTGCATATCTAATTAGAGTCAACATGACTCGAGTGCTACTACAGAATCTAAACAGGGTGTATGCAGAAATGTGCTACAGACTCGTTATTACACAAGCTACTCACTCGATGGATAATAAATCATCATCCGTCGGGACTATATTGAGTCATCCCTCGGGACTATATTCCTTATCCGTCGAGTGCTACATTTTTCACTAGGTAAAATCTACTAAGGTATTTTGTTAATGAAATCATCAAGTTCACAACATATCCACAATAATCTCCCCCAATTTATGTCTACTGGAATTGTAGCCATAAATTAAGAGAAACATGATGATAACAAAACACCCTAAAAATACAACTTTAAAAGTAAGTAGATAAAACTGTAAAGTGCTTCAAATAATAAAATGCACAAAGATTAGCTCACAGTCATTTTCAAGGTGCTCATCTAGCCTGAGCAGATTAATCTAATTCCTTGAAGATCTGGATCTCTTTCCAAGCTTTCTGTTATTTTCTTCTATCTAATTTTGGAGCTGTCTGTGGAATTCCAGTTCATCAGATTCTGAGAGATTTAGCTTTTCTTGCATTTTCAAAAGAGTCTCATTGCTAGAGATGCTCAATTAGTCTTCTAATCTGAAAAATCTTCTAACTCCTTTGTCATCCATGAACTCCATCAGTCAGTAGAGCCTTATATGCACTCTACTCTCTGTGTAAGGAATAGTTAGAGTCTTTGGGAGTACATATTTAGCTCTAATACTCCTCAGTTCTTCAATCTTCTTTAGAACAAGTCTTCTTGCAGTTACATTGAATCCAAAGTTCTTCTTGAATGGTGAATAAACCTCTATCAGCACATATTGGCTTTCTTGAAGGATCCTGTGAAGTGGTCATTGAATCTCATTTCCTCCCTTGTACTTGAAAACTAACCTTTCAGGTAGATTCCTGTAGGCATCAATCCCTCTAACGTCTTCCAGTTCATCTAGATAGAGGTTTAGATCATAGAATTCCTTGATGTCACATAAGTACATGTAATCTCCCTTGTTGACTTTGGATTGAGCTTTGGTTAGAGATTTCGATTTGAGAGGTGACAGCTTCACTTTCTTGACTGCTCTTGACTTTGTTCTCTTTGGCTTGTTAAGGATTGGCAAATTGAAGTCAGGAATTGGTAGACTTTCCCAGTCTATTGGTTCATCCTTAGGCACAATAGGTTCACCATGAATGTTTCTGTAAGGATCCACCACCTTAATATCTTCAAATACCACTGAGGGTTTTGATGCTTGAGTTGTAGTTGGAATGGATTCCTTGGGAAACTGATCCTCCAATTCCTTACCAACAAAGTTCAATTTTCTTTTGGTTCTTTTGGCCAATTCCTTGCATCTGTGAGATTTCTTCTGTTGTGGTTCAACTTGCTTCTTTGGATCTTGAGATTCAGATATTTCAGATGGCTGAGCAGGAATTTATTGTGTTGGTTTCACAGCTTGTAGCTTGGCCAAGATAGCAGCTTGCTCTTTCTTTTGTTTAAACCTTTTTAGCATCTAGAGCGGCTTGCTTCTTTTCTTGCTTCAATCTTGCCTTTTCTTCTCTCTTTGCTTCAGCAAATTGAGGATGTCCAGCCACCACACAAATTTCTTTATCATTCCTGAAAACTTTAGCGATTCTCCTTTTCAAAGCTGAATCAGTTGGATCCTTGTAGAAGGCAATGGATCTTGACAACAGTTTCTTCTCATCAGGCTTTGGTGTCTCATACACTGTATCCAAAGGGTTCTTTAGTGATGATTTTGGATAGTTCGCCCTTGGCTTTAAAAGTACTTCAGCCTTTGGAGATTTGATGCAGATGGCTGTCCTCTTTCCAGCTAGTCCATGCTCATTTCATTCACAGAGATTTGCCTGACTTCAGAGTGATGAATGGCTGACTTTTCTGGCTTCTTTGCTAGCCCAAACTTCTTTTGAATATCCTCATCAATTTTCCACCCAGTTGATTGGATTCAACTGCTCCTTTTTAGCTGCTTTCAAAGTAACTGCTGCTTCCTTTATCAGATCAATAATGTCCTTAATTGGTGGCTTTGAGATAGTAATTGTAGGCACAATTACTTTGCTAACTTGAATGTTGAGCACTTTTTGCTCCCCCTCATTCCTAGAACTCTCTTTCTCCCCATTTTTGTTATCATCAAGCTGAGTAGAGGAGGAGGTTTGTGCAGCCACCAGTTTCTGAAGCAAGTCTGTTTGTTGAGCTTGGTGTAGATGAATTGCTATAAGAGATGCTTTCATTGTTGTCATTCTTGTATCCAAGGCATCTATCTTTGTGGCAAGATCAGAATTTTTCCTGAGTTGTCTCTTAATGTCAAGCATTGTAGCTTCTGGAAGTTTAGAGTCCATCTTATCAGAAATGGCCTTTTTCATCTCATCAATATCACCTTTGATAGTGTTAACATCTTGAGCATGTTGAAAACCTTGGATTTGTTGTAATTGCAGAGAAGCAAGATGTGCTTGAAGGAGTTTTTTGGTGCTGCATTTGTGGTGGTTTGAAGAGCAGAATTTGTCTGATTTATGAGTTGAATCAGGGTTGTCTTGAAGTAGTGTTCATCATATTGCTTTGAAAATGCCCAAGATGGCATGCCTGATCTTGAACTAGAGTCTACTTCTCCTCCTTTGTCCAATGGCTCTTCTTCACTATCTCCACCTTCACCTTCAAAGAATTCTTCTGAACCACCAGTCTCATAATCAACATCAACAGCTGTAGAAGGCAAAGCTGTGATGGCATCCTTAGCTCTTTGCATGGACTGTGTGGTGTGCACCTAGAATAGCATCCTTTCTGCATTGTTATTGCCCTGTCCAGCTAGAAGTTGGTAGGCTGGAACAGGGTGAGTAAATGTCTCAGCATCTAAAGAGATGAAATCTATAACATCTTGAGTTTGCTGGGATAGTCCCTCCCTGTCTGCATCCTGGATATTCATTAACTCACTTACAATAACATCCACCCTTATATCTTCAGTACCTGCTTTTCTCTCATTTTCTCTCTTTTTTTGCATCAAGGTCTCACCTTGGCTCACCACCCTCATACCCTCACCTTCACCATCTAAGGTGGGACACCTCACACTCTCTTTTGCCAATCCTGAAGAACTGGATTGCATATTTTCACTCTTTTCCTCACCTTTTTTCCTGGGAGCAACCCAGACTCTCACTTAGTTCACTCCCTTCCCTCAATCCTAGGAGTAATTGTACTACCACTAAGTCTTCTGCACTTGAGATAATTGATGAAATTTGAAGCTGTGCAGAGACACTCGACAGATAAGGGATATCCGTCGGGTTAGCAGTTTGACTATCCGACGGATAACTGCTGTTAAGCTTATCCGTCAGGATACAATCACTACTCGATGGATGAACAGTATCCATCGAGTGAGTGGAAATGAATGTTTTTGGAGTGGAAACCATTGTGAACTCTGTGCAGATTGATGAGAATTTTGGCACAGATGTCTCAACAGTTCCTGAAAGAATTGGCAAGTGAGCCAACAAATCATCCAAAAGATTATGCTCACTTGCACTAGATTTTGGCTTCCCCAACAGAGTTAAAGAAGGGGAATCAGGAATTGATGTGTTGATCATATCCACATCCAGAGAGTTTATGGGAGAATTTGGTGTTTGAGGTGCTTCTATAACTAAAGATTTTGGCTGTGACTCCATATTTATTGGAGCCACATCAAACTGACTTTGAAAAGGTGCAGTGACTGTGTCTTCAGCACCAGTTTGCACAGTGTGTGAACCCTGTCCATCCCCAAGGGTTTTTGGTTTCTTAAGTTTGGGGTGAGCTTGTGTCCCTTACCCTTTTGGCATGTGCTCTTGGCTGAGAGTTTTGTTCAATAATCGCATTCTTTTGGGAGGATGCAACTAGCAATGAGCTTATGTCCTTATTAAGCACTGCAGTTTGTTGGGAAACTGTAGTGTGGCTAGGCTGGGAAACACTCAACTCTCCAACCTTATCCTTAAGGTTTCTTTGATGTTCACCCTGTCCCTCACCTTTCTTACCAACCTTCACACTCCCCACTTTTGGTTTGGTGATTTTGCAACTGGCATCTTTTGAGAGATACCAGAGGGGTCTTTCTTTGACTTGGATTTAGAAATTTTTGATGGTTTGGTAGCTTGGGTAGGCAACTGTTGGGTATTGACACAGTTTTCAGAGCTACACTATAACGCAAAGAAATTTGTGAGGCTGGAAGAGTAGGGACAGCTGAACTTACCTCACTTACCTGAGGTGCCTCCATAACAGAAAAATAGAAGAGTGACACCTCTTTGTGATGGTTTGCCCTGTTCAAATCTGCAATAATCCTTCTCTCTTGAACCCAACAATCTAATTTGTTGGTTGGGTTCTCAAGCACAATATCCTCAGAGAGGTGGTTAGCAATCATCATTAAAAATCTAGCATAATAAACATTTTTACCCCTCTTACTTAACTTCCCTAACTTAAACCCCAACTCAATTATGATAAGATCACTAAAGTTGAAAAATTTATCAATAACAAGCATGTAAAGCATGTTAAGCATAGAGATATTGACAGAATCAAAATTACTGATTTTACCAGAAAAGACCTTGGTAACTACATCACACAGATAACTCCATTCCTTTCTAAGACCCAACCTCCTAATTTCACTTAATTTAGAAGTAGAGAGTGCATAGTTCATGGAGTTAAGGAATGTTAATAATGTCAGTATATGTGCGTGGTGAAGTTGCAGTATTATCAGGAATCTTGAAACATGTTTTAACAATGTCACTATTAACACAAAATTCCTTACCTTTAATAGTGAAAGTGATAGTCTTATCAGCTGAGTTGTATGTAGCAGTTGTCCACATCTCTTCAACAACCTCACAGTAGATGGTGGGTGATTCCAGCATGGCATAGTTAAGATTGCATTCTTCACAAAATCCACCATCTTGTGGTAGTCACCAGACTGTTGAATCCCCTTGTTCACAAGAGCATTGAAGTTGTTCTTCTCATAAATAAATCCAGTTTGAGACATTATCTTGACGACAGGTGCCATTGTTAGAGAGTAAAAAACTTGCAGAGAGAGTAAGTGCTTTTGAGAATGAAAGAAATTAGAGCAGATGATTTGAGAATGATAAAAGAAAAAGTAATAAAAATGAATTAAGCTTTTATACTATCTCAAAAATAACTGTCAAAAATAATAAAGTAAAATAAAGTAACCCATAAGAATTGCCCAAAGTATCTGTTTTAAAAAAAATAAACTGTAAAAATTCCATCAATTATCCGCCGTGTTATGCTTACAAACTGTAAGTATACTCGATGGATAATGTTCAGAGAATCAACGGCTAATAATAAGACAATTCGACAGATGAGGATAAATCAGTTATCCGTCGAGTCATAAAATATTCCAGAAAAGTAATTGATTTTATTAACAAATAGTATACCGACGGATGATCAAACTCGATGGATAGTGATCATCCGTCGAGATGTAAATTTTGACTTAGCCAAAATTTCATCCATGACTGAAAAATCAATTAAATTTCTGGCTGCATCACAACTTGCAAATAATCTATAAAGATTCAAGAGTAATTTAGCATACCTAACTCACTTACCAACCTTGAAAAGGTGGATTCATCCAGTGGCTTGGTAAATATATCTGCAAGCTGCTTTTCACTTGGAACAAAATGTAGTTCCACAGTACCATTCATTACAAGTTCCCTTATGAAGTGGTACTTGATATCTATGTGCTTTGTCATTGAATGTTGTACTGGATTTTTAGTGATGGCAATTGCACTTGTGTTATCACAGAAAATGGGAATCCTTTCAACTTGCAAACCATAGTCTAGCAATTGGTTTTTCATCCACAAAATCTGTGCACAGCAACTGCCAGCAACAATATATCCAGCTTCAGCTGTAGAAGTAGAAACTGAATTTTGCTTTTTACTGAACCTAGACACAAGCTTATTTCCTAGAAATTGACAGGTTCCTGTTGTACTTTTTCTATCAATTCTACAACCTGCATAATCTGCATCTGAATAACCAGTTAGATCAAAACCAGAGTCTCTAGGGTACCAAATGCCAAGTTTTGGTGTTCCCTTGAGATACTTGAAAATTCTCTTAATAGCTACTAAGTGAGATTCCGTAGGATAAGCCTGAAATCTAGCACATAAATATGTAGCAAACATTATATCTGGCCTACTAGCTATTAAGTACAGAAGTGAGCCAACCATGCCCCTATAACTTGAAATATCCATAGACTTTTCAGTAGTGTTTAATTCAAGCTTAGTTGCAGTGGCCATGGGTGATTTTGTAGATGTGCAATCCATTAGATCAAAATTCTTTAAAAGATCATAAATGTATTTGGTTTGACTAATGAATATTCCATCACTAACTTGCTTAATTTGCAAACCAAGAAAGTAAGTTAGTTCTCCCATCATACTCATTTCATACTTACTTTGCATCAATTTGGCAAACTTTTTACAAAAAAATTTTATCTGTAGAGCCTAAAATAATATCATCTACATAAATTTGAACAAGTATACTAGAGCCATTAACATTTCTAAAGAAAAGAGTTTTGTCTACAGTACATCTAGTGAAGTGATTCTCTAAAAGAAACTTTGACAAAGTGTCATACCAGGCTCTAAGTGTTTGCTTCAGTCCATAAAGTGCTTTCAAAAGATAGTAAACATATTCTGCAAAATTTGGATCTTCAAAACCAGGAGGCTGACTGACATAGACTTCCTAATCCAAATCTCCATTCAGAAAGACACTTTTGACATCCATTTGATAGACTTTGAAATTGGCATGGGCTTCATAGGCTAAGAAGATTCTGATGGCTTCAAGTCTTGCAACAGGAGCAAATGTTTCATCAAAATCTATTCCTTCTTGTTGACAATAGCCCTTAGCAACCAATCTCTTTGTTCCTAACTACTATGCCATTTTCATCCATCTTGTTTCTGAATACCCATTTGGTGTCTATTGGATTCTTTCCTTTAGGCTTGTGCACCAGCTTCCATACCTTATTCCTCTCAAATTGGTTTAGCTCCTCCTGCATAGCTAAAATCCAATCAGGATCCAACAAAGCTTTTTCTACCTTCTTTGGTTTTTCCTTAGAAAGAAAGCTGTTGTATAGATATTCTTCTTGAGTTGCTCTCCTTGTTTGAACTCTAGAAGATACATCACCAATGATGAGCTCAAAGGGATAATCCTTTGCCCATTTCCTTTGTTGAGGTTGATTAGCTCTAGATGAAGAGGCCTCATTGTTGTCTTGATGTGTGATTGAGTTTAGATTATTAGAAACTCCCCCTGAGTTAATGGATCTTTGATTTGAGAAGGGGAACTTTCTGTAAGTTATCTATTTTGACCTCCAGCTTCTTTTGATGACCCGACGGATGGTGAATTTTGAGTACCGACGGATGAAGTTGGTTGTCTCCTGACAGATAAAGTAGATTGTCTCCCGACGGATGAAGCATTATGCAACTCGACAGATGTTGAATTTTGTGCTTCATTGGTAGTGGATTTTTCTGCATTATCCTTTGATACTGTTTATTGATCACTTTCATCATCACTGTCATCACTAACCATCTCCACATTGTCAAATTTGAGGCTCTCATGGTAATCTCCATCTTGCAGTCCTTCAATCTTTTTATCATCAAACACAACATGTATTGATTCCACAACAATGTTGGTTCTTAGATTGTAGACTCTATATGCTTTACCAACAGCATATCCAACAAAAATTCCTTCATCTGCTTTAGCATCAAACTTCCCATTCTGATCAGTTTGATTTCTCAAGATAAAATATTTGCGGCCAAAAATATGAGAAAATTTAGAGTTGGCTTCTTGTTCTTGAACAATTGATAGGGAGTCATGCATTTTGCTTCATTAACTAGAGAAATATTCTGAGT
This sequence comes from Apium graveolens, assembly GCF_009905375.1. NCBI lineage: Eukaryota > Viridiplantae > Streptophyta > Magnoliopsida > Apiales > Apiaceae > Apium > Apium graveolens. The sequence goes on along the minus strand of NC_133650.1, from coordinate 272,510,364 downwards.
GTAGCATGCAGTATTTATAGCTTCAGCCCAGAAATATGTTGGTAACTTAGACTCTTCAAGCATTGTCTTTGCAACTTCAATAAGTGATATGTTCTTCCTTTCTACTACTCCATTTTGTTGTGGAGTTCTTGCTGCTGAAAACTCATGCAAAATCCCATTTTCTTCATAAAATGCTCTCATGACAGAATTCTTGAACTCAGTTCCATTGTCACTCCTGATTCTTCTAACTTTGAAATCAGGATGATTATTGACTTGCCTTATGTATTTGATGATGATTTCACTAGTCTCATCTTTGGACTTTAGGAAATATGTCCAAGAGAACTTTGAGAAATCATCTACAATTACTAGGCAAAATCTTTTCCTTGAGATGGACAACACATTGACTGGTCCAAACAAATCCATGTGTAGCAGTTGCAAAGTTTCTTCAATTGTTGAATCAAGCTTCTTTCCGAATGATGCTTTGATCTGCTTTCCTTTTTGGCAGGCATCACACAATCCATCCTTAGAAAACTCCACTTAAGGAATACCTCTAACCAGTTCTTTCTTTACAAGTTCATTCATGGTCTTGAAGTTTAAATGGGATAGCTTCTTGTGCCATAACCAACTTTCATCCTGACTTGCTTTGCTGAGAAGACAAGTAACAGATTCTGTATTTGATGAGTTGAAATCAGCTAGGTACACATTTCCTTTTCTCACTCCAGTGAGAACCACTTTGTTGCTCCTTTTGTTTCTCACAACACAGGCTTCAGAGTTGAAATTTACTGAATTGTCTTTATCACATAGTTGGCTGATACTCAACAAATTGTGCTTGAGACCATCCACTAAGGCAACCTCCTCAATGATGACATTGTCTTTTGAAATCAAGCCATATCTCATAGTATAACCCTTGCTGCCATCTCCAAAAGTAATACTTGGGCCAGCTCTCTCCTTGAACTCTGTGAGCAGGGTAGTTACACCATTCATGTGTCTTGAACAACCACTATCCAAGTATCATAGATTCTTTCTGTTTCCCTGCACACGTCAAAATCAAATCAAGTTGATTTTGGTACCCAAGTTTCCTTTGATCCTGCCTTGTTAGCTTTCTTTTTCTATTTTTTAGGTTTGATCTCATTTGACTTGGGGATATCAAATTCATCATTAGTCATTTGAGTTGGACCTTTGAAACCATTCATAACAGCAGAATTATCATGCATATTTTGATTAACAGGAAATGACATGCTACTAGTAAACATGTTATTCCATTAAAGCATGTTAAATGACATTTGTGGCATACTAAATGCAGCATAATAAGGATTAGGTGCAAATGGCATATTAGCAAACTGTGCATTCATATCCTGTGTAGACATAGCATTCACAGGCATAGAAGGCATGACATTTATGTTGGTAAAATGAGGTGGCACAGATATGGAAGTAGGCATGGCAGTTTTGTAATTAACAAACAAATGATTTACACTACCACACTTGACACATATTTTTCTAGGAGCATATTTATCAGGTGTGTAGTTGTTATGCTTGTTAATTCCTACTTTACCATTTCTATTATTTTTCTTTTTAACCTCTATTTTAACCTCAATCTTTTCCAGTCTGTCACTCAATTGCTTGACAGTCATATGACCAACATTAGCCTTTTTCTCCTTCTTCACTTTGGATTCTCCTGGAACAAAATTCTTGGAAACTGATCCATATTTCTCATTTAACTTAGCAAGTTTGGCTTTACTCACAGGTTTGCTCACAGTCGATGGATGAGGATTTATATCACTCGACGAATAACCCTTTTTGTTATCTGACGGATGACCCTCATCATCCGTCGAGTCTACACATGTTAGCAATCCTTCAAACAAATTGGATTCCAGCTTCTTCTTATTCTTCTTCCAGGCTGCATCACAAAAGGACTCAATACCTTGAACTTTGGTGATTTGAGCATGAACATCTGTAGATGTTTTCCATGCCTTAATCACCTCCTGTTCTCGTTCAAGCTGCTTCTTCAAGATCTCTTCTTTCTTCAAGGACTCAGTTAATTCATCCTTCGCAATTTTACACTCAATTCTCAATTTTTCAAATTCAATGAACTGAGACTCTAGCACATTATTCCTCTCACTTAAAAACAAATTGTTTTCTTTGATTTTAGCATTTTCCTTAGTAAGAGACTTAAGTGTAACTCGCAAATGATATAATTCTGTAGTCATGTCATTTATTGCATCATTACACTCAGTTTTAGATAAATGCGCAAGGTTAGTGGTGATTACCTGATTACTTGAAGAACTTGTCTCTGTTTCATCAGACTTAGCCATTAGGGCTAGATTAACATAGCTGACATCCGCATCCTCATCCAGACCATCTGCTGCCCAGTCATTTTTTTGTGTAATGAAAGTCCTTTCCTTTTGTTTGAGCAACTCAAAGTATTTCTGTTTATAATCCACAGGCTCAAACTTCTTTTTGCTGGAATCTGACTTTCTACACTCACTGGCAAAGTGCCCTGCTAAGCCACATTTGAAACATTTGAATTTTGATTTATCCACCATGTTTCTATTTGGCTTAACTGCTCCAAAGTTCTTCTTGAACTTGAGCTTGGCAAATCTTCAAGAAAGAAATGCAAGATGTTCATCAATATCCTCCATATCATCTTGGCTCAAAGAATCTTCATTTTCTGCTACCAGCCCCTTGCCCTTGTTTTCACAGACCTTTGAAGTTGATTCAACAGCTTCCATCTTCATCTCCTTCTCTTTCTCTAACTCAGCAACTAGTGCAATGGATCCTCATTTCTTCTTTCCTCTCTCCATCCTCTCATCTTACTCTATTTCAAGCACATAAGTTTTCAGGATGCCATACAGTCTCTCCAAAATAAACTCCTTGTAATCTTGAGAGTTTCTCAATGAAATTGTCATAGGTTTCCATTCCTTCGGAAGACATCTAAGGAACTTAAGATTGGAGTCTTTTGTCTGATAGACCCTTCCATGCAGCTTCAGAGCATTTAGTAGTTTTTGAAACCTACTAAAGATGTCAGTGAGAGACTCACTTTCTTCACTATGAAAATGCTCATATTGCTGAATTAGCGGCTGCATTTTATTTTCCCTGACTTGTTCAGTGCCATCACAGATAATCTGTATTGTATCCCAAACTTCCTTGGCAGTTTTGCAATTGATGATGTTGTCAAACATGTCACCATCAACTCCATTGAACAGGATATTCATGGCCTTCTTATCCTTCCTGACTTGTTCAATATCAGGATCTGACCATTCATGCCTTTGCTTGGGAACTGATGGCTCATTTTCAGTTGCAGCTCTCATTGGTACATGAAAACATCTCTCTATGCAATCTACATAATCATTATCTTGAGAAAGTAAGTGAAGATGCATTTTTACCTTTTAGTGATGGTAATTATCTTTGTCCAGAAAAGGAATCTTGACTCCTACATCCTTCTTTTTAATCTTGTTGTTTGTTGTGATCTTTAAACTCTTTGTTCTTCAAGAGCTTGCTCTGATACCAATTGTTAGTCCCTAACAATGCAACAAGAATTACAGAAGGGGGTTGAATGGAATTCTTGAACCTTTTTCAAAAAGATATAAAATGTTCTATCTTAATAATATATAAGTGTTTGATTTGCAAAGTGCGGAATAAGAAGTTAGTAAAATCAAAACACAAGTAATTAAAAACACAAGTCTTTAAAAACTTTCTGGTGGATTTGAATGTATCCACCAGAGATATATATTGTATCAAGAGAACTCTGTGTAGCAAGATTAGCTCACAGCTGCTTACAAATATGAACAACTAAGTTTACAGAGAAATGCTAAGGATGCAGCTTACAAATGTGCGCGCGTACATTGCGTGTATTGTATCTTATGTGTTACCTGTGTGTGCTCTGTTGCCATGGTCTGTTTATGCTCTGTCTCGCTTCTTCCTCGCCGCCAGTGTATTTTTTCGACGAGGCTATGCTTGTGGCTGTTTCTTTGATTCAAATGAATATTCTGAAATTCGTTTGATTTATTAATTGAAATTGTATAATTCGAATGACTTATGTGATTATTTCGAATTAGTGATTATTGAATCATTCAGGTTCTTAAATTTTAATGGCGAAACTCCGACCGGAAACCCGTATGGGCACCGTCGGAGTTATGCCGCCGTCGGCAATGAACTTGTTGAGCAGACGGATTTTTGGCAATGATGATTTTTGAGCCAAATAATAATGTAGATAATAATATATGTACAAATGTTATTTATGAGTTCAAAGTGAAATAGTAGTTAAATATTACTATTCGAGATTATTGGGATTGTGATTGTAATGGTTGATTGATTGATGGGCTGATTGTAGATTTCGATTGTTGTTGGATTGAACTGGTGGTTAGGACTCGTGATTTGATTACGTTGTGATTGCTATTAATTGGTTTGACGTCGATTGTGTTCGACGGGTAGTCCGATAAATAAGGGAGACGTTGCCCGACTTTCGGCAACGTATCCTGTAAAATATCGGAAATACCAGTCGAATGTATATATCTATATAATTATAAATAAAATATTTTGTAAAGTATAACTGACAACCTGGGTCCTAAAGCGACGAGTATATGTGTTTTCCGAAAATGAATATCGAGTCGAGTTTTGAGTTCGTGAACTCTGATTACTATGTGTATGGTATTAAGAGGTACAATTACGAGTCGGGTTATGATATCGTCGGGTAGAATTGGTATTGAGGATATGTCAAGCATACCTAGACGTCTAACGTAGGGTATTTCGGCTTTGTAGGTTATAGTCGAAGGACTCAAGAATTGATATCGAACTAAGATAACCTAGTGATCAGTCGACAAGCGCAGCGAGGTTCCAAGCGAAGGACCTGAGCGTTGAAGTCGGATCCAGGATAGTCAAATAGTAAAGCGATAAAGCCGAGTGTCCCAAATCGGTTCAAGGTCAATCAGAGATAGTTGTAACGCTCTGCAAGGCAAATACCCCTGGCCATTCTTTTATGGTTCTGGTATATATGAATAGCTAAATGTTTTATTCTCGTAATGGAACAAAAACGTTTTAAGTTATGTATCCCCTGTAGTTATAAATCTCTGTTTCCAATCTGTTTTGGGGAAAAGTAACTTCTGAAAACACCTATCTCTAAATGTGATTAAAATGAAAAGAAGTTTTAAATAGTGTACTGTGACTAAATAGTTTTAAAAAGAGATAGGTGACGGTGATTTTGAAAACTGGATAAAGAGACTGTTTTAATCCACCTATGTCGTGGAATGTTTTGATCCACCTATGTCGTGGAACTTTGGAAAGAGGAAAAAAGGAATTCAGTTGATCTATTAGAATTGAGTAGGCGTAAGTAGCTAATTGGGTTGGGCATTCTGTTTAACCGATTAGTCCAGCGTTGGTGGAAAGACCTAGCTAGTCTTTTCCCAGGTTCCGGAACACATTCTTTATTCTGGATGGCCGTTAGTCGTTGTCCGGTGAGAGTAGACTGATCAGCTATCTTCACCCGTTGAACGTCCAATAAATTTGATTGATTCAGTTTTGAAATTGATTAACAAATCAACTTGTTGAGACAGATGATTTGAAAATGAAATAGCATGCTAAGATTTAATTCTGGTAATTATACACAGCACACGACGGATATTGTTATTTTTCAGAGCATGCTAGTTTTGAATATCCAGTTTAAGAATGTTTACTCTGCTTTTGCGAACAAGTTATGATTTCTATTCCTAACACTATTTTATCATAAACTGTTTTACTTGTTATTCATATAGTGGTACTGCTGAGCAATTGATTGCTCACCCTTGCAGAATATTTTATATATGTATTGCAGATGCCTAGGAGACTCTTCCGCGGTAGTCAGGGCGGAGTTCCAGTTCCTTCCGTGTCAGGCTCCTCTGAGGTAGTTGTGTTGGACCAAAGATGGTCTATTGAGTTGCTGTATTAAGTTAGTTGTGACAGAATGGCTTGGGTAAGTTGGTGTTGTGATAGTCGTAACCTAAATCATACATAAACTTGGAAAAGATCTTGGTAAAGGGGTCGTAGTTATATTTTTTTTATTGAATTGTTTATTTTATAGTTGTTGATGACGTCAACTCCTGACCCCGGGGTTGAGGCCGTCACAAACATGGCCAGACAGATAGATAGAAATATCCAAAATCATTTGGCGAATGTTTCAGATTGAGAAATTAACCCAACTGCCTCGCGGTAAGAGGAGGGAACCTGCGCTTGTGGTACATAATGTACAAAGCGATAGCGGCCCTATATCCATTTGGATTAAACTGAAGCGGGGCGATCTGGTAGTACTCGCACACATCTCTAACGAAAGGGTGGAGAGGTGAAGAAATTCCTAGCCTGAGTAGGAAGGTGGACAAGACCATGCGAAGAACCCTGCCTCTATTTTCCTGATGGTTGAATATGTAGCATCGCATATGCGGCCTGGGGAGAATCACATGACCCTCGAGCTGAACCGGTCAATGATGTCGGCCAAATGCTTTTGGGTAAGTGAGGTGGCCAAGTCACGGCAAGTGAGCACTTTTGCCTCATCTTGGGCCGAGGTGGAACTATCCTCCCCATCTGGAATGATTTATTTCCTAATATGATTTTAACCTCGAGTTCGGGCTGGGAAGGAGGCACATATGGTTTAGGGGAAGCAGCAAGGACGTAGGCATAGTTGCATACATTGACCTGACTTGTGACATCAGCTACCTCCTCGCTCATTGGAGGGTCATAAGACCAATGCGAGCCATCTTCTTCACCCTCGAGCCCTAGGATGGGGTATTCTGTGGCAACATGCTTCTTTCCTTTATTGGTGTCATAATAAGCGCTGCCCAGATCGCTATCGGTGGATTCGGAATCGAGATAAATAGGGTCGAGGTCATCGGCTGCAGCTTGTTTAGGGCGAGTCTTTCTCTCGAGCCATTTCCCTCAGAATCTCCTATGCCAACTCTTTGTCTATAGGAGTTGGCTCGCGCCTGAGAATCTTCCCTACCCCAAGTGATGCAAGGATTTTGGAGAGGTCAATAGGTCTGTTCCTCCAATCGTAAATGTTGGTATCCCTGGTGTAATCTTCAGGGTTGGGGTCGAGATGAATGTTCAACGAGCTGGAACCACTAGCTCGCATCTCGTTTTCAACTCTAGCTATGTTCATGGCTCCCTGTGGGGTGATAGTGGAGCCAAGAGAAATAGGTTGGCTAAGGCGTCCAGAAATGGAGGTGAGCTCGTGTTGGAAGTCTTTTGAGCCTCGCTGTTCAGGTGGATATTGATTGAGAGGAGAAGGGGTGGCCGAAGAGCGAGCCGGGCTCGAAGAAGAGCGAGATGATCCGTAGGAGCGAGCCGAAGACGCACTCGACATCTGTAAAAGATGGTGAATATTAGTGTGTGACCCTAAAAAATGGATATAAAAATGAGGTCGCACCTAAGTGTCCTCACGTCGCACACGTAATGTCGGGTCGCACTTAAAAGTCTAAGAGAGCCCTTGGGCTCGCATCGCAGTTTGTGAGTGTGTGAAATCAAAGCGGGCTCGTATCGAACATTTGGTGTGTGTTCGCATGTGGTGTTACAGTTGATGAACAAACAACAACAAAAGTGAATGATTATGGATCAAAATGGTACATGTAGATAATTCAAACGAAGATCCTGAAGAATCTATGGTCGGAGAGTAACGCCGCTGGTAGACGGTTTTTGTAGTGATGATGGTTTTAGTCGTGGTAGATCCTTGAGCAAAATGGATAGCAATTCATTAATGTTCTTGGAAAGGTGAAGAAATGAAATGTGGATTCCTTGTATTTATAGGGAATAGGAGAAAGAAAGAGGAGTTTACACGTGTCATCATCTAAGAGATTGGCACAGGTCCCCATGCCAGCTATCTTACCGCTGTCAAAAATTCAAAAGCCACGACCGTTGAAAGGCACATGTGAGGCGGCCGAGTGCGACCCGCATGCGCCCGAGTGCGACCTCATGGGCTCGCACTCACAAGAGCAGAAAAGCAAATGTTGTAAAATTCCTAGCCCCATAAATGCGATCAGGAATTTTGGGGTAGTTGTTATGCCCGCTTTTGGAGCATGGGCCTTAACAGGTCCCTATTGGTATATTGAATAATTGGGCTTAAATAAATGGATGTGCGTGTTGCGAATTAGCACATGCGTGATGGGCACATGAGCTGGTGTATGAGCTGGGCTTACAACATGCGAGTTGGGCTCATGGGCTGGTAGCGCGAGCGGGACCTGTATTGTCTACACTGGACTCGTAGGCTAATCATTGAATGAAAGAGTGTATTCACATGCAGGCTGGGCTCATGTGCTAGCATCTAATGGAATAATGAGGGGGAGGCCCACTAGTGGATTGAAGAAGAGTAGGTGTGGGCCGAGTTGAATAGGTCGGCTCGCACTTGGATAATTTATCTGAAATATGGAAAATAACCAATAAATGACTAGGTTGTTCGTGAATTTCGGAGCTGACACAGGGTATTCCTACAATCACGGGAAGAAATGCGGAAATACCGTGAGATTTTAGAAAGCATGTGGGGTCGGTCGAATTTTACGTGACTAATTGGCTGAATGCTTGATTTAAGTCCTGGCTTGGACTTCAAATGTAGAAAAACCCTAACTTTAGCCTAGATGACTTGTACCCCAAGAACTACGTGAGACTTAATTCCTATAAATAGGGTACGTAGGCACTTATATGAGACACGAGTCGATACTTGATAAAGAATAACGAAAACCTTATTCTTTCTCAAGGAGTCGACATATAAACTCAGCCACCACCATACATAATTTTCTTCCTCCCCAAAGTACCATATTTGATCTCTGTTCAGACCGATAAACTCCAAAACACTATTATACAAAATTCTCCAGGTTTTTGATGTCTTAAATTTAAAGAGGTTTATTCCATCGGAAAAGATGGACATCACATTTTTATGAGCCCGCTTTCAAGCTTTGTTCTTGTCTTCCAAGAATGGCTACTACTTTCAATTTTAGTACTGATGACATGTTTTATAAATAGTAAATGCCAAAAGCTGCCAGATAATTTATAACATAAAATTATTTATCATAACTGCATTATTGTGAAGTAGCCATTGTACGAAAGTTTCCATAACACATCCAAACTAGAAACACCACACAGAGCACAAAGATTTGTGAGTTTGTGGAAATACAAAATTGCTCTAATGTAAAGGGAAAATCACAATTTCATCTGTTTAATTTAAACCACAAAACAGAACTCTGATCTTTCATTCACCTCAAACATCATCCTTCATCAGTTTTGCAGCTTCTCATTTCAACATCAGGTTCTCTCCATAATAGGTTTTCTTGGTACTCTATCTCCCGCCTCTATGACCCACTATCTCAACTTATGACAACATTAAAACCTCCAAGGATTGGCTTAGTGGTACTTGGGTAGATAATAGACCGAATAACCTGATCTCTGTCTAGTAGAGTGGTCCAACAACAGGGTTTCCTAGTGAGAGGTTCCGGTATAAAACAAAAAGATTGTACAAAAACTACTGAATGTGCAAGATTTCATCCTACACACTAACTTCTGAAAATATGTTTATAACATGGACGTAATAACAGACTTGTATCATTAGATATATAAAAGAAAGTACAGTTTATCATAAAAAAGACAACACCCCACCCCTCACCTTACTTTTAATCAAAACAGTATGTGCACAACTTTATTTCCGACAAAAAACTTGAATCTAAATACGTTGGATTATATAAAATACACTTTAAAAGTACTTTTAGGGTGCACTACTACAGAACTTATCTGTGGTAAACTTAAGAACTGCTTCACCCTTTACTTGTTGCCAGAAGCATGTGTAATCCAACTTCAGTTAATATGATAAATTTATAATTGTTTGTGCTTTTTCTCAGAAAAAAAATCCCCAGTGCTCTTCTTAACTTTAATGGTTTAAAAACACTAGGAAACTTCTGATTCAGATATCAAGATAGTTAAAACATTGAGCAACTTCTAATTCAAATAAAGATTATCATCTCTTATACAAAAACTGCAACTCCGATCTGTCCAAAAGGTAAACTAATCCTCATAATGCATATAGAACTGAATACCATACAAACAGAATTTTTACTTTATTATCTAGCATGATAATTAAGTTCTGTATGCACATTCTTTGCAGTTTCAGAAAATATAACTTAACAAGCAATTATAAAAAAACAATATAGCTAGAATCCAAAGATCATAAAATTAACCAGAGCAAAAACTGTTCTGACCAGGATTGAAATTTGCCAAAATAACTCCAAAAGTCACAAAAATACCCCTCAAAACGACAGTCAGCCTGGCATGATAATCCTAAAAGTACTTGCAATGCAATTTAAACTAGTAGGACTTGCAATGCAATATATAACTAATATACTAGATATAAATAAGACCTTCTAATGAGCTTTCAGCGGGCAGAATGATCAAGGGTCTGAAGTTGTCATCTGATTCAACGACACTTTAGCCTGCTTTGCCTTCAACTCCAACTTCTTAACATACAACTGCATTTCCTTCACATAGATATCCTTCCATTCCTTCTCCATAGCCCTCACCTTTTCACTTCCCATCAACCGAAAATTCCCCACACTAATCTCCTTCAATGGCTGCGAACAATTAACATCAGACTCCCACGCCTTACTCAAATACGGATACATTGCCTTAAAATCCAAACCCTCATCGTCCTCCTCCTCAGCCTCAAAACCATTCTCAATCTCATCATCCATCACAACACCACCCTTCCCATTCACTCCATTATTCACAGCTTTCCCGACATCCTTATTCTTCTTCCTCCCACCCTTAACCTTAGTACCATTCTCCACTCCATTCCCACCACCCCAAATCTTCTTTGAAAGCTCAAACGACTTATCCTCGTGTGCTTTCGCAAACACAACATCACCCTTCTCAGCATTACCCAAATACTTCTTCTTCAACCTCCTAATCTTATCACTCAACTGCTTAATGGACACACTCACGTGAAGCGAATCCTTCAAAAACTCATAAAAAGCCTCCAAATCAGAATATGGGTCCTCGTCATTGGCCAACTGATAATCAATCATCCCTTGCAAAAGCACAATCTCATCATCCTCACTCCAAATCCTATTAATCCCAGACCTCTTCTCATCCCCATTCGAAACCCTAGCTCTCTTCCCACCCTTCCCACTCTTCTCAGACTCCACCGGCCGCTTCACAGAAGCCCTTTTCCTCTTCGGTTTCGGGTCGGGTTTCGGGTCGGGTTTTTTGTTCAAAACCTTCATTGGTTTAGACTTAATAGGCTTCACAAGAACAGGAGAGGACTTCTCAGACTCAGAATCCGACAGGGAACCATGATCCGACCCGGAACCTTTCCCAATCGATTCGGATCCTTGAGAAGAAGCCTGCTTCTCAACAGATTGCTCATTAGCATTAACAGCATCTTCATCTTCGCCTTCACCATCACCATCTCCATCAGACTCAGCATCTCCATCTCCTCCTTGATTTTCTTGAGACTCTACGTCTTCTTCTTCAGCGACGTCGTTTTGGGGATCGGATTCAATTGGCTGTTCATCGTCGTCGGAGGCGGCTTCTTCGACGTGATCGGAATCGTCGACCGGAATTTCAGGCGGTGGAGATGATCGCTTTCGTGCCATTGTTGTGTTGTTCTAAGGATTTAGAACAGTGATTGTGATGAGAATGTGTTTGTAATTAGGGTTTTGGGGGTTTAATTGTGGTGATAGAGAGAGTGGGTGTATGTGAGTGGTATATATAGGACAGATTCAGAAAGAGACCCCTCCATAAGCTTCGTAATTTATGGTAATTTTCCTTATTTTCTTTTGGTCACTAATTTTGGAATTGAACGGTCACGTCAGATAAAAGGCAGTAGTAATCCTTATCTGACAAAAAAAGGGACTCCGTTTTTTGTGTACTGCATTGCATTTGGATTTGTGCACGTGTTTTGATTGTACGCGGTTTTAAAAGCGGATCATTAATATATATATATATAATGAATATTTTTTAAATAAAGAGATAGCATTCATATATTATAATAAATCAATAAAATAATTATTCACAAAATCATAATTAACTTAAAAAATAAAAGTAATATTTAAAAATATCAAATTACAGCTTTTTTAAAAATAATATTTTTCTTTTCCTAATTATTTTTAATCCCCATTTAATTTGGCAAAAAAACTGTTTAAACGGTCAAAATCCGCATAATTCTGCTTAAAACCGCTTAAAACCGCTTAAACTTTACTAAATGTTTAACTATCCGATTTTGCACTAATCCAAGTGATTTTACCTCTGATTCCGCTTAAGCCCCCGCTCAAGCGTCCGCTTAATGCGCTTTTTACAACACTGATTTTGATCCTGTATTTAAAATAATATTTTTTTAAAAAAAATCGGGAATCAAAATATATAACTGAAACATTAATTCACAAGAAAATTTTAAAAATAATTGTATTATTTTAAGTATGTGATCAAAGCACTTTAAGTGTGTGTACAAAAGTAAAACGCCAAATAAAAATTACAGTATTCTTGATTTATTATTTTTGCTTTATTATTTTTACTCACTTTGATCAACTAATGTATGAGAAATGCTACTGTTCCCAAGACGATTTCCAAAACTGTTCCTGAATGCTTAGTTGTTAATATATTATTAGTTATTCATTCATTATCAATATGGGATCCTCGTGCATACATATGAGTCTATAAATTAAAACACGTCATTTGTCATTTGGAAACATTTTTGGGATTTTTTTCGGGGGCTCTTAATGTAAGCTCACTCGGTCTCTTTTTAGTATTTTTATACGATTAAATTGATCAAAATTTGACTGAAATTATTAAAAATTTATAATTCAATAAAATAAAAAAATATATTATTAGAAAGAATATTTGGTCTTTTTTATTATCTAATTTTCAGTTTCTTAAAATAATATAAAAATAATTTTTAATCTTTGATAAAAAAATGAGTCAATTTGACCGATAAAAATAGAAACGTGACAACTAAAAAGGGAAGGATATAGTACAATTTTTGAATCTTTTTGGATGTTAGTTCGCAAAAAATATTTATCTCAAATAAATAATTTTAATTACTTGGTCAATTTTACGGTACATTAATTTGAATTTATTTTGGGAAGATTATCAAAAATATAATTATTTTTACTTTTTTACGCTTTTAGCAAAATCTGAAAAAATTTGTAAAGTTAACTTTTACATTCAAACAGTTAACGGGGTATTTTGCATCTTCCCGGTCCCCACTCCCTCACATTTTTTAAAAGATATACGTTAAATTTAGATAACTTGTATCATCATAATATAATAGTCGCAAGAAGAGATTTCTTACATTCAAAAAAGATTATAGTCTAGATATGTAATGTTGATCGCGAAAATTTAGAATATATATTTTTATTGTCGGATAATAAAATATATGTGCATAATATTATACAAATTCATCTAAACAACACAAAAATAAGAAAGGATTTATAAATGGATAAATAATTCAAAAAAATAATACATAAATAATAAAATTTAAAAAACTGGAGCACAAAAAAATCTATAGAAACGAAAACACAATGTGCATTAATAAACAAAATGTTAAATAACGGTTAATAGTAATCTATTGTTAATTGAACACAAAAAATTGTCATGTTTTATTTGTGTTTTCAACAATTTTATGTATGTGTTCAGTATTGGTTTATAATTGCAGAAATGAAGATATAACAACTAGTATTGGAGAGTAGAGAATATAGAGTAGATCTGAGAGAGATGTCAGAGAAACAGGGAGATTCAGTGGAAAAAAAGAGAGAAATAGAGTTTAGAAGAGATGAGAGATGGAATGAATTTGAAAATCTTAGAGAGCGAAAGTAAGAATTTGTTATAAAGAGATAAATAGTTTTGGTGTTAAAGCCATTTTCATATATTCAACATAATCTCAATTACAAGATCTCACAGGTATTTGTAGACTGTCTCTAATGTAACTAACATAGAGAAAAGACTATCATATCCTTACTAACAATATTACAAAGAAAATTCTATACTTAGCTACCCTAACAATCCTCCCTCCTTGTGTAAAACCCCCTTCTTTAAAATAGAAGGATATATTACCTAAAATCCGTAAACCTGCCAACAGAGCACTAATATATTTCTCAACAATAATTAAACAGTTAAAATCTCCAAAATAATATTAAATCTCCAAACTGTCTAACCAATCATATAAATGTTGAAATCTCTAAATAAATAATTAAATCTAGATATTGATAAAGTACGAAATCCTGATAAATAAATGGGGTACCTCCCCATTGCACAGTCCCAGATTCCCCCTAAGCACCTTCCAGAAAAAGAATATGGCATGAGCCAAACGCCCAGTACGGATTTGGAATACCGTTTATAAATCAAGAGATCAGAAATAAATAATCAGCAATTTATAATAAAAACAAAATTTTAAAAATAAGTAAGGCTGAAGCAACGAGGGGTTAGGATATTTCATACTGAGATCAGAACAGATACAAGTACACACATCAAAGGGTACCTAATGCGTGCAACATAATGGATAACATGTACGGCATATACAATGTCACCATAAATCAAATCACAAATCAAACTCTGGGTGCACCCACGTATCCTGAACAAATATCAAATGCGCAAAAGCTCCTCCAAAGGGCTAACAGAAGGATACGCCGTGATCAATCACACTGTCACGGAAGTGTCATGTCACTGGTGCCGCAATGACATGGCTGTAGTACCTCTACAGCTGGTTAACTCAGTATACCCTAAATCACCAAGGGGTCAAAATAAAATATTCTCACAAAATTTAAAATCACCTGATACAGGTAATTCAGATTTCCAAAACAAAGGGTGTCATAAATAATTTTTGAAAATCGCATAAACAGATATCTAAAATTTTCCAAATCAAATTTTAAAATAATTTTCGGAAGTCAAAATGATCAAATAATATTAACGGAGCAAATAAAATATGGAATTGAGCGAATCAGAGATATTTAATTCTAAGATGAGTAGCGCTGAATAAAAAGGGGACATAATCCGTACCTCGAAACTCGCAAATTCTAATACTCGCGAAATCCGCAAATAATCCGTCAAATTTCCGGCCCCCGATCTAATACAACATTTTAAATTTTTTTTATTATTATAGAGTATTTACTGATTAGTTAAAATTTGCATATCAGATTTATTTTCTCTACTCGCAACATGAAATTTTTAAACCTATATTAAATTAGACTACAATGCATACACATATGATATGACTTAGATTTCTTAACCTTTAATATCTAGACACGGAAGACTGTTAGTCCCTTAACAATGCAACAAGAATTACAGAAGGGGAGTTGAATGGAATTCTTGAAACTTTTTCACAAATAAAATTGTTCTAACTTAAATATATATATCACTGTGAATTGATTTGCAGAGTGCGAAATAATAACTTGAAATGAATCAAAACACAAGTAATTAAAAACACAAGTCTTTAAAAAATTTCTGGTGGATTTGAATGTATCCACCAGAGATATATATAATATATCGAGAGAATTCTGTGTAGCAAAAAGCTCACAGCTGCTTACAAATGTTTAACAACTAAGAATACAGAGAAATACTGAGAATACAGCTTACAAAATGTTTCTCTCTTGGTTGCTTAGTTAGTTATTCTATTTGTTGCTTCTTGGTTTATATATCACCAAGATTACAAAGTAATAAGACAAGATAATAAAACAAAAACTATCAAGTCTAATACTATGCAGCTTCATTACTCTATTCCAGCATCTTTGAATATCTTCATAATAGCATGGAAATGGCAATGCTTCTTTGTTCTCTAAAACCCAGTTGAATAGGCTTCCACATTCCATTTGCATACACTCGACGCATCTGACTGTGTTGTCACTGTCAACAGATGTTTGAATTCTTTATCCGTCGGGTTCATGATCATCCGTCGAGTTCATGATCGTCCGTCGGGTTGTCTTGTTGATCATCCGTCGAATGGCATTGTTGTTCATCCGTCGGGTAGCAATCTGGCACTTGACTTCATTTCATTTATACAAGATTACAAGACATCATCTATGTACAATTAATCAACATATTCTGCATATCTAGCTAAAGTCAACATGACTTGAGTACTACTTACAGAATCTAAACAATGTGTATGCAGAAATGTGCTATAGACTTATTATTACATAAGCTACTCACTCGATGGATAATAAATCATCATCCGTCGGGACTATATTGAGTCATCCGTCGGGACTATAATCCTTATCCGTCGAGTGCTACATTTTTCACTAAGTAAAATCTACCAAGGTGTTTTGTTAATGAAATCATCAAGTACACAACATTTACACAACAATCTCCTCCAATTTATGTCTACTGGAATTGTAGCCATAAATTAAGAGAAACTTGATGATAATAAAACACCCTAAAAATACAACTTTGAAAGTAGATAGATAAAACTGTAAAGTGCTTCAATTAACAAAATGTACAAAGTTTAGCTCACAATCATTTTCAAGGCGCTCCTCTAGCCTGAGCAGATTTATCTAGTTCCTTGAAGGTCTGGATCTCTTTCCAAGCTTGCTGTTGTTTTCTTCTATCTGATTTTGGAGCTGTCTGTGGAATTCCAGTTCATCAGATTCTGAGAGATTTAGCTTTTCTTGCATCTTCGAGAGAGTCTAATTGCTAGAGATGCTCAATTGGTCTTAAAATCTGAAGAATCTTCTCACTCCTTTGTCATCCATGAACTCCATCAGCTAGTAGGGCCTTAGATGCACTCTTCTCCCTGTGTAAGGGATAATTAGAGTCTTTGGGAGTGCATCTTTAGCTCTAAAACTCCTCAGTTCTTCAATCTTCTTTAGAACCAATCTTCTTGCAGTTACATTGAACCCAAAGTTCTTCTTGAAAGATGAATAAACCTTAATCAATACAGCTTGGCTTTCTTGAAGGATCCTGTGAAGTGACCATTGAATCTCATTTCCTCCCTTGTACTTGAAAACTAACCTTTCAGGTAGGTTTCTATATGCATGAATCCCTCTCACTTCTTCTTGTTCATCTAGATAGAGATTTAGATCAGAGAATTCCTTGATGTCACATAAGTACATGTAATCTCCTTTATTGACTTTAGATTGAGCTTTGACTAGAGATTTGGATTTGAGAGGTGACAACTTCACTTTCTTGACTGCTCTTGACTTTGTTCTTTTTGGCTTGCTAAGGATTGGCATATTGAAGTCAGGAATGGGTAGGCTCTCCCAGTCTATTGGTTCATCCTTAGGCACAATGGGTTCACCATGCATGTTCCTGTAAGGATCCACCACCTTAATGTCTTCAAATACCACAGAGGGTTTTGATGCTTGAGTTGTAGTTGAAATGGATTCCTTAGAAAACTGATCCTCCAATTCCTTATCAACAAAATCCAGTTTGCTTTTGGTTATTTTGGCCAATTCCTTGTATCTTGGAGATTTCTTATGTTTTGATTGAACTTGCTTCTGTGGATCTTGAGATTCAGTTATTCCAGATGGCTAAGAAGGAATCTGTTGTGTTGGTTTCACAGCTTGTAGCTTGGCCAAGATAGCAGCTTGCTTTTTCTTTTGCTTAGCCTTTTTGGCATCTAGAATAGCTTGCTTCTTTTCCTGCTTCAATCTGGCCTTTTTCTTCTCTCTTTGCTTGAGCAAATTGAGGATGTCCAACCACCACACAAATTTCTTTCCCATTCCTGAAAACTTTATCAATTCTTCTTTTTGAAGCTGAATCAGTTGGATCCTTGTAGAAGGCAATTGACCTTGACAGAAGCTTCTTCTCATCAGGTTTAGGTGTCTCATACACTGTATCCAAAGGGTTCTTTAATGATGATTTTGGATAGTTCACCCTTGGCTTCAAAATAATTTCAGCCTTTGGAGATTTGATGCAGGATGGCTGTCCTCTTTCCAGATAGTTCATGCTCATTTCATTCACAAAGATCTGTTTGACTTCAGAGTAATGAATGGTTGACTTTACTGGCTCCTTTACTAGCCCAAACTTCCTTTGTATGTCCTCATCAATTTTCTCCCAGTTGATTGGCTTCAACTGCTCCTTTTCAGCTTCTCTTAATTTGACTACTGCTGCATTGATCAGATCTATACTATTTGTTACTGGTGGCTTGGTGAAAGCAATTGTGGGCACAATTACTTTACTAATTTGAATTTGAAGCTTTTCCCCCTCACTTGGTCCTTTCTCCCCCTTTTTATTATCATCAAGTTGAGTAGAGGAGGAGGTTTG
The DNA here is from genome assembly GCF_009905375.1 of Apium graveolens. Classification (NCBI taxonomy): domain Eukaryota; kingdom Viridiplantae; phylum Streptophyta; class Magnoliopsida; order Apiales; family Apiaceae; genus Apium; species Apium graveolens. Next base: position 272,492,196 of record NC_133650.1, on the reverse strand, counting down.
AGCAGCCATCAGTTTCTTAAGTCAATCTGTCTGTTGGGCTTGATGAAGATGAATGGCTGTTAGAGATGCTTCCATAGCTGACATTCTTGTATCCAAAGCATCTATCTTTGTTGCAAGATCAGAATTTTTCCTTAGTTGCCTCTTGATGTCAAGCATTGTAGCTTCTGAAAGCTTAGAATCCATTTTGTCTGAAATGGCCTTCTTCATCTCATCAATATTACCCTTGATGGTGTTAACATCTCTAGCATGTTGGAAGCCTTGAATCTGTTGTAGTTGCAGAGAAGCAAGATGTGCTTGAAGGAGCTTCTTGGTGTTGACATTTGTAGTGGTTTGAAGAGCAGTATTTGTCTGATTGATTAGTTGAATCAGGGTTGTCTTGAAGTAGTGCTCATCACAGTGCTTTGAAAATTCCCATGATGGCATTCCTGATCTTGAACTTGAACCTACTTCTCCCCTATGTCCAATGCCTCTTCTTCACTATCTCCACCTTCATCACCAAAAAAATCTGCTGAACCACCAGTCTCATAATCCACATCACCAGCTGTAGAAGGCAAAGTTGTGATGGCATACTTAGCTCTTAGCATTGACTGAGTGGTATGCACCAAATTGAGCATCGTTTCTGCATTGTCATTGCCCTGTTCAGCTAGAAGTTGATAAGCTGGAACAGGGTGAGTAAATGTCTCAGCATCAAGGGAAGTGGAATCTATAACAGCTTGAGGTTGCTGAGATAGTCCCTCCCTGTCTGTATCTTGGATATTCATTAACTCACTAGCAATGACATCCATCCTTATAGCTCCTGTACCTGCATTTCTCTCTTGTTCTCTCTTTTGTTGCATCAGGGTCTCACCCTGGCTCCCCACCCTCACCTGCACCATCTAAGGTGGGACTCCTCTCACTCTCTTTTGCCAATCCTGAAGAAATGGATTGCATAGTTTCACTTTTTTTCTCTCCTTTTTCCTGGGAGCAACCCAAAATCTCACTCATAACACTCTTTTTCCTCAATCCTAAGAGTGACTGGACAACCACTAAGTCTTCTGCACTTGAAATGAATAAAGTTTGAAGCAGTGCAGAGACACTCGACGAATGAGTAATATCCATCGGGTCAGTGATTTTGCTAATCGACGGATAACTGCTGTTATGCTTATCCGTCGGGATACAGTCACTACTCGACAGATGAGCAATATCCATCGAGAGAGTAAAAATGAATGAACTTGGAATAGAAACTATTGTGGACTCTGTGCTGATTGATGATATTTTGGGTACATATGATTCAACAGTTCCTGAAAGAATTGGCAAGTGAGCCAACAAATCATCTAAAAGATGATGTTCAATTGCATTAGATTTTGGCTTCCCCAACAAGGTTAAAGAAGGGAAATCAGGAATTGATGTGTTGATCATATCCACATCCAGAGAATTTGGTGTTTGAGGTGCTTCTATCACTAGAGATTTTGGTTATGACTCCACATTTATTGGAGCCACATCAAGCTGAATTTGTGAAGGTGCAATGACTGTGTCTTTAGCACCAGTTTGCACAGTGTGTGTACCCTATGCATCCCCAAGGGTTTTGAATTTCTTCTTTCTGGCATAAGTTTGGGGTGAGCTAGTGTCCCTTACCCTCTTGGCCTGTGCTCTTGGTTGAGAGCTTTATTCAATAGTTACATCCTTTTGGGAGGATGCAACTAGAAATGAGCTTTTATCATTTTTAAGCACTGCAGTTTGTTGGGAAACTGCAGTGTGGCTAGGCTGGGAACCACTCAACTCTCCATCCTTATCCTTAGGGTTTCTTTTATGTTCACCATTTCCCTCACCTACCTTTCCCACCTTCACACTCCCCTCTTTGGTTTTGGTGGATTTTGCAACTGGCATCTTTTGAGAGATACCAGAAGGGGCTTTCTTTGATTTGGATTTTAAAATTTTTGTTGGTTTGGTAGCTTGGGTAGGCAACTGTTGGGTCATTGACACAGTTGCCATAGCTACACTAGAACTCAAAGAAACTAGTGAGGTTGGAATAGTAGTAGGGATAGATGAACTTACATCACTTACCTGAGGTGCTTCCATTACAGGGAAATAGAAAAGTGGCACTTCTCTGTGATGATTTGCCCTGTTCAAATCTGCAATAATCCTTCTCTCTTGAACCCAACAATCTAATTTGTTGTTTGGGTTCTCAAGCACAATTTCCTCAGAGAGGTGGTTAGCTAACATCATGAAAAATCTAACATAATAAACACTTTTTCCCCTCTTATTTAACTCTCCTAACTTAAATCCCAACTCAAACAGAACATGGTCACTAAAATTAAAGTACTTATCTGTAACTAGCATGTAGAGCATGTTAAGCATGGAAATATTAACAGAATCAAAATTACTGATTTTACCAGAAAAGACCTTGGTCACTATATCACACATGAAACTCCATTCCTTCCTAAGACCCAATCTCCTAATGTCACTCAACTTAAAAGTAGAAGGAGCATAGTTCATGGAATTAAGCATATTAACTATATCAGTGTCTATGTGTGGTGAGGTCATATTATTATCAGGAATCTTGAAACATGCTTTAATAACATCACTATTAATACAGAATTCCTCACCTTTGATAGTGAGTGTGATGGTTTTATCAGTTGAGTTATATTTAGCAGTGGTCCACATCTCTTCAACAACTTCACAAAAGATGGTGGGTGATTCCAGCATGGCATAGCTAAGCTTGCAGTTCTTCACAGAATCCATCATTTTGTGGTAGTCACCAGAATGCTGAATCCCCTTGTTCACTAAGGTTATGAAGTTATTCTTCTCATAAATGAACCCAGTTTGAGACATAATCTTGACAACAGGCGTCATTGTTAGAGAATAAGAGCTTGCAGAGAGAGAGTAAGTGCTTTGAAAGAGAAAGAAATTGGAGCAGATAATTTGAGAATGATAAAAGAAAAGCAATGGAAATGAAATAAGCTTTTATACTGTCTCAAAAAATAACTGCCAAAAATAATAAAGTAAAATAAAGTAGCCAATAAAAAGTGCCTAAAATAGCCGTTTAAAAATAAACTGTAAAAATTCCACCCATTATCCGTCGTGTTATGCTTACAAACTGTAAGTATACTCGATGGATAATGTTTAGGAAATCAACGGCTAAGATTAAGATAATTCGACAGATGAGGATAAACTGTTATTCGTCGAGTCATAAAATATTCCAGAAAAATAAATAATTTTTATTAGCAAATTGTATTCCGATGGATGATCAAACTCGATGGATAACGATCATCCGTCGAGATGTAAATTTTGACTTAGCCAAAATTTCATTCAAGACTAAAAAATTAATTAAATTTCTGGCTGCATTACAACTTGCAAATTATCTCATAAAGATTTAAGAATAATTGAGCATACCTAACTTGCTTACCAACCTTAAAAATGTGGATTCATCCAGTGGTTTGGTAAAAATATCTGCAAGCTGCTTCTCACTTGGAATAAAATGTAGTTACACAGTACCATTCATTACATGTTCCCTAATGAAGTGGTACTTGATGTCTGTGTGCTTTGTCCTTGAATGTTGTACTGGATTTTCAGTGATGGCAATTGCACTTGTGTTATCACAGAAAATAGGAATCCTTTCAACTTGCAAACCATAGTCTAGCAGTTGATTTTTTATCCACAAAATCCGTGCACAGCAACTGCCAGCAGCAATATATTCAGCTTCAGCTGTTGAAGTAGAAACTGAATTTTGCTTTTTACTGAACCAGGACACAAGCTTGTTTCCTAGAAATTGACAGGTTCCTGTTGTACTTTTTCTATCAATTCTACAACCTGCATAATCTGCATCTGAATAACCAGTTAGATCAAAACCAGAATCTCTAGGGTACCAAATGCCAAGTTTTGGTGTTCCCTTGATATATCTGAAAATTCTCTTAATACCTACTAAGTGAGATTCTCTAATATCAGCCTGAAATCTAGCACATAAACATGTAGAAAACATTATATCTGGCCTACTAGCTTTTAAGTACAGAAGTGAGCCAACCATGCCCTAATAACTTGAAATATCCACAGACTTTTCAGTAGTGTTTAATTCAAGCTTAGTTGCAGTAGCCATGGGAGTTTTTGCAGATGTGCAATCCATTAGATCAAACTTCTTTAAAAGATCAAAAATGTATTTAGTTTGACTAATAAATATTCCATCACTAACTTGCTTAACTTGCAAACCAAGAAAGTAAGTTAGTTCTCCCATCATACTCATTTCATACTTACTTTGCATCAATTTGGCAAACTTTTTGCAAAGTTTCTCATCTGTAGAGCCAAAAATAATATCATCTACATAAATTTGAACAAGTATGCTAGAGCCATTAACATTTCTAAAGAATAAAGTTTTATCTACAGTACCTCTTGTGAAGTGATTTTCCAAAAGGAACTTTGATAAAGTGTCATACCAGGCTCTAGGTGCTTGCTTTAGTCCATAAAGTGCTTTCAAAAGATAATAGACATGTTCTGGAAAATTTGGATCTTCAAAACCAGGAGGTTGACTGACATATACTTCCTCCTCCAAATCTCCATTCAGAAAGGCACTCTTGACATCCATTTGATAGACCTTGAAATTGGCATGGGCTGCATAGGCTAAGAAGATTCTGATGGCTTCAAGTCTTGCAACAGGAGCAAATGTTTCATCAAAATCTATTCCTTCTTGTTGATAATAGCCCTTAGCAACCAATCTAGCTTTGTTCCTGACTACTATGCCATTTTCATCCATCTTGTTTTTGAATACCCATTTGGTGTCTATTGGATTCTTTCCTCTAGTCTTGGGCACCGGCTTTCATACATTATTCCTCTCAAATTGGTTTAGCCCCTCCTGCATAGCTAAAATCTAATCAGGATCCAACAAAGCTTCTTCTACCTTCTTTGGTTCTTCCTTGCAAAAAAAGCTGTTGTATAGACATTCCTCTTGAGTTGCTCTCCTAGTTTGAACTCTAGAAGAAACATCACCAATGAGCTCAAAGGGGTGATCCTTTGTCCATTTCCTTTATTGAGGAAGATTAGCTCTAGATGAATAGGCCTCATTGTTGTCATGATGTGTGATTGAGTTTTGATTATTAGAACCTCCCCCTGAGTTTGTGGATCTTTGATTTGAGAAGGGGGGCTTTCTATAGGTGATTTATTCTGATTTCCAGCTTCTTTTGATAACCCGACGGATGGTGAATTTTGAGTTTCGACGGATGAAGCTGGATGTCTACCGACGGATAACGCAGATTGCCCCCCGAAGGATAAAGCATTTTGCAACTGACAGATGTTGAATTTTGTGCTTCATTTGTAGTCGATTTTTTGCATTATCCTTTGATACTGTTTCTTGATCACTTTCATCATAACTGTCATCACTAACCATCTCCACATTGTCAAATTTGAGGCTTTCATGGTAGTCTCCATCTTGCAGTCCTTTAATCTTTTTATCATCAAACACAACATGTATTGATTCCACAACAATGTTGGTTCTTAGATTGAAGACTCAATATGCTTTACCAACAGCATATCCAAAAAAAATTCCCTCATCTGCTTTAGCATCAAACTTCCCATTCTGATCAGTTTGATTTCTCAAGATATAACACTTACAACCAAAGACATGAAGAAAATTTAGAGTTGGCTTCTTATTCTTGAATAATTGATAGGAAGTCATGCATTTTGCTTGATTGATCATAGAAATATTCTGAGTGTAGCATGCAGTATTTACAGCTTCAGCCCAGAAATATGTTGGCAATTTAGATTCTTCAAGCATTATTCTGGCAGCTTCAATAAGTGATATGTTCTTCCTTTCCACTACTTCATTCTTTTGTGGGGTTCTTGCTGCTGAAAACTCATGCAAAATTCCATTTTCTTCACAAAATGCTCTCAATGCAGAATTCTTGAACTCAGTTCCATTGTCACTCCAGATTCTTCTAACTTTGAAATCAGGATGGTTATTGACTTGCCTTATGTGATTGATTATGATTTCACTAGCCTCATCTTTAGACTTTAGGAAATATGTCCAAGAGAACTTTGAGAAATCATCTACAATTACTAGGAAAAATCTTTTCCTTGAGATGGACAACACATTAACTGGTCCAAATAAATCCATGTGTAGCAGTTGCAAAGGTTCTTCAATTATTAAATCAAGTTTCTTTCTGAATGATGCTTTAATCTGCTTTCCCTTTTGGCAGGCATCACACAATCCATCCTTAGAAAACTCCACTAGAGGAATGCCTCTAACCAGTTCCTTCTTTACTAGCTATTTCATGGTCTTGAAGTTTAGATGGGATAGCTTCTTGTGCCATAACCAACTTTCATCCTGACTTGCTTTGCTGAGAAGACAAGTAACAAATTCTGCATTAGATGAGTTAAAGTCAGCTAGGTACACATTTCCTTTTCTCACACCAGTGAGAACCACTTTGTTGCTCATCTCGTTAGTCACAACACAGGCTTCTGAGTTGAAGGTAACTGAATTGCCTTTATCACAAAGCTGGCTGATACTCAACAGATTGTGCTTGAGACCATCCACTAAGGCAACCTCCTCAATGATGACATTGTCTTTTGAAATCAAGCCATATCCCACAGTATAATCCTTGTTGTAATCTCCAAAAGTAATACTTGGGCCAGCTCTCTCTTTGAACTCCGTGAGCAGGGTAGAATCACCAGTCATGTGTCTTGAACAACCACTATCCAAGTACCATAGATTCTTTCTGATTCCCTGCACACATCAAAATCAAATCAAGTTGATTTTGGTACCCAAGTTTCCTTGGGTCCTGCCTTGTTAGCTTTCTTTTTTCTGTTTCTTAGGCTTTATCTCATTTGACTTAGGGATATCAGATTCATCATTAGTCATATGAGTTGGGCCTTCGAACCCATTCATCATAACAAAATTATCATGCATACTTTGATTAACAGGGAATGGCATTCTGCTAGTGAACATGTTATTCCAGTAAGGCATGCTAAATGGCATTTGTGGCATACATACTAAATGCAGCATAATAGGGATTAGGTGCAAATGGCATATTAGCAAACTGTGCATTCATATTCTGTGTAGACATAGCATTTATAGGCATAGGAAGCATGGCATTCATGTTGGGAAAGTGAGGTGGCACAAATATGGAAGTAGGCATGGCAGATTTGCAATTAACAGACAAATGATTTACACTACCACACTTGACACAAATTTTTCTTGGAGCATATTTATCAGGTGTGTAGTTATTGTGTTTGTTAATCCCTACTTTACCATTTCTAATATTCTTCTTTTTAGCCTCTATTTTAACCTCAATCTCTTCAAGTCTGTCACTCAATTGTTTGACAGTCATATGACCAACATTAGCCTTTTTCCCTTCCTTAACTTGACTCGATTCTCCTGTAACAAAATTCTTGGAAACTGATCCATACTTTTCATTTAATTTAAAAAGTTTGGTTTATACTGATAGGCTTGCTCACAGTCGATGGATGAGGATTTACATCACTCGACGGATAACCCTTTTTGTTATCCGACGGATGACCCTCATCATCCGTCGAGTCTACATCTGTTAGTACTCCTTCCACCAAATTTAGATCTAGCTTCTCCTTGTTCTTCTTCCAGGATGCATCACAAAAGGACTCGATTCCTTGAACTTTGGTGATTTGAGCATGAACATCTCTATATGTTTTCCATGCCTTAATCACTTCTTGTTCACGTTCAAGCTGCTTCTTCAAAATTTCTTCTTTCTTCAAGGACTCGGTTAATTCCTCCTTGGCAATCTTACACTCAATTCTTAATTTTTTAAAATCAATGAGCTGAGATCTAGCACATTATTCCTCTCACTTAAAAACAAATTATTTTCTTTGATTTTAGCATTTTTTATTTAGTAAGAGACTTAAGTGTAACACGCAAATGATATAACTCTGTAGACATGTCATTTATAGCATCATTACACTCAGCTTTAGATAAATGTGCAAGGTTTGTAGTAATTACCTGATTACTTGAAGAACTTGTCTCTATTTCATCGGACTTGGCCATTAGGGCTAGATTGACATAGCTGACATCTTCATCTTCATCCAGACCATCTGCAGCCCAGTCATTTTCTTGTGTATTGAAAGCCCTTTCCTTTTATTTGAGCAACTCAAAGTATTTCTGTTTGTAATCCACAAGCTAAAACTTCTTTTTGTTGGAATCTGACTTTCTACACTCACTGGCAAAGTGCCCTGCCAATCCACATTTGAAACATTTGAATTTAGATTTATCCACCATGTTTCTATTTGGCTTGGTTGCTCCAAAGTTCTTCTTGAACTTGAGCTTGGAAAATGTTCTGAAAAGAAATGCTAGATGTTCATCAATATCCTCTATGTCATCTTGGCTCAAAGAATCTTCATTTTCAGCTACCAGCCCCTTGCCCTTGTTTTCACAGACCTTTGAAGTTGATTCAACAGCTTCCATCTTCATCTCCTTCTCTTTTTCTAACTCAGCAACTAGTGCAATGGATCCTCCTTTCTTCTTTCCTCTCTCCATCCTCTCATCTTGCTCTATTTCAAGCTCATAAGTCTTCAGGATGCCATACAGTCTCTCCAAAGTAAACTCCTTATAATCTTGAGAGTTTCTTAATGAGACTTTCATTGGTTTCCATTCATTTGGAAGAGATCTAAGGAATTTCAGATTGGAGTCTTTTGTCTGATAGACCCTTCCATGCAGCTTCAAAGCATTTAGTAGTTTTTGAAACCTACTAAAGATGTCAGTGAGAGACTCACTTTCTTTACTATGAAAATGCTCATATTGCTGAATCAGTAGCTGCATCTTGTTTTCTCTAACTTGCTCAATGCCATCACAGATAATCTGTATAGTGTCCCAAACATCCTTGGCAATTTTATAATTGATGATGTTGTCAAACATATCACCATCAACTCCATTGAACAGGATATTCATGGCCTTTTTATCTTTCCTGACTTGTTCAATATCATGATCAGACCATTCATGCCTTGGCTTGGGGACATATGGCGCATTTCCAGTTGTAGCTCTCATTGGTACATGAGGACCTCTTTCTATGCAATCTACATAGGCCTCATCTTGAGAAAGTAAATTAAGATGCATTTTTACCTTCCAGTGATGGTAATTATCTTTATCCAGAAAAAGAATCTTGACTCCAACATCCTTATTGTTCATCTTGCTGTTTTGTTGATCTTTACACTCTTTGTTTATCAAGAGTTTGCTCTGATACCAATTGTTAGTCCCTTAACAATGCAACAAGAATTACAGAAGGGGGGTTGAATGAAATTCTTGAAACTTTTTCACAAATAAAATTGTTCTAACTTAAATATATATATATATATCAGTGTGAATTAATTTGCAGAGTGCGGAATAATAACTTGAAATAAATCAAAACACAAGTAATTAAAAACACAAGTCTTTAAAAACTTTCTGGTGGATTTGAATGTATCCACCAGAGATATATAATATATATCGAGAGAACTCTGTGTAGCAAAAAGCTCACAGCTGCTTACAAATGTTTAACAACTAAGAATACAGAGAAATACTGATAATACACCTTACAAAATGTTTCTCTCTTGGTTGCTTAGTTAGGTATTCTATTTACTGCTTCTTGGTTTATATATCACCAAGATTACAATGTAATAAGACAAGATAATAAAACAAAAACTATCAAGTCTAATACTATGCTGCTTCATTACTCTATTCCAGCATCTTTGAATATCTTCATAATAGCATGGAAATGACAATGCTTCTTTGTTCTCTAAAACCCAGTTGAATAGGCTTCCACATTCCATTTGCATACACTCAACGTATGTGACTATTTTGTCACTGTCAACAGATGTTTGAATTCTTTATCCGTCGGGTTCATGATTATCCGTCGAGTTCATGATCATCCGTCGAGTTGTCTTGTTGATCATCCGTCGAATGTCATTGTTGTTCATCCGTCGGGTAACAATCTGGCACTTGACTTCATTTTATTTATGCAGGATTACAAGACATCATCTATGTACAATTAATCAACCTATTCTGCATATCTAGCTAAAGTCAACATGACTTGAGTACTACTTACAGAATCTAAATAATGTGTATGCAGAAATGTGCTACAGACTTATTGTTACATAAGCTACTCACTCGATGGATAATAAATCATCATCCGTCGGGACTATATTGAGTCATCCGTAGGGACTATAATCCTTATCCGTCGAGTGCTACATTTTTCACTAAGTAAAATCTACCAAGGTGTTTTGTTAATGAAATCATCAAGTACACAACATATACACAACAAAGACCAAATAGCATAGCATGAAAAAAACAACCTGCCTATGTCTATAAAGTCTATGTTATTAATTTATGAATACAAATCTAAAGTTGATAAAGCTTACATTTATTCTTAACATAAGACATAGCTTTAATCAATTGTTATACATTAAAAACTCCCTGACATAACATGGCACCGAATGGAAAAACTTAAACTATCAACAATAATCTCTAAATATTATTACAATACATATTCGACCACAATTAAAATAAATTAATATTTACACAATTAAATATTAAGTAATATTCTAACAAGTAACAATATTATTAGCATTCAACACAAATGAATGTGCTGACTTGTTCTCTGTACTACATGCTAACACCAGTATTAACTAATAACATAAGAGCTCATTCACATTTGTCATTAAGTAAGGCATCTAATAAAATAATATTATATATAATGACATTAGAACTTAAAATTGGTTTGACCTTGATATACGTAATCAGGGATGTATCTTCTGTAAAAGAAAGAAAACGCACATGACATTCAACCACTTAAACTACTAAAATATTGGTATAGATAGTTTACTAGGTCCTGTGTAATTTTCAATTAACAGAGTTAAAACCTATATATAGCAACGACTAATAACGTGTACTTGTTACACCATAAGAACATAAAATATGAATATAAAATATTATAGGGTAGCAAGTAAGCATACATGTGTCACAAACAAAACAATATTTAAACCACAACCATATGATAATGATACTTAAATAGTATACAACGTACTAGAAAACCAAACCTGTTAGACAGCTCAAATTGACAATATGTTCCTCTGTTTTTCTTAACCCAACGTTCTCTCTCCCATGCGGCTGCTTTAGGGTTTTGTTATTAGTCTCGGATACTCAAACTATAAGCGATTGGATTAATATATAGTGTACTAAATATCCTATGCCTTATATAATTAGAATTTTAATAAACAACTAAACAAGTTCTTTTTCTTTTCTAATTAGTAAATATTAAAATCACTTATTTTAATTTTAATCTCAATCTCAATCTCAATCTTATTATTATTATTATTATTAAATTCACGTATATTACATATATATCCCCTTAAAAAAGATTCTGTCCCCGGAATCAAACGAAAATAAATACTTGTACCTAAATCGAATAAATACGGATATTTCTCACGAATAGATTCTTCTAATTCCCAAGTAGCCTCTCTCTCCGAATGATTTTTCCACAAAACTTTCACAAACGGAACAGTGTTCTTACTCAAAACTCACTCATCTCGAGCTAAGATAGCCTCAGCTTCTTCCTTGCACGAAAGGTCCTCTCTAATCTTATGCAATGGATAATGAACTACGTGTAGTGGATGATATTTGTAGCCCCTCAAAACCGACACATGAAACACATTATGTACATGAGATAGTTGTGGCGGCAACGCAATTCTATAAGACACTTCCCCCACTTTCTCCATAACATCAAAAGATCCAACATACCTCATACTAAGCTTCCCCTTTATACCAAAACGCTTCACATCCTTACAAGGAGACACCTTCAAGAACACATGATCACCTGGCTCAAATCCACCAAACTTCCGATGTTGATCCGCATAACTCTTTTGACGAGATCGAGCTTCCTTTAAACTTTCTTTAACTTTCTCCACCTTCTCATTAGTGATTTAACCAACTCTGGCCCTTCGATGACTCTCTCACTAACCTCATCCCAACAAGATGGTGCCCTACACCTCCTACCATATAAAGCCTCAAATGGTGGCATACCAATACTCGCGTGCCAACTATTATTGTACGCAAACTCAACAAGATACAAATATTTATCCCAATCACCTGTCCACTCTAACGCGCAAGCCCTCAACATATCCTCCAATGTATGAATCGTCCTCTCTGACTGTCCATCGATCTGTGGATGATAAGCTGTACTGAAATTAAGCCTCGTACCCCAAGCTTGCTGAAACCCCTTCCAAAAATGCGATATAAACCTCGTATCTCTGTCAAAAACTATCGACACGGGCACACCATGAAGTATGATAATATCACGCTGAAAAATCTCTGCTAACTCATGAACATGAGTAGTCTCTCTAATAGGTAAGAAGTGAGCGGACTTAGTAAGTCTATCAACCACTACCCATATGACATCATTCTTTTTGAAAGTCCTCGGCAAGTGAGTCACAAAATCCATACCACTTCCAAACTGGAATATCTAGCTGCTGCAATAGTCCACTAGGCCTCTGATGGTTTATCTTCACTTGTTGACATGTAAGACATTTCCCCACAAATTCAGCTATGTCTCCTTTCATTCCACTCCGCCAAAAGTGCTTCTTCAAATCCCTATACATCTTAATGGAACCTGGATGAATAGAAAATGAAGAACTATGAGCCTCCTTCAATATTTCCTCACGAATTGTCGAGTCTGCGGGAACACACAATTTACTACCCAACCATATCACACCCTCATCATCAACACGAAAATGTTTTTGCTTGCCACCTGCCACCTCATATATTATAGCTTCCAAACCAGTATCATTCTTCTGAGCTTCCTTAATTCTTGAAACAAGATTTGGTTCCACTTTCAAACTTGTAATGCTACCTCCTGACCCTCTAACATACAACGCAACCCTCAATCGCTCCAAATCTGAAATAAGGTGCGACTGGGTAATGAGAGATGCAACACTCCCCAAGTTCTTCCCACTAAGAGCGTCCACCACTACATTCGCCTTCCCTGGATGGTACTGAATATTTGCATCATAATCCTTAAGAAGTTCAAGCCACCTCAGTTGCCTCATGTTAAGTTCCTTCTGAGTAAAGATGTATTTGAAACTCTTATGATCAATGAAGATGTCACAAGTCTCTTCATAAAGATAATGTCTCCAGATCTTCAAAGCAAAGACCACTGCTGCTAACTCCAAGTCATGGGTAGGATAGTTCACCTCATAGAGTTTGAGCTATCTAGAGGCGTAAGAAATCACTTTCCCATGCTGCATAAGAACACACCCAAGTCCTCTCTTAGAAGCATCACTATAAACCTGAAAACCTCCACTACCTGATGGTAACACAAGTATTGGAGCAGACACCAACATCTTCTTCAACTGTTGAAAGCTTTTATCACGATCATCGTTCCACTCGAACTTAACGCCTTTCCTCATTAGTTGAGTCAACGGCAAAGCTATGGAAGAGAAACCCTCCACAAAGTGCCTATAGTAACCTGCTAAACCCAAGAAACTCCTCACCTCCGTCATATTGCTAGGTCTGGGCCAATTAGTAATAGCCTCGACTTTCACAGGATCCAACTCAATGCCCCTACCATACACAATATGCCCTAAGAATGCCACTTCCTCCAACCAGAACTCGTACTTGGAAAATTTCACAAACAACTTCTTCTCTATTATAATTTCAAGTACAGTACGTAAATGCTCCTCATGCTCCTCTCTGCTCCTAGAGTATATCAAGATATCATCAATGAAGACCACCACAAATTTATCCAGATAATCATGAAAGACCCGATTCATCAAATCCATAAATACCGCTGGTGCATTCGTCAACCCAAAGGACATCACGAGAAACTCATAATGACCATAACGAGTGCGAAATGCAGTCTTCGGAATATCCTCTTCTCTTACTCGTAACTGATGGTAACCAGATCTCAAATCTATCTTCAAAAAGTACTTCTCCCCTTGTAACTGATCAAACAAGTCATCAATGTGTGGCAAAGGATACATGTTTCTAAAAGTCACCTTATTTAACTCCTTGTAATCAATGCACAACCTCATGGAACCATCCTTCTTCTTCACAAAGAGCACAGGAGCGCCCCAAGGAGACACGCTTGGCCTAATAAATCCTCTATCCAACAACTCTTGCAACTGCTACTTCAATTCTTGCAACTCAAGTGGTGCCATCCGGTAACGCGCCTTGGAAATAGGCTCGGCACTTGGAACAAGTTCAATAGTAAACTCCACCTCTATATGTGGTAGCAAACCTGGTAGCTCATCAAGGAACACATCTTCATACTCTCTCACAACCGGATAATCCTCGATACGAGGTTCATCCTTCGATGTATCCTTAAAAAAAGCAAGGTAGCCATCACAATCCTTAGACAACAATTTACTCGCCTTTAAAGCAGAAATTAACTTAACCTCCCCCATCGGCTGAGATCCTTGGTATACAAATTCTGGTTTATCTGCATCTCCAAAGATCACCCGTTTTCCTTGATAATCAATTGTGGCACGATGTTCACTCAACCAATCCATGCCCAAGTTAATATCAAAGTCATGCATCTCCATCGGAAGCAAGTTAACCTTACAATTTCTATCTCTAACAACTATCGGACACTCTTGATATACATCAAATATAATAATAGAATTCCCCATCGGGGTAGCAATAGACATATGAGGATATAATAATGAAGGTGCAACGCCAAGATGACGAACAAACAATAAAGACACAATCGAATAGGCCGAACCAGTATCAAATAACACATAAGCATCACGTCTACCAACAAGAAGTGTTTCTGAAACGGTACCTGAATTAGCTTCTGCTTAATTTGCAGTCAATGCAAACACTCTGGCTATAGGATTCTGCTGACTGCCACTACCACCGCCAGCTCCTCCTCCACCAGTGTTGCGCGACACTGTATAATCTTTTGCCCTATGGGAAATGCTACCATACAAGAAACAAGCCACAGTCTGTCTGTAACAAGCTCTATCTGGATGATGTCCACCACATGTAGCACAAGGAGCCACTGAAATCATATTGGGGTTTCCCCCATACACTGAGTAACGACTCTGACCCTGTTGTTGATTCTACCACTGCCTAGGATGCTTTTGTCGCAAAAATTGCTAATTATGATTCTGACCAACATACTGATTCCGGCCATGGAATGACTGACCACCCCTATTCTGATTCTGTCCGCGCCACTGTCCCTGCTGA
This sequence comes from Apium graveolens, assembly GCF_009905375.1. Lineage (NCBI taxonomy): Eukaryota > Viridiplantae > Streptophyta > Magnoliopsida > Apiales > Apiaceae > Apium > Apium graveolens. The sequence continues at coordinate 272,477,051 of NC_133650.1, read as the reverse complement.
CCACTCTGACTTCCATACCACTGTCTACCCTGTACAAAACCCTGATCATCCCTAGCCCTCTTACTACCACTATTAGACCTGAAAGTCCTGAAATCTATGCTCTCCTTCTCAACATCCTTTGTTGCATCAACCACTTCTGCCACATTATCAAATTTAAAAGAAATTATGGAACCCCTCAGATAAGACTTCAACCCCCATTTAAATTTATCAGACTGTTGTGCAGCAGTCCCTGCAACTGTCCCAGCAAATCCAGCCAACCTTATAAACCTCGCCATATAATCAGTAATGCTCTCATCATGGTGCTGCGCAATAGAATGAAACTCCCTCAAATAAGCCTCCCTATCAGCATTAGAGAAGTACTTCTCATAGAACACCTCCTTGAATCCCTGCCATTCCAAAATCTCTGCATACATCTCCCCTCTGGTAGCTTTCACTCCTCTCCACCACCTCTGAGCATCCCCCTCCAACTTATACACAACTAACCTGACCTTCTGAATCTCATCACAACCCAATGCATCAAAAATCTTCTCGAGATGAACAATCCAATTTTCAGCATCAATAGGAGTCAGTGGTGAACTAAAAGAGTCTGGTTTCTGCTTCACAAACCTCTCCAACCATACAAACGGCTCCAACTGATGGCCCTGACCATTCTGATTCTGATTTTCATTGCCATTCTGATTTCCTTGTCCATTCCGATTTCCTTCGCCATTATGATTTCCTTTCCATTTTGATTTCCCTCGCCATTCTGATTTCCTTGGTTTGCCAAAGCCTGCTGTACAGCCTGAGCCACTGCTTGCCCTATCATCTCAGTAAGCTGAGCGGGGTCAATGTGAAAAGGATCACGTCTAGAAGGCATCTACAATATAAGATAATGAACGAATGAAGATTACGAGAACAAATACGATGAAGCAGTTACAATCAGATTTCAAAATGATGAAGGGGAATGAAATGATAAAGAGCAAAATGAAACAAAATTAAATAGAACACCCATCCTATCGTCTACCCAAACTCACAGGTCAACCTAAGTAGGTTTTCTACAAGAAAGAACCTAAGCTCTGATGCCATCTCTGTAACACCACCTTCTTTAAAATAGAAGGAGATATTACCTAAAATCCGTAAACCTGCAAACAGAGCACTAATATATTTCTAAACAATAATTAAACAGTTAAAATCTCCAAAATAATATTAAATCTCTAAACTGTCTAACCAATCATATACATGTTAAAATCTCTAAATAAATAATTAAATCTAGATACTAATAAAGTATGAAATCCTAATCAATAAATGGGGTACCTCTCCATCGCACAGTCCAAGATTCCCCCTAAGCACCTGCCATAAAAAGAATACGGCATGAGCCAAACGCCCAGTACAGATTTGGAATACAGTTTATAAATCAAGAGATCAGAAATAAATAATCAGCAATTTATAATAAAATAACAATTTTAAAAATAAGTAAGGCTGAAGCAATGAGGGGTTAGGATATTTCATACCGAGATCAGAATAGATACAAATACACACATCATAGGGTACCTAATGCGTGCAACAGAATGGATAACGTGTATGACATATACAACGTCACCATAAATCAAATCACAAATCAAACTCTGGGTGCACCCACGTATCCTGAACAAATATCAAATGCGCAAAAGCTCCTCCCAAGAGTTAACAGAAGGATACGCCGTGACCAATCACACTGTCACGGAAGTGTCATGTCACTGGTGCCGCAATGACATGGCTGTAGTACCCCTACAGCTGGTTAACTCGGTATACCCTAAATCACTAAGGATTTAAAATAAAATATTCTCGTAAAATTTAAAATCATCTGATACAAGTAATTCAGATTTCCAAAACAAAGGGTGTCATAAATAATTTTTGAAAATTGCATAAACAGATATCTAAAATTTTTCAAATCAAATTTTAAAATAATTTTCGGAAGTCAAAATGATCAAATAATATTAACGGAGCAAATAAAATATGGAACTGAGCGAATCAGAGATATTTAATTCTAAGATGAGTAGCGCTGAATAAAAAGGGGACAGAATCCGTACCTCGAAACTCGCAAATTCTAATACTTGCGAAATCCGTAAATAATCCGTCAAATTTTGGCCCCAGATCTAATACAAAATTTTAAATTTTTTTATTATTATAGAGTATTTACTGATTAGTTAAAATTTGCATATTAGATTTATTTTCTCTGCTCGCAACATGAAATTTTTAAACCTATACTAAATTAGACTACAATGCATACAAATATGATATGACTTAGATTTCTTAACCTTTAATATCTAGACACGGAAGATCAAATAGCATAGCATAAAAAAAACAACATGCCTATGTCTATAAAGTCTATGTTATTAATTTATGAATACAAATCTAAAGTTGATAAAGCTTACATTTATTCTTAACATAAGACATAACTTTAATCAATTATTATACATTAAAAACTCCCTGACATAACATGGCACTGAATGGAAAAACCTAAACTATCAACAATAATCTCTAAATATTATTACAATACATATTCGACCACAATTAAAATAAATTAATATTTACACAATTAAATATTAAGTAATATTCTAACAAGTAACAATATTATTAGCATTCAACACAAATGAATGTGCTGACTTGTTATCTGTACTACATGCTACCACCAGTATTAACTAATAACATAAGAGCTCATTCACATTTGTCATTAAGTAAGGCATCTAATAAAATAATATTATATATAATGACATTAGAACTTAAAATTGGTTTGACCTTGATATACATAATCAGGGATGTATCTTCTGCAAAAGAAAGAAAACACACATGACATTCAACCACTTAAACTACAAAAATATTGGTATAGATAGCTTACTAGGTCCTGTGTAATTTTCAATTAACAGAGTTAAAACCTATATATAGCAACGACTAATAACGTGTACTTGTTACACCATAAGAACATAAAATATGAATATAAAATATGATAGAGTAGCAAGTAAGCATACATGTGTCACAAACAAAACAATATTTAAACCACAACCATATGATAATGATACTTAAATAGTATAAAACGTACTAGAAAACCAAACCTGTTAGACGACTCAAATTGACAATTATGTTCCTCTATTTTTCTTCACCCAACGTTCTCTCTCCCACGCGGCTGCTTTAGGGTTTTGTTATTAGTCTCGGATACTCAAACTATAAGCGAATGGATTAATATATAGTGTACTAAATATCATATGCCTTATATAATTAGAATTTTAATAAACAACTAAACAAGTTCTTTTTCTTTTCTAATTAGTAAATATTAAAATCACTTATTCTAATTCTAATTTTAATCTCAATCTCAATCTCAATCTTCTTCTTCTTCTTCTTCTTCTTCTTCTTCTTCTTCTTCTTCTTATTATTATTATTATTATTATTATTATTATTATTAAATTCACGTATATTACACCTTGAAAATTAACCATGTACTCATGGTTGATCTTCCACTTCCCTCATGGACAAAGTTATAAATGACAGTACTTTTTCTTGTTCTTGAGGCCTCAATGTATTCAAGTCTCATTGATTTGTTCATTCCAGGTCCTCCATATCCCAGTACCATGTATTGACACTTTTAGGAAAGTACAATCCCAGCTCCATCATAACCAACATAGTGTTGATTAATTTCATTAACAACTTCATCAAACCTGTCACTCTTTGTTTGAAAATTTGGGCCTTAAAATCGAGCTGAATTTCCAATCTCAATTATCAACACCTCCTTCTACAGCTGAAAAAGCTCCTCCAATAATTGTTCTATAGCCATAAAACTCAAACTAATATCCTGTATAAGTTGATTGACAACATAGATTTTCAATACAGCTATTTTTTTCTCACCTCACTTCTGATCATATCTTTGAACTTGTTGTTAGCATATTTTGGCATCTTGTCTTGCACATGACCAGTTTCAGTCAAGGTAATGGTTTGGTTGTCATAAACTCCTTCAATTACATGCACAGACACTCCCAGTTGATGAAGAGTTTTAATTTCCTCAGGAATGCACTTAAGGCCTTCTTGCTTACCAGCCTTAATCCTTAGGTGATCATCATTGTTTGAACTTTTAACCCAGAGAGTTTGTAGTTTACCTTTAGTAGCAATTGTTCTTACACCAACATTGCTTCCTTTATCATTTTGCCTAGACTGCTTATCGCACTTGACACTTTTAAAATCATGCTCTACTGTTGTTGGAGCTAGAAGTGACATTTTGCACCTGGCCACCAGGATCAAAGATAAGCACATTTTCCTTACTTATATTGCTAGATCTCATATCCAAATTATAAGAAACTTTAGCTGTTGGAAAATCTTTGAATTTTTTTTTGCCATGAAAAGCCTTTACAATGTCTTTGCTGACATAAATCAACTTCTTTCAACTGGATTGGTGTGGTCTCAATTTTTAAATTATTATTGCCCTACACCTGTTGAAAGTCTTCTAGGTTTAAACATTCTGCCAGCTCCTCTGATATTTCACTTGGGACGATTTCAGATTGTAGGGATTTAGAGAAATCCGAGTTAACTTATCTTAGGATGTTATAATGAACTCATATTCTGGCCAGAAAACCTGGCCCTCTCCTGGTTCTTATCACAAATAGGTTTTTCATCATAGTCAGATTCATCATCACATATAATTTCTTCAAATGACTTCAGCTTCTTTAAACGTGGGAGAACTCAACTTGAGTTGTTGTCATTCTCCTTTTCCCTACATGTAAATAGACTGGTTAGCATTGTCCTTCCTCATATTCTGCCAAATTAAAGGATTTATAATTCCTTACTCAAGTTTCTGACCTTTTATTTGCAGAAACTTCACCATCAACTTCCTAGTTATGTCAATTGTAACCTCAAGTTTCTCTAGCTTGTTATTCATCATCTTCTTGTTAGCTCAAGTCTGCTGTTTTACCAGCAGCACGCCCACATTAAAGGACTTATCTCCTTTTTTACTTATTATTGATTCCATCTTTTGTATATTTACACAAATAGTATACACTTATAATTTGTCAAAGACCTCAACTGCACTATCACATATACTCAACAGTTTACCAAACTCTTACTTCACACAGTCATATTCTATGATGTTACACAGCAACACTAGTCCTCTTTTTAATTTCAACCTCAACTCCTCCATAATATAATAAAACACCTGGAGTGCAGTCCCAACTAACACACTCTAACTCAACAACAAAAGTCAATTTACACACCATAATTGTTCAGTAACTCCACATATTAACACGGAAACCTCGAAATTCTTCACTCAACAGTACTCCAAATCTTGCTCAACAACTTGTTCTCAATTACTCCACAACTTCCTCAAACCAATAACAACAATACATAACACTTATTTAGCTACCAAATCATAATTCAACTATAGTTGACTTAATATTTTCTTGTGATCTTTTCAAGATAAACTATATGAACTATACAGTTACTGAGTTTAGCACAATTATATAACAATCAACACTTGACCTCCACACAATAAATCTATAATTCAAATCCAGCAATTCGCAAAAATTCTAATCAGATACTCAGATAGCCAAATCATCAAACATTTAGAATGTAATAATACTACGCACTGTAAATCACCAGAATTTACTAACAATAATGCAGATTAGAGATATTATCTCACGACACAGAAATACACAATCTGCAGATTCACAATACTATAGCTCCAAATCATCCGAACAAGTCTCAATCTCAATTACTCCACAGTATCTCCAAGTTCCACCAGAATAGCACAATGATAACAATATAGCTCTAAATAAGGTTTTAACCTATTTTTTGTGTTTTTCTTCGGTAATAATAACAAACACTAACTAGGTCAAAAGACAACTGAATAAGTTCTAACAACACAAAAAAATATAGATTAAGAACAAATCTGAGAATATAGATTGAAATAGATTGAGTGAAAAATTAAAGGTCTGAAATTTGAGCTATGATTACTGTGAATCTAGACTAGCTCTACTCGAATTAAAGTGCACAACATTTTTGAAGCAGTGGTTGATTTGATTTTAGAGCTCTTATACCAATTTGTCATGGTTGACTTGTGTTTTCAAAGATTTTATGTATGTGTTTGATATTTTCTAGTTTATAAGTACAATAATGAAGAATTAACATCTAGCACTAGAGAATATAGAGTAGATCTGAGATAGAAAAGCAGAGAAAAACAGAGAGATACAGTAGAGAAAGAGAGAGAGAGAAATAGATTTCAGAGAGAGATGAGTGATATAATGAGTTTAGAAATTCTAGAGAAAATGTAAGAATCTAATAGAGAGGGAGATAATTTTGTTGGAAAATCCAATTTTATATATTCAACATAATCTGAACTACAAGACCTCACAAGTATTTATAAGTAACCAGATAACTCCAGTTTGTGGGGCTGCTCCTTCCAACGCTGCGCCTGGACCTTTGTAACGATTGTGGTGTAGTTGTTGTGGGGTGTCTGCAAAACAATACCGGAGGAGGGTTTCAACCCTGCGGCGCCTCCGGTATGATAATAAGAACTCGCTTTGGGGAAGATGAAGATAGATAGGAATGCAATGTGGTTGTGTCTGTATATTTATGTGTAAGAGAGCGTAACCCCTAAACCCTCTCCTCTTGAGTTTTTTATAGCCCAACGGTAGGGTTTAGGGATTGGTACCTTTAGATCAGGATCGTTCATTATTGGAGGCGGAGGACGTCTAGCTCAGATGGATTTCATACACGTGTCCAAGTAAGGAACACCTTTAGGACACAACAAAGGTGTGCTGACGTGTGTCATGCTTGTCTCAATTGTTGGTTGTTGATAGTTGTCATTGTCACGTGTTCACGTGCCCTCTCTTGGTAGGCTTTGGGGTATGCTTATGTTCGAGGGACCCACTCGAGCCCGGCTTTACTGAAGGCTGGGTGGACTCTATCTAGGAGATGATCCAGATCCTGGGTTGGGCCTGGGCCTGGCTATCAACCTGAGTCTTGATTTATTCATTTGCTTGTTACGGGTCAGGGGGTCTTGGCTCTCCAACTGAGTTTGTCTCACCCTAGAACTGGGTTGGGTGCTATGCGGGTTGTTCATACCATATCATTTGCCCCTCACTCCCTTATGTAGATTTTTTGGATGAGGGAGTAGAATAAGAATATAGAATTGTTGTTTTATTAATTTTTTGCCCCTCAATTCGGGTATGGTGTTGTAAGGACCAAACGGGATTCAAGTAGAAAAAATTGGTTGCCTTCGGAAAATTTTGCTGCATTCTTGCCCCCCCAATCGGGGTATGATGTTGTAGAGACCAATCTGGATTGAAGTGGAAGAAATTTGTTGCCTTAACAAAATTTTGCTGCTTTAATGCTCCCTAATCTGGGTATGGTATTGTAGAGACCAGTCCAGATTCAAGTAGAAGAAATTGGTTGCCTTAGGAAAATTTTGCTACTTTCTTACCCCTCAATCTGGGCATAATGTTGTAGAGACCAATCCGGATTGAAATGGAAGAAATTGGTTGCCTTAGGAAAATTTTGCTTCTTTCTTGCCCCCCCCAATCCAGTATGGTGTTGTAGAGACCAATACGAATTCAAGTAAAAGAAATTGGTTGCCTTGGAAAAAAATTGCCTCTTTCTTGTCCCCCAATCCGGGTATGGTGTTGTGGAGACCAATCCAGATTCAGAGTAGGTGGTGCGAAACCGGGTAGGAGGCTTTGAATTCGGAAAAATTAGGGGAAGTTGTAACATTTTTTCAGTTTCCTTCCTCGATTTTGAATCATGGGCAGTTAATTCTCAATACGCCCTGTAATGATTATGGTTCTTAAACGTGTGTTTGTATATATATATATATATATATATATATATATATATATATATATATATATATATATATTATATGTACAAATGTAACTGAAGAGTTGGCCAATTATGATGTGCCACGTGATGGGCACGGTTCCCCACCCGACCACTATAAAGTTGCCCCTTCTTTCTTTTTTCTTTTTTAATTTCACCCAAAATACAAGTCACTATTGTTAGGAATATGTTGTAGGCTTGATGATAATTTTCCAAAACACCTAAGTAGATTTAATTAAGTAAATATGTGTAGCTCTCAACGGATAATCTCACTTGTCATTCGTTGAGAGAGTGGCTTATAATTAAATAAGTCTTTTGTAGCACATTCTTGTGTAATGTAATATCTTAGAGAATTAGAAGATGTAGGATGTTCAAAGTCATGTTGACTATAAGAATGATATGTAATTTAGGTTGGCTAATTGTATATATTAGATGCCTTATAATTTTACGTAAGTGAAATTGAGTCAACTGCTATGGGAATACTTTCAACGGATGTCTCTACAAGGCTTTGACGGATGACCCAAGTCACATTCGATGGATGATCCAATAGAGTCTCGATGGATGATTCAATAGAGCTTCGACGGATGATCCAACAGAGTCTCAACGGATGTCAAATTCAAATAGGAATTGATATTGACTTGACAGTCACATAGGTTGATTATACAGAAAAGGAATGTGGCAGCCTGTAATCAGGATTATGAAGATCAAGAAGCATTTCCATTTCCATGCTAACTTGAATAAATACAAAGATGCTGGATGAAGAAATGAAGAAGCATATGATTAGACTTGAATAGTTTTGTTTTATTAGTTTATCTTTTTCACATGTAACTTGGTGATATATAAACCAAGAGAAGCAAGTAGAAAAAGATCAATCTAAAGAACTAAAAAAATAGATAAGGCACAATCTGTTAAGAATTTTTTAAGTTTTCTCTGTTGTAAATTTACTTGTAAGCAGCTTTGTGCATTCTTGCATCACAGAGATCTTCTATATTTATACATATCTCTGGTGGAAACAACAGTCCACCATAAATTTTTTAAACATTCTTGTTTATTTATTTTGTGTTTGAATACTTGAATATTTCTTATCCGCACTTAGCAAATTCATACACAGTTATATTTATATTTGTAAGAAGTTTTTTTTTAAGATTGAAAAGAAACCAAGAACTACATTCAACCCCCCTTCTGTAATTCTACTTGTTAGACTGTTTGGGAATAATAATTGGTATTAGAGCAAGCTCTTGACACACTAAGAGTTTAAAGATCAAAGTAACTAACAAGATGAGCATGAAGGATGTTGGAGTAAAGATCATGTTCTTGGATAAAGACAAGTATCATAATTAGAAGGTGAAAATGCACATGCATCTTCTCTCTCAAGATGAAAAATATGTTGATTGCATTGAGAAATGTCCCCATGTTCCTCGACGAGCTGCTACAGACACTGAACGAATTGTAGGCAATGAGCAAAGTATTCCAAAGCCACAATCAGAATGGACAGATGAAGACATTGGGCAAGTGCACAAAGACAAAAAGGCTATAAACATCCTGTTCAATGGTATTGATGGAGATATGTTTGACAATGTCATCAACTGCAAAACTGCTAAGGATATTTGGGATACAATTCAAATCATATGTGATTGAATTGAACAAGTGAGGGAAAACAAGATGCAACTTCTAATTCAGCAGTATGAGCACTTTCATTGTGAAGATGGTGAATCTCTGAGTGACATCTTTAGTAGATTTAAAAACTACTAAATGCACTGAAACTACATGGAAGAGTCTATCAAACAAAAGATTCAAACCTGAAATTCCTTAGATCTCTACCAAAAAAGTGGAAGCATATGACTGTCTCTCTCAGAAATTCTCAAGATTACAAGGAATTTATTTTGAAGAAATTGTATGGCATTCTAAAAATTTATGAGCTTGAGATGGAACAAGATGAGCATATAGAGAAAGGAAGGAAGAAGGGAGGGTCAATAACTTTGGTGGCTGAACAAGAGAGAGTAAAAGAGATAAAGGTTGAAGTTATGGAATCTGCACAAACTCCAGGGTTTATGCAGGCAAAGGAAAAGGGTTAGTGGCTGAGCATGAAGATCAACTTAGTCAGGATGAAATGGAGGACATAGATGAACATCTAGCCTTCTTGTCAAGAAGGTTTTCCAAGCTTAAATTCAAAAAGAATTTTGGAGCAGCCAAGCCAAATAGAAATATGGTGGATAAATTAAAATTCAAATGTTTCAAATGTGGCTTGAGTGGTCATTTTGCAAGTGAATGCAGAAAGCCTAATTCTGAAAAAAAGAAGTTTGAGCCTGTGGATTATAAAAAGAAGTACTTTGAATTGCCCAATAAAAGGAAAGGGTTTTCTTGACTCAAGATAATGACTGGGCAGTTGATGGGGTAGATGAAGATGAAGAAACAAGCAATGTCATTCTATCTCTAATGGCCAAATCAGATGAAGCAGAAGTCAGTTCTTCAAGCAATCAGGTAATCACTACTAATCTAGCACATCTTTCTAAAGATGAGTGTAATGATGTTATAAATGATATGTCAACAGAATTATATCACTTGCGTGTTACACTCAAATCTCTCACTAAAGAAAACACAAAAATTAAGGAAAATAATTTGTTTTTAAGTGAAAGAAATACTGTGTTAGAAACTCAATTTGTTGAGTTTGAGAAGCTGAAAATAGAGTGTAGAATTGCTAAGGAAGAACTGACTGAATCTTTAAAGAAATAAGAGATTTTAAGAAAGCAGCTTGAACAAGAGCAAGAGGTAATCAAGGCTTGGAAATCATCAAGAGATGTTCATGCCCAAATTGCTAAAGTTCAAGGCATAAATACATTATGTGAAGAGCCTGGAAAAAGAATAAGGAGAAACTGGATCATGTTTTGACAGAAGGACTTTCAACGGATGTGGATTCAACGGATATAAAGATTATCCGTTAAGAGATAAAAAGAAACCACATCCGTCGAGTGAAAGAAAACCAGTCAGTATAGCCAAGCTGTCTAAACTCAATGAGAAGTATGGATCAGTTTCCAAGAACTTTATTTCAGGAGAATCAAGTCAAATCAAGGAGAACAAAAGAGTCAATATGGGTCATCTGTCAATGAAGCAACTAAATGCCAGACTAGAAAAAATTGAGGTTAAGGCAGAATCAAAAAGGAAAAATAAAGTAGGAATTAAAAAACATAACAACTACACACCTGATAAATATGCACCCGGAAAAATCTGTGTTAAATATGGTCGTGTTAATCACTTGTCTGTTAATTGTAAATCTGTTATGCCTGCACCTATGTCTGCACCACCCTCATTTCCTAGCATGCCCACAATGCCTATGAATGTTATGTCGCACAAAATTTGAATGCACAATTTGATAATATGCCATTTATACAAAATCCTTACTATGCTGCATTTAGTATGCCTCAAATGCCATTTAGCATGTCATACTGGAATAACATGTTTGAACAAAATATGCCATTTCATGTTAATCAACCTGTGCAAGATAATTCTGCAAATATAAACGGTTTTCAAAGCCCTACTCTAATGGCCAAGGTTGAATCTCATTCACCTAAGTCAAATGAGGACAAGCCTAAGAAACCTTAAAAGAAGGCTAACAAAGCAGGACCCAAGGAAACTTAGGTACCAAAATCAACTTGATTTGATTTTGATGTGTGCAGGGAAACAGAAGGAATCTATAGTATCTGGATAGTGGGTGCTCAAGGCACATGAATGGTGATTTTTGGGTATCAATTGCCATGCGTTACTTACACTTCACATTCTTGAAGGTCACTTCCTTCATCCAATTTCCTAATTTCTTACTTTCTTGTCTCCTTAGTCTATCCGCATCTCATTATTTATCCTCCGAACTATCTCAAGGTTTCCTCGAATCCTCCCAACTTAAAAAGGATAAAATATATGTATCTCTTATGCCTTCAACCGTTAACTTTAACTCATGGTGAATCACCCTCATCCTGACGATCATATACTTTTTTATTTCTATTACTATGAGTCTTTAGGGTTTCCTCATACCCAACTCCCTTATCATTCCTCACACTCTATTGCCTTTATATTCCTTTCCACTTCAGTTTCTTTTTATTTTCCTTTCTCATATAATCATTTCATGAACCCACTAATCATTGACTTCAAACATCACGTCCTTCTGGGATTCTTGTCCTCCAAATGAATCTTGACAACTTTTACAACTTAGATTCATAATTCATCATACTCGTCCGCCTCTGTTCTGGCTCTAAAGCTTTTACACTATCTCCTTATCATTGGGAAGTACTTTCCCGAAAACAATTGACTGAACTTTAATCAGTTTATTATAACCTCTGGCCCCGTATCTTTCTTGGCCTTTCATCAGCGGGTGGCCTCTCTCATAGGAGGGTAAGTGACAAAAATAGTCTTTTGTGATTCGTCAATCATTTAGAATCTCAAATGATTCCTATATTTCCTTTAGCCAGACTCTTGCCTCGACTGGGTCAGCTTGTTCCTTGGAACTCTGAGAGCTTAGCGACTTAAAGGTCCTGGAAAAAAAAATTCACCGCATTGTTTCCTCAGGGTGGTGGTTGGGGATAATAGTCTAAGTTCTGTTTAGAAAGGTCTATGAATTGTCGTATAGGAGTACCGTCTCGAGTTTCCTTTCCTTACTCGACTTCTGCTTCCTTAGTATGAAGGTTCCCTCCTCCTCCCCATAATCGGGGTCATCCTACATATTTTAAATCCTCATTTTCCACTTCATTATATTATGGGTTCCTTTTATCTTGATGGAGACCTCCTTGACTATCACATTCAGGGTTTGCTCTAAATCTTATTCCTCAAACTAGGGCATTCATCTAAAATCTCATCTTTAAGCTCTTGAACATTTGGAACCCAAATTCTGTAGGAACACCTCATTATTCCCTTATCATTTTTCTCGGTATTTATCTTTTCTCCAGTCATTGACTCTCTGCCTTCATTCATCACTTTTTCCTAGCACAATCTGATCTTTTCCAATAATTCAGGCCGCATTGCGATCTCAAACAGCTTTTCGGTACTGTCTCCGGTTACCTTCACTTTTATTTCTATTTTCTCGTAATCTCTTACCAATTCTTCCGAAGACATTATCATCTTGAGTCTCTCCTTTCTACTAAGGGTGTCGGCCACCACATTAGCTTTCCCTGGATGATAAAGAACCTCATAATCGTAATCATTGATTAGCTCTAACCACCTCCTCCGGTGCATGTTGAGCTCTTTTTGTGTGAAAATATACTTGAGCTATTGGGTTTTGCGTAAACCTCGCACTTCTCTCCATAAAAGTAGTGCCTCCAATATTTAGGGAAAAACTATTGCCGTGAGCCCAAGATCATAGGTGGGATATCGAATTTCATATTCCCTTAATTATCTTGACGTGTACGTGATTACCTTACCGTGCTGCATAAGCACGCACCCTAAGCCCTTGTGCGAAGCGTCACTACAATTCACAAAATCTCATTTTCCATCCGGCAACGCCAACATAGGGGTCGTCACCAACCTTTGCTTCAGTTCTTAAAAGCTGTTATAGCATTTCTCTGTCCATTCGAACTTCTCAGTCTTACGAGTAAGCCGCGTTAAAGGGGCTACTATCTTTACAAACTTGAATGAACCTACGGTAGTTATCGGCCAATCCTACCTCTGGTAGTCGTCCTGACCAAGGTCATCCATTCCTCATTAGTCCTTTCTTCGTTCTTGTCAGGATCCTCCACAGAATCCTCTTCAGCAACAATCCCTTCTGGGATAACATCCTCAACCGCTACATCCTTAATATGAACATCATTTGGTCCCTCATTAGGGTGCTCCATTGGATCCACAATCTGATCCACAATATGTAGTAAAACATCATCATATTATTGCTCTTGAACTTCAGGGTTCGGAGTCCCACTACCATATACGATAACGAACTACGCTTCTATCACGATATTTATAAGGGTTCCCATAAGGGTTTTAACTGTCAGTACTACATTAGGTAGTCTGACTATGAAGTTGGCAAGAGTTCTTATTATCTTAGTGAACTTCTTATATTAACGTCGCATCATCTCTGAGGTTTATAACGCTTAGCTCTGATACCATTTCTGTAACACCCCCAAATCCGGGGTCGGGGATCCGGGTTGTCATGAGTTCTATTTCCCTTAATAATACTTAATCTTAATAAACAACCAACTACTGCATACTGTGACCCCACAATATACACACACACCACAAGTTATAGTCTCAGAGATGAATATCCAAAAATAACACAAGTCATTTTATTCCACAATTATAAGTCATTACACATCAAAAGGGTTTCTGAATAAATTTACATATTCTTTGCCATTATTATAATTTATAATATACATAAGTCTGGTACATCAACAGTTAAAAACCTAGCCTATTGGTAGTTCCTACCTCAGCTACAGCGACATCAACACCTACAGGAAACTGCGGAACGTTTCCTATCCGCTCACGAATTGGGAGCTTGGTCCTGTTCATCTTGTCTATCTGTTGTTGTGTGATGAAAGAAGAAAGTAAAGGTGAGCAACAAGCCTACCAAAATAATATGTATAATGATTTATAATGTATGAGCATTCTCATAGTACTCATGAAAGTCTTGGTCAAGCAAATATGAACCAAGTTTGATATCTTAACGCGACCAAGTCGCAAAATATTCAGTACATATGTATATATACTTTTCAAAATTTTAGAAATCCTCTTACATGCATAATATACACAGAGTTCCAATCTATAAATGTATAAAGATATCATTGCAAGGTGATCTCATATATCTAACCCTGTCTCAATGTTTTTCTGAAAATTTTTGTCATACATAAGATAATCATTTACTAGATATAAGTTAAAAAGATGAAGTTACAAGATACTCCAATATACTTATATCTTTTCCGAATACTACTTGAACTACCACCGTTCAAGGTATAATTAGTTTCAAAAGTTCATCACGTAGATGAGACTACGAGATAAGACTTGAATAAATTCAATATTTGAAATATCATTCAAAAGAGATCAAGTTACGAGATACTTCATTAAGTCCCGATATATATATACACCTATATATATATATATCTCATACATTCCCTGAAAACCTCTGTCATGACAAGTATAAACAGAGTTGTCATATCCAATAAATTTGGAAAGAAGAGAATTTTGGCATAAACCTGATATCTTGCTGATCAGGAAAAGATACCAATAAGTAACCTTTTCTACTAGTAGATGGATGAATCCCCCACTGGTCATCACCCTGGTCACATTAGGACCTTATGTTGGACTGTCACTCAGCCACTTACGCATTGATGGACTCCCACTGAGCCACTTACACTTTTATGGACTCCCACTGAGACAATTTCGCCTATGCCGATGCATTTTGATTGGGCTTACTTCCCGAACATTGGGCAAGTAATCAAATTTTTTATTAAATTAGCAACTTCGTTGCGCCAAAAATACACCACGGAGCCGGATCCCTTAGGTTGTGAGCAAGTATTTAAATCCCCTTCGAAAGGAAGATCTTAAATTTGAAAATGAGTTTTGGGATCCGCTCTAGCTTTTAAAATCATTTTGAAGACTCGAAAACATTTTAAAGAATGTTTAGAGTAATGATGATTTAATAAAATAAATCATTCCCGATATGTTAGAAAATATCTGAATATTATTATTTAAATAATATTCCCATAAGAATAATCCTTATAAAAATAATTGAAGTAGAAGTTTAAAACTCATACTTAAAATGAATAATAAATAACCAAAGATATACTTATACGAAAGTACGATCTTTATTTGAATAATCGGAAATAAGTTTGATTATTATTCAAAACCATCGAGTATACCTTATTCGATTAATCATTATAGAAATATATATATATATATATATATATATATATATATATATATATATATATATATATTATCCTCGGGAACATCAACTCCCGGTTTAGAAAAAGGTTCACCTTCGGATCCCTTATACTAAGGGTATACGCAACTACTGCTTATCTCTAGCATAGGTATTATGCACTTCATAAGCATTTGAATTGACAATAGAATATCAAGATTACGAAACAGGGATGCATATATATCATATCAACATGCTCCAATATATCGCAAGATTTTCTAATAACAATCATGCACTTATCACAAGATAATGCATATACACATATACATCACAATAATAGTTATACGGGTTAGAAAACTTGCCTGAGTGTTCCAGGGTAGACTTAAGCTTAGAGTGGGTCCGATAACCTATGAAAAACAACATAATCCGGAATTAGACCACGGTCACTTAAGAAACTAGTCAAAACTCACTCATACCCTAACGGTCGCTTACGGTCGCTTACGGTCGCTTACGGTCGCTTACACGCTTAACGATTTGCGTTAATCGCTCGCGTACCCTCGGCTCCACTAATTTTAATAAATTAACCGTTACGAATTTTAAGGCGACTCTTTCGCGAATACTCTACCAACTGCCTAACCCACATTACATAATTGTTTCATATCCCATTTAGTCTTTTAAGGGCCTTAAACAAGGTCTCAAAGTAAAGCGAGGGTTAAAGGTTCATTCACGAAACGCCGTAACTTAAAATGGTCGTTTATCATCGCTCGTAACTCGGATTTAGGCGAACGACATATCAAAACGAAGCTCGTAACATGAACTATCTAAAAATGGCAAAGATCAGAATCTTACAGTGATTTCACGGGTCCTAAAGTTAATCACAGAAACAGTTAAGGAAAATCGGGCATTATGACGGCTAGAACTTAGCGATTTCCAATATTTTTACCACTCCAAATCAATCCCTTCCAACTACAATCCATCCACAACTTCAAGATTCAAACCTAGGCTACTGATCTTATCCAAAACAAGGTTAAAAATATAATTCCAATTCAATATTATACCATCTCCATAATCAACTAATCTACTTAACAACCAAAGCTCAATTCAAACTTAATCATTCAAACAACTACTTATCCATCCAAACCATCCCAAAATTCAAGCAACAAACTTAGTACTTAAAGGTCCAGAAGTTTTATACCTTTATTTGTGAGGGGAAAGTTTCTAGGAAGCCTTAAAACCTTGATTAATCCTTATACAAGCTTGGATCTCACAACCAATTAAGAAAATACAAAGTTAGATTTTAAAGTTTCTAAAAGTCCCATTTAAAGAACTGAAAAACTGAGGGTCTTATCATGCTTATTTGTACGAGACTTGTGAACAAGAGTTGTAGGTCATCTCAATACCTTTCCAACGAGCTATTGAACACAACATTTGAGTGAGTATTGAAGGAGATATGGCAGTTTGAAGTTGCTGGGTTTGTTTTGGCCGAGAGCTTTCTTCTTGGAAGGCAAAGTCAACTTCCAATTTTGTGTATTATGATTTTTCTTGGTTGCTTCTCTTGCTTTGTTAATTAAAATTTTATCATGGTAAATAATACTTGGCTCACATTCAACCAACTAAACATATCCATTTGTCATGCTTATGTCATCTTGATTGTATCTTGTTTGTGTCATCTTTTAACACATGTCCCTTCCTTGTGGTTTGATGATGTCATGCTCCTTGGCTTATTGTACAAGATTGTCTCTTGATCGTTCATTTATTTTACGGTTCGCTTAACTTTCATTTTCGTTCGTCGTTTGAGGGATCATATCCGGGATCTTATTACTTGGGTTCCCCTAAACCTTTCTCAATATCTTAAATTCCTTTTTTTTATCCTCTCTTATAATCCTTGAATTTAAATCCTTTTAATCATGTTACCTTTTACTCAATTCTTTCGGTATCTGGTGGATTTTTGGAAAAAATCAAAGTGTTCGAATCCGAATTCTGACGACCTTTACATACACTCATTTACTTTATGGAATACTAATACAATCTCATAATTTCCATAACAGTACTTCTATATAGTGTGGTTTGATAATTTTCCTTAATCAGCATCATCATCAAAAGTTACTATTCATCAGGGTTTCAAAAATTTCCAAAAATTGGGGTTATTACAGTCTCCCCTCGTTAAAAGGATTTCGTCCCGGAATCAGATAGAAAACAGTTGGGTATGCTTTTCTAGCATTGCGCTTTCTAACTCTCAAGTCAATTCTTCCCACATTGTGGTTTTACCAAAAAAAAACTATGACTAGTTTGATAACCCTATTCCTAAGCACTTGCTCCTTTCAATCCATAACCCTTACTGGTTGCTCCATATAGATGAAGTCTGGTTACATGCCTATGCGCTCGTATTCCCTTATATAACTGACATTCAGATTATCCTTCCTTAATATTGATATGTGGAACATGTTATGGACTTGCTGCAGGTTCTGGGATAGGGCCAGTTCATTTGACAGCTTCCCAATACATCTTAATATAGCCAAGGGTCCAATAAATCGTGGACTTAGCTTTCCTTCCTTTCCAAACCTCATCAATCCTCTCCAAGGGAATACCTTTAACAATAATAGGTTCCCTACTTCATACTCTTTGTCCTTTCGTTGTCAAATCAGCTTACTTCTTATATCCATCTTGGGCTACTACCAGCCGTCCTCTGATTAGATCTATTATATCCTTGGTCCTTTGGACCACTGCTGGTCCGAGTATCTTGCGCTCTACAACTTCATCCTAACATAAGGGAGATCGACATTGTCTTCCCTCAAGGGTCTCATAAGGCGACATCTCGATACTGACATACGATCTATTGTCATAAGAAAACTCAATCCGTGTTAAGTGATCATTCCAAATTCTTTTAAGTCTATTGCACAGACTCTCATCATAGCTTCTAGCGTTATAGCTTTTGCTTCTCAATACCCACTCTTTTCTAGTTCGTAATTGATACTATCTCCCGTACCTAATATTATACTGGTTACACTTTTGCTCGTTAGCGTTGTATAACCTTTTAATAACCGCGTTAACCTTAGTATCACGAACGCGTTAGATTCGGAATACCACCGTACTGATACTACTTCCTTTCTAGCTGCTTCTATCTTCGAAAGCTTGATCCATCATATAGAAGTAAAAGAATTTATTGAGAGATCACTATGATCATGAACACTTGTTACATCACATAGTTAGTACAGAAGGTGGCCAATCTTTAGTACTTGACAAGCAATTAAACAATATGTGGTATCCTACTAGGTTTCTATCACACAGATAGATAGTCATTCGGCAATACCTCCCCTTCTAGAAGGGTTGTTCTTCTCAGCTTACATGAAATGAAAAGGAGAGAAAAGAACGAATTGTATAAAAAATACTGCCATAAAATATCTGGCTTGGAATCTACCTCTGAACTATAGAGGTTTGTCATAGGAGAACAAAACATAAATGTATATATATCAACATTAAGTATTATAGCATCACATTTCACATGCCTAAATATTTTTGCTATTCCGCCCATCATTCTATGGACCCATGCTCTTACTCGAGCTTATAAACAATCACCGTTGAAACTCCCTCGACAACGAAAATCGAATCTGGGATTTCATTCTAGACATCATCGATACTAGAATTCTACGCTTTCCCCACAACCTTCCTCGTATAGTAATACGATTCTCTGTCGATAAGAAAGAATAATTATTCAATAGGTAGATAATCCACTAGTTAGTCTATCAATGCAAACTTATACATCACCACGACCCGATTAGTGGTACTCAATCTCAACATCCATTACAATACAACTCTCCCGGTTGTTATCATCTCATTATTCACAGAATCATTGCTGCATTACTATAGTCCACCGTGGACCTACGGTAGTCATTCGTTTTCCTTGAAATCTTAATATCTAACCATACAGAGTCCATACCTGTCATATCAAATTCTTCTAAGGAGCTAACATAATCACCATTCATGATTCATGAAGAACACTCCTGATCCTGACGTACATACAGGACATGAAGCAGATAATATTACAGAAGAGTTTCAATGAAAGCAACAATAGCAGGCTAATACCATTATTAACCATACGTCTTTATTAGGAGACATGAAGCTCCAAGGTTCATTTAGTCCTTTGGTAACATGATCCTGGCTTATCTCAAGATAGGACCTTCTAAAATAGGTAGCCCGCACACAGTGCTACAAGAATTAAATCTTTACCAAACTATTATTACGGATGAGTATCGCACCATCATCAGAAGAAATGTCAATCTTTCACACCATAATACAACCTTCACGGCTTTAACCATCATCACTGTATTCCTCTGGCACGAGCGCCTATAATTGCTCTCTTACACTAAGAGTGGCGGCCACCTCATTGGCCTTTCCTGATAGTAATAGTTATTTATAATCAATGTCTTTTGAACCACCTTCAACTAAATTTTCTACCTCATTTCTAATTACTACTTATTTGAAAATGCTCTTCCTTACGCTTTGGTGAGAAAAAAATATCACCATTTTTCCAAAAGTTATTGCCTCATTCTTTAGAGGTTAACATTGTCACGACTGACTCTCGATCATACTTAGGACGTATTTTATCTTAGGTCCTAATTGCCTTAAACAATTTTGGCCTTTACTGGTTCGATCCATACTTTCTCATGGTTTAACATGTGCCCTACTTGGCATTATTATTATTACGTCATATTTCCTTTACCAAAGTTTCTATTTGTAAAAACTTAAATATCACCACTCTTTTTGTAACTTCTCTGAGGTTATTCTTAAAGCATTCCTCCTGTACTTTCTAGATACAGGGCATAACAAGATACCATTTACTAATACTAGAATCATTGTCTATATAGTTCTGAAAAACTTTCTCCACTAATCTTTAAAGATTGTTGTTACTTTAATCCTTTCCAATTCATGTTGTCAAAACTCATATTGTCCCTATTAAGGGTGAAATTCCAACCTTTATGCATTCCCCTAGGATTCATCTTAAGTTACCGAGGTTCTAACCTTAATTCCACCTTTAAAAAGGTACATGCATCCTTTCATGGATAAATCAAGTCATATATCCTTGATAGATTATCTTATTTAATCATTCCCATCTCGATAGTCTATACCAAATTTCACAATAGCATCCTTATTCAAAATGAGGTCAATCAATATGGCCTCCAAAAGATAACAACGGTTATCCGCTTTTCTTGCCTAATTTAGTAATGATAATAGGGATGTTCTAGAAGATATTGGTCGTGTTCAACGTGAACTTTTTAGTTCTAACTACTCATTTACCTCTTTATTTATCTCAACAGTCAGCTTAATGTTGGGATTTTTTTTATACCTGGCGTCCCCCTTTTTGGGTATCAATTCACATGCGTTACTTACACTTCACATTCTTGAAGGTCACTTCCTTCATCCAATTTCCTAATTTCTTACTTTCTTGTCTCCTTAGTCTATCCGCGTCTCATTATTTATCCTTCGAACTATCTCAAGGTTTCCTCGAATCCTCCCAACTTAAAGGGAATAAAATATATGTATCTCTTATGCCTTCAACCGTCAACTTTAACTCATGGTGAATCACCCTCATCCTGACGATCATATACTTCTCTATTTCTATTACTATGAGTCTTTAGGGTTTCCTCATACCCAACTCCCTTATCATTCCTCACACTCTATTGCCTTTATATTCCTTTCCACTTCAGTTTCTTTTTAATTTCCTTTCTCTTATAATCATTTCATGAACCCACTAATCATTGACTTAAAACATCATGACATTCTGGGATTCTTGTCCTCCAAACGAATCTTGACAACTTTTACAACTTAGATTCATAATTCATCATACTCGTCGCCTCTGTTCTGGCTCTAAAGCTTTCACACTATCTCCTTATCATTGGGAAGTACTTTCCCGAAAACAATTGACTGAACTTTAATAAGTTTATTATAACCTCTGGCCCCGTATCTTTCTTGGCCTTTCACCAGCGGGTGGCCTCTCTCTTAGGAGGGTAAGTGACAAAAACAGTCTTTTGTGATTCGTCAATCATTTAGAATCTCAAATGATTCCTATATTTCCTTTAGCCAGACTCTTGCCTCGACTGGGTCAGCTTGTTCCTTGGAACTCTGAGAGCTTAGCGACTTAAAGGTCCTAAAAAAAAATTCTCACTGCATTGTTTCTTTAGGGTGGTGGTTGGGGATAATAATCTAAGTTCTGTTTAGAAAGGTCCATGAATTGCCATAAGAGTACCGTCTCGGGTCTCCTTTCCTTACTCGACTTCTGTTTCCTTAGTATGAACGTTCCCTCCTCCTCACCATAATCGGGGTCATCCTACATATTTTAAATCCTCATTTTCCACTTCATTATGTTATGGGTTCCTTCTATCTTGATGGCGACCTCCCTGACTATCACATTCAGGGTTTGCTCTAAATCTTATTCCTCAAACTAGGGCTTTCATCTAAGATCTCATCTTTAAGCTCTTGAACATTTGGAACCCAAATTCTGTAGGAACACCTCATTATTCCCTTATCATCTTTCTCGGTATTAATCTCTTCTCCAGTCATTGACTATCTGCCTTCATTCATCACTTTTTCCTAGCACAATCTGATCTTTTCCAATAATTCAGCCGCATTGCGATTTCAAACAGCTTTTCGGTACTGGCTCCGGTTACCTTCACTTTTATTTCCATTTTCTCGTATTCTCTTACCAATTCTTCTGAAGACATTATCATCTTGAGTCTCTCCTTTCTACTAAGGGCGTCGGCCACCACATTAGCTTTCCCTGGATGATAAAGAACCTCATAATCGTAATCCTTGATTAGCTCTAACCACCTCCTCCGGTGCATGTTGAGCTCTTTTTGTGTTAAAATATACTTGAGCTCTTGGGGTTTGCGTAAACCTCGCACTTCTCTCCATAAAAGTAGTGCCTCCAATATTTAGGGAAAAACTACTTCCATGAGCCCAAGATCATGGGTGGGATATCGAATTTCATATTCCCTTAATTGTCTTGACGTGTACGCGATTACCTTACCGTGCTGCATAAGCACGCACCTTAAGCCCTTGTGCGAAGCGTCACTACAATCCACAAAATCTCCTTTTCCATCCGGCAACGCCAATATAGGGGTCGTCACCAACCTTTGCTTCAGTTCTTAAAAGCTGTTCTCGCATTTCTCTGTCCATTCGAACTTCTCAGTCTTACGAGTAAGCCGCGTTAAAGGGGCTACTATCTTTACAAACTTGAATAAACCTACGGTAGTCATCGGCCAATCCTACCTCTGGTAGTCGTCCTGACCAAGGTCATCCATTCCTCATCGGTCCTTTCTTCGTTCTTGTCAGGATCCTCCACTGAATCCTCTTCAACAACAATCCCTTCTGGGATAACATCCTCAACCGCTACATCCTTAATATAAACATCATTTGGTCCCTCATTAGGGTGCTCCATTGGATCCACAATCTGATCCCCAATATGTAGTAAAACAGCGTCATATTATTGCTCTTGAACTTCAGGGTTCGGAGTCCCACTACCATATACGATAACAAACTACGCTTCTGTCACGATATTTATAAGGGTTCCCATAAGGGTTTTAACTGTCAGTACTACGTTAGGTAGTCTGACTATGAACTTGGCAAGAGTTCTTATTATCTTAGTGAACTTCTTATCTTAACGTCACATCATCTCTGAGGTTTATAACGCTTAGCTCTGATACCATTTCTGTAACACCCCCAAATATGGGGTCGGGGATCCGGGTTGTCACGAGTTCCATTTCCCTTAATAATACTTAATCTTAATAATCAACCAACTACTACGTACTGTGACCCCACAATATCCACACACACCACAAGTTATAGTCTCAGAGATGAATATCCAAAAATAACACAAGTCATTTTATTCCACAATTATAAGTCATTAGACCTCAAAAGGGTTTATGAATAAATTTACATATTCTTTTCCATTATTACAATTCATAATATACATAAGTCTGGTACATCAACAGTTAAAAACCTAGCCTATTGGTAGTTCCTACCTCAGCTACAGCGGGATCAACACCTACAGGAAACTGCGGAACATTTCCTATCCGCTCACGAATTGGGAGCTTGGTCATGTTCATCTTATCCATCTGTTATTGTGTGATGAAAGAAGAAAGCAAGGGTGAGCAACAAGCCCACCAAAATAATATGTATAATGATTAACAATGTCTGAGCATTCTCATAGTACTCATGAAAGTCTTGGTCAAGTAAATATGAACCAAGTTTGATATCTTAACGCGACCAAGTCGCAAAATATTCAGTATATATGTATATATACTTTTCGAAATTTTGGAAATCCTCTTCCATGCATAATATACACAGAGTTCCAGTCTATAACTGTATAAAGGTATCATTGCAAGGTGATCTCATAAATATAACCTTGTCTCAACGTTTTTCTGAAAATCTTTGTCATACATAAGATAATCATTTACTAGATATAAGTTAAAAAGATGAAGTTACAAGATACTCCAATATAATTAGTTTAAGGTATAATTAGTTTCAAAAGTTCATCACATAGATGAGACTACGAGATAAGACTTGAATAAATTCAATCTTTGAAATATCATTCAAAAGAGATGAAGTTACGAGATATAAGTTAAAAAGATGAAGTTACGAGATATAAGTTAAAAAGATGAAGTTACAAGATGCTCCAATATACTTATATCTTTTCCGAATACTACTTGAACTACCACCGTTCAAGGTATAATTAGTTACAATTTACTAGATATAAGTTAAAAAGATGAAGTTACAAGATACTCCAATATACTTATATTATTTCTGAATACTACTTGAACTACCACCGTTCAAGGTATAATTAGTCTCAAAAGTTCATCACATAGATGAGACTACGAGATAAGAATTGAATAAATTCAATCTTTGAAATATCATTCAAAAGAGATGAAGTTACAAGATACTTCAGTAAGTCCCGATATATATATACACCTATATATATATCTCATACATTCCCTGAAAACCTCTATCATGACAAGTATAAATAGAGTTGTCATATCCAATGAATTTGAAAAGACGAATATTTTGGCATAAACCTGATATCTTGTTGATCAGGCAAAGATACCAATAAGTACCATTTTCTACTAGTAGATGAATGAATCCCCCACTGGTCATCACCCTGGTCGCATTAGGACCTTATGTTGGACTGCCACTCAGCCACTGACGTATTGATGGACTCCCACTGAGCCACTTACACTTTAATGGACTCCCACTAAGCCCATGTCGCCTATGTCGATGCATTTTGATTGGGCTTACTTCCCGAACATTGGGCAAGTAATCAAATTTTTTTATTAAATTAGCAACTTTGTTGCGCCAAAAATACACCACGGAGCCGGATTCCTTAGGTTTTGAGCAAGTATTTAAATCCCCTTCGAAAGGAAGATCTTAAATTTGAAAATGAGTTTTGGGATCTGCTCTAGCTTTTAAAATCATTTTGAAGACTCGAAAACATTTTAAAGAATGTTTAGAGTAATGATGATTTAATAAAATAAATCATTCCCGGTATGTTAGAAAATATCTTAATATTATTATTTAAATAATATTCCTATAAGGATAATCTTTATAAAAATAATTGAAGTAGAAGTTTTAAAACTCATACTTGAAATGAATAATAAATAACCAAAGATATACTTATACGAAAGTACGATCTTTATTTGAATAATCGAAAAAAAGTTTGATTATTATTCAAAACCATCGAATATACCTTATTCGATTAATCGTTATAGAAAAATAAAATATATATATATATATTATACCCGGGAACATCGACTCCAGGTTTAGAAAAATGTTCACCATCGGGTCCCTTTTACTAAGGGTATACGCAACTACTGCTTATCTCTAGCATAGGTATTATGCACTTTATAAGCATTTGAATTGACAATAGAATATCAAGATTACGAAATAGGCATGCATATATATCATATCAACATGCTCCAATATATCGCAATATTTGCTAATAACAATATGCACTTATCACAAGATAATGCATATACACATATACATCACAACAACAGTTATACGGGTAGAAAAGTTGCCTGAGTGTTCCAGGATAGACTTAAGCTTAGAGTGGGTCTGGTAACCTATGAAAAACAACATAATCCGGAATTAGACCACGGTCGCTTAAGAAACTAGTCAAAACTCACTCATACCCTAACGGTCGCTTACGGTCGCTTACACGCTTAAAGATTTGCGTTAATCGCTCGCGTACCCTCGGCTCCACTAATTTTAATAAATTAACCGTTACGAATTTTAAGGCGAATCTTTTACGAATAATCTACCAACTTCCTAACCCACCTTAAATAATTGTTTCATATTCCAATTAGTCTTTTAAGGGCCTTAAACAAGATCTCAAAGTAAAGCGAGGGGTAAAGGTTCGTTCGCAAAATGCCGTACCTTAAAATGGACGTTTCTCATCGCTCATAACTCGGATTTAGGCGAACGACATATCAAAACGAAGCTCGTAACATGAACTATCTAAACATGGCAAAGGTCAGAATCTTACAGTGATTTCACGGGTCCTAAAGTTAATCACAGAAACAGTTAAGGAAAATCGGGCATTATGACGGCTAGAACTTAGCGATTTCCAATATTTTTACCACTCGAAATCAATCCCTTCAAACTACAATCCATCAACAAATTCAAGATTCAAACCTAGGCTACTGATCTTAGCCAAAACAAGGTCAAGAATATAATTCCAATTCAATATTATACCATCTCCATAATCAACTAATCTACTTAACAACCAAAGTTCAATTCAAACTTAATCATTCAAACAACTACTTATCCATCCAAACCATCCCAAAATTCAAGCAACAAACTTAGTACTTAAAGGTCCAGAAGTTTTATACCTTTATTTGTGAGGGGAAAGTTTCTAGGAAGCTTTAAAACCTTGATTAATCCTTATACAAGCTTTGATCTCACAACCAATCAAGAAAACACAAAGTTAGATTTTAAAGTTTCTAAAAGTCCAATTTAAAGAACTGTAAACATGAGGGTCTTACCATGCTTATTTGGACGAGACTTGTGAACAAGAGTTGTAGGCCATCTCAATACCTTTCCAACGAGCTATAAAACAGAACATTTGAGTGAGTATTGAAGGAGATATGGCAGTTTGAAGTTGCTGAGTTTATTTTGGCCGAGAGCTTTCTTCTTGGAAGGCAAAGTCAACTTCCAATTTTGTGTGTTATGATTTTGCTTGGTTGCTTCTATTGCTTTGTTAATTAAAATTTTACCATGGTAAATAATACTTGGCTCACATTCAACCAACTAAACATATCCATTTGTCATGCTTATGTCATCTTGATTGTGTCATCTTGTTTGTGTCATCTTTTAACACATGTCCCTTCCTTGTGATTTGATGATATCATACTCATTGGCTTCTTGTACAAGATTGTCTCTTGATCGTTCATTTGTTTTACGGTTCTCTTAACTTTCGTTTTCGTTCGTCGTTTGAGGGATCATATTCGGGATCTTATTACTTGGGTTCCCCTAAACCTTTCTCAATATCTTAAATTCCTTTTTTCATCCTCTCTTATAATCCTTGAATTTAAATCCTTTTAATCATGTTACCTTATACTCAATTCTTTCGGTATCTGGTGGATTTTTGGGAAAAATCAAAGTGTTTGAATCTGAATTCTGACGACCTTTACATACACTCATTTATTTTATGGAATACTAATACGATCTCATAATTTCCATAACAGTACTCCTATATAGTGTGGCTTGATAATTTTCCTTAATCAGCATCATCAACAAAAGTTACTATTCATCAGGGTTTCAAAAATTTCCAAAAGTTGGGGTTATTACAGATCTTGTAAGAGGCTCAAGTTGAGTTCTCAAAGGATGGATTGTGTGATGTCTGTCAGAAAGGAAAACAGATCAATGCATCATTCAAAAAGAAGCTTGAATCTACAATTGAAGAACCTCTACAACTATTGCATATGGATTTGTTTGGACCAGTTAATGTGTTGTCAATCTCAAAGAAAAGATATTGCTTAGTGATTGTTGATGATTTTTTAAAGTTCACTTGGACATATTTCCTCAAACCTAAAGATGAAGCTAGTGAAATCATTATAAATCATATAAGGCAAGTCAACAATCATTCTGATCTCAAAGTAAGAAGGATCAGGAGTGGCAATGGAACTGAGTTCAAGAATTCTGTTATGAGGTTGTTTTGGAAGAAAATGGAAGCATGCATGAGTTTTCAAATGCACGGACTCCACAATAAAATAGAGTGGTGGAAAGAAAGAACAAATCTCTTATTGAAGCTGCAAGGACAATGCTAGAAGAATCAAAGTTACCAACTTACTTTTGGGAAGAAGCTGTAAATACTCCATGCTACACTCAGAATATTTCTTTGGTTAATCAAGCAAAATGCATGACTCCTTATCAACTATGCAATAATAGGAAGCCAACACTAAAATTTCTTCATGTCTTTGGCTGCAAATGCTATATTCTAAGGAATCAAACTGAGTAGCATGAAAAGTTTGATGCCAAAGCAGGTGAATGTATTTTTATTGGGTATGCAGTTGGAAAAGCATACAGAGTCTACAATCTAAGAACCAACATTGTTATGTAATCTGTACATATTGTGTTTGATGATAAGAAGATTGAAGGACTGCAAGATGAAGGTTTCCATGAAAGCCTCAAATTTGACAATGTTGAGATAAACTGTGATGATAGTGATGATGAAAGTGATCAAGAAATAATGTCTAAGGATAATGCAGAAAAGTCAACAACAAATGAAGCACATAATTCAACATCCATCGAGAGATAAAATGCATCATCCGTTGAAAGATAAATGTATCATACATCGAAAGACAAAGATCAACATCCGTTGAGCCATCAATAGGAGTTGAAAGTCAAAATAATTCACACACAAAAAGGACCCCAACTTCAAGTCAAAGATCCACAAACTCAGGGGGACTTTCTTCTAATCAAAACTCAGTCACACATCAAGACAAATTTGAGGCCTTTAATTCTAGAGCTAATCTACCACAACAGAGGAAATAGACTAGAGATCGCCCATTTGAGCTAATTATTTATGATGCTACTTCAAGAGTACAAACCAGGAAAGCAACTCAAGAAGAATGTCTATACAGCAGCTTCCTATCTCAGGAAGAGCATAAGAAGGTAGAAGAAGCTTTGTTGGATCCTGATTGGGTTTTAGCTATGCAGGAAGAGTTAAACCAATTTGAAAGGAATAAGGTATGGAAGCTAGTACCCCAAACCTAAAGGCAAAAATCGTATCGACACCAAATGGGTATTTAGAAACAAGATGGATGAATATGGTATAGTAGTCAGTATCAAAGCTAGATTGGTTGTTAAGGGCTATTGTCAACAAGAAGGAATAGATTTTGATGACACATTTGCTCTTGTTGCAAGACTTGAATCCATCAGAATTTTTCTAGCCTATGCAGCTCATGCCAATTTCAAGGTCTATCAAATGGATGTCAAAAGTATATTTCTCAATGGAGATTTGGAGGAGGAAGTCTATGTCAGTCAGCCTCCTAGTTTTGAAGACCGCAACTTTCCAGATTATGTCTACTATCTTTCGAAAGCACTTTATGGTTTGAAGCAAGCACCTAGAGCCTGGTGTGATACTTTGTCAAAGTTCCTTTTATAAAATCACTTCACAAGAGGTACTGTTGATAAAACTCTTTTCTTTAGAAATGTTAATGGTTCTAGTATACTTGTTCAGATTTATGTAGATGATATTATATTTGGCTCTAAAAATGAGAAACTTTGCAAAAAGTTTGCCAAATGATGCAAAGTAAGTATAAATTGAGCATGATGAGAGAACTAACTTACTTTCTTGGTTTACAAGTTAAGAAAATTAGTGATGGAATATTCATTAGTCAAACTAAATATATTTATGATCTTTTAAAGAAGTTTGACTTAATGGATTGCATATCTGCAAAAACGCCACTACCACTAAACTTGAATTGAACACTTTTGAAAAGTCTGTGGACATTTCAAGATATAGAGGCATGGTTCGCTCACTTTTATACTTAACAGCTAGTAGGCCAGATATAATGTTTGCTACTTGTCTTTGTGCTAGATTTCAAGTTGATCCTAGAGAGTCTCATTTAGTAGCTATTAAGAGAATTTTCAGATATCTCAAAGTAACACCAAAACTTGGCATTTGGTATACTAGAGATTCTGGTTTTAATCTAATTGGTTATTCAGATGCAGATTATGCAGGTTATAAAATTGATAAGAAAAGTAGAACAAGAACCTGTCAATTTCTAGGAAACAAGCTAGTGTCCTGGTTTAGTAAGAAACAAAATTCAGTCTCTACTTTTACAGCAGAGGCTGAATATATTGTTGCTGGTAGTTGTTGTGCACAGATTTTATGGATGAAGAATCAACTATTGGACTATGGTCTACATGTAGACAAGATCCCAATTTTCTGTGACAACACAAGTACCATTGCTATTATTGAAAATCATGTGCAACATTCAAGGACCAAGTACATTGACATCAAGTACCACTTCATTCGAGAACATGTCATGAATGGTACCGTGGAACTTCATTTTGTTCCAAATGAAAAGCAACTTGCAGACATCTTTACCAAGCCACTTGATGAGTCCACCTTCACTAGGTTGATAAGTGAGTTAGGTATGCTTAATTATTCCTAAATTTTTTTGATGTCTAAGCAACTTGTAATACAGCCAAAATCAAATTTGATCTTTCTTGTTAAGATGAAATTTTGGCTAAGTCAAAATTTACATCTCGACGGATGTTCGTTATCCATTGAATATAAATATCTGTTGAATTTCATTATCTTTTGAAAATCAAATATTTTTCTGAGTACTTTTTATCTCGACGGATATATGTTTAATCTTCATCCGTCGGATTGCTTTAATCATAGCCGTTAATTCTATTTCTTATCCGTAGAATTTACTTACAGTCTGTAAGTATATTTCGATGGATAGCCTCTAGAATTTCTACAGTTTATTTTATTTTTAAAATGGCTATTTTGGGAAAATTTTATTGGGTACTTTATTATACTTTTTAATTTTTACTTGTTTATTTCTGAGAAAGTATAAAATCCCTCTTTCATTTTTCATTTTTACTTTTATCTTTCTCAAAGCAATTTTACTCTCTTCGTCTCCAAAGCAAAACCCCCTTTCTCTGTAAGTACTACTAATCACAGCAATGGAACCTGTAGTGAAAATCATGTCTCAATCAGGATTTGTGTATGAAAAGAACAACTTAGTGGCACTGGTAAACAAGGAGATTGCTGCTTCTGAGGACTATCACAGGATGATGGACTTTATTCGAAGTTGCAAACTAAACTATGTAATGCTTGAATCTCCTGTTATCTACTATGAGGTTGTAGAGGAGATTTGGACTACTGTAGTGTACAACTCAAAAGATAAGACCATTGCCTTCTCTCTCAAAGGTAATGACTATTGTATTAACTGTGATGGAATTTAATCTTGCTTTAAATTTCCTGAAAACAACACCCTTGTACCACACACAGACACAGAGGTGAGCAACATGCTTGTTTCTATGGGTTATTCTCTTAATCCTGCCAAGTTACGTGAGGTTGGGAGAATGGGCCTTAGAAAAGAATGGAGCTTTCTCTGTGACTCTTTTGTTAAAGCTTTTTCAGAAAAGATTAGCAATTTTGATGCTGTTAGTTACTCTATTTGTTAACATGCTTTACATGCTTTTGAGTGATAAGTACTTCAATTTTAGCAGTTCGGTCATGTATGAATTAGGGTATAAGTTATGAGACATTAAGAAGAGGTCTAAGAACATATACTATGATAGATTTATTATGATGATAGAAAACCATGTGTCTAAAGACCTCTTAATTTAGAACCCAACATATAAACTTGATTATCGGGTCCAAGAAAAGAGGGTTCTTGCTTATCTTACCAGGAACAATCTCCACAATGATGTTCCTCTCAACTACTTGCCAATCATGGAGGCACCTCAGGTAAGTGAGGTAAATGTTTCCGTCTCTGCTATTTCCCAACCTATAGTTTCTTTGCAAGCTACTGTGGCTACGGCATCAAGTCACAATATCCAAAATTTTTAAATCCAAGTCAAAGAAACCTCACTCTAGTTCCTCTAAAAAAAACTAGTTTCAAAAACGACCAAAACACAAGAGGGGAGTGTGAAGGGTGGTGAGACAGGTGGGGGACAGGGTGAACATTAAAGAAGCCCTAAGGATAAGGAGAGTGAGGTTTGTGTGATCCAGTCCAGCCACACTGCAGTTTTCCAATAAACTGTAGTGCTGAATAAGGAAATAAGCTCATTACTAGCTGCATCCTCCCAAAAGGATGTGACTATTGAAACAAGCTTGTTATTCCTAATGAACTAACAATGAGATTTACAGAAGGGGGGTTGAATGTAAATCTCAAAACTTTTTCAAGTTTTGAGCAGTTTCAAAGGCTATGAGTTTAAGATAAACAAGTGTATGAATTGCTTTAAGCTAATACAGACAGATATATATTCAAATACTAATGTAAAGAACACAACAGACCTTAAAAACTTTTCTGGTGGATTGTTGTTCCACCAGAGATGGTATTTCAGAAAATCTGTGATTCAAGAAGTTGATCACAGCTGCGTCCTAGTACAAACTAGATAATTTTTCTCTCAAGATTTTTCTAAACAGCTCTGGAAAAATTCATATCTAATTACTAGCTGCTACTTGGTTTATATATCACCAAGTTTACAAGTGAAGACAAAGATAAAAAGTATAATAATAAAATAAGTTCTCCACTTGTTTCTACTCCATTTTACTCCAGTGCATTGTTGACTATTGCCTCTTTATGCTAGAGTAGAACGGCTGCTTTTTCTGATGTTCCTGAATTAGGCTACCACATCTCAGTTGTCTCTGTCAACCCATGTGCCTCTGTTTGTAGGTACAACTACCACTTGTCAACTGCTATTTAACAGAACATCCGTTGAAGCCTTCATCCGTTGATGGCTTTATCCGTTGATGTGTTAGCAGTTAAAGCTCTATCCGTTGATGCACTCATCCGTTGAAGGATGTTATCCGTTGAAGCTTTAGAGACATCCGTTGAAGCTTTGTTTCTCATCCGTTGAAGGTCTTTAAGTTATCCGTTGACACCATTTCATTTATACAAAATTACAAGGCATGAAATATTTACAATTGGCCTTCCTATCTGCATATCCTCTAGTAGTCAACATGACTTATAATTTCCCTCAACATTTAAGAGTTATATCTCAAATTCAGAGACTGAAATGTGCTACAACACTAGACTTATTTCTAAGTAAAGCTACACCATCAACGGATAGCCAAAATGGTCTTATCCGTTGAGGCTACAAACACTAGATTTCTATTTAAGTGTTTTGTTAAACATATCATCAAACTAATGCACATATATTCCTAACAATCTCCCCCTATTTATGTCTTATAAGAATTGTAGACATAAATTCAAGGTTAACTTGATGATAACAAAACACTTAACAAATATATGAACTGAAACTAAGTAGAAATTTAAAAGTGCTGCAAAAGTGTATGTACTAGAAGGTAATTGAAGATTTACAGTATTTCCAAGGGTGCTCCTCTAGCCTGAGCAAATCATCTTTTTCTTCTTTGTTCCCTGGTTTTCTTTCCTAGCCCTTTGTCATTTTCCTCAATTTGGAGTTGGAGTTGTCTGAAGAATTCAGCTTCATCTTCATCACTGATATCCAACTTAGATTGCATTTCTTTGAGAGTTTCATTGCTGGCAATCTTGAGTTGGTCTTCAAGTCTGAAAAATCTTCTGACTCCTTTATCATCTCTGAATTCCATCAACCAATGAGGTGATTTGTGAATTGTAGTTCCCCTTTCTTGAATGAGTAAGGTTCTTGGCAAAGCATTGGGCTCCCTCCAAGTTTTCCTTATGTTGGCAATCTTGTTGAGAATTTCAGTCTTGGCAGTTCTGGTAAAGCTAGAATCCTTTTGTATGGCTGAAAAGACTCTGATCAAGGTAGAGTAGCCTTCATTCAGAATCCTGTAGAGAGGCCATGTTCTTTCCCCAGCTCCTTTGTATCTGAACACCAATCTCTCTGGTAGCTGTCTGTAGGCAGCAATTCCCCTTACATCCTCCAGCTCATCCAGATAGAGTTCAATGTCTGAAATTTCTTTTATGTCACAGATGTGAACATAATCATCTTTAGAAATGGGTGGCTTAGTGTTAGGTTTATGTTTTTGAGTGAATTTCTTAGAGTTTAGGGGAGGTGTAGATTTGGATTTTCTTTTCTATTTCTTTGGTAGTGGAAGAGTGGTTAAAAAGGTAGGCAAATTGATGGTGTCCCAATCAATAGGTTCCTCTTTTGGGATGACTGGTTCACCATGGATGTTTATAGTGGGATCAGCAATAAAGGGTTCAGGTATGGAAGGTAGAGATTTAGTTTCTTCAGTGTTGCCTTCACTCCTTCTATGTGCCTTGGCCTTTCTTCTGTTTCCCTTCTGCCATTCCTCTTTTTCCTCCATACTTTCACCAAATATACTCCCAAAAACCTCATCTAAGTTTGCAATCTTGTCTTCACCCCTGACTTCAATTCCTTTCTCATTTTCAACTAGACTTGACTTTAGCTTTTGTTCAAGCTTTGCTTGTGCTCTTTTGTCAGGCTTGAGTTTTTCAGCTTCTTTCTTTAACCTTTTGGTTTCTTCCCTCTTGGCTATTGAGAATTTGGGATGTCCTTGCATCACACATATGCTCTTTCCCTCTCTAAAGATAATAGCCATGTTTCTCCTTACTGCCTCATCCATAGTCTCCTTGTGTTTTATGATGCTAGCACCCAAAACTTTGTCTTCATCAGGCTTTGGAAGAGGAAAGTCCACTTCTTCCATTTGAGCAAAGTCTAGAGGGTTCTTTGTGGAGTCCTTGCTGGATCTAGTGTTGGGCTTGAGAACCATAGGTTTTAGATTCTTGAAAGAAGTCTCTCCAACCTTATTTCTCCTTTCTGGCTTGTGCTCCATATTGATTGGTTCAACCTTTGTGCTATGTTTCACAGATATTGATTTATCTTGTGTAGAGCCAAACAACTGTTACATCCTTTCATCAATTCTCTTCCTTTGCTCTTTTACTTGAATTTCAGCTGCTGCTAGCTGGATTAAATCAATTCCATCAGGCTTTCCTTTGATTTGAATGATTGGAGAAGTAGTGATGGCAGGAACTAGCACTTTAGATATTTGGATTTTTGTAGATGGCTCTCCTTCCCCTTCCCTTTTACTCTCCCCCTTTTTGTTATCATCAAGGAGAGGGGTCAAGCCCTGTGCTTTTGCCAGCTGCATAAGTAGATTTGTTTGAGATTGTTGGTTGTGAAGAATGGTGGCCACAGAATCTTCAATAACTTGAACTCTGTCTTCCAATTTGGCCAGCCTCTTTTCAGTATGTGATTCCTTTTTCAATCTCAACAAAATGTCCTGCATTGTACCATAGGGCATGACTGAATCTAATTTTTCAGAATTGTAGGATTTCAAGTCAGCAATATCCTTTCTGAGTTCATCCACACTCAGATTCTGTCTTACTTGCTGCAACTTCATGAGATGCAGTGAGTCCAAGTGAGCTGTAAGGATAGCCTTTGTACCAGCATGAGAAGTTTTCTGAATGGCCTGTTTGATAGTACTGATTTGTTTGACTAAGGAGACATTGAATTTCCCTGTTGTAGACTCCTTTGTGAAGGCCCATTCAGGTAGATTTGGAATAGAACTGGGGCCTTCATCTCCCCCTAAGTTCATGCTTCCATCAGAAGAAACAAAGTCATCATCATCAGAATTTACTCCAAATTCTTCAAATGACTCACCAGCTGTTGAAGGCATCTTGTTAATAGCAGCTTTATCCCTTTGAAGAGATGTTGTTGTATGTACTAGATGTAGTGTCTTTTCTGCCTCCACATTGCCCTGTGCATCCAATAATTGATAGGCTGAAACAGGATGAGTAAAAGTGTCAGCATCCAAGGAAATGTTATCAATTACAGCTTTGTAATGTTGCTGAAATTGTCTTTCCTTTTCAGCATCATTCACAATCATTGACTCACTAGCAATGGCTGGATCCATCCTTATATCTGTTGTACCTGCCTTTCTCTCATTTTCTCTATGTTCTTGCATCAGGGGCTCCCCCTGGCTCACACAACTCACTCCCTCACCTTCACCTACTAAGGTGGTACTCCTCTCACTTACTTTTTCCATGCTGGAAGAAATAGCATGCATATTTGAGCTCTCAATCTCTCCTTTTGCCTGGGAGCAACCCAGCCTCTCACTCAAATTATCACTCCCTTCCCTCAGTCCTAGAAGTGATTGTACAGTAATCAAGTCTTCTACACTTGGAATTGTTTCAGTTTTGTGTGTAGAGACTATCAATGGATGCAGAATAGCCGTTGAAGGTGAAACTGATGGTATCAACGGATAACTACTGTTAAGCTTATCCGTTGAAGAACAACCACTTGTCAACGGATGAGTGATATCCGTTGAAGAAGGAAAAGAAGTTGAAATTGAAAGTGATATAACTGTTGAATCTGTGTAGATTGATATGAGTTTTGGTGACATAGATCCTTCAATTACATCTGAAAGAATTTGCGGGTGATCCAACAAATCATCTAAAAGATGATGATCACCTGTATTTGAGTGGGGCTTCTCCCTGAGTTGTAAAGAGGGAGAATCAGGAATTGATGGGAATAACATATCCACTTCTAGAGATGGTGAAGAAGTGTGTGGTGATTGATGTGTGTTAATTGTGAGAGAATGGGGCTGTGACTCCACATTTGTTGGAGCCACATCAAACTGAGTTTGAGAAGGCATAGATACAGATGGATGTATCTGTGCAGTGTGTGCACCCTGTGTAGAAGATTGGGTTCTTGCTCTCTTTCTTCTAATAAAGGCTTTTGTTGGTGAGTGTTTGGCTTTAGTGTCCCTCCCTCGTTTGTTCTGTGTTCCTGGTTGGGAACTATTTTCAATAGTTACATCCTTTTGGGAGGATGCAGCTAGGGATATGCTAGTAACCCTTTCAACCACCACAGCTTTTTGAGAAATTGTGGCTTGGCTAGCTTGGGAAGCACTTATCTCTCCTTCCTTATCCTGGGGGTTTCTTTGATGTTCACCCCTCCCCTCACCACTCACACCCTGTTCACTCCCCTCAGGGTTAATGGTAGATGTTACAACTGTTGTCTTTTGAGAAACAACAGAGGTAGTTTTCTATGTCTTTGATTTTGAAAGTTTAGTTTTGGTGACCTTGGTAGGAATCTGTTGGGGCATTGTCACAGATTCCATGGCCACACTAGAAGATAAAGAAATAGAGGGGTTGGAAGAAGTAGGAGTTGTAGAAGCAATTACCTCACTTACCTGTGGTGCATTCATGATTGGTAAATATACCAATGGCACACTGCTGTTGAGATCCATTCTCAATAAATCTGCAAGAACTCTCTTCTCTTGTGCCCAGCACTTGAGTTTATTATTCTCATTGGTTATGACCAAACCTTCAGCAACATGGTTAGCCAATAACATAAAGAATCTAGCATAATAGATGTTATTAGATCTATTAGCTTTGTTACCTAATCTAGTACCCAATTCTAGCATAACATAGTTGCTAAAATTAAAATACCTATCAGAAACAAGCATATAGAGCATATTAACAAGAGATGAAGTTATGGCATCAAAATTGCTAATTTTCCCAGAGAAAACCTTGATAAAGGCATCCCCAAGAAAACTCCATTCTTTCCTAAGGCCTTTTCTTTTAATACTCCCTAAACTAGCAGAGTTAAGAGAATAACCTATGGAATCTAACATGCTGGATACATCATTATCAGTGTGTGGTGTCATGGCATTGTTCTCAGGTAATTTAAAACATGATAGTAAATCATCACAGTTAACACAGTGATTTTTACCTTTGAGAGTGAAGGAGATAGTCATATCTATTGAGTTGAACTCAGCAGTAGTCCAAATCTCCTCAACTACTTCACAGTAAATCATTGGGGCTTCCAGCATTGCATAGCTAAGTTTACAGTTTTTGATGAAATCCATCATTTTGTGATAATCGGAATGGGCTTCATTCTTTTCTACCAAAGCTATGAAATTGTTCTTCTCATAGATGAATCCAGATTGAGACATAATCTTTACTACTGGTGCCATTGTTGTGAGTAGAAATTGCAGAGAATAACTTGAAGGTTTTGCAGAGAGAAAATGGTAAAAGCTTTGAAATTTCAAGAAAGCGTAAAGTAAAAAATGAAAAATTAGAAGGGCTTATATACTTTCTCAAATTAAAAAGCATAAATAAAAGATTAAACAATAAATATATGTAAGTGAATTTCAGCCGTTTAAGAATAAACTGTAAGTATTCTAAAAACTACCTTTAAAACAAATACATACAGCTGTATGTATGAGTATCAACGGTTAATACAATAGAATCAACGGCTGTGAAACACCTGAATCGACTGATGTGATATTTCAACGGATAAGGTAAACTGTCATCCGTTGAAGAGCACTTCAGTTTTATCCGTTGACGGATAAAAATTCCGAAAATGTATATGACTTTCAACGGATAATGAACATCCGTTGACAGAACAATTTTGACTTTCAACGGATAGGGAATATCCGTTGATGGAATAATCTGTGTTAAAAATCAAATTTGTTCTAGCAACTAATACATTTCAGGCTTCAATTCAAATTGCAATAAGGACATGAATTTTAAGAGTAATTAAGCATACCTAGCTCACTTACCAATCTTGTGAATGTTGATTCATCAAGTGGCTTGGTAAATATGTCTGCAATTTGTTGTTCACTTGGAACAAAATGAAGTTCCACTGTACCTTTCATCACATGTTCCCTAATGAAGTGGTACTTGATATCAATGTGCTTGGTGCTTGAGTGCTGCACTGGATTTTCAGTAATGGCAATGGCACTTGTGTTGTCACAAAATATTGGAATTTTGTCAACAGTCATCCCATAGTCAAATAACTGGTTCCTCATCCATAGTATTTGTGCACAGCAACTACCAGCTGCAATGTACTCAGCTTCAGCTGTTGATGTGGAAACAGAATTCTGCTTCTTGCTGAACCATGATACAAGCTTGTTCCCTAGAAATTGACAGGTGCCTGTTGTGCTTTTCCTGTCTATTTTGCAACCTGCATAATCTGCATCTGAGTAGCCAATTAGATCAAAACCAGACTCTCTAGGGTACCAAATTCCTAGATTTGGAGTCCCCTTGAGATATCTGAAAATTCTTTTAATAGCCACTAAGTGAGATTCTTTAGGGTCAGCTTGAAATCTAGCACAGAGAAATGTAGAAAACATTATATCAGGTCTACTAGCAGTTAAATATAAAAGTGAGCCAACCATGCCTCTATAACTTGTAATATCCACAGACTTTTCAGCCTTGTTTAATTCAAGCTTAGTGGCAGTGGCCATGGGAGTTTTTGCAGGTGAAAAATCCATTAAGTCAAACTTCTTTAAAAGATCATAAATATATTTAGTTTGACTAATGAAAATTCCACCACTAACTTGTTTAACTTGTAACCCAAGAAAGTAAGTTAGCTCTCCCATCATGCTCATTTCATATTTACTTTGCATTAATTTAGCAAACTTTTTACAAAGCTTATCATCTGTAGATCCAAATATAATATCATCTACATAAATTTGTACAAGTATCTTAGAGCCATTAACATTTCTAAAGAAGAGAGTTTTGTCTACAGTAACTCTTATGAAGTGACTTTCCAAAAGGAACTTTGACAAAGTCTCATACCAGGCTCTAGGTGCTTGCTTTAGTCCATAGAGTGCTTTCAACAGATAATACACATGGTCTGGAAAATTTTGATCTTCAAAACCTGGAGGTTGGCTTACATAAACTTCTTCCTCCAATTCCCCATTTAGAAATGCACTCTTGACATCCATCTGATAGACTTTGAAATTGGCATTAGCTGCATAGGCTAGAAAGATTCTGATGGCTTCAAGTCTTGCAACTGGAGCAAATGTTTCATCAAAATCTATTCCCTCTTGTTGAGAATAGCCTTTAGCAACCAATCTGGCTTTATTCCTTATGACAATGCCATTTTCATCCATCTTGTTTCTGAATACCCATTTTGTGTCAATGGAACTCTTGTTCTTTGGCTTGGGTACCGGCTTCCAAACTTTGTTTCTCTCAAATTGGTTCAGCTCTTCCTGCATAGCTAATATCCAATCTGGATCCATTAAGGCTTCTTCCACTTTCTTAGGTTCCTCCTGAGATAGAAAACTACTATACAGACATTCATTTTGAGTAGCTTTTCTTGTTTGCACTTTAGATGATGCATCACCAATGATCAGTTCAAAGGGATGATTCTTGGTCCATTTCCTTTGAGGTGGAAGATGTGCTCTAGATGAGGTGGCCTCAGTATTGTCGTGATGTGAGACAGAGTGTTGATCAGTTGAAACTCCCCCTGAGTTGTTGGTCCTTTGCAGGAAACTTGGAGTTCTATCAACTGATGATGTAAATCGATTATCTGTTGATGAACTATGATCAACGGATGCTTCATTATGTACTTCAACGGATGATGCACTATGTCTTTCAACGGATACTGCATTGCCTCTTTCAACGGATGCAGAATTCTGTGCATTATCCAAGGGCATATCTTGAATCCCTTTTGAAGTGTCATCTCCATCAATCTCCTCTTCACTATCATCACAATATATCTCAATGTTGTCAAATTTGAGTCTTTCATGGTGTCCCTCATCTGTTAGTCCATCAATCTTTTTATCATCAAACACAACATGCACAGATTCCATAACAATGTTGGTTCTTAGATTGTAGACCCTATAAGATTTTCCAGCTGAGTAACCAACAAATATCCCTTCATCAGCCTTTGCATCAAACTTCCCTTTATGGTCAGATTGATTTCTCAGTATAAAGCATTTACATCCAAAGACATGAAGAAAGTTTAGAGTTGGTTTTCTTCTCTTGAACAACGGATAAGGAGTCATGCCTTTAGCTTGATTGATCAAAGAAATATTCTAAGTGTAGCAGGCACAATTAACAGCTTCAGCCCAGAAATATGTTGGTAACTTTGATTCTTCAAGCATTGTTGTGGCAGCCTCAATTAAAGATCTGTTCTTTCTTTCAACTACCCCATTTTGCTGAGGTGTTCTTGGAGCTGAGAACTCATGCATGATTCCATTTTCTTCACAGAACAGCCTTATTATCAAATTCTTGAACTCAGTTCCATTGTCACTCCTGATATTCCTAACTTTCAAGTCAGGATGATTATTGACTTGCCTGATGTGATTGATAATGATTTCACTTGCTTCATCCTTTGATCCAAGAAAATAGACCCATGAAAACTTTGAGAAATCATCTACAATCACCAAGCAATATCTTTTTCTTGCAATTGACAATACATTGACTGGTCCAAACAAATCCATATGTAGCAGCTGTAATGGTTCATCAATTGTTGTTTCAAGCTTCTTTTTGAATGATGCTTTCCTTTGTTTGCCTTTCTAACAAGCATCACACAAACCATCCCTTGAGAATTCAACAAGAGGAATTCCTCTAACTAAGTCCTTTTTGACTAGATCATTCATTGTCTTGAAATTCAAATGGGATAGCTTCTTGTGCCATAGCCAACTTTCAGCTGAACTTGCTTTGCTGAAGAGACAAGTAATAGATTCTGCATCTGTAGAGTTGAAGTCAGCTAAGTACACATTTCCTTTTCTAACTCCAGTTAGAACCACTTTGTTGTCTTTCTTACTGGTGACAACACAGGCTTCTGAATTGAAGGAAATTGTATTCCCTCTATCACATAGTTGACTGATGCTCAGTAAGTTGTGCTTGAGACCATCAACTAATGCAACTTCATCAATTATGACATTCCTTGTTGAAATCAAGCCATATCCCATAGTAAACCCTTTGCTGTCATCTCCAAAGGTTATGCTAGGGCCAGCTCTCTCCTTAAACTCTGTGAGCAGGGAGAAATCTCCTGTCATGTGTCTTGAACAGCCACTGTCCAAGTACCATAGATTTCTTTTTTTTTCCCTGCACACCATAAAATCAATCAAGTTGATTTTGGTACCCAAGTTTCCTTGGGTCCATTCTTGTTAGCCTTTCTCCTAGACTTCATTCCTCCTGCATCTTTAGACTTAGGTAACTTTGAGTCA
Source organism: Apium graveolens (assembly GCF_009905375.1). Taxonomy (NCBI): domain Eukaryota; kingdom Viridiplantae; phylum Streptophyta; class Magnoliopsida; order Apiales; family Apiaceae; genus Apium; species Apium graveolens. The sequence continues at coordinate 272,435,286 of NC_133650.1, read as the reverse complement.
ACCTTGATCTTAGATGTAGTTGGTTGAGGTGTAGGGTTAGTCACAGAATCATTTAGCACATTTGGAATTTGATAAGGCATGGATTGTGCAAGCATGTTATTCCATATTGGCATATTGTATGGCATTTGAGGCATACTAAATGCAGCAAGATAAGGATTGTTAAAATATGGCATGTTTGCAAAATGTGCATAAGGATTCTGTTGAGACATAACAGGCATAGCATGCAGAGGAGATGCAGACATATTAGGCATGGAAGAGGGCACAGGTATGGGAGTTTTCTTAATAGATTTGCAATTAGCAGATAGATGATTAACACTACTACAATGCACACAGCTTTTTCTAGGAGCATACTTATCAGGTGTGTAATTGTTATGTTTGTTAACCCCTACCTTCCCATTTCTATTAGATTTCCTTTTAGTTTCCTTTTTATCCTCAACCACTTTGAGCCTATTCTTTAACTGTTCTAAGGTCATGTGTCCTATATTCACCTTACTGAAATCTTTGGATGTGCTTGCTTCTTCTTTGACAAAGTTCTTGGAAGTTGAACCAAACTTTTTGTTGAGTTTCTTTAGATTTTCACTTTTAGAAACATCTGCTTGTTTTAATTGAGGAACCTTCAACGGATGCTCCTTTTCTTCCTTCAATGGATAATTTTCATCATCCGTTGATTCCACATCCGTTGACAGCCCATCAATTAATTCCATTTTCTTTTTGTTTTTATCCCAGGCAGTCTCACAGAATGATTCAATTCCTTGGACCTTGGCAATTTGAGCACTAACATCCCTAGATGTCTTCCAGGCTTTAATCACCTCTTGCTCTCTCTCTAATTGATTAGAAAGTATTTCTACTTTCTTAACAGATTCAGCTAGTTCATTTTCAACAGATATACAATATAGCTTAGTTTTCTCTAGGTCAATCAACTTATCTTCTAACACAGCATTTCTATCACTTAAAAACAAATTGTTCTCTTTAATCCTACTATTTTCTTTAGCAAGAGATTTAAGAGACACACGCAAATGATACAGTTCAGTAGACATGTCATTAAAAGCATCATTGCACTCTTTTTTAGTAAGCTATGTTAAATCAGTAGTGATTACCTGGTTGCTTGATGAACTAACTTCATTTTCCTCAGAATCAGCCATGAGAGCCAAGTTGACATATTCCACATCTTCATCCTCTTCTTCTCCATCAGCTGCCCAGTCTTTTTCTTGAGTAATGAAAGCCCTCTCCTTTTGCTTGAGCAGATCAAAATATTTCTTTTTGTAATCTACTTGGTCAAATTTCTTCTTTTCAGAAGTTGGCTTTCTGCACTCACTTGCAAAGTGTCCACTTATACCACAATTGAAACACTTGAACTTGGATTTGTCCACCATGTTCTTATGAGGTTTAGTGGCTCTAGTGTTTTTCCTAAATTTCATCTTTGCAAATCTTCTGGACAGAAATGCAAGATGCTCATCAATACCATCAGAGTCATCTTGGCTGGAGTTGTCTTCATTCTCAGCAACTTGCTCCTTACCCTTGCTTGATTCTGATTTGCTTGTGCCATCTTTGGAGTTTAATGTAGATCTCACAGTTTCTTGTCTGCATTCTTTCTCATTTTCAGCTACCAAGGCAACTGAACCTCCTTTCTTTCTTCCCTTCTCCAATACCTCATCCTGTTCCAGCTCTAGTTCATAAGTCTTCAAGATTCCATATAATCTTTCAAGAGTGAAGTCCTTATAATCTTGAGAGTTTCTCAAGGAGACAGTCATGGGTTTCCATTCCTTTGGAAAGGATCTTAAAAATTTAAGATTTGAATCCTTCACCTGGTACACTCTACCATACAGCTTCAGTCCATTCAACAGCTTTTGGAATCTATTGAATGTGTCATTTAAAGATTCATTTTCTTCAAAATGAAAATACTCATACTGTTGAATGATAAGCTGCATTTTGTTTTCTTTTACTTGTTCTGTACCTTCACACAGTAGCTGGACTGTGTCCCAAACCTCTTTGGCAGTTGTGCAATTTATCACATTATCAAACATATCCTTTTCAAGACCATTAAACAAAATGTTCATAGCCTTTTTATCCTTGTGGACTTCTTCTGTGTCTTCCATTGTCCATTCTGCTCTAGGTTTTGGAATGGATTGACCAACAGCAATTGTGGTTGTAGCAACTGTGGCTACTTTGTGGGGAATGTGAGGACCATTCTCAATGCAGTTTACATAACCTTCATCTTGGGAGAGTAGATGAAGGTGCATTTTCACCTTCCAATGGTGATAACTGTCTTTGTCAAGAACTGGGATTTTTACTCCAATATCCTTTTTACTCATCTTTGTTAGTTTCCAAGATCTTTAAACTCTTTGTGTGTCAAGAGCTAGCTCTGATACCAATTGTTATTCCTAATGAACTAACAATGAGATTTACAGAAGGGGGGTTGAATGTAAATCTCAAAACTTTTTCAAGTTTTGAGCAGTTTCAAAGGCTATGTGTTTAAGATAAACAAGTGTATGAATTGCTTTAAGCTAATACAGACAGATATATATTCAAACACTAATGTAAAGAACACAACAGACCTTAAAAACTTTTCTGGTGGATTGTTGTTCCACCAGAGATGGTATTTCAGAAAATCTGTGATTCAAGAAGTTGATCACAGCTGCGTCCTAGTACAAACTAGATAATTTTTCTCTCAAGATTTTTTTAAACAGCTCTGGAAAAATTCATATCTAATTACTAGCTGCTACTTGGTTTATATATCACCAAGTTTACAAGTGAAGACAAAGATAAAAAGTACAATAATAAAATAAGTTCTCCACTTGTTTCTACTCCATTTTACTCCAGTGCATTGTTGACTATTGCCTCTTTATGCTAGAGTAGAACGGCTGCTTTTTCTGATGTTCCTGAATTAGGCTACCACATCTCAGTTGTCTCTGTCAACCCATGTGCCTCTGTTTGTAGGTACAACTACCACTTGTCAACTGCTATTTAACAGAACATCCGTTGAAGCCTTCATCCGTTGATGGCTTTATCCGTTGATGTGTTAGCAGTTAAAGCTCTATCCGTTGATGCACTCATCCGTTGAAGGATGTTATCCGTTGAAGCTTTAGAGACATCCGTTGAAGCTTTGTTTCTCATCCGTTGAAGGTCTTTAAGTTATCCGTTGACACCATTTCATTTATACAAAATTACAAGGCATGAAATATTTACAATTGGCCTTCCTATCTACATATCCTCTAGTAGTCAACATGACTTATAATTTCCCTCAACATTTAAGAGTTATATCTCAAATTCAGAGACTGAAATGTGCTACAACACTAGACTTATTTCTAAGTAAAGCTACACCATCAACGGATAGCCAAAATGGTCTTATCCGTTGAGGCTACAAACACTAGATTTCTACTTAAGTGTTTTGTTAAACATATCATCAAACTAATGCACATATATTCCTAACAAAGCTATCAACCAAGAGCACAAGCCAAAAGGGGAAGGGACACAGACCAACCTCAAACTTATATAAGAAAGAAGAAATCTAAACATGTGGGGGGGTCACAGGGTACACACACAGTGCCAACTGCAGTTAAAGACTCAGTTACTGCACCATCACAAAGTCAGATTGATGTGAGTCCAATAAATGTGGAGTCACGACCAAAATCTCTCACAATTGAAACACCTCAAACACAAAATTCTCCCACAAACTCACTGGATATGGATATGATAAACACATCAATTCCTGATTCTCCATCTTTGACACTCATGAAGGAGCCAAAATCTAAAGCAAGTTAGCATCATCTTATAGATGATTTGTTGGCTCACTCTAGCCTGGATGTTTACCAAGGACTGCACTGATAATCATTTTAAATCAACTCTGTTTAATCTTATCCATCAAACTCAATCAGCTCTTCAGGATACTACAGATGCTGATACTAAATGTCTTCTCCAAGCCCATCTTAAATCTCTACAACTGCACAAGATTCAATCTTTCGAACAGAGTCAAGATGTGGATGACATCAAGACCACAATTGAGCAAGTCAAGAAGGATATCAATGACAGAATGGAGTATAAACTTCATGAATCAGCAATGCAAGATATCCATCAGAAACTCAGGAAGGACTATGACTTGAGTAGCAAAATTGATTCTTTGGACTCCAGATTGACATCAGTAGAAAATTCTATTACCAAAGTACTTGTCAACCAAGTCCATCAGACATTCCTTCTTCAAAAACTAGTGGCTACACAAACTCCAACCCCTGCAATACTTGATGATAACAAAAAGGGGGAGAAGGATGCAATTGTCCAAGTTAGTGAGAGGGAGAAGGATGTGCACATTCAAGTCAGCAAAGTAATTATCCCGACCATTACTTTCTCAAAACCACCAGTTCTAGATAGCATTGACTTGATCAACATTGCAACAGCTGAGCTCATGCTCAATGAACAAATGAAGAAGATTGATGAAAGGATTGAAAAGGTATTTGGTCCAATTGGAAAGCAAGACAAATCTGTGAAGCACGTCACATAATTGAGACAAATTCCCATTAGGGAAATGAAGTTAGGGAGGATGGAAACCTCAACTAAAAGACATCAAAAGGTCAATGTGATCTTGAAGCCCAAGAATCATTCTTCAAAATACTCTAGAAAGAATCCTTTGGACCTAGTCTATGTAACTCCTCAACCTGATGAAAAGAAACTGCTTGGTCACTCCAAGAAGAAGAAGAAGAAGAAGAAGAAGACACTACAAGAAACAGGTCAAAAGACATCGGTTATAAACCGATGTTAAAAGTTTTTAAAAGCGATGTATTTGCATGTGTAGAGAAAGGCCCAGAGTTTTAGACATCAGTTTTAGACCGATGTCTAAGATACCAGTAGACAACAGTTCTAACTTAAAAACTGATATCTTTTTTCTAATATATTACATTTTAACACATGATCACGAGTTCAATACTAGTTTATATTTTAAGAAGAAATTACTTGGTCACTCCAAGAAGAAGAAGAAGATGATGATAATGAAGAACCTGAGCCTACCCAATCTACTATTATAAATCAACCAACTTTGCCCACAATGAAGCAAGCTGAAATCAAGGTCAATCCTGAGGTGAATTTTCATGGTGAACCAATTATTCCTAAGGATGAACCAATAGAATGGGAAAGCCTACATATTTCAGAGCTTAATCTCCCAATTCCAACCTCCTCTAAAAGAAGAAATAACATGCCAAGCAAGCCAGTCAAATCTATCCCATCCAAATCCAAAACCTTATCCAAACCCAAACCTACAGACAAAAAAGGAGATCAGCTATTCATTTATGACATTAAGAAGTTTTCAAACATCAATCTCTACCTGGATGAGCTGGATGAAGTGAGAGTTATTGATGCCCACAACAGACTTCCAGAAAGACTTGTGTTCAGATACAAGGGTGGAAAGGAATTCACTTGGCCTCTTCACAGAATTCTAAATGAAGGTTATTTTGTCTTAGTAAAAGTATTCTCTGTAATCAAGAAAACTTTTGGATTCAACATGGTTGCTAAAAAGGAGATACTCAACAAAATTGAGCAAATAAGACAAAGCTGGAGAGACCCAAGTGCACTACCAAGAGCTTTAACCATTCCTTACACTGGGAATAGAGTGCACTTGAGGTCATACTGGTGAATGGAGTTCAAAGATGAAAAGAACACAAGAAGATTCTTCAGATTAGATGATCAGCTAAAGAATATCAAGCAATGAAACTCTCAAGGAAATGCAGGAGAAGCTGGATCAATCAAATGAAGATGAATCTGAGTTCTACAGACAACTTCAACACCAGATTGAAGAGAACAATGAAAAACTGGGAAAGAAGACTAGACATTCAAGAAGAAAAGTTTAACTTGCTCAGACTAGAGGAGCACCTTGAACAAAGCTTGTAAGACTTGTGTGAACTTTCTTTTGTCAACTTTCAATAAATTTTGCATCACTTATCATATTATCTGCTATTGAATGAATATTTTATAATAGGTGTTTTGTTATTATCAAGTCCTTCTAAATTTATGCCTACAATTCTAGTAGACATAAATTGGGGGAGATTGTTAGGAATATGTTGTAGGCTTCATGATAATTTTCCAAAACATCTTAAAAGATTTAATTAAGTGAATATTTGTAGCTCTCAACGGATATTCTCACTTGTCATCCGTTGAGAGAGTAGCTTATAATTAAATAAGTCTTTTGTAGTACATTCCTGTGTAATGTAATGTCTTAGAGAATTAGAAGTTGTAGGATATTCTAAGTCATGTTGACTACAAGAATGATATGTAAAGTAGGTTGGCTAATTATATATATTAGATGCCTTGTAATTTTACATAAGTAAAATTGGGTCAACTGCTATGGGAATACTTTCAACGGATGTCTCTACAAGGCTTTGACGGATGACCTAAGTCATATTCGACGGATGATCCTATAGAGTCTCGACGGATGATTCAATAGAGCTTCGACGGATGATCCAACAGAGTCTTGACGGATGTCAAATTCAAATGGGAGTTGATATTGACTAAATAGTCACATGGGTTAAATATACAGAAAAGGAATGTGGCAGCCTGTAATTAGGATTATGAAGATCAAGAAGCATTTCCATGTACATGCTAACTTGAATAAATGCAAAGATGCTGGATGGAGAAATGAAGAAGCATGTGATTAGACTTGAATAGTTTTGTTTTATTAGTTTATCTTTTTCACATGTAACTTGGTGATATATAAACCAAGAGAAGCAAGTAAAAAAAGATCAATCGAAAGAACTAAAAAAATAGATAAGGCACAATCTTTTAACAATTTCTAAGTTTTCTCTGTTGTAAATTTACTTGTAAGCAGCTGTGTGCATTCTTGCATCAGAGAGATCTTCTACATTTATACATATCTCTGGTGGAAACAACAATCCACTAGAATTTTTTTAAACATTCTTGTTTATTTAGTTTGTGTTTGAATACTTGAATATTTCTTATCCGTACTTAGCAAATTCATACACAATTATATTTATATTTGTAAGAAGTTTTTTTTAAAAAAAAAAGATTGAAAAGAAACCAAGAATTCCATTTAACCCCCCTTCTGTAATTCTACTTGTTAGATTGTATGGGAATAACAATTGGTATCAGAGCAAACTCTTGACACACTAATAAAGGGTTTCGCATACATAAACGCAACGGAAACAGTAATTAAAAACCGTGAAAACCTAAAATTTTTGAAACCCACCGCAGGATCAATGGGAAAAACATATATTTAATTTGTAGATCAGATTGTTTACCTTAAGAAGCTTTACCAATTGGTTTACTAATGGAGATCCAAAGCTTTTTCAATCACCACGCATCCCGCTCTCACGATCTACGCTCTATCGGTATCCACACGAATGCTTGAACTCAAGGATTGGATGCGTACTAACACAAACTCATTTTTTCTTGCTCTCTCCATCTTCTCTCTTGGTGGCTAGGGTTTTAGTAAAAATCTTACACACAAAATCAGCCACCCAAGAGATATTATATAGAGAGTAGAAAAATAAATTATAACTCTTAACTAGTTAGGAGTTATTAATAATTCGAAATTCCTATTTGTATTATAATTAAGTCTCACTTAATTATTTAACAAATAAATTTCATAATTAATATTAGTAAATTTGAATATCATTATTTATCTAATTAATTAAGTCATACTTAATTAATATTATAAATAATTCGAATTACTTTAATATAATTTAAATCCAATTTAAATTAAATAATCCTTCAAGCATTCTTTGTGTGTGACCCAATAGGTTATTATTACGTTGGCAACGAATTTTAAATCTAATATAAAATCGTAAACAATGAGCGGCATTTAGTAATACATCATTGCTAACCAAGTAATAATAATTCAATCGATGATCGATTAAACCTTTCGTGAATAATGTACAATGTAATATAATCCCTTTAACCAAATATTATAGATTAAACTAGATGCATGTAATGTGTCATCCTCATCATAGTTTAATCCAAGTTTCCTTGATCAATGAGTAGACTATCATATCAAATCAACACTTGAGCGTGGCCACGCATTTCATAGTCTAGCTCATACAAGAGGCCAATAATATCACTCCTAAAATAGGAGGGTTAAATCTCAACTAGATCATTCATATTTCCCATACGATTCGTAATATACCCAATGTCCACTTTTATCATTACCCGGTCAAGGATAACTTTTAATGGAATCAATGTATATTAATTCTCGTATAGAAATATAATGACTTCAGGTCTAAGGACCATTACATCATTATCACTATGAGAATTACTTATGACACAACAGACATGTAGAATCTCATATTGGGTCTGTCCAGCACCATGTACATATACATCTGCATGTGTTTTTGACTTTAGTATCATCATACCTATGATCAATGAGATGTGATCATCAGTCAACAAATACACCAGTCTTAATACATTATTATTGTCCCTTAATAATAATACTCGATTATGGACCTTTAGGAATATTGATACTATTCTCATAATCTCATTTCTAAGTCACGTACTTAGAGATATAGAATTGCATATCATATTCCAGTGACATTTATTAATCCAACATTTATATCGTAGTAAATTAAGAATTAATAAATTTTAAAGGGAATAATCGATAGAACATAAACATTAATAATCCTAATGTCTTAAACTAAAACATCATAGTGTTGTCTCTAGGACACAAACACTAACAACTAAGAGTTTAAAGATCAAAGCAACTAACAAGATGAGCAGGAAGGATGTTGGATTAAAAGTTTTAATGCTTTCTACCCGGGTATGAACCCATAGCCGGGTTGATATTGGCTTTACATTGTTTTTTATACTTAGAAGATAATTTTAAGTGCAGAATAATTGCTTTCAACCCGGGTATGAATCCATAGTAAGGTTTCTGTTGGCTTTATTTATTTTTATACTTAGAAAATATTCCAAGTATAGATAATTGCTTTCAACCTGTGTATGAATCCATAGTCAGGTTGATGTTTGCTTTATATTGCTTTTTATACTTGAAAAATATTCTGAATTAAAATTGATTGATTTCAACCCGGGTATGAATCTATAGCCGGGTTGATGTTGGGTTTATATTGTTTTTTATACTTAGAAAATATTCAAAGTACAAAATAATTGCTTTCAACCCGGGTATGGAACCATGGCCGAGTTGATGTTGGCTTTTTGTTTCTTTTTATGCTTAGAAAATATTTTAAGTAAAAATGAATTGCTTTCAACCCGGGTATGGAACCATAGCCGGGTTGATATTTGTTTTATATTGCTTTGTATACTTAGATAATATTTTAAGTTAAAATTGATTGCTTTCAACCCGGGTATGAAACCATAGTCGGGTTGATGTTTGCTTTATTATCTTTTTTCTAGTTAGAAAGTGTTCTAAGCAAAAATTGATTGCTTTCAGCCCGGGTATGGAACCATAGCCGGGTTGATGCTTGCTTTTTAATTCTTTTTCTACTTAGAAAGTGTTCAAAGTAAAAATTGATTGCTTTCAACCTGGGTATGCAACCATAGTCGGGTTGATGTTTGCTTTTTAATGCTTTTCTACTTAGAAAATGTTTTAAGTAAAAATTGATTGCTTTCAACCCGGGTATAAAACCATAGTCGGGTTGATGTTTGCTTTTTAATGATTTTCTACTTAGAAAATATTCTAAGTAAAAATTGATTGCTTTCAACCCAGATATGAAACCATAGTCGGGTTGATGTTTGTTTTTTTAATTCTTTTTCTACTTAGAAAGTGTTCTATGTAAAAATTGATTGCTTTCAACCCGGGGATGAAACCATTGTCGGGTTGATGTTTGTTTTTTAATGTTTTTTTACTTAGAAAATATTCTAAGTAAAAATTGATTGCTTTCAACCCGGGTATGGAACCATAGCCGGGTTGATATTTGTTTTTTGTAACAGTAATGGTTTAAATAATTGCAAACTGAAATAGAAATTTTTTTTCATTAATCTAAAATTTTCTTCATACAAGAATTTAAATCATAGAGTGGTTGCTTTCCATAGGCTACAAGTTTTTGGTTGCTTTTTGTTTCTTTCTCTAACGGTAGAATTTTATGAGCCTAAGTCCAAGCCAAGTATTGGGGATCTCGGATTGATCTATGTTCATTAGCTTGTAAGTTCCTGGCCTTAAGACTTCTTTGACTTTATAAGGCCCCTCCCATTTAAGCATCAGCTTTCCAGTATTGGTAGGATCCGATGCTTCTGTATTTCAAAGCACCAGGTCTCCAACTTTAAAGTTTTTGACCCTGGAATTCATATTGAAGTGCTTCTTTATTTTATCCTTGTATTTCTCCATCCTTTATATGGCTTGGTCTTTGACCTCGTCGATAAGCTCAATATTTGTTCTGAGCCCCTCCTCATTGGTTATTTCATCGAAATCGATCACTTGGTGAGAAGGGGATCCTAACTAGATGGGCAACATTGATTATGTCCCGTAAGCTAGCTTGAAAGGAGTTTCTCATGTGCTTGTACGGGGGCTTCCTGTAGGCCCATAACATATTGGGAAATTCTCCTGGCCATTTGCTCTTGCTTTCTCTAAGCCTCTTCTTGATGCCCCGAAGAAGGATCATGTTTGTTACTTCTACTTGTACATTTCCCTGATGGTATGCTACTGATGATTTTTTGAGCTTGATACCCCACTCTTTGAGATAGAATTCAAATTATGATTCGATAAACTACGGTCCATTGTCTAATACCAGGACTCTCGGGATCCCGAACCTCATCAAGATATTATCCATGAATTTTATGCAGTCTTGTTGGTTGATGGTTCTCATTGCCTTCGCTTCTACCCATTTAGTATATAGTCGATTGAAACCGATAGGTATTTCAGATCTCCTCTAGCCCGGGGAAAGGGTCCCATGATATCTATCCCCCAAACGGCGAAGGGGATTAGAGATAGGACTGAGGAGGGTAGGACTGGGCTGAGCCGGGATATATTATTGAAGAGTTGTCATTACTTGCATTTTTTCACAAATTCAACAGCATCTTGGTGAATGGTTGGCCAGTAATAACCCTGCCTTATGATCTTGTGATCCAGGGCCTTCGCAGATATATGTTCTCCACATATTCCTTCATTAACTTCCATTAAACAATACTCTGCCTCTGTTGGGCCAACACATTTCAAGATAGGGGATGAGAAAGTCCGGAAATAGAATAGTCCTTCTTCAAAAAAGAACTTTGTTGCCTTAGCTTTTAATCTTTGAGCCTTCCCTTTATCTTCTGGGAGGTCTTCCTTTTCCAGGTAATTGAAGAAAGGGGTCATCTAATTCGGGGTATTGTCTATCTCCAGGACCTCTTCAGTTTCTGTAGTTGGCTTTTGCAATTTCTCAAAATAGATTGAGAAATATAGGTCTGATGAGTTCTGGACCAGCTTGGACAGGGTGTCGGCCTCTGAATTCTCCTCTTGATAGATTTGTAGAACTTGGCTTCGTGGTATCAGGGCAATGTAGCTCTGGACCAAAGCTTCATACTTAGATAAAATGGGATCATTTGCTATGTATACACCATTGGTTTGCTTGACTACAATCTGGGAGTCACTATATATATTTAAGTCCTGAACTTTGAGGGTACTGGAAAGCTTCAATCCCGCAATCAGGGCTTTATACTCTGCTTGGTTATTTGTTGTTGAAAAGCTGAAGAATATGGAAATTTGAATCATGAAGCCATCGGGGCTCTTTAGAATGAGCCCGACTCCTGACCTTTCATTTATCGAAGATCCGTCGACCTTGAGAATCCAGGCGTCTGGGTTAGGATCATGGTTGCTGGCTGGATCAATGCTCATGGGTGTAGGCTCAACTTCTGGAAAGTTGCATTTGATGATGAAATCATCAAGTGCCTAAGCTGATGGCAATCCTTGGAATGAAATTTAAGTTGAACTGACTTATCTCCACAACAAATTAACAAGCCTTCCCGAGATGTCTGGTTTGTGTATTATCTTCCTTAAGGGTTGATCAGTCACAACCCGGATCTCCCTTCCCTGGAAGGAATGTCTGAGCTATCTTGATGCTGTAACCAAGGCAAATGCAAATTTTTCCAATCTTGGATATGTGGCTTCAGCATCTTTTAGTACTTGTCTTATATATTATATCGGCTATTATTTTCTTCCCTAATCAATGCTACTCCAACTGCCAAGGCTCCTGCTGACAGGTAGAGGAATAAGGGTTCCCCGGGTTGGGCTTTAGTTAGGATTGGTGGTTGGGAGAGATATCTCTTGATTTCTTCAAATGCTCTATGGCATTCTGGGCTCCAATTAACTTCCTTCTTGTTGTTGGCTCCTTTCAGCAAATCGAAGAAAGGTAAACATCTTTCTGCAAGTTTGAAATAAATCTTTTAAGTGCTGCTAGTGACCCTGCTAGTTTCTGCACATTCTTCTGGGTCCGGGGAGCCTGCATTTATTGGATTTCCTTTATCTTATATGGATTGGCTTCAATCCCCGGGTTGCTTATCATGAACCCAAGAAATTTTCATTCCCCCACTCCAAAAGTGTATTCTTCCGGATTCAGCTTGAGTGCATGCTTCCTTAAATTATCAAAACATTCTCTGAGATCTCCGATGTGACCCGTGATGCTTGTGGACTTTGAAATCATATCATCAACATAGGATTCTAAGTTTCTCCCAAGCTGGGCTTAAAAATTTTGTTCATTGCTCGCTGAGAGGTTGAGCGTGCATTCGTCAGTCCGAAAGGTAGCATGATGTAAACATAGACTGCTCAGTGGGTGATGAATGATGTTTTTTGGATGTGTTTTGGATTCATCTTAATTTGGTTGTATCCATAAAAAATGACCATGAAGTTTAGCATTAGACGTCCGAATTTGGCATCTATCAGTTGATTAATATTTGGAAGAGGGTAGGAATCCTTTGGGCACGCATCATTCAAGTCGGTGTAGTCAACACATATCTCCACTTTCCATTGGCCTTCTTCATCATGGCCACTCCGGGTACTTGACTTCTCATATAATTCCAGCTTTGAGTAATTTTTCTACCTCTTCATCCATCATCTTCTGCCTCCCTGAGGCAAAATTTCTTCTTTTTGGCTTAACAGGCTTCCTGTTAGGGTTGACATCTAAGCTATGTATTGCTATGGATTCATGCAGCCCGGGCCTGTCTTTTGGGCTCCAGGTAAATACATCAGCATACTCTCGGAGTATTGACACCAACTCTTATTTAAAAACTATCTATAGCCCAGATCATATCTTCACTTTCTTGGAAGGATTGGTCTCATTAATCAGAATTGTCTCTCTGTTTCCATTGTAGCCTCAACCTTTGACTGGTCTTGGGTTGAGACCATTTGTTGGATTCGGGCTTCTACATTCTTTTTCATTTAGACTTGACTGTGGGCTAACGCTTTTCCTTGGTTGTTTTCCCTTATCTCATTTGTTCCAAGGTTGGTTGTTTGCATAGTAGAATTGCCCTGGCTGAGAGTCGGGTCTACTTCAATCTCTACCATGACTTGGTTACTTTTTGGCTCTTTTGAGCCTAGCTTAGTTGCTTTTGGATCCAGGTTGGATTATATAACTTGAACTTCTTTTCCCACTTTATCCCTTGAGCGGGGCCGGTGTTTCTTATTACTTTGCTGCTTTCGTAGGATTATGACCTTCCTCTTGTTGTCTTGGTGAGATTCTTCCATGACCAGGGCCTGGCTATAACATCTTTCTGCTACTTCATAATCTCTTTTAACTTCTCCTACCTCAGTCGGAGTTGGGAACTTGATATGCAGGTATGATATAGAGGTGATTGCTTACATTCTGGTCAGAGCCGGGCGATCAATTATGCCATTGTAGGATGAAGGAGTGTTGATCACATAGAATTTTATAACATGGGTGACTTGGTTTGGAATTGATCCAAATATACCAATAATGTATAGGGTCCCCTAGATCGGGACCAAGTTGTTCCCGAATCCATAGAGGGGGTCCTCTCGGCATTCATTCGAGCGGACGCTTCCCAACTTTATCTGATCCACGGTATGCTTAAAGAGGATGTTGACTGAGGAACCATTGTCTATCAGCATCCTTCTAACTTCATTGTCAAAGATGTCTAGAGTGATTATCAAAGCTTCATTATGATTAGGATTAACCCCTTCGTAATCCTTGCTGCTGAAAGAGATTATCAATTTCGGAAATGACTGAATAGAGAGCACCTCATCTCCTGAGTCTGGGCTGCGGGGAGGTGAATGTGAACTCCCCAAGACTACATTCACCACATTCTTTCTTTTCCTTGATCCTTCTCCTTTTTAATTGGTGTCCCGGTATATGTACTAGTTGAGGTTCCCCTTCTTGAATTGCTCTTCAATGAAATATTTGAGAGATAGGCAATTATTTATTTTGTGGCCATGCGTTTCATGATAATCACATTATCTGTTGTAAGGCCTGCTCTCCGGGGGAGTCTGCATTGGCTTTGGGCGGTGGTAGAATAACTTATCTTTTTATCTCTTTCAGTATTTCCCCCAAAGTACGGTTCAGGGGGGTCCAATATGGATCCTGCCTATGCTCCCTGGCTTGCCTTGTTAGTCTGGGTCACTTTTGGATTCCTTCCTAGGACCTAGCCTCTGAAATATGGGAGTACTCTAGACTAATTGAGTCTGTTGGCTTTGCTTGAAATTTTTTTCCTGATGGTAACCCCTTTTCAGTCGGTCATTAGAGTTCTTACTCCTGGACCCCCCCCCCCCCCCCCGCGTTTCGGGTCATTCTCATAGCTTGGAGCACATTTGTTTTCTTGATGAATCTAGTTGCCATAGAATAGGTAGTAGCCAGGCTCTAAGGTTCCTTATTGATTAATTCCACGATGTATCTTTCGTTATGTTCCAGGTCTAGGTTCCTCCAAAATATGCTCAGAGCATCCCGCTCATCTAAGTTTGAGATCTTGTTTATTGTCTCCTGGAAACGCCTCATATAGGCTGAGAGAGATTCGTTGTCATACTGGCGAATAGTTTTGAGACGGCACACATGCAGCTCATGTGTTATGTTTGCTCGGAACCTCCTCCGAAAGGCTCTGCGGAATTTTTTCCGGATGTGAATGCTTCGGTAGGGGATCATGCTAAACCGCCTATGAGCCCTCTTGAGAGTAGATGCAAAGAATCTGTACTTGGTCAAATCATTATAGTAGTATATCTGAGTAATCTGCTCGAAGTAATTCAGATGTTCCTCTGGATCTCCCAATTCATCAAATAAATCGAGGTTATAATGCTTAAGTCCTCTTTGTCGGGGAATGGCCTCTAAGGAATGGCTGAAGGATGTTAGAGTTTCCCCAACCTCCATTCTGGGTCCTTCTCCAACTTTCTCTGAAGTTCATGAATCATGTCTTTGAAATCCTTCTGCCCCCCCTCATCATCATCAGAAATGACCTCGGGGGTAGGGTCCCTCCATGTCCTCTTAGTTTTGGATTGGTCCAGTAGCCTCTACTCTTCTAGCTGCATTCTTTTCTGAATCTTGAGCTCAAGCTTTGCTTCTTCCTCCCTTCTAATATGTTTTCTCATCTTTTCCAACCTCTTCTTCCTAGTTGCTTCTGTCTCTTTCTTATTACTTTGATCCTTTTGATTCTTCTTTCCCTTAGCTCCGATTCGGTCAAAGACAGACCTCCTATATTGTTGAGAGTCCCCGGACTCTTCCTAATCATCCTCCTGTTCAAATTCTTGCTGAGCCTGGGCTTGTTCTTCCCTGTAGAGCCGAATTGCTTCAGCCAATTCATTACTGGTTAGATTGGCCATGTGTTCCTCGGCCACTGGAACATTGGTATACCTGTATTGGTTCAGCTCAACAAGGTTCCTGGCATCCCGAGGCGTTACTAGCCTTTCCATGACCGGGGTATGGGTCAATGGTTGATCCTGGAGGGTGTCTCAGTCGACCCCAGGGTCCTGTGCCTGAGAATGGTCCTGGTCCTGGACCTGGATACTTGCGGAGGGTATCTCAACCGTACTCTTCCCTGCTCTTGCCATTATCTCAAGTGTACAAACAACAACAGACCAAGGTTTGAAGCTAAAAATGTAGATCTAATAGTATTTTTTTAAAGATAGCAAAAAAATTCTAGAACAACAACAAACAAACTTTCTGGGTTTTGCTAACAATATTACGGAATAAGTATAACGGGGTCTAAAACACGAAGACAATATGCAAGCTAAAGCAGATCTGGGTTTTAACACAACCAAAACTATTTATCGCACACACAATCGTGGGTTAAAAATAAACGAAACCGAGCTCACACAAACGTGGCCTAAAATGACGAGCACAAACAAACGTGGCTTAAATAAACAACATTCATAGTTATGAGAGAGCAAGGTTGCTTGGTTTCTTACAGGTTAAAGAAATGGACTCTTTTAAGAGTTTGTTGACGAAGGTGAATCCATGGGCACTGTGACCCAATGATGGAGATCCCCTCCTTCTAGCGCCAAATGATAACTCCGGTGTGCGGGGCTGCTCCTTCCGACACCGCGTTTAGACCTTCGTAACGGTTATGGTGTAGTTGTTGTGGGGTGTCTGTAAAACAACACGGGAGGGGGGTTTGAGCCCGGCGGCGCCTCCGGTGTGAGAGTAAGAACTCACTTTGGGGAAGATGAAGATAGATAGGAATGCAAGGTGGATGTGTCTGTATATTTGGGTGTAAGAGAGCGTAACCCCTAAACCCTCTCCCATTGGGTTATTTATAGCCCAAAGGTAGGGTTTAGGGGTTGGTACCTTTAGATCAGGGTCGTTTGTTATTGGAGGCTGAGGATGCCTGGCGCCGATGGATTTCATACACGTGTCCAGGTAAGAACCACCTTTAGCATGCACCAAAGGTGTGCTGCCGCATGTCATGCTTTTCTCAGTTGTTGGTTGTTGATAGTTGTCATTGTCGCGTGCCCATGTGCCCTCTCTTGGTGGGCTTTGGGTAATGTTTGTGTTCGAGGGACCCCCCTCGATCCCGGCTCTACTGAAGGCTGGGTTGGACTCTAGCTGGGAGATGATCCTGCACTTGGGTTGGGTCTGGGCCTTGCTATCAACCTGAGCCTGGCTTTGTTCATTTACTTGTTTCGGGTTAGGGGGTCTTGGCTCTTCAACTGAGCTTGTCTCACCCTAAAAATGTGTTTCGGGTTGTTCATACGGTATGAATCATACCCTATCATTACCTGTAATAGAAAAGTAACTAACATAAGAAGAAGACTATCCTGACCTTGCTAACAATACTACTAACAATACTCTATACTGAGCTAACCTGACAAAAATTAACCCACATGGCCCTAATGAAGTAAAGGATTCATGCCACAAAAAAAAAATCACAGTTTTAACGATAGAACCTATACAAAAACTTGTAGCACGTACATATATCGATTATAAAATTATACTACAAAAATAATTAAGTATAGTCAAAATTTCAAATAAATAGTCAATATAACTAATAATAAATAAAGAAACCTGAAATCACATAAATCACAACTTCATAAATCACAACTTCATAAATAAAAAAACCTAACCTCAAAGAAATTCACTCAGAAACAAAAGTCTAAGCCTACGCCACAAATCTCAAAGGATGATTATGTTCACATTTGTGACATAAAAGAACATACAGAGATTGAACTATACCTGGATGAGCTGGAGGAAGTAAGGGGAATAGATGTCTATAGACAGCTACCAGAAAGGCTAGTGTTCAAGTATAAAGGAATTGTGGAAAGGACTTGGCCTCTTCAAAGAATTCTAAATGAGGGCTATTCTACCTTGATTAGAGTCTACTCACCTATAAAAAGGGACACTGGTTTTACCAGGACTGCCAAGACTGAGATTCTCAACAAGATTGCCAACATAAGGAAGACTTTGAGGGAGTCAAATTCCTTGCCTAGAACAATACTCATCCCAGAGCGTGGAATTACAATTTATAAATCACCTCATTGGTTGATGAAGTTCAGAGACAATAAAGGAGTCAGAAGATTTTTCAGACTTGAAGACCAGCTTAAGATTGCCAGTAATGAAACTCTCAAGGACATGCAATCTAAGTTGGATATCAGTGATGAAGATGAGGCTGAATTCTACAGACAACTCCAACTCCAAGTAGAGGAAAATGACAGGAGGCTAGGAAAAGAAGATGATTTTCTCAGGCTAGAGGAGCACCCTTGGAAACTCTGTAAATCTTTAACTCTATCTCAGTACAAACACTTTTGCAGCACTTTTGAATTTCTACTTAGTTTCAACTCATATATTTGTTAAGTGTTTTGTTATCATCTAGTTTGTACTCGGAAGCAGCTGTGAACAATTCTTTGTATCACATATTTTCTGAAATACACATCTCTGGTTGAACAACAAATCCACCAGAAAATTTTTAAAAGCTTATGTGTTCTTTACATTTGTGTTTTGAATATACATCTGTCTGCACTTGCTTAAAGCAATTCACACACGTCTGTTCATTATACACTTAGCCTTTGAAACTGCTCAAAACTTTAAAAAGTTTTGAGATTTACATTCAACCCCCCTTCTATAAATCTCATTGTTAGTTCCTTGGGAATAACAATTGGTATCAGAGCATGCTCTTGACATACAAAGAGTTTAAAGATCTATTCTACTAACATCATGAGTAAGAAGGATATTGGAGTGAAGATTCCAATCCTGGAAAGGGATAATTATCATCACTCGAAAGTGAAGATGCATCTACATCTTCTCTCTCAAGATGAAAGCTATAAACTGCATTGAGAATGGTCCTCACATCCCTCATAAAGTGGCCACAGATGCTACTGCCACAGTTGTTATTGGACAGTCTATTCCCAAGCCAAGAGCAGAATGGACTCCTGAAGATATTGAAGAGGTTCATAAGGACAAGAAGGCCATGAACATTTTGTTTAATGGCCTAGACAAAGATATGTTTGATAATGTCATTAACAGCCTATTTGCTAAGAAAATTTGGGATACTGTACAACTTATCTGTGAAGGTACTGAGCAAGTTAGAGAAAATAAAATGCAGCTTCTCATTCATCAATATGAATACTTTCATTCTGAAAAAGGAGAATCATTGAATGATAATTTCAATAGATTTCAGAAACTGTTGAATGGATTGAAGCTGTATGGCAGAGTGTACCAAGTCAAGGATTCCAACTTAAAAGTTTTAAGGTCTCTACCAAAGGAATGGAAGCCTATGACTGTTTCACTAAGGAATTCTCAAGATTATAAGGACTTCACACTTGAAAGATTATATGGAATTTTGAAGGCCTATGAACTTGAGATGGAGCAAGATGAGCTGTTGGAGAAGGGAAAGAGAAAAGATGGATCAGTTGCACTTGTAGCTGAAAATGAGAAAACTGAAGCCAGGAATGAAGAAAAGACAATGCCAAGTCTCAAAATTGGCACAAGCAAATCAGAATCAAGCAAGGAAAAGGAGCAAGCAGCTGAGGTTGAAGACAATTCCAGTCAAGATGACTCTGATGATGTTGATGAACATCTGGCCTTTCTGTCCAGAAGATTTGCAAAGATGAAATTCAAGAAAAACACTAGAGCCACTAAGCCAAATAAGAACATGGTGGACAAGTCTAAGTTCAAGTGTTATAACTATGGCACAAGTGGACACTTTGCAAGTAAGTGCAGAAAGCCAACTTCTGAAAAGAAGAAATTTGAGCAAGTGGATTACAAAAAGAAATATTTTAAATTGCTCAAACAAAAGGAAATGGATTTTCTGACTCGTGAAAATGTCTTGGAAGCTGATGGAGCCAATGAAGATGATGATATGGAGTATATCAACTTAGCCCTGATGGCTAACTCTGATGAGAATGAAACTAGTTCATCAAGCAACCAGGTAATCACTACTGACCTCTCTCAGCTTTCTAAAGATGAATGCAATGAAGCTATAAATGATATGTCTACTCAATTGTATCATTTACATGTTTCTCTTAAATTACTGACTAAAGAGAACATGAGAATTAAAGAGAATAATCTGTTCTTAAGTGATAGGAATGCTATGTTAGAGGGTAAGGTAATTGAGCTTGAAAAGATTAAAATCAAATGCTTATCTATTGAGAGTGAACTAGAAGAGTCTGTTAAGAAAGTAGAAATTCTTTCTAAAAAACTAGAACGTGAGCAAGAGGTAATCAAGGCCTGGAAAACATCTAGGGATGTTAGTGCTCAAATTATCAAAGTTCAAGGAATTGAATCATTCTGTGAGATGCCTGGAAGAAAAACAAAAAGGAAATGGAATTGGTTGATGGACTGTCAACGGATGTGGAATCAATGGATGATGAAAGTCATCCGTTGAAGGAAGAAAAGGAACATCCGTTGAAGGCTCATCAGTTGAAATAGGCAAATGATTCTAAAAAGGATAATTTGAAAAATCTCAGTAAGAAGTTTGGTTTAACTTCCAGGAACTTTGTCAAAGAAGAAGCTAGCACATCCAAAGATGCTAGTAAGGTGAATATAGGACACATGACTTTAGATTAGTTGAAGAATAGGCTTAAGTTGGTTGAGTATAAAAAGGAAACCAAAAGAAAATCCAATAGAAATGGGAAGGTAGGAATTAACAAACATTACAATTACACACCTGATAAGTATGCCCCTAGGAAAAGTTGTGTGCATTATAGTAGTGTTAATCATCTATCTGCTCACTACAAATCTGTTAAGAATGCTCCCATGCCTTTAACTCCTTCCATGCCTAACATGTCTATGTCACTGTCACGCCCCCAACTTAAACAGCAAATTAAATATAACTATTACAACATTTTAAAAAGAAGTAAACATAACCAACTCCAAGATCTTACAGTTTAGGGTTTGGAACAGCCCAACACTACCATCTATTACAACTGATTTTAAATAGCGAGTCCTCACACAAAACTACTATCTCTTATTCTACCTGAGCTCGAACATAAGCATCAGCATCACAGGTCTTACGGGCAGTCTGCTTGAATTTAACCATAGCTGTTAGCTGTAATATCAGGGTAAAGCAAGGAGTGAGCCAAATGCTCAACAAGTGCTAAACAATACGATACAAAACATAAATCGAGATATACATTAAAGAATGATAATGGAAAGACATAACCAATGATAACGAGAGATAAAACTAAGGGTGAGGGCATCATTTTGCTTGTATCAAAACAATTTTAAAATCATATCTTAATCAAAATCATTTTATGACGCTACGGATTACAGCCGGTGATCAGCCGCGAAGTAATCCCGAACCTCGCTGGGTTCTAAAACATTAATGGGATCCCTAAGCAACTTTTAAGCCTACAATATAAGTGTGGAAAGGACTCGCGTCTCAGTCCAGATCCACTATTCAAAGAAAACATTTATCCCCCTTTGGGACTGAAAATCCACATTTTATTTATTTCAAAAATTGATGCCGATTTATGACCAAAAATCTCTTTTAACAGTAAACATTTTTATCAAGGGATTATAGTTCAACTCGAAACACGGGAAATATGGTACTAAATCTCAGGGCCATGATCCACTAAACTTTACTCTATTAGGGTAACTGAAAGGATTTCATATATAAAACCTGGACAAGGAAGTTTAGTGAGACTATTGGATATTATGATGGGGTAGTGCCAAATTGGGCTTTAAGCAATGGTTTCTCGTCAAGGTGCAAGTGCTAGATCATCAAGAAGATAAGCTTCATGAATACTAAAGGTGTTAAGGTATGAAGAATGATCTTTAACTCAGGATATATCAGAATTGTTAAGCTTTAAAATAAGAAAGAGGGGTATCAATCAATGAGGAACAACTTTGATAAATATCTGGCTTTTAGGTATCGAGGTGAAGTTTCTATAAGGGTTCAAGCATCAGGGTGAGATATCAGCACTTTAGGAATCATTAGCATGTTAATCAAGAGGATCAATCAAGTATTATAACAACCCTTTATTTTATCATGGCATTCATCTTACTTTAATATACTATCATGATAAGACTACTTTGCAATACGTACTCGAGGGTTCATGGCATTTCTATATGTGTTAGTCCCTTAACAATATAGCAAGAATTACAGAAGGGGGGTTGAATGGAATTCTTGAACCTTTTTCTTGAAATAAAAATGTTCAACTCGATTATGGATATATTTGTTTTGATTAGCACAATGCGGAATGTAAACTTGAATGAATCAAAACATAAGTAATTAAAAACAAGAGTCTTTAAAAACTTTCCGGTGGATTTAAACAATTCCACCAGAGATATATTTAATATATCGAGAGGACTCTGTGTGCAGAAATGCTCACAGCTGCTTACAAAAAAAATAGAACTGCTAAGAACACAGGAAATGCTAAATATAGTGCTTACAAAGATTTCTCTGTTGTTGTTTCTTAGCTATCTCAGTTCTTTTTCTATTTTCTACTCTCTTGGTTTATATATTACCAAGATTACAAAGTCAAAAGAACTGAACAAATATAAAATCTAACAGTCTTGATCTTTGCTGCTTTTTCGTCCTCTATTACCCAGTTAATGGGCTTTCACAGTGTACTTGTATCCAACTCAACGGCTGTGTGTCAGCTTTCACTGTTCAACTGATGTTTATATCTTGATATGATCATCTATCGACTTTCAGATCATCTGTCGATGACTTAATTGATCATCCGTCGACTGCTATGTTAAACATCCATTGATAGTCATTTGATCATCCGTCGAAGCTTTGTTAATCATCCGTTGGTAGCTATTTAAGCACTTGACTTCATTTCACTTATACAGAATTACAAGACATTGCTTATGTACAGTTAATCAACCTATTCTGCATATCTAGTTAAAGTCAACATGACTTATATGCTACTCCAGATTCTATACAAAGGTGCATACAACACTGTGCTACAAACTTATTATTACATAAGCTACTCACTCGATGGATAATAAGTTAATCATCCGTCGGGACTATAATGAGTTATCCGTCGGGACTATAATTCTTATCCGTCGAGTGCTACATTATTTCACTAAGTAAAATCTACTTAGATATTTTGTTTAGGTAATCATCAAGTACACAACATATTCACAACAATCTCCCCCAATTTATGTCTACTGGAATTGTAGCCATAAATTAAGAGATACTTGATGATAACAAAACATCCTAAACATATATTTTTAAAGATAAGTAGATAGAATTGAAAGTGCTTCAATTTAAATAAAAATGTACAAGGTTTAGCTCATAGTCAGTTCAAGATGCTCCTTTAGTCTGAGCAGATTTTTCTAGATTCTTGAAGGTCTGGATCTTCTTCCAAGCTTTCTGTTGTTTTCTTCAATTTGATTCTAGCGTTGTCTGTGGAATTCTAATTCATCAAATTCTGAGAGATCTAACATTTCTTGCATTTCCAAGAGAGTCTCATTGCTAGAGATACTCAATTGGTCTTCTAATCTGAAGAATCTTCTCACACCCTTGTCATCCATGAATTCCATCAGCCAGTAGGGCCTTAGATGCACTTTTCTCCCTGTGTATGGGATGATAAGAGTTTTGGGTAGTGCATCTTTGGCTCTAACACTCCTTAGCTCTTCAATCTTCTTCAATACTAATCTTCTTGCAGTTACATTGAACCCAAAGTTTTTCTTGAAGGATGAATAGACTTTGATCAACACAGCTTGGCTTTCTTGAAGTATCCTGTGAAGACGCCACTGAATCTCCCTTCCCCCTTTGTACTTGAACACCAACCTTTCAGGTAGGTTTCTATATGCATCAATTGCCCTTACCTCATCCACCTCCTCCAGATAAAGGTTTAGATCTGAGAATTCTTTGATGTCACACAAGTACAAGTAGTCTCCCCTGTTGACCTTGGGTTGAGCTTTGACTACTGACTTGGATTTGAGAGGTGACAGCTTCACTTTCTTGACTGCCCTTGATTTTGTCCTTCTTGGCTTAGTAAGAATTGGCAAGTTGAAGTTAGGAATTGGTAATTTATCCCGCTCTATTGGCTCATCCTTTGGCACAATAGGCTCTCCATGTATGTTCCTGTAGGGGTCCACCACCCTTATGTCTTCAAACACCACAGAGGGCTTTGATGCTTGAGTTTCAGCTTGAGTGGATTCCTTTGGAAATTGATCTTCCAATTCCTTGTCAACAACATCCAACTTTCTTTTTGTTCTTTTAGCCAGTTCTTTCTTTTTTGGGGATTTCTTCTGTTCTTCAATCTTCTTCTCTGATTCAGTAGCTTGAGATGGTTGAGAGGGAATTTGTTGAGAAGAATTCACAGCCTGTAGCTTGGCCAAGATAGCAAACTATTCTTTCTTTTGTTTAGACTTCTTTGCATCTAGAGCAGCTTGCCTCTTTTCCTGCTTCAATCTGGCTTTTTCTTCTTCCTTTGCATGAGCAAATTGTGGATGTCCAGCTACCACACAAATTTCCTTCCCATTTCTGAATATCTTTGCAATTCTCTTTCTTGAGGCTGAATCAGTTGGATCTTTGTAGAGGAGAATAGATCTTGACAGAAGCTTCTTTTCATTAGGCTTGGGTGTCTCATACACAGAATCCATAGGGTTCTTCAAAGATAACTTTGGATAGTTTGCCCTTGGTTTAAGAATTATCTCAGCCTTTGTAGGCTTGATGCAGGAAGATTATCCTTTCTCCAGATAGTTCATGCTCATCTCATTCACATTGATTGTCTTGACATGAGAGTGATGGATGGATGACTGATCTGGTTCCTTGACTAATTGAAACTTTTTCTGTATTTCCTCATCAATCTTTTTCCAGTTGATCAGAGTCAACTCTCCTTTATCAGCATCTTTCAAATTTGCTGCTGCTGCATTTATAAGATCTATACCATCTGCAACTGGTGGCTTGGAGATAGTAATTGAAGGTACAATTACTTTGTTGATTTGAACTAGAAGTTTCTCCCCCTCAGTTGGACCTTTCTCCCCCTTACTTGATTCTCTCTCCCCCTTTTTGTTATCATCAAGTGGAGGAGTTAGGCCTTGTACTTTAGCCAGTTGCATAAGAAGATTTGTCTGAGTCTGTTGATTTTGAAGAAGTAGAGCCACCGAATTCTCAATAACCTGAACTCTGTTCTCCAGCTTGGCTATCTTCTTGTCAGAATCTGATTCTCTCCTTAATCTTAGTAATAGATCATGCATGGTACCATATGGCATTATTGAATCCAGCTTCTCAGAGTTATATGTCTTTAAGTCAGCTATATCCTTTTTCAATTCATCCACACTGAGATTCTGTCTTGAGTGTTGGATCTTCATTAAATGTAAAGAGTCTAGGTGAGCTTGAAGAACAGCCTTGGTACCAGCATCTGAAGCTTCCTGAAGGGCCTGCTGAATAGCTATTACTTGTTTTACCAAAGACAACTCAAATTTCCCTGGTGAAAATTCCTTTTCCCATGCCCATTTAGGTAAACTGAAAGCAGAACTTGGGCCTTCAGCTCCCCCTAAAATTAAACAGCAAATTAAATATAACTATTACAACATTTTAAAAAGAAGTAAACATAACCAACTCCAAGATCTTACAGTTTAGGGTTTGGAACAGCCCAACACTACCATCTATTACAACTGATTTTAAATAGCGAGTCCTCACACAAAACTACTATCTCTTATTCTACCTGAGCTCGAACATAAGCATCAGCATCACAGGTCTTACGGGTAGTCTGCTTGAATCTAACCATAGCTATTAGCTGTAATATCAGGGTAAAGCAAGGAGTGAGCCAAATGCTCAACAAGTGCTAAACAATACGATACAAAACATAAATCGAGATATACATTAAAGAATGACAATGGAAATACATAATCAATGATAACGAGAGATAAAACTAAGGGTGAGGGCATCATTTTGCTTGTATCAAAACAATTTTAAAATCATATCTTAATCAAAATCATTTTATGACGCTACGGATTACAGCCGGTGATCAGCCGCGAAGTAATCCCGAACCTCGCTGGGTTCTAAAACATTAATGGGATCCCTAGGCAACTTTTAAGCCTACAATATAAGTGTGGAAAGGACTCGCATCTCAGTCCAGATCCACTATTCAAAGAAAACATTTATCCCCCTTTGGGACTGAAAATCCACATTTTATTTATTTCAAAAACTGATGCCGATTTATGACCAAAAATCTCTTTTAACAGTAAACATTTTTATCAAGGGATTATAGTTCAACTCGAAACACGGGAAATATGGTACTAAATCTCAGGGCCATGATCCACTAAACTTTACTCTATTAGGGTAACTGAAAGGATTTCATATATAAAACCTGGACAAGGAAGTTTAGTGAGGCTATTGGATATTATGATGGGGTAGTGCCAAATTGGGCTTTAAGCAATGGTTTCTCGTCAAGGTGCAAGTGCTAGATCATCAAGAAGATAAGCTTCATGAATACTAAGGGTGTTAAGGTATGAAGAATGATCTTTAACTCAGGATATATCAGAATTGTTAAGCTTTAAAATAAGAAAGAGGGGTATCAATCAATGAGGAACAACTTTGATAAATATCTGGCTTTTAGGTATCGAGGTGAAGTTTTTATAAGGGTTCAAGCATCAGGGTGAGATATCAGCACTTTAGGAATCATTAGCATGTTAATCAAGAGGATCAATCAAGTATTATAACAACCCTTTATTTTATCATGGCATTCATCTTACTTTAATATACTATCATGATAAGACTACTTTGCAATACGTACTCGAGGGTTCATGGCATTTCTATATGATTCAAAGATGAACATAAGATATGTTGATTTAAATATATTAAAATGACTCAGGATGGTTGCATCAATATATATGAACTATTTGTTACACAATTGCAGTGAATACGAAGATAGGTTGAATCACTTGCCTTGAGAAAGGCTGGTCTGGTCTGACTGGTAGGGGCAACTGGAAGCTTCACTCGACCTTTATGGCAAGTTTTCCCTCGTCTCGAGATCCTACATAAATAATAATAATCCTCATTATAATATATTCTCACCAACTTAACCTATTTATAACCCGAATTTAAACACGGATGGCACTTAGGCCTATATGCACTTAATTTATATTTACCTTATAAATATAATTGCACACACATAGCCACATATACTCACATATCATATATTAATACCAAATAACACCATATACACCATAATGCAACACTAGGCTTGGATGATCTCGACTCATAACTTAAATCACTTGGTCGCTAAACTAGACAAAGTCTTCTAATTTTAGCTTTCTAACTCGATGTGCCTTTACTAAACTATCCAAGACCTATTGACCCTCACTTGGGCCTTTTGCTCTACTGACCTTATACTATCTTACAACTATGGTGGTCAACCTAGATCTCACTCCTAAATGTTCTAAAACTATGTGTTAAGTGAAAGTGCTCACTGGTGTAAATTTCAGAATGACAACTATGGTTTCTTGAGTGCATTCGACACTCTTAAACTACAATTTTTCCTTCAAAACTCTTACACAAGACTCTCCTGACCTTAGGGCATCTCCCAAACTTGATGTGGCTCAAGGGCCTAGCTTGGGCCTTCTTGGGCCTAAGCTTAAAGTCCAAGGTTCCCCTGTTTTCCTGGGCAGAAAACGCCCTGACTTGAATTAACTTGTGACACATGGTTCTAACTCATATCCTATGAACTATGGCTGGAAAAACTTCTCTGACACTCCCTCTAACTAAGGCCCAACAGGGCCTAATGAGGGCCTACCCATGACAGGGTCAAATCTCCCTATTTCTAAGTTGCAACAAAATTGTCCCCTGCTGGACAGATTTTTTGATTCTACTTGTGCACCTAACCAAACGACATGCAAACCTCCACCCAACTCCTAAAACCTTTTATATACTCCCAATACTAACTTCTGGTGGCTTGGGCCTCAAAGTGTACAACAAATGCTCATTCAAAACTTCCCCATAAACTAGTGCATCAAATCTGGAAAAAAAATGAAAACACCAACTAATCCCTTTTCACCTTAACTCGAACTTAAAAACCAAGCACCCAACTCTTTCCAAAGCAAACCTAGTGTCTTAATGTCCTAAAATAGTGTCTCAACAGAAGGGGAGATAATCCATGCCCAAAAATTAACAACATGCAACTAAAAATATGACATGCACCTCATGGAAAACACATAACAAGATTTCGGCTAGGCATAAAGTTTTAAATGCTTGCAAAATCGACTTGCACCTATTACTCATCCTTAATAATTATGAAATATAACTTCTTTTAACTATTAATAAGAAATTTATCATGGAAACAATCTATTTTAAGCACACATATTTCGAATTTATAGATTTTTAAACATAACAACATGATTTCGAAAAGAGTAGCATGCAAAACATGGTTAATCATCATTTTAATGTCTTAAAACTAGCATGCATGGCTAAACATAAATATATAATGAAATTTCAGTAGCATGCAAAGGATTTTAAAGCATGATATCTCCATAAAACACTTAGTTAGCACATATACATAATATATCTCATAGAGAGCTCTTGAATTCACAAGAATCAAGAGTTTCTCTTTGGAGATCACATAAGAACTACAATGCATCCATGGAACTTCAACTTCCAAGTCACAAAACACTTGGAAAGTATATAAGATTAATGTAAGTAGAAGATTTACACTTGGGAAGATGAAGAATGAATTAAAAAATGGAAGGGGGTTGGGAAATAGGCCTTCGGCCGAGAGCAATGGTGGGAGGGGGGAGGAGAAAAATTTATGGGGTGTTGGAGTGTGGAATGAGTGGAATGACTTCTCCCACTTAAACTTTTGTTTTATGCTTTTTGGTTGACAAATAATGAGTGGAAGTGAGAACTTAAAAGAATGTCCTTTAGCTAAAGTTAGGCCATTTTGCATGCAAGGCTAATGTAGTAATTTGGTAATAATCAAATGAGTTAATGGGGTTGGAAAAGTCTTATTTGCCCTTTAAGAGAATAGAAGGGTGATTTGCATGCAAGGTCTCTTATGTAATTTGATAATTATAACCAATAAAATTTGTAAAGATTTATTTTTATAAAATAAAATACAAGTTCAAAAATTATAAAATTTATACCATAAAATAACTTGGATTTTTAGAAATTTTATAAAATCACTTTTGAAATTTGTGAATAAAATAACTTTTAAAAGAAAATTTCTCCAAGGTTTAGAATATTCCTTATAAATTAAAAATAAGGGAAATAAATAAACTCTCGCTTTGAAAAATCATATACTATATAAAGCAAATTTAAAATGCAGAAATTTTTCATTCACACAAGGTACAACCATTAAGTATATTCACTTACGGCTTTAATATCACACAAAATCCACAGATAATATTACATAAAAATGCCGGTCGTAACAGTCACCATTGCATGACATGCCTGTTCTGTCTCAACAGAATCCTCATGCACATTTTGCAAACATGCCATATGTTAATAATCCTTATTTTGCTGCATTTAGTATGCCTCAAATGCCATACAACATGCCTATGTGAAATAACATGTTTGCACAATCCATGCCTTATCAAATTCAACCAAATGTCCTAAATAATTATGTGATTAACCCTACACTTCAACCATCTACATCTGAGACCAAGGTTAACTCAAAGTTACCTAAGTCAAAAGGTGCAGGAAGTTTGAAGTCTAAGAAAAAGACTAACAAGGCTGGACCCAAGGAAACTTGGGTACCAAAATCAACTTGATTTGATTTTGTTGTGTGCAGGGAAAAAGAAGGAACATATGGTAATTGGACAGTGGTTGTTCAAGGCACATGACAGGAGATTTCACCCTTCTCACAGAGTTCAAGGAGAGAGCTGGCCCTAGCATAATCTTTGAAGATGAAAGCAAAGGGTTCACTATGGGATATGGCTTGATTTCAAAGGAAAATGTCATCATTGATGAAGTTGCACTAGTTGATGGTCTCAAACACAATCTATTGAGCATCAGTCAACTATGTGACAGAGGAAATACTGTTTCCTTCAATTCTGAAGCCTGTGTTGTTACCAGCAAGAAGGATAACAAAGTGGTTCTAACTGGAGTTAGAAAAGGAAATGTATACTTGGCTGACTTCACCTCCACAAATGCAGAATCAATCACTTGTATTTTCAGTAAAGCAAGTCAAGATGAAAGTTGGCTACGGCACAAGAAGTTGTCCCATTTGAATTTCAAGACAATGAATGATCTAGTCAAAAAGGACTTAGTTAGAGGAATGCCTCTAGTGGAATTCTCAAGGGATGGACTGTGTGATGCTTGTCAGAAAGGAAAGAAAAAAAGAGCATCATTCAGTAAGAAGCTTGAATCAGCAATTGATGAACCATTACAACTGCTACACATGGATCTTTTTGGACCAGTCAATGTATTGTCAATTTTAAGGAAAAGATATTGTCTAGTGATTGTAGATGATTTCTCAAAGTTTTCATGGACTTATTTTCTTGGTTCAAAGGATGAAGCTAGTGAAATCATTATCAATCATATCAAGCAAGTCAACAATCATCCAGATTTCAAAGTAAGGAATATCAGGAGTGACAATGGAACTGAGTTCAGGAATTCTACCATGAGGTTGTTCTGTGAAGAAAATGGGATCATGCATGAGTTCTCAGCTCCAAGGACTCCACAACAAAATGATGTGGTAGAAAGGAAGAACAGATCACTAATTCAAGCTGTAAGAACAATGCTTGAAGAGTCAAAACTCCCAACATATTTTTGGATTGAGGCTGTTAACTGTGCATGTTACACTCAGAATATTTCTCTAATTAATCAGGCAAAAGGCATGACTCCCTATCAATTGTTCAAGAGAAGAAAACCAACCTTAAACTTCCTTCATATCTTTGGTTGTAAATGCTACATTCTAAGGAACCAACCTGATCACAAAGGCAAGTTTGATGCAAAGGCTGATGAAGGGATATTTGTTGGTTATTCTGCTGGAAAATCATATAGGGTCTACAATCTAAGAACCAACATTGTTATGGAGTCTGTGCATGTTGTGTTTGATGATAAAAATATTGATGGACTAACATATGAGGGACACCATGAAGGACTCAAATTTGACAATATTGAGATATATTGTGATGACAGTGAAGATGAGAATGATGGAGAAGACACTTCAAAAAGGATTCAAAATTTGCCTTTGGATAATGCACAAAATGCTGCATCAGTTGAAAGTCATAACTCAGCATCCGTTGACAGAAGTAATGCAGCATCCATTGAAAGACAAAGTGCATCATCCATTGAAGTACATAATGGAGCATCAGTTGATTATAGTTCATCAACGGATAATCAAATTACATCATCAGTTGATAGAACTCCCAGTTCCTTGCAAAGGACCAACAACTCAGGGGGAGTTTCAACTAATCAACACTCTATCTCACATCATGACAACACTGAGGCCACCTCATCTAGAGCTAATCTACCACCTCAAAGGAAATGGACCAAGAATCATCCCTTTAAACTGATCATTGGTGATGCAATATCTAAAGTGCAAACTAGAAGGGCTACTCAAGATGAATGTCCAGATAGTAGTTTTCTATCACAGGAGGAGCCTAAGAGAGTGGAAGAAGGTCTATTGGATCCAGATTGGATTTTAGCTATACAAGAGGAGCTAAACCAATTTGAGAGGAATAAAGTATAGAAGCTGGTACCCAAGCCAAAGAACAAGAGTTCTATTGACACAAAATGGTTATTCAGAAACAAGATAGATGAAAATGGCATTATCATAAGGAATAAAGCTAGATTGGTTGTCAAGGACTACTCTCAACAAGAGGAAATAGATTTTGATGAGACATTTGCTCCTGTTGCAAGACTTGAAGCCATCAGAATTTTTCTAGCCTATGCAGCCCATGCCAATTTCAAAGTCTATCAAATGGATGTCAAGAGTGCATTTCTGAATGGAGAATTGGAGGAAGAAGTCTATGTGAGTCAACCTCCAGGGTTTGAAGATCCAATTTTTCCAGACCATGTGTATTATCTGTTGAAAGCTCTCTATGGATTAAAGCAAGCACCTAGAGCCTGGTATGAGACTTTGTCAAAATTTCTTCTAGATAATCACTTCACTAGAGGTACCGTTGACAAAACTCTTCTCTTTAGAAATGTTAATGGATCTACAATACTTGTTCAAATTTATGTAGATGATATTATATTTGGTTCTACAGATGATAAACTTTGTAAAAAGTTTGCTAATTTAATGCAAAGTAAATATGAAATGAGCATGATGGAAGAGCTAACTTATTTTCTTGGTTTACAAGTTAAACAAGTTAGTGGTGGAATTTTCATTAGTCAAACTAAATATATTTATGATCTTTTAAAGAAGTTTGAC
Source organism: Apium graveolens (assembly GCF_009905375.1). Taxonomy (NCBI): domain Eukaryota; kingdom Viridiplantae; phylum Streptophyta; class Magnoliopsida; order Apiales; family Apiaceae; genus Apium; species Apium graveolens. The sequence continues at coordinate 272,403,218 of NC_133650.1, read as the reverse complement.
TTAATGGAATGTTCATCTGCAAAAACCCCCATGGCTACTGCCACTAAGCTTGAATTAAACAAGACTGAAAAGTCTGTGGACATTACAAGCTATAGAGGCATGGTTGGTTCACTTCTATATTTAACTGCTAGTAAACCTGATATAATGTTTGCTACATATCTTTGTGCTAGATTTCAAGCTGATCTTAGAGAATCTCACTTAGTTGCTATTAAAAGAATTTTCAGATATCTCAAAGGGACTCCAAATCTAGGAATTTGGTACCCTAGAGAGTCTGGTTTTGATCTAATTGGCTACTCAGATGCAGATTATGCAGGTTGCAAAATAGACAGGAAAAGTACAACTAGCACCTGTCAATTTCTGGGGAATAAGCTTGTGTCATGGTTCATTAAGAAGCAAAATTATGTTTCTACATCAACAGCTGAGGCTGAGTACATTGCTGCTGGTAGTTGGTGTGCACAAATATTATGGATGAGGAATCAACTATTTGACTATGGGCTAAATGTTGACAAAATTCCAATATTCTGTGACAACACAAGTGCCATTGCCATTACTGAAAATCCAGTGCAGCATTCAAGAACCAAGCACATTGACATCAAGTACCACTTCATAAGGGAACATGTGATGAATGGTACAGTGGAACTTCATTTTGTTCCAAGTGAAAAACAAATTGCAGACATCTTTACCAAGCCACTTGATGAATCAACATTCACAAGATTGGTAAGTGAGCTAGGTATGCTTAATTTTTCTTAAATTCATGTCCAAATTGTAATTTGTAATGCAGCCTGAAATGAATTTGTTGCAAGAGCAAAGTTAGCTTTAAGTAAAGTTTATTCTATCAATGGATATTTTATATCCATTGAAAACCAAAGTTGTTCTATCAACGGATGTTCATTATCCGTTGAAAGACAAATACATTTCTGGAAATTTTATCCTTCAACGGATAAAACTGTGTTAATCTTCAACGGATGACCGTTTACCTCATCCGTTGAAGTGTCACATCGATCGATTCAAGTGGATTACAACCGTTGATTCTATTTTCTTAATCGTTGATACATATATATACAGTTATATGTATTTGTATTAAAGGCAGTTTTTGGAATACATACAGTTTTTCTTTTATTCTTAAACGGCTGCACTTTACTTAAAAATATTGTTTAATCATTCTCTTTATGTTTTAATTTGAGAAAGTATAAAAGTCCCTTTGAATTCTTATTTTCATTTTACGCTTTCTTGAAATTTCAAAAGCTTTTTACTCTCTTTCTCTCCCAAAACTCTCAACTTTTCTCTGCAACTTCTACCCACAACAATGGCACCAGTAGTAAAGATAATGTTCCAATCTGGGTTTGTCTATGAGAAGAACAATTTTGTAGCTTTGGTGGAAAAGAATGAAGCCCACTCAGATTATCATAAGATAATGGATTTCATCAAGAACTGCAAACTGAGCTATGCAATGCTGGATGCCCCAATGATTTACCGTGAGGTAGTTGACGAGATTTGGACAACTGCTGAGTTCAACTCCACTGATATGACCATATCCTTCTCTCTCAAAGGTAAGGATTACTGTATTAACTCTGATGATATACAGTCCTATTTAAATTACTTGAAAATAATGCCATGACACCACACACTGATAATGATGTATCTAGCATGTTAGATTCCATAGGCTATTCCCTTGATTCTACTAGTTTAGGCAGTATTAAGAGAAAAGGCCTTAGGAAGGAGTGGAGTTTTCTCAGTGATGCCTTTTTCAAGTTTTTCTCTGGGAAAATTAGTAATTTTGATGCAATAACTTCAGCTCTTGTTAATATGCTCTATATGCTGGTTTCTGATAGGTACTATAATTTTAGCAACTATGTTATGCTAGAATTGGGTACTAGGTTAGGTAACAAGGCTAATAAAACTCATAACATCTATTATGTTAGATTCTTTATGTTATTGGCTAACCATGTTGCTGAAGGTTTGGTCATAAATAATGAAAGTAATAAGCTCAAGTTCTGGGTACAAGAGAAGAGGGTCCTTGCAGACCTTTTAAGGATTGACCTCAACAGTAAGGTGCCATTGGTATACTTACCAACAATGGCTGCACCTCAGGTAAGTAAGGTAAATACTTCTTCAACTCCTACTACTTCCAACCCCAACATTTCTTTGCCTTCAAGTGTGGCCATGGGATATGTGTCAATGCCCCAACAGATTCCTACCAAGGCCACCAAACCTAAAATTTCAAAACCCAAGTCAAAGAAAGTCACCTCTGTTGTCTCTTAAAAGACAACAGTTGTAACAACTACCATAAACCCTGAGGGGAGTGAACAGGGTGTTTGTGGTGAGGGGAGGGGTGAACATAAAGAAAACCCCAGAATAAGGTAGGAGAGGTGAGTGGTACCCAAGCTAGCCAAGCCACAGTTTCTCAAAAGACTGTGGTGGTTGAAAAGGATTCAAACTCATCCCTAGTTGCACCCTCCCAAAAGGGTGTAGCTATTGAAAATAGTCCCCAACCAGGGACACAGAACAAAAGAGGGAGGGACACTGAAGCCACACACTCACCTGTAAAAGCCTTCACAAGAAGAAAGAAGGTCAAAACCCTAGTTTCAACACTGGGTGCACATACTACACAGATACAATCACTTGTATCTATGCCTTCACAAATTCAGCTTGATGTGACTCCAACAAATATGGAGTCACAGCCCCATTCTCTCAAAATTGACACACACCAACCACCAAATTCTCCATCACCATCTCTGGATGTGGACATGATTTTTACATCAATTCCTGATTCTCCCTCTTTACAACTCAGGGAGGAGCCCCACTCAAGTACTGGTGATCATCATCTTTTAGATGATTTGTTGGATCATCAGCCAATTCTTTCAGACTTAGTTGAAGAATCTGTGTCACTTAATTTAAAATCAATCCACACAGATTCAACAATTATGTCACTTTCAATTTCTACTTCTTTTCCTTCTTCAACGGATATCCCTCATCCGTTGACAAGTGGTTGTTCTTCAATGGATAAGCTTAACAGCAGTTTTTCGTTGATACCATCAGTTTCAACTTCAACGGATATTCTTTATCTGTTGATGGTCTCTACACAAACAACTGAATTAACTCCAAGTGTAGAAGACATGGTTACTGTACAATCACTTCTAGGGCTGAGGGAAGGGAGTGAAAACTTGAGTGAGAGGCTGGGTTGCTCTCAGGCAAAAGGAGAGCTTGAGAGTATAAATATCCATGCTATTTCTTCCAGCATGGCAAAAGAAAGTGAGAGGAGTACCACCTTAGTAGGTGAAGGTGAGGGTGTGAGGAGTGTGAGCCAGGGGCAGCCCCTGATGCAAGAAAAGAGAGAAATTGAGAGAAAAGCAGGTACAGGAGATATAAGGGTGGATCCGGCCATTGCTAGTGAGTCAATGATTGTGGATGATGCTGATAAGGGAAGACAATTTTAGCAACATTACAGAGCTGAAATTGATAACATATCCTTGGATGCTGACACTTTTACTCATCCTGTGTCAACCTATCAAGTGTTGGCTACTCAGGGAAATGAGGAGGCAGAAAAGACTCTAAACCTAGTACATACTTCAGAATCTCTACAAAGGGATAAAGCTGCTGTCAATGTGATGTCTTCTACAGCTGGAGAGCCATCTGAAGAATTTGGAGTAAATTCTAATGATGATGACTTTGGTTCTTTTGATGGAAGCATGAGCTTAGGGGGAGATGAAGGCCCAAGCTCTATTCCAGAGTTACCTGAATGGGCATTGACAAAGGAGTCTACACCAGGGCATTTCAATGTATCTTTAGTCAAACAAGTCATGGCTATCCAAAAGGCAATTCAGGAAACTTCCAATGCTGGTACCAAGGCCATTCTCCAAGCACTCTTAGATTCTCTACATCTCATGAAGCTACAACAATTAAGAAAGAATCTAAGTGTGGATGAACTCAAAAAGGATATAGCTGACTTAAAGTCCTACACTACTGAGAAACTGGATGCAGTTATGCCCTTTGGTACTATGCAGGAACTGTTACTGAGACTGAAAAGATAATCAGATGCTGAAAAGAAGATGGCCAAATTGGAGCAAAGAGTTCAAATTATTGAGAACTCTATGGTGACCATTCTTCAAAATCAACAGTCTCAGACAAGTCTTCTAATGCAACTGGCTAAAGCACAGGGCTTGACCCCTCTCCTTGATGATAACAAAAAGGGGGAGAATAAAGGGGAAGGAGAGCCATCTACACAAATTCAAATATCCAAAGTGCTAGTTCCTGCCATCACTACTTCTCCAACACTTCAAATCAAAGGAAAGCTTGATGAAATTGACCTAATCCAGATACCAGCAGCTGAGATGAAGGTGAAAGAGCAATGGAGGAGAATTGATGAAAGGATACAACAAGTGTTTGGCTCTACAACTACAAAATCTTTATCTGTGAAACATAGCACAAAAGTTGAGCCAATCATTATGGAGCAAAAGCCAGTAAGGAGGAATAAAGTTGGAGAAACTTCTTCAAGGAACCTGAAGCCCATGGTACTCAAGCCAACCACCTGATTCAACAAGGACTCTACAAAGAACCCTCTAAATTTTGCTCAACTAAAAGAAGTGGATTTTCCTCTTCCAAAGCCTGATGAAGACAAAGTTTTGGGTGGTAATATCATAAAGCACAAAGAGACCAATGATGCAGTGGAAAGAATGAATATGGCTATTATCTATAGAGAGGGAAAGATAATATGTGTGATTCAAGGACATCCCAAATTCTCAATAGCCAAGAAGGAAGAGATCATGAGGTTAAAGGAAGAAGCTAAAAAGTTGGAAGCTGACAAAAGAGCACATGCAAAGGCTGAAAAACAGCTAAAGTCAAATCAACTTGAAGAAGAGAAGAAAGAGATTGAAGACAAGAGTGAAGACAAGACTGAAAACATAAATGTGGATATGGGGAATATGCTTGGTGAAAGTGTGGAGGAAAGAAGTGAGGAAAGAAAGGAATGGCAGAAGGGGAACAAAAGGAAGGCCAGGGCAAAAAGGAAGAGCGAAGATAACACTGAAGAAATTCAATCAAAATCTAAACCACTACCTTTCATTCCTGAACCTTTTGTTGCTGCTCCTAGTATCAATATCCATGGTGTACCAATCATCCCTAAAGAGGAACCTATTGATTGGGACACCATCAAATTGCCTACCTTCTTAACCACTCCTCCACCACCAAAGAAACAAAAAGGACAAATCAGAAAATCCATACCTCCCCTAACCTCAAAGAAATTCACTCAGAAACAAAAGCCTAAGCCTAAGCCACAAATCTCAAAGGATGATTATGTTCACATTTGTGACATAAAAGAACATACAGAGATTGAACTCTACCTGGATGAGCTGGAGGAAGTAAGGGGTTTAAATGCCTACAGACAGCTACCAGAAAGGCTAGTGTTCAAGTATAAAGGAAGTGTGGAAAGGACTTGGCCTCTTCAAAGAATTCTAAATAAGGGTTATTCTACCTTGATTAGAGTCTACTCAGCTATAAAAAGGGACACTGGTTTTACCAGGACTGCCAAGACTGAGATTCTCAACAAGATTGCCAACATAAGGAAGACTTGGAGGGAGTCAAATTCCTTGCCTAGAACAATACTCATCCCAGAGCGTGGAATTACAATTCATAAATCACCTCATTGGTTGATGGAGTTCAGAGACAATAAAGGAGTCAGAAGATTTTTCAGACTTGAAGACCAGCTTAAGATTGCGAATAATGAAACTCTCAAGGACATGCAATCTAAGTTGGATATCAGTGATGAAGATGAGGCTGAATTCTACAGACAACTCCAATTCCAAGTAGAGGAAAATGACAGGAGGCTAGGAAAGAAAACAAGGGAACAAAGGAAAAGAAGATGATTTGCTCAGACTAGAGGAGCACCCTTGGAAACTCTGTAAATCTTCAACTCTATCTCAGTACAAACACTTTTGCAACACTTTTGAATTTCTACTTAGTTTCAACTCATATATTTGTTAAGTGTTTTGTTATCATCAAGTTAACCCTGAATTTATGCCTACAATTCTAGTAGACATAAATAGGGGGAGATTGTTAGGAATATATGTGTATTAGTTTGATGATAAGTTAAACCAAAACATTTAAGTAGAAAACTAGTGTTTGTAGCCTCAACGGATAAGACCACTTTGGCTATCCGTTGATGGAGTAGCTTTACTTAGAAATAAGTTTAGTATTGTAGCACATTTCAGTCTTTGTAATTGAGTTATAATTCTTAGAAGTTGTAGGAAATTATAAGTCATGTTGACTATTAGTGGATATGCAAATAGGAGGGCTAATTGTAAATATTCCATGCCTTGTAATTTTGTATAAATGAAGTAGTATCAACTGGTAAATTAAAGGCCTTCAACGGATGAGAAACAAAGATTCAACGGATGTCTCTAAAGCTTCAACGGATGTCTCTAAAGCTTCAACGGATAACATCCCTCAACGGATAAGAGCATCAACGGATAAAGCCATCAACGGATGAAAGCTTCAATGGATGCTCAGTTCCATAGCAGTTGATAGTGACAATTCATAAGCTGACAGAGGCACATGGGTTGACAGAGACAATTGGAATGTGGTAGCCTCTTGGAGGAATCAAGAAAAAGCAGCATTTCCATTCTGGTACAAACAAGGAAGTATTCAAAGATTCACAGATTATCTTAGATTACATTGGATAGAGAAATGAAGAAGAAACATGTAAAGGACTATTTGATAATTGTATTTTATCTTTGTCTTCACTTGTAAAACTTGGTGATATATAAACCAAGTTGCAGCTAGTAATTAGGTGTGAATTTTCAAGAGCTGTTTAGAAAAATTCAGAGAGAAAATCATCTAGTTTGTACTAGGAAGCAGCTGTGAACAATTCTTTGTATCACAGATTTTCTGAAATACACATCTCTGGTGGAACAACAAATCCACCAGAAAAGTTTTAAAAGCTTATGTGTTCTTTACATTTGTGTTTTGAATATACATCTGTCTACACTTGCTTAAAGCAATTCATACACGTCTGTTAATTATACACTTAGCCTTTGAAACTGCTCAAAACTTTAAAAAGTTTTGAGATTTACATTCAACCCCCTTCTGTAAATCTCATTGTTAGTTCCTTGGGAATAACAAGGTTTTGAAAACTAATTCTTTTACTTTAATTACAAAATACACTTTTTTATTTTTTATTTTACTAGAATACATTCTTTAACTTTCAGAAAATGATTTCGCAACCAAATACAAATGATACAAACGAATCTAATCTTAAAATTCAAATTTAATCAAAAGCAACTTATTACTTCCAACATATTTAACTAATTTTAATTGCAAATCATATTTTTACAAATATTTTTACAAGATAATAAAATTATAAAAAAAAATAAAAATTTTGTATTCCTTATAATTCTTGTAATTAGGATAACACAATTATTCTCATGCCAGAATACAAAACTGATCTTATTTTATAAATTGCTATTACATCTCTGTTAATCCTGACGTTTGCATTCACTAGAAATTTGATAGAACATAAACATCCCGGCTAGTGTTCTACCCTGCTCTAGGGTGAGTCAGGATCAATAGGGGAGTTGGGACCCCTTCCAGCCCAGGAACAAGCTAACAGGATGAGTCAGTCTCACATTGACAGCCGGGTTCAGATCCGGCCAAGGAGCAAGGTGGCGTCCCGGTTATAGTCCAGCCTCGCCTTAGTGCGAGCCATGCTAAGGGTAAGTGTCGGGTCCATTCCAACCCATGCACAAGCTAACCCCTCAGCCCACATAGGCGGGGCACGTGGAGTACGAACCTAAGCACGTGACAATGACAACTATCAACAACCAACAACTGAGACAATCAGGACACACATCTGTACACCTTTGGTACACTCAAAGGCGGTTCTTGCCTAGACACGTGTATGGAATTCATTTGAGTCAGGCGTCCTCCGTGCCCAACAACGAACGATCCTGATCTAAAGGTACCAATCCATAAACCATACCCTTGGGCTATATATATCACAAGGGGAGGGGATTTAGGGATTACGCTCTCCTACACATTCATATACACACACAACCACCTTACATTTTCATTTTCATCATCTTCCCAAAGCGAAATCTCACACCGGAGACGCCGCGGGGCTCATCCGATGTTGTTTTGCAGACACCCACGACAACTACACTGCAACCGCAAGAAGGATTCATGTGTGGCGTCGGAGGGACTAGACCGAGGATCGGAGTTATCAACATTCTTCCACATTTGTAGCAAAATTTTATAATTTTAGGAGTAATATAATTACCGGCTTTTTTATCTAATAAAAAATTGTTGCATGTTGCAGTTTGTGACAGCACGACCAAACGGGTCTTTAGCATGTGTACAAGCGCTTGCTTATTATCAAAAAGGGAGATCCTGTCGAAAGAAGAAGATGACTTCAGTTGATTAAATAAATTTTGATCAAGACTCTCAAAAAAAATGATTATAACTAAAATTATTATTACAAACTGAAGCTGCAGATAATAACTAGAAGTAACATGATGTTAATATGTGACAAACTCTATTGTTTATCATCTAGCCACTTCAAGACAGGTAAAATACTTAAATTATACCACCTGAAACTAAAGCTATGGAGCTGACTAATTTTCATTCACTTCCTAACAGAAGTCCTACTGGAGAGTTAGTTGTATAATTTAGACAACTTTGTTTCTATTTCCTTTTCTTTTTCTGGAGTTGGGAAGAGCTTGTGCCGAAGATTCTACCAGACTTACTTTGGAGAGAGCTGCTTCCACCTCGAATCACCTAACTACCCCATGGAGAAACCACTGCGAAGCCAAGCCACTGTGGTATCTCCTACTACAGGTAGGGACCAATGCAAAGCATAGTGCAACGAGAGGGAACCCAGACAGAAGACATCATACTGAAATTTGTGGATTTATAATATGAAGAAGTCGATACTGAACTTGATAAATCCACATTGTTTCGCGGCTTGCATCAGTCTGCAGTTCGTCATTGTGTGATAACTGTTAACCACCTGCACAAATAGCAAAGAAAAAGAAGAGAAACATGAGATATCCGAATCAATTTGTATAGTTTCAACCAAATTTCAAAAAAAAATAAACATAGTAATTTATAGAATCCGAACTCTCAGACCCAACCTGCCCTGCAAACTCTTTCCACCAGAAAAATACAAGGTAAATAATGTGTCATATTGTAAAAGATTAATACCTGTTTGAAAAACTTATATTCATCAACTTTCGTCATCTGAACTAGAATCATGTTTCCGTTGCTCCTTAATCGCAGGAAACAGCTTTTTTTGAATATTTGGAGGAGGCTGCTTCTGCTGAGACTCCCGGGAAGCTGATGCACTTGAAGACTCTTTTTTGAGAGTCCTGAATTGATTTGGTCCTGATTTTTTAACCTCTTGGCATACCTTATCCACCATAACTAAAAAGTCACGAACAATTATAAACAAACGCATCCCCTCATCTTTTCCTGGAGTCCCGTGAAAGTAATCAGCTGTGTTCTTGACAAGAGTAGTTATCTTCTTTTCTTCATCTAGCATCCATAGGATATCACTGTCTGCCTGCTGTAGAAAACTAGCAAGTGTATTACGGAATTCACACTCTTCTTCTAATTCACGCAATTCATTGTTTAAAAGTTTTAGAGATTGCTTTAGTGAAAGACCAAGCTTGGTAACAGTGGTTGTCAGCATATCACCGTCCACTACTGCAGCCTTTCTAACATTTGCAAGCTCGTTGCTTAAATTAGAGACTACATCAAGACCAAGACTGAAATGGGTTTCAGGGGTATCCTCAAAAAGGTCTTCTGTTTCCACACCACTCATGATACTGCTCTCTCTTAATCTACGTACAGCACGTTTACCTTCAGTTCTAATTATTTCTAGAACAACAAAGTGGAGGAGTGTAGTCTTGCCATCAGTTCCTTTAACATCTGATAATTTTAAAAGTGTATCTAGCTTAAATGCCTTTGCTCCGCCACGGAAAGTACCATCATTCATACGATTGCCAGTTTTAAGAACTGCTTCTAGGAGTTTTAAAAAAATTCTGCTGTTTTTCAGCTCCTTGCATGCTACCTGCATTTTTAAGTGGGCTACATGACCAATATAATCTCGTTCAAGGCACTAAAGAAATATTCATACTTGTATGGTGTCCCTTGAAAATACAAATAGTTACGTCTCGCAAAAAACTTTATATTCCTTCATTTTTACTTTTTAGATAGCAATAATATAGCATCTGGTGTTTGAAACTCGACAGTAATCTTTGTGCAGGTGCAAAAGCTACGAGGTGGAGTAAACAGATATATAATTGCATTTGTAAAATTTGAAGGTTGCACGGAAATTGTAAAATAGAACATTTTTTTCTGAAGTGAAATAAGATACCTCCAATACTTCGAAAGACTCTTTTACTGACAAGGAGTCGTTCTGAAGGGTACACATAAACAATAAAGCCTCTAGACGCTGGTAGGCAAATGGTATGTCAACCAAGATTTTGATGAAGCGGTCAGCAGGTCCAAGTTTAGAAATATCCTCGCTGTATAACCTAAGTTGTAGCTCTTCTTGTGATGTTGGTGCCATCTTTAACAGAGTCTCAATCAGCTCTGCAGGAAGCTCATTCCCTAGTAATTGCAAGAAAACTATAACTATTAATGCACTTAGCATATGCATCTTACAGTAAGACCAAGAAATTACCAACTAACTGAATAATTATGATATTATGGCAATGTTCAATGCGATTATCTGGCACTGAACCTATTAACAGGTGTAGATATATACTTCTTAGTTCAGGATGCTTAGGTAACTGCATAGGATTATACAGCAACCCTACAACTCATGTATCATTGCCCCCCCATCAAGTACAAGAAGTAAATTACCATAGCTAATGAGTTTAAAAATAATTTAATAACCATTAACTGCAACATATTCATGAAAGAATACAGTAGAAATCCAAGGAGCCTTTAGGACAGGCTAAAAAAAAATTATGATGTTCCCCGACTGAATCTCCAGACTTCTGTTGACCAGTTATTCGAGAAAATAAGTCGTTTAACAAGAATTATCAGTACTCATATCGAATAAAGGAATATGAAAAATCAAATTTTAATTACTATTTGTCATTCTATTCAAACAAGGACATGATTATCTGAATATAAAGTCTATATATAGATCTGTACAGCATACATGGCTTCTCATTTGACTTAATCATCTCATCATGTCAATTTATAGCCAATGCAGGTTTATGTAGCCCCTCTCCAAACATACTTTAATTGCAGTAGTGCTATTACAATGCGCACATTAACAATAATTTGGAAGAACATAATTTGAAGTAAGGAACCTCGTTCAATTCGGCAGAAGGGAACAATGGAAAGGGAAATACAAAAAAACCCCGGTTGATTCCCAGGTTTAAGAAAAAATCAAATTCCACCTTCACTCTTGGTAAAACTTAGTGTATTTTGGCATTTTAATCAAAAAAAAAAATTGTTCTAGTAATTAAAGGTTCGAAGAGTTACCTTCCTGGATGGCATCACAGACTTCTTCGGTTGTCACATTTAATGCTTTCAACAGTATTGATAAGTTTTGAGCTTTCTTAGGGTCAATAATTTGAATATATTTGGGAGCGGCCTTAGACGGTTGTTTCTTGGTGCCCTGATCATTATTGTTACTTTCCACTTTGTTATAACCAAAGAGGTCTTCCATCATCTCCTCATTGAACCTGTAAATTCATAATAAATTTCAGAAACAATTTTATATTTTGCAAGATTTCTCTGTAAGTAATACAAACTAAAGCCCTTACTGGAATGAGCCCGTCTTTAATTCATTCCACACCATGGACCGCTCAGGGTTAGCAAGAACTTTGTCCCAAAAGAATGGCTTCAACTTTGCTTTCTGACCACCAGACTCACTAGTTTCCTTATTTCCCTTGTTCGCGGAGATATGACCTTTACCATGTGGTGCCTTTGGCACATTACCTGCTTTTGGAGGATTAGGTGGAGCCGGGCCAATCTTTGGGGGTGGAGGAGCCCTAGGCGCAAGATTGTTTGTAGGAGGAGGTGGAGGAGGAGAGGCAGCAGCAGGTTTTGGGTCTCGACTAGCAGGTTCTGTAGTTTGAGTAGCAGATCCTGTTACTGGAGGAGCAGGTTTTGGGGCTGCAGGAGATTTTGGAGCAGAAATTGGAGCCGGAGGGGGCACTCTTCCAGGAGGGAGTGGCAATTTTGCACAATTGTCCCCAGGTGAAACTTCCGTAGCTGCTGATACTTTTTTTTCCAGCACCTTTTCTTTTGATATAATTTCTTCTGACACTTTTTCTTCTGAAACTTTTTCTTCTGAAACTTTTTCTTCCGGTACTTTTTCTTCTGGTACTAATTCTTCGGTAAGCGAGTTATCTTGGTTGATGGTGTATCTGTTGACATTCGCCGAGCGACCGAATAGTTTTCTACCTGAAGCAGATTTTGAAGCGCCCGAAGGGCGCCCTCTTCCTAGTGGGAGTGGCAATTTTACAGAACTGTTCCCTGGCGGAGCTTCCATAGCTTCTAATTCTAAATCTTTGCCTAATGAGTCTTCAGAAGATTCGTCGCTAAAACTGTTTCCATTAGACAAGGAAGTGAAATCTTTCATTGGAGAACCTGAAAGGTAAGAAAATCAATGTTGGAGATAAAAATACAAGCCAGTTCTATAATAAAGTTACTGTGGCAACAGATACCACGTGAAAAATCGCTTGACCATAAGTTTAGAAAAAGCCTACCAACTCTTAGTCCATCTTTGGGGTGAACTTTCTTTCTCCTACCCTTGAGACAGCAGAAAAAGAAGGATGCCATAAGGGTGAATGCTGCCACTAAACATGCAGAACAACTGCAATATCTGACTCCCTATTGTTGCTCTGCTTTCAGGTGAATAGCCATGTGAATGTGTATAGATGGAGGTCACTTCCTTACAACTATGAAAACGGTTATCTAGATAAAACCTTATTGTAGTGCAACCATAAGTTATCTGCAGTATATGCAAGTGAAAATGTTAACATATATCCTAGGCAAATTCTATAGTTATTCCCTGCAATGAACCCACACTTATTCTGCCTGTAAACATGATGTGTTACGTGTTTAGAAAGGCTTTGCTCTAGTGAAGTACAAAAAAAAACAATCAGTAGTCAGCACAAAGAATAGGGTTATATATGTTCATATTTTACTCGGGGCTTAGAAAAACAACAAGTTTATCTTCTTATCAGCATGCTTCTTTTTTATAAACCCCTCCAAAATGATATCCTTAGGACCGAGAGAATTATCAGTTTAGAAAGATAAATTAGTTTGAAATAAGTAGTTAAATTGCATTTGCACATTATAAAACAGACATTACATGTGACATAATTAAACTTGTGGAAACTAAACCAGACATACCCCGATAATGCCTCAATTTGAAGCATGATGCCTCAATCGGAAGCATGGTCCGAAAAAGGTAAGATGTAAGTACACCTTTCCCTTGTCGTCGTCCAGTTTTACAAAATGATTGTGCAAATACTCAGGCAACCCTCATAAGATTCCAATAATCAAAAAAAATAAAGGATCATCCCTTGCTCCTCAAATTAATACACCACCATATATAGGTTTCATAACATAAACAATGAATGACCTTATTTATTTGTCTTGTTTATCCAGAAGCCAGAAAAATCAACGAAAACAAAACCCTAAATGAGACGTTATGATTTATCTGATCTGGAGGTAACAAAGGAGGAATTTATTGATGAAATATGTTATCGTCGATGTTGAAATGTGATCCAATCGGGAAAATTAAGATCGGATTATCACATTCGCCGTTCAAATTTTGTATATTGAAATGTTTTATACAAATTAGTTGGTGCGTGCGTGTGGAGGGGAGAGAGGGCCAAGTTTAGTTTGGTATTATTTTGTGTAGGTATTATTCATGCCCGCCAAAATTAGCAACTGCAAGTGTAAATTATCTCTTTTTGTTTTTTTTAAAGTAAAAAGTGTTTTAAATTAATATAACTATTTCATTACGTATAAATTAATTTATTGTCTTTGGCAAAAAAATAAAAATAAATTATTATCTCAAGTAACCATAATTTAGAAGTATAAAAAATGTTATGAAATACCTAAACATTAAACTTTGGAGGTTGCATTCTCAGCTGAAAACAAGTTGATGCCTATTGTTGGCTACTCTGGTCTTTTCATGTGGCAATTCATGCCACCTGCTGTGGTAGACACATCACAGGACCATGTTATTGAAGTTATATGTTCTGTCTGAAGTTAGGAACTTCAATTGAATCTGTAAATTGTTAACATCTAGTGACTAATTTTAGTGATTGGATGTGTGGGAACATAATCAAGGTACGTTTCAAACAGTGTTTATGTATATGATTCAGAGGTCTTCCTCTTTATATGTGACAGGGCCCTTTTATGTAAATGACAGCCCTCCAAAAAGTACTTTGGATATGGAACATTAATAATATAAGTGTATAAGCGACATATATGGCTGCCTGCAAATGAATTTGAATCATATTACATTCACTATCCCATATAGAGAGGGAGATAAATAAACAAGCGTATCGCTGAAAAGTATAAGAAGCAGCATTACAATTTGAAGAAGGATTGAAGTATTAAATGCTTTAGAGAAACAATGCCACCAGCATGAGTATGGCAAATGAAATAGATGAAGTAGCCCTTCCTTGAGCAGCTTCAACTGGAGGAGGCAGGGTAGAAAGTGCGTTGGATGGATTGTAGCTTTGTGGAGATCCGGTTAGAGGAAAACTAGGCACTGTTATAGGACCTGCGGTAGCTGGTGGCTGAGACGATGGCATTTCAGTAGGTGATGGGAATGCAGCAGGCGAGATTTGGGGATCAGATGGTAAAGTTGTAGTGTTTGGGGACTGAGCAGGTGACAAGGCTGAAGCTCCAAGAGTTACAATCTCAACCTTCATTCCTAGGCTGCAGTGTCCACCAACTCCACAAATGAAGTAACGGCTCCCTGGAGCAGTGAGAGTAATAGGTGTGGCACCACTTGGATACACCTGAATTGGATTACTGTTCTGGCATGTATCATAGTCTTCCTTTGAAACTTCAAGTAAGTTGTGATTTGGCGTGTACTGAAAAACTGAAGTAAAAATACCTTGTTATGTATCATTGGATCATATTTAGTAGAGAGTTATCTTCTCATTAGGCATGTAAACGAGTCAAGCTAGTTAAGCTATCCGTGAGTTACTCAAACTCAACTTGGCAATATTTGACCAAACACAATAATGTTTAGAGAGAGTGGGTTACTTGAGAGGGCTACAGCGCCTCAAGTCAAACATAATATTTAGCACAATATGTATACTTACCAAGACTGTCTCCAACTGCAAATGCTTGAGATGATGACCATGCTTTTAGGTTGGTGGCTATATCCCACCCTCCAGTTGGACCTCCTACCGTAAAAGTAGTTGTTGCGATGGCTGAGTTGATGATCATGGCTACTGTGGCCAAGCACATTAGTGTTCTCAACATTGACATATCTGATTGAGAAGGAGCTCTAACAATGAACTTGAGAGTTTGTTTTTAGGAAAGAGATGGGTATGTTATGAGTTGACAAAGCTGGACTATTTAAGTACAAACTCAGCAGAACATAAGTATTAAACAAATCTCTAAATGAAAATACTTTTTAGTTATTAGATTAGATATGTGTTTTTCAGGAATTTATATTCACTAGATTACGTACATTATTTGTTGTCAGGTTGGAAAGCTAAAAGAGTGAAATTTAAAATTTGGGAATTGAAACTGGAGTGGTTGAAGTTGATTATGGTGTGGTTATGCAAGGAAGAAAACCGACCATTTAGGGTGAGTTAACCTAAACCAAATGAGAATTGTTAGGTTGGTTTTATGCATTCCGGACCTGGGCAGGTAGCTAATATGTGAATGCTACAGCCTGCAATACTCAACAAACACCAGCCAATACCCGAAATGCTGTGATCTGTGAATTATTTTTCTCAAATAACACAAAATAAAAGTGACATTCATAGCATTACACATATTCTGCGCTTAAGATTTGTTATCCGCACCATGGACATGCGTTTATATTAAAGAAAAAAATCGCATAGATGTCACTCTTGCATTACTTGTGACATCCACAATCCATTAGTCTGCAATGTACACGGACTATTTCTTTACCTGTAGCGCATACAGAAGGTGATGATGTGTGTTTAATTTGAGTCATTTTCCGATATTAGAATACCTTGATCTCAATGTGTTATATTTAGACGACTTGTTTCCACTGGCGGAACAAGGATTTCAACACAACTGGGGTTTAAATGAAATAACGTCAATATTTTTATGATAGCCAGGGGCTTAATAAAATCTGTTAACTGATTTTTAACTAAAAATTGGGATTTAGAGAAAATTCTCTATTAAAATTTCCCGCTCATCCGAGGCTTCAGCTTATGCCCCCTCCCCCTAGTTCTGCCCCTGCTTGTTTATCATTTGCAGTTACAACCGATATAATTCTTAAGGACAAAAAATAGTTCAGATGTGTTCATGCTAGTGAATGTAATGTTGTAACTGGCAATTGTGTTTCTCTAACTGGCAACTGATATATAGTTTTAGTTCAAGCATTTCTGTACGATGTGTGCGCGCCCAACAAGCAGCTTCAAGCTTGACTGCCAGCTTCCTACAATTTTCCAACAATGGTAACTCATTTTTCTAAGTAAAACGGGTCAATAGAAGAATTGCTATAAATGCATGTAAACCAATTCTTCATCTTTGCATTCTCTAAGAGAAATCTCCATGACTTCACTGTTTGTGGAAGGCAATACATCGCAGCATTGCCGTCTAGGTGCCAGCAACTGGATAAACCAAAAAAATAAATAAAGTGTTCTTTACATATTTTCTCTGATACCGCCACAAAATAAATGTAAACTGCAATTAAGAGTGCGAACATTCATCTTCTCAGTTCTCATAGTTTGTGTATTCAACATCCTTTCTTTCCTTTTTTGGCTAGGTTTATTGTACAGTGAAGGTGTCAGTGTGTGCTCAATAACTATTTTAAATAAGCAAAATGTAAAAAATTTAATATAACCTAAAAAGTTAACTTAGTGAGTGTACCTGTTTAACGCTGGGATCGAATTTGTTGGAGTAAACCCTGATCTCTTGAAGATCGAGGGGTGAAGCAGGTATCCGACTGCAATTAGCATGTATTAGCTTCATGGACCTGCTCTGTAATATATTATTTCTATAAACACTCTGTATTTCATCCTTTTCAGAGGACACTTGATCCATGTAGAAAACAACTGCTCTTCGACATCTATCCGACTCATACTCCCTCATGTCAAGATTAAAATTATTGTTTATATGTCTCCCCCTCTTAAACGGCCTGAACGTCCTTTGGGCACGAAGCAAGTAGGGTAAAGGTACATTTCTTGCGTACACCTGAACAGCATATCCCCATGATACTGACACGGTCCATGAAAAATACACGTCATAGCAAACTGTTTGTTGTATGATCCTGTGGGGATCATGTTTTGCAGCTTCATATAGATGTTCCAAGGCCTTTAACGATGATGGCATATATGGAAAGATTGGGTTCACAATATCCAAATGATGTAGTGATATTAAGGGTGCCACGGGATGTGCTGCTAACAAACCAAACACATCTCCCTTCATATCCACCTAACACAAATTTCGAAAACAAAGAAACATTAGATCAGTGAAAAGAAGATAATGTCCAAGATATAACAATTTCAAGAAAGATGACCTTAAATATCACAAATTCAGTAGAGAGGATCCAACATACGAAATGCATTTATCAAGAAATTTTCAAAAGATACGCATGTTAGAGATGTTTATCACCTCATTTTGATGTTACAGAAGTTCCAAATGTATATCATATGTTGTATTTAGGACCAAAATTATGAAATGTAGTATTTTGGGTCAATATTTGTGTTTTGGTAATAAAAAGGGTTTTGCCCTCGAGTGCTTCATTTAGATAGAATCCAAAGATGTAATCATCACCTGATGAAAGCCAGGTTCTTTAGTTAAGGTAACCCCCAGCTCAGCCAAACAAGCAGAGATTCTACCATCGCTTCCATATAGATAAGGATATCGTTCTATACAAGAATCAAAAGTTTTTGCCAGTACTTTAGCGAGAGGATAGCTGATAGCGAATCCGGCACCTCCATAAGCCATATTGAAAGAGAAGAACCTGTTTTGCGTAAAGCTCTCTGAATTACTCCCAATATAGTACCACAATTCGTGATCATACTTGGACAGTACTTTTACAAGATTTTCAGGAAAAAATACAGTGTCATCGTCTGCAAACACAAACCACCTGACATTTGTATGATTAAGGGCAACCGTCTCTGACACGACACGTGCCACACGTATAGCAGACCGGAGTCCTCCTCTATACGTGTAAAGGAATCTAGAAGTATCTGCAGACATGCATAAAGGAGGGAGCAAATCATCTTGGTCATCTTGATCTGATGACGTTCTGTTGTAATCAAGAAATACACAGCCTCGCATTTGCTTTGGTTTCCACCAAAGGCGAACAAATTCTTTTCGGGAATTCCATGAGACCTTATTGGATGCAATTCCAAAAACAATATGATCAAGAGAGGTTGCAGAAGAAATGTCCTCTAAAGGAGAAATGTCCTGTAAATTCAAGTGGTAGTGAGGGAGCTTTGAATTTGTTTTCGAGACAAGGATAAATGAAACAGTGAGGTAAATAATTAAGATGGTGGATGATATGAAGATTATAATTTTAGGGCTATGGGACTTGGTGAATTCCTGGAGAAAATGCATATTTCCAGGAGTGAACACGGCTTAACAGATAAAGAAACATAACAGAGATTGAAATGGCTAAGAACTGGTCTAAAATGGTCTTCTTCTTTTTAGCTAATCAATTTAGTACAAAGATTTGTCAAGGACACCGCAACTCTAGCGTAGACCATGTTGAAAAAATAACATGTTAATATGCGAGTTTACAAACCATAGATGGGATTAGTAACATATTGTCCCTCTTTTATGTGATAATATTATGTTCATGAGCTGACATATGGAACTTTTAGCAATTACTGAAAATTTATAAACTGTTACAAATAAACTGTTGATTATAGTAACATAAATATGCAAAGTTCATAGAGTTCATTAACTCACAACAAAAACGAATACAATTCTTACAAAAAAAAAAAAAAAAGTGGGAGATTGGGTCAGTTTCTGGTCGACTCCTCCCCAACCCCCATCCCCGGGAAAGAGTGCTTAAAGCAAGGTATAAAAAGATTTCCACTTCCCCCAGCATATCGAAGAGGTTCGGGTGTGTTAAAGAAAAGTCCTTTATATCCATCACCAACTTGTTTTTCAATTATTTTTATAAAATCCCCGATTCTCAGACCTGTTCGAAGCAGGGACTGGTCAGGCTAGGCAACGATGATGGTAATCCCTTTAATCAACCAACCTTTTTAACAAAGTTGCCTTCAAATGTTACAAACTGGACAGGTTGAAAATTGTAAGCTCGTCCATGTCTTCTCCCTGTTTATTTTCTGACATTAACTCAATTATATTTGTCGGTGAAAATCACACATTAAAGTCTTGTTTGTTTTCATAATTATTACTTATCCAGAAAGAAAGCTACAATTTCTTAACGAAAACCACAAGACAACAATCACCTGAAAATACTTTGAAATAACAAAAAAAAAACACAAGAAAATTATCACCTGAAGATACCCAGCAAAAGGCTGCTTGGTATTGTCACTTTAACACAAAATTTGAAGCATGCCTTTAAACATAGCAAGAAAAAAAACAGTGTACTCAAGTCTAATGAAACAAACTATCCAGATATTTTGGCAAGTTTTCCCATTGCCAAAGACAATAAAGAGCAGACTGTCTTAATATCCTCCTTTAAGATCATTAACCACATCATAGGGAATAGGTGTGACAGTCTCCAATGTTGCCCCTTCTACCATGAAACCAGGTTTTGGCCCTTCAGGCTGCCTCTTGGTACTGATAACTTCACCTCTGGCTTTGGCCTCGGCCTTCAGCTGGTCATTCTTCCTTTTTCGTAGTTTCACTTCTTCTGTGCAGCGTGAAGGCATCACATGCTCAATTCGCACATGGATCCTCTTCCTAATTATCCTATTACCCACCTGCATTTTTCGCAACCATGTAGTTTTTAAAAACAGTCTAATAAACAATCAATCCAGAAAACACTGGGAATATAAACTAAAAGCGTGCTAAATATTCTAGAGTGCAACTACAAAAGTCAGCAAGTGGATAATTCAACAATGACGACTTTTGTAGACTACAACTGTCTTTCTGAAACACAACGGGGTTAAACATAGTAGTATTGACATGTTATTACTAGAACAATAGCACACAAGGCAATTCAGAAACATCGTGCATTTTACAAACTATATTAAAAATGTACCTCAAAGACACTTAGTGTGAGGTAAAGGAGAGAATGTGTGTCTACAGATATATTTTAAACAAAGGCATGAGAAAAGGGACACCACAACCAAAGTAACTTCACCATGATAGAATGCAATACAAGATATTCTAACTCTAATCAATATGCCTGTGAAAAAATGTTCATCATACAAATCCATAGTTTCATCTCTGTTAATTAGTAAGACATCTGAAGATTCAAATCAGGGACTTCTCTAACAACACTACATAAGCTTCCAGATAAACTATATTATCAGCACATTCTAATCAGGGATTTCTCTAACAGTACATGAGCTTCTAGATAAACTATATTATCAGCACATTCTAAACTCTCTATAACTATTAAATCAGAAACAAATTATAATGACACAAATGCATTTCAGTTGTCCTCGTAAATAACTCCAATCAATCGTAATCCGAAGAAAACTTTCAAAACATCAAATATCAACTAGCACTTAGCAATACACACAACTCGTATAACATTCTAAAAGGCAAACAACTGTATCAAATAAATCTCAAATAGTATTCTCCAGACATTTTTCAGCAATATACACACACTTCTTACACACTAAACTAAAACATAACCTGTTTCGACAGATCCAACTAAACATAAAAATTTGAACTAGATACACTTTAAAAACGCGTTTAAACTATATAATCGCAACAAAATCAACCTACATTCACAAAAACACTCGATTGTCCTTCTGAATCACTTAAATAAACCGTAAAAACAAGCAATATAACATAATTAGCAAACACTGTGAGATTCACTTCACTAAACACACA
Source organism: Apium graveolens (assembly GCF_009905375.1). Lineage (NCBI taxonomy): Eukaryota > Viridiplantae > Streptophyta > Magnoliopsida > Apiales > Apiaceae > Apium > Apium graveolens. The sequence goes on along the minus strand of NC_133650.1, from coordinate 272,382,038 downwards.
TACACACAGAACATGAATCAACAATCAGAATAAGTTGAAATATCAACCACATTTTAATGAATAAACACAATAATTAACCTGCTTGTTGATTTCAACACCGATGGCGCGCTTGGTGACGTTCCAGACCTGACCGGTACGGCCGTGGTAGAATTTGTGAGGCATGCCTTTGTGAATAGCGCCGTTAACTTTGATATCAACATAATCGCCGATATGATAAGTTCTGAGGTACGTTGAGAGATGAATTGTTCCTTTCTTTCTGAATGCTCTCGAGAATGAATCTCGTGTCCTCGATCGTAATCCATGTCCCGCCGGCATTTTCGCTGTACAAAATGTTTGTCGACGAGAGGGGAGAGTGGAGAATAGAAACCCTAACTGGATCTTTTTGGGGTTTTATTGTTTGGGTTTTGTGTCATTGGGCTTGGCTTGCCCTGTTTTTCTGGACTCGCAAACGCTTGGGATTCGGTAGTTTTTGGTCTCTGCTTAACCTTTTTTGGTAATCAAATTTTATTATTTTCTATATTTTTTAATATTTGACGCTTTAATTTTTAACACATATTTTTAAGTTTTTTAATTGTGTAGCCATAATTAATTTTTTTAGTTTTTTTTAATAAAATTATATAAACAAAAATTTAATTCACAACAAAAATCAAAGATATTAAATTTTAGTTATTCGGTCAAAACACCTAATTATGTATATCAAATGTCAAAACGTCAAATAATAAAAAATATAGGAAGTGTTTAATTAATATATTTTTAGGATTTTAAAAAAAAATCTTTAGAACTATTTTAAAAACAAAAAATATTATTTTATTATTATTTAAAATTTATTTTTATGGATCTAACTATTTTATATAAATGTATATCCTGGTATACCGCATAGAAAACCTATTTTAACGGGTTTAATTTAATTCATTTAAAAGATAGTATTTAATATTTATAATAAAAATAATATATGTGTTAAAAGTAAATCGTGCGCATACACCTCCTATTTTAACTTTTAATATATACTACCTCGAAACCCGTGCGATACACGGATCGCACATATTTTTAATTTTTAATAATTATATTTTATTTTTATTGGTCGAATTGTATTTTTATTTTAGTTTTGTGTTAATTTGAATCGATTGTATAATATATTTTTTGTATCCTGGATAAATAAAATATATTATTTTGTTTATCCAGCTTCATTTGTATAATTTTTTTAGGAGCACTGATAGTATTATTATTTTATCTTAACGCGATTCACATGACATATCAACTAAAACTTAATAATTATATTTAGTTTGCTTATTAATTTAGCCCGAAATAACAAATTAGAATAATATAAAACTCAATATGAATTAAAATATATATTGGTAGAAGAAGTTGAATTTAATATAAATTATAATGATATAGAGTTCGATATAAAATAGAATTGAAATTGGTAAAATAATAGAGAAGTTGACTTCAATATCAATTAGAATTAGTATTGATAGATAAAATTGAAATTGGTAAAGTAATAGAGCAAGTTGACTTCAATATCAATTAAAATTAGAATTGATCGACCCAATAATTAGAATTGAAATAATTAAGTAAGAATAATTAAATAATTTCACCAAATAGCGACCGACTAACAAACTTTTAATGTTTTGTCTATTATAATATAGTATAGATAGATTGTTTATCTTTTTCTTTTTAAATGTCTCGTCTAATTGTTAATATTTTCTAAAATAGTATATATTCCTTAACTAATCTCTTCTATATATGTGGTTTGTAAGACTCGGACTTGTGTTATTTCATTTAACTATACAACCTCTTATCACTACACCATATGTTTTTTATCATAAACGTAATATATAAGTGTGTTAAATGAATATTTTATTTAACTTTAAAGATACTTACTTGAATTCCGGAAAAAAATAGTTAGTTGAATATTTGTACAGTTAATTTTAAAAAATTGAATTTCATATATAAAATTAGGTATAGTATATAAATGGATTATTATCTTATTTATTAATCATTTTTTAGTTTGAAAACCTATCTCATATACTTTTAACATATTTTTTATTATAAAAAAGTAATTAAAATGTACATATATAATTTATTTTTAAAAAAATATTGAAAATATAATCGCTTATATATAAATAATCTATATTGTTATTACATATTTGGATAAGTTCGAATTATAATGAGTCAATGTATTTTAGAACTTGACCCATTGTTCAAAAAATACTCGATATTTAACTACATAACTTGGCCGAAAAACATCGTCACATTATACATTTAGTAAATTTAAATTACAAGTTCGGCGAGAATATCTTACCAATAATGTGAAATTTGTTAATATAAATTAATGTGTTTGAGGTCTTTATAGAACCAAGTCAATTGATTATTTATATTAAAATTACTAACTTCACTCGTAACGCATTATTATTTTTGGGATTTGTCCCAATTTTAAGAATATTTAAAATTTGAAATGAGATCTCACTAGATTTGTTAAAATTACGATGATATATTAAATCAATTTATTTTTTATTTTTCACTTTAAAAAAACTAATTTTTTAAAAAGAATTATTTTAGATCAACAATATTCACTGATTAAAATAATATTGTACAAATATTTTGAATTATTTTAATATTTCGAATTATTCAAATAAAAGTTATATTTATATTATATTGTAGCATTTGATTCAATGTATTTTATATTATTAAAGGAAAAACATATATTGTTCAATAATTTAAAAGAATCAACCAGTTCAACTGATATTTATAAAACTTTATCGAACTGAAATTTTTTAATTTTAGAAGATTAGTATAAAATGTTATCAAATTAATTTATGAAGAAATATTAGAATCGTAATGAAAGAAACTTAAAAATGGTTTAAATAACGATGTTCATACAATTTTTATTTCGAATTCTTAAAAAAATCATGAATATCAAAAATAAGTCTTAAAAATATGCGAATAACAAAATAAATTTATTAAGTAGGTAAATCAATCAAGTTTGTTATTTACCTAGCCTCCTCTACAAAATCAGCCTCCTTTTAACGGGGCTTTCGTCGGTTTATCCGGTGGAAAGCCCCAAATATGTTGATTTGTTTTATTTCTTTTGTTTCTTTCAATAATCTTTCTTTTCAGGGAAGAATTTTTCCCTATTTAGTTTGTTTTTATATCTAATTGTCAGAATTTGGATTTTCTTTCATCTTGAATTAATGCAGAACATATTGGATTTGAGGGTGAAATAATTATCTCTTTTTAAGTTTCATTTTTTCGGATCTGATTTTTTTATTTAGATTTTCAGTTTATTTTCTTTCCTTGGTGAGAGTGTGTTTGTTTATCTCCTTTATTGTGAGTGCGGCATTGATTTAGTGATGAAGGTTTCTACTGGGTTACATTTATGGTCGATAGCTCAAACGCGTTGGGATTGTGATGAAACATGTACATGTAAATATATCTTCTTCAACATATCGCTTGATGGTCTTTGCACGAAGACTTGCATGAAGACCAGCGATTTGATCTATTTTATATTTGTTCGACTCGATCATTTGTGTCGATGCCGTATGACTTTTTATTATTAAATTATATCTATTGTTTTTCAAAAAAGTCTTAAAAATATATAATTCATTTATATGTTACAACCATGATTGATATCCGGTTGCGTAAAAATAGATATGGATTGTTTGTCAGTGATAATGTGAATTACCATATACAAATTATAACAATTTATTTATTACATAATTTTAATTTTTGAATAATAATGATTATACATGTACATAAATCAGATATTTAACATATAAATAATTGAAACCATCACAATTTACTAAAAGATGTAACATACAATAATTTACATGCTAATACACACACATACGTATAACTTAATCTTATTTTGTTAACGGTAGTGTATATAAAATACTAACATTTTCTCATACATACATACGTTGAATTTCAAAAACTAATATTTTTCATTAAAATCAATTTTAATATTAACAGTAATGTAAATTTTACATTATTTTATATTATGATTGCAAGTCATTCTGACTTCAGTTATGCATTTTTTATATTTTTAAATTGAGTAAGTTAATTGTAATTTAGTAGTGAACTCGGTAATAATATAGAGCAGTACATATAGTTTATTTAAATAAAATTCAAGATTTTGGTTAACTCTGTATTCAACATATATGTTGATTTGTAGATTTTCATTTGTAAACATACTAATGGTATTTTACAAATTAAACTTAATCGTTTCGTTTTAAACGTGCACTTACTACTATGTTTATAGTCATTCATTAAATATAAAATAACGGGTAAAAAAAATATAATTTAATAATAGTTGAGGGGATATTCACTCATAAAAGTGATGAACCATTCGAAACTATTAATTTTATAGAGGGGGACATGAAATTTATTGGAGAGAAATTTTATCTCAATTTCTTCAAAATTTGACTCAATAGCCTATATAAAAATATTGTTGGAGTTACTTTACAAACATTATAATTGCATGATTTATAACATAATCTACCAACTTATTTTTTTTATTTTTTTTTTTACTTTCTTAAATTTTATGACCAACCCAAATGTTAATAAATTGGCGCCAAAGATGACTATAATCCAATATGTTTACTTCATGAAAAAATGGTAATTGATCGATTGTTAAAGTACTCTTTTTCGAACTCAAGCTTTATTACTTAATTTTAGTTACTCCAAAATCTAAAATAAGATATGAGAAAATATTTAAGGCCTCGTTGTTTTCTAAAAACACTTTTTAAGCCTTTTATTATTTAAAATTAACGATCCCCGCTAAATAAGTTAACAATTTATCGATAAGAGTAATTTACCAGAGTATATGATCCTTGGTATTCGAGAGATATAAGTTGTTTATGTTGTGCAAAACATGCTTGTATAATAACAATAATAAGTCATTTTGGATTTAGTTGTTTGATAATCAATTTTATATTATGTATTGTATTTCTTGATTAATTTTTCAAAGAGTTTAATACTCCTATTTACATACTCATCTATTTTAGGTGAATATAGAGAGATTTTTAATGTAAATTTAGGGATATTTAATTGAATTAAATGAAATTAAAATATGGAATATTATTAAAGTGAATATAACTCTTAAGGTATTTTTAATGTAAATTTAGGGATATTTAATTGAATTAAATGAAATTAAAATATGGAATATTATTAAAGTGAATATAACTCTTAAGTTATGACTTATGAATTAATATCAATTTGAGATTAAAAATTAAGAAACTTAATATTTAACCATTTAAAATAGTAAATATGTATACGAGATTATTGTTTTTCTTAATTTTTTTATATTTTTCTAAAAAAATATTTTTTTAACCAGTTAGGCTAATTTTTGACCGAATAACTTGATTTTTGACTCATTAATCCGATTTTCCAGATTTTTTTTATCGATTTTCATAAAAAATATTTTTATCTGATTTTCGCTTAATAAGTTCAATTTTCTACCGAACAACGATTTATTGCTGATTAATCCCGATTAATCACTTCCGCTATTAAAAATATACATTTTCACTTTTTATAAACTTAACACACGTTATGTACACTGGTGTGTAGATTTGTCAATGGACTGGAGGTCCGTTCTGATCCGGTCCAATCCGAGCTTTATAGGTAAATATGGATCGTAAAAAAATGAAATCGATCTGATAATAATCCAATCCAATAAGGATTTGATCCATTAAAATATGGATATGGATTTTCACTCATTCGATCGATAAGGACCTGATCTGAACTACTAAAATTATATATTTATAAATTATATATATATATATATATAAATAAAATTTAACTAAATTAATATAAATTACTTTATATGTATAAATATTCTTATTTTTAAGGTTATTATATTTTATTTTCATAGAAACTATTAATTTATCATATTATAATTTGTTGTACACAGCATCGGTCATCATATTTTAATCAGTGAATTATGTGTACAAATTTATTTTCATACACAACAGATTCGCAATTCACGAAATTTCTCTATTTTAGTTTATGAAATTGATATATAAAATTAGTTTTCATATTTTTCTCAAATTACATTATTATATTCTTATTATTTATTTCATAATTATTCTTAACTAAAAAATTTCACATATTTTCACATATTTTTAATTTTCATAATAGCTATGGATACAATATAGTTTTTTGTGTGGGGTTTTATTTTATTACTGGTTTGTTAGATATATTTGATAATGTCATGGCTAATATGATTTATGTTTAGTTTTTTCAGATCTTACTTAACAGGACAAATCAATACTTAACTGGGAATCAGTACTTATACTGGAAGTCAGGACTTAAGGATATCAGTACTTATATTATCAGGAGATAATCATCAGAAGATGGATATCAGAACTTAAGTGTTGAAGGACGTTCAGATAAGGACAATAGCTGATTAAAGGAAAGAAGATCAAGATAAACATAAGAAGAGATATGCATGAAGAAGGAATTCTATGAAGAATAGAATACTTGGAAGAAAAGATATCTGATTGATATATTTTAGGAAGCAGAATTATATTCCATATCAATTAGCGATTATCTTGTAACTGTGTAGTATATAAACACAGACATAGGGTTTACAATATAAGTGTTATCATATTCGAAAAGATTATTCATTGTAACCTTAGCAGCTCTCGTGATATTTGTTCATCACTGAGAGGTAATAGTTCCATACTGTAACACAGTTTATTGTTTCAATAAAGTTTGTTTTCTGTTACTTGAAATATTAAAAGTTCGATTTGATTGTATTTTACACTGTATTCACCCCCTCTACAGTGTGTGTGACCTAACAAGTGGTATCAGAGCTTATCTGTTAACGCACATACAGTTAAAGATCCAAACACAATCATGTCTGACATAGAAACTCCAACTAAGCCTACCAAAACTGAAGAACCTCCAAAGAAACAAATTCAAAGTCGGTATGAAACCATCAGAGTTCCCATACTGAGATCAACCGAATATGCCATATGGAAGGTGAGGATGACCATGTTTCTGGAAGCTACAGATCCAGAATATCTTGATAGAATCAAGGAAGGACCTCACAAACCAACCAAGCTCGTTGTTGCAGTTGCAGGTGAAGCAGCAAAGACCGTACCAAAGGAGAAGAGTGATTATATTGCTGAAGATATCGCATCAATTGCTAAGGATGCTAAGGTACGACACTTACTGCATAGTGCCATTGATAATGTAATATCAAACAGGGTAATTAACTGCAAGACTGCTAAGGAGATATGAAATGCTCTGGAAACAAGGTGTCAGGGAACTGATACAATTAAGAAGAACAGGAAAACAATACTCACTCAAGAGTATGAACACTTTGACTCAAAGGCTAATGAGTCATTGACTGATTTATATGATAGATTTGTCAAACTCTTGAATGATCTGTCACTGGTTAATAAGGAGTATGATCTTGAAGATTCAAACCTTAAATTCCTGTTAGCTCTTCCTGAATGTTGGGATTTGAAGGCAACAACAATAAGAGACAGCTACAGTCTTGATGAAACAACTCTTGATAAAATTTATGGAATGCTCAAGACTCATGAACTTGAGATGGAACAAAGAAGCAAGAGGAAAGGAGGAAATTCAAGGACAGTTACTCTTAAGGCCGAAGAAGAATCCCCCAAGCCAGCTACCTCAAGGAAAGACAAGGGTAAAGCTCTTTTCACAAAGTCTGATACTGAGTCATCAAATTCTGAAAGTGATGACTCAGATTCTGAAAGCTTGCCTGAGACTGATGTTGATGAGGAGATGATGAAGCTGTGTGCTCTTATGGTGAAAGGGATTACAAAGATTGCATACAGGAAGTTCAGGAAGGGAAAGAAGTTTTCCAGGAAAGGCACAAGTTTTGATAAGAAGAATTTCAGAAGATCTGAGGGCAGAGGAGGAAAGTCTGATAGAGGAGATTATACCAATGTCAAATGCTATAACTGTGGTGAGAAAGACCACATATCTCCTGATTGCAAGAATGTAAAGGGTGACAAAGGCAAGGCTCTTGTCACAAAGCAGAAAAGCTGGACAGGCACCTCAGACTCTGAAAGTGAGGAGAACTATGCATTGATGGTAAATGCTGATAAAGAAAGTGCTGAGAGTAGCTCTGAAGCTGCTGAAACAAAGGTACCTCAGACTACTTATGCTTTTCATACTGATGATATTAATGAGTTGAGAAGATATCTTAAAACCATGTTTGTTAGTTATAGAGATCAAACTTTAACATGTGAAAGATTAACTTCTGAAAATCTTGCTTTTAAGAAAAGAAATGATTTCTTAGAAAAAGAGTTAGTTATGTTCCATCAAACTCCAGAAGGATAGATATGATGCTCTTTATGTTAGGGATGAAGTGCTAAAAGTGAATGAATCTCTAAAAACTGAGTTAGAAAAGGAAAGAGAGATAATCAGGACTTGGACTAACTCTGGCAGAACAACTCAAAATTTGCTAAGTAGTGAAAATTGGAAAGAGGGCTTAGATTATGGAGAGGAAAAGAATGATAAAGGAACTGTAGAAATTAAGCCTGTTGTTAAGCAAAAGCCAAAGTTAAAACCTGTTAAGTTTGTAACTGTAAAGTCTGATAATGTGAAATCAGAAGTTAAAGTGGAATTAACTTCTGACAAACTAAAACAGGAAAAGATAGCTGAAGTAAACGTAGGCTTAATGACTAAGAAGTAGCTTAAGCATAAGCTGAAAGATGTTAAGAATGCAAACAAGGTTAAATCACCTAGGAAAAATAGGAATGGAAAGGAAGGTGTGAATAAAAGCAATGATTATAAACCTGTTCCTGATGCTCCTAGGAAAACGTGTCATAACTGTGGAAGTTCTAACCATCTGGCTTCTTTTTACAGGAAGAATAAGAACATAAACTCCTTACCTTCAAAATCAGGAGTTAAGAGTCAGTTTGTTAGATATAAACCACAAAATCCTTGTTTTCATTGTGGTAGTTTATGGCATTCCATTTATACTTGTAAGGAATATCATAGTTTGTACTATGATTATTATCAAATAAAACCTTCTTCGAAGAAAGTTTCCATTGTTCCTTCTAGTGTAAATTCTGATTCAAAGTCTGATAGTGTAAGTTCTGATAAGAAAAATGTTAACATAAACTCTGATGCTAAATCCGCTGCAAATATTAACAAACTTGATAAGGTCAAAGGATCCAAGCAAGTCTGGGTCCTTAAAACTAATAATTAATGGTCTTTGTGATTGCAGGGCAACAGGAAAAATATCCTAGTTCTGGACAGTGGATGTTCAGGACATATGACTGGAAATAAAGCCCTGCTATCAGACTTTGTGGAGAAAGCTGGCCCAAGTGTTTCTTAAGGAGATGGTAACATTGGAAAAATATTGGGATATGGCAATATCAATCTTGGGAATGTCATCATTAAAGAAGTAGCTCTGGTCTCAGGACTTAAACACAATCTGCTGAGTATAAGTCAAATCTGTGACAGAGGTTATCATGTTGATTTCTTTGAAGAACACTGTGAAGTTGTGAGTAAATCTAAAGGCAAGGTTGTTCTGAAAGGATACATGCGTGGTAACATTTATGAAGCTAAGCTTTCAACAAGTACTGATGGTTCTGCAATCTGTCTGATGAGTAGAGCATCAATTGAAGAAAGCTGGAATTGGCACAAGAAACTCTCTCATTTAAATTTCAACAATATAAATGAGCTGATCAAGAAAGATCTTGTGAGAGGACTGCCAAAGTCAGTATTTGCTCCTGATGGCCTTTGTGATTCTTGTCAGAAGGCCAAACAAAGAAAATCTTCATTCAAGAGTAAAACTGAATCATCAATTCTTGAGCCTTATCATCTATTACATGCTGATCTATTTGGTCCAGTAAATGTCATGTCTATTGCAAATAAGAAATATGCATTGGTCATAGTGGATGAGTTCACTAGATACACATGGGTGTATTTCTTGCACACAAAAAGTGAAACTGCATCTATCTTGATTGATCATGTCAAACATCTGGATAAATTGGTCAAAGATTCTGTGAAAACAATAAGGAGCGATAATGACACTGAGTTCAAGAATTTGATAATGGAAGAGTTCTGTAAAAACCATGGAATTAAGCAGGAATTTTCTGCTCCTGGAACTCCACAGCAAAATGGAGTTGTTGAAAGGAAGAATAGAACTCTCATTGAAGCTGCACGTACAATGCTTGAAGAAGCAAAGCTTCCAACCTATTTATGGGCTGAAGCTGTGCAGACTGCTTGTTTTACTCAAAATGCAACACTCATTAACAAGCAAGGAAAAACACCATATGAGATGGTGAAGAAAAAGAAGCCAAATCTGAAGTACTTTCATGTATTTGGATGCAAGTGTTTTGTTCTCAAGACTCATCCTGAACAGCTATCCAAGTTTGATCTAAAAGCTGATGAAGGAATATTTGTTGGATATCCACTTTCCACAAAAGCCTTCAGAGTCTATAATTTGAGAACAAAAGTGGTCATGGAATCTATCAATGTCTTTTTTGATGACAAGAAAATTACTGGTCTTGAAGATTTTATTGACCATGATCAGCTGAGATTTGAAAATGAAGACTCAAATTCTGATACTGAAAATCCTGACAGTCTAAGTCCTGATACTGTAAACTCTGATGGATTAAACTCTGATGTTATTGAAACTGTGGTGACTACGCCAAAGGAAGATGCACCTATGCAGGGGGAACATACTCAAGATCTTACCACATCTCAAGAAGTATCAGAACATACATCTGGCTCTTCAAGTTCTGATTCGTCAAGTTCTGATAAGCCAAGTTCTGATAGTGCTGAAAATCTAAATTCTGAAGAATCCAACTCAGAGAGCATAGTTTCAGGGGGAGCATCAGAAAATGAAAATGAAGACAACATGGATCATGGGGGAGCATCCAGTTCTAGAGAAAACCTTCCATCTGCAAGGAAGTGGACTAAATCACATACACCTGATTTGATAATTGGAAATCCTGATGCAGGTGTCAGAACTAGAACATGTACTTCAAACGAATGTCTTTACAATTCTTTTCTCTCTCAGACTGAGCCAAAGAATGTGGAAGAAGCTCTTCAAGATGCTGATTGGGTGCAAGCAATACAGAAATAGTTAAATGAATTTGAAAGAAACAAAGTCTGGACCCTAGTACCAAGACCAAAGAATAGATCTGTTGTTGGTACAAAGTGGGTATTCAGAAACAAAACTGACAGTGATGGCATAATTACAAGGAATAAGGCAAGGCTGGTTGCAAAAGGATATTCTCAACAGGAGGGAATTGGTTATGATGAAACATTTGCACCAGTTGCTAGATTAGAAGCCATAAGGATATTTTTGGCTTATGTTGCTCACAAGAAGTTTACTGTCTTTCAAATGGATGTGAAAAGTGCTTTTCTCAATGGAGAATTGGAAGAGAAAGTATATGTTGAACAACCTCCAGGCTTTGTAGATTCCAAACATCCAGATTACGTCTACAGGCTTGATAAAGCACTTTATGGACTTAAGCAAGCTCCCAGAGCATGGTATGAGACTTTAGCTCAGTTTCTTCTGGAAAGTGGATTCAACAGAGGGACTATAGACAAAACACTGTTCTACCTCAACCATGGAAAGGACTTACTTTTGGTCCAGATTTATGTTGATGATATCATTTTTGGGTCTACAAATGACAGACTTTGCAAGAAGTTTGCCAAACTGATGCAATCAAGGTATCAGATGAGTATGATGGGGGAACTTAGCTATTTTCTGGGCCTTCAAGTCAAGCAGAATGAAGAAGGCACTTTTATTTGTCAAACTAAGTACACCAGAAACTTGCTGAAGAAATTTGGAATGCAAGATTGTTCAAGTGCATCCACTCCTATGGCCACTGCAATAAAACTGGACAAGGATACTGGTAAATCAGTAGATATTACTGATTACAGAGGTATGATTGGCTCTATACTCTATATAACTGCTAGTAGACCTGATATCATGTATGCTACCTGTCTTTGTGCAAGATTTCAAGCAGATCCAAGAGAACCTCACTTAACAGCTGTAAAAAGAATATTCAAGTATCTTAAGAGAACAGTTGATCTGAGATTGTGGTATCCTAGAGAATCAGATTTTAAACTAATAGGTTACTCAGATGCAGATTTTGTAGGTTGCAAAATTGACAGGAAAAGCACAAGTGGAAGCTGCCAATTTCTTGGAGGCAGATTGGTTTCTTGGTTTAGCAAGAAACAAAAGTCAATTTCCACATCAACTGCAGAAGCATAATATATTGCTGCAGGAAGCTGTTGTGCACAGATTCTTTGGATGAAAAATCAGTTACTGGATTATGGGTTAACATATTTCAAAATCCCTATTTACTGTGATAATCAAAGTGCTATTGTTATGACAGGTAATCCAGTTCAACACTCTATGACAAAGCACATCAGCATCAGGTACCACTTCATAAGGGAACATGTGGATGAAGGTACAGTGGAATTGCACTTTGTTCTAACAGATCAACAACTAGCCGATATCTTCACAAAACCATTGTGTGAAGCCACTTTTACAAGATTGGTAAATGAACTTGGAATGGTTTCAGGTTCTTTCTCTAAATCTGCTTAGTTTTGTTCTGTTATATCAGAGTTTATGATCAGTATTTACAGAATTTAATCTCTTTGTGTATTCTGTGCTTAATTGACAAATGTGTTTAAGTACTGACTGTTGTCCGAAATATGTTTCTAAACTCTGATAAGTGATATGTCTGTTTAAGTAACTATTCAATCCTATGAGGATAACTGTGCTAGATGCTGAACCAGTAGTTTTCAATAAACAAGGGATCCCATGTAAGAAGTAATTATTTCTGTGGAAATCTATTGACACAAGCAAATTCTGATAATTGAGCTTAGTTGAGTTTACTTTATCGATCTTATTACTAAGTCACAAACTAGAATAATGCTACTCATCTGTTAAGTTCTGATGCTAGTAAATCTGTTGAATGTACTAAGTGCTGATAAACCTTACTTATCAAAAGAAAAAGCAAAAGAATCAAGGATTAAAAATCAGGTACTGCTGGTATTAAGTAGTATGCATCAAAAAAGCAAATAAAATATTTTCTTGGTGACTTTTCACACTCTATGATTACTGGAGAAATACTCTGATAATAGCATAAATTCTGATGAGCAGTTGTGACTCACTTACACTGAGAAGCCACTGTAAAATGGAATTCAAAGAGATGCATAAAATTAGGACACAATGGTTGAGGTGGACTCATGCATGAACTAATTCAACAGTAGGTTTCAGAATAATGACAGTTTTTTAGCAAAGTTTTAGTTATGCCTTATTTCTAAGATGTACTGAAGTGAATCGGACTTTACTCCTTGTCTGATATTTAGCTTAATGAACACACTAAACACTCCATATGAATGATGAAAATCACTGTGGTGATCTATGTTATTTTAGATGAACAGTTATTGTGTCAGATTGCACAAATTCTGAGGACAAGTTCTGATTGCATGTTCTGATGATTAAATTCTGAAGAATATAAATCAGAATTTGTGTGAGGACTTACTAAGATAGGCATTCATTTTTTGAGTTAAGAAATTATGTTCTGATGACCGTTAAGTTCTGATATAAGTCTAAGTTCTGATATTAAATTCTGATTCTTTACTTGACTTATTTGTGGATAAAATTTAAAAACAGTCTCAGTTTACACCTGATATGTTGAAGTGGAAGATTAACAGTCACTATATTTAGGGATAGTGGTACTCGTACATGAACAGTCAACTTTTACTTGCTTCTTATGCGCATTAAAACCATGTTTTCTCTTTCCAATGAATGTTTTTCTTTTTCCAAGTCTGGGGAGACGAGGTAGAATTAATTTTACCTGTCAACATTAAATTTCTTTGTGTCTCCTGGCATTCTCTTGCCTATATAAGCAACCACTCCACAACAGCCTTCCCATCAAATCTTTTCTCACAAACTTACCTTCATACTTTTTCTATCAAAAACACCACAGTCAGATACAACATATTTTTGAACTACGAAACCTTCAATATGGAGCTAAGATGTGCCGATTGGCAGCAGGAATGACACGTCACTGCCATTCCTGATGAAATATGGGACTCTGTGCCCCAGGAGGTACTCACCCACCTCCTGTTCTTCTATATGGATTACCATCGCCATCTGGAGCGATTGGAGGAGGAAAGGCTGGAAGCTCTCCGCCAGCAAGAGCGAATCATTCGACTCGCCATTCTGTTTGTCGAGAGTAGGAAGAAGAAATGATTTATTTTCTTCTTCCTGTTTTTCTTCATCATCAGCCTTGCCCTGCTTCTTGAGCTAGGACTAAGGTTGTTGATGTTAGGTTTAGCAGCTTAGGGAAATCTTGTATACATTCTGATGTAATTTCAATTTTATGAATGTATTCTCTTGATATATTAATGAAATTTGTTTTTGTTTCAAGATTTTGTCTCTAAGATATTTTGTAGTGCATTGATAAATCCTGATAAATATTCATATTCCGATGACCATATAAATTCTGTTTTAATTTAAGTTCTGATTTACTTTATCAGTACTTACTCATCTGATTTATTTTGGTCATTTTCACTTGATTTATTTTCAGAATATTAATGTTGCAGTGAAAAATAATTTAGTGGGAACGATTTCAATTTTTAATTAAAACTGTTTCACCTTGATTAATGAAATATCTGGGTAAGTGGAACGGATTCTCCTCGAAAAACGGCAAGTGGTATAGTAATGATTACTGTTTTCTCGTGCCCAGTAACTATCCGTTATTACTGCATGTCTGACAGGTGTCCAACGGTTACATTTTTTTTAAAGAGAGTATAAGTAAGACAGAGAGAATATTTTTTAATCTTTTATTTCCTTTCATACTTTTTCTCTCCTTGCTTTTATTCTCTTTCTTCTTCTCACGTTGGTTTTTCATACAGACATTTTCTCAAACACCTAACAGGCACTCTTAAATCTCAAATTTTCACACGACACCTAAGAATTTAATCATTGATGGAGCTAAGTTTGTTTCAAATAACTATGCTGCAATTCTTGATCATGCTGAAGCTCCATCTGAATTGTATTTTGTGCAAGATCTTCTAGCACACAGTGAGATTGGGTATGCATTGACCCAGCCTTCAGTCTTTTCAAGCCAACAAGTTCTGATATTTTGGCGGACTGGGCACTTTGATAATGGTGGTACACATGGCACTCCCAGTATTGTTTTCGAAGTGGGTGATTCTTCATATGCAGTCACTCCTGGTACAATACGCAAGGCTCTACATCTCCCAGAAGGATGTCCTTTTTCAATTCCAGAGGAATCAACTCTTCAGGAGTTAATGGCCAATTTGGGGTATGAACAGAGTTTGGCAAAGCTTGGGCAGTTGAAACGGGCTCATATCAGAAGAGAATGGAGCTTCTTCTTCGACTGCATCACTAAAGCTTTTGGGAACAAGTGTTCGAATTTTGATGATATTCCTATTATGAGTCAGCACATCGGGTATGCTATTATAAACCAAACTCATTTTGATTTTGCAACTGCTATAATTGGTTTTATTGGGGATAGGATGACAGAGGATAGGAATGTTGTTTACTTTGCTAGATTCTATCAACTTATATATACGTTTTGTACTGATGAACCTCAATTAGTCAGTTCCTCAACTCCACCTTTTAAGGTTGCAAAACGTTACTTTAATGACCTGATAAATGCTGACACTAAGAAATCAGTGGTTAGACCTTTACAGATTCCTCAGTCTGTAAAACAGATCTTAGTAAATGCTGATCCTGATACTTATAAATCTGTTTATTCTCATGTCCGACCAACAACAACCATCCAAACACCACAACAACCATCAGCACCTACCACTCATTCTACTCAACCAATCCTCAGACAATATATCAAATCCTATCTCTCCACTTCACAGACCGTTTAACCCTCATCCTCAGCACCTACTGTGAAGCTTTCATCTTCCAAACCTAAGAGGACAAAGACTGTTCCTCAAACACCTCAAAAGAAAAGGAAGATTGATTTGAGAGATGAATCTGATACTGAGGAACGGGTTCCTTCTTCAGAACCTGTTGTTAAACAAGCTGAGAAAGTGACTTCTCAGAAGGATTCTGGAATTGGGGGATCTAGGCTTCTCAAGAGGCTTAAAAGAATGACAGTTCCTGAAACTCCCAAGGAATCCAAATCTACAAAGAGATACAAGAAACAGAGGGCAAAAAGACCTGTTTCAGATGATGAAGTAGTAGCAACTCAGGAAGGGGATCAGGAATCTCTAATCTCACAGGAAAAGGAATTTGTTAAAGTCACTTCTTCTTCATCAACTCCATCTCAGGAAGCTGTTTCTGAAAAGGTCAACACACCATCTGTATCTCCTGTTGATCCAGGCACAAGTACTGATATTGATGTTCAAAACTTGGTTGTGCCTGAAGTAATTTTCTTAGAAGCTCCAACAGCAACTAATCCTTCAACATCACCTGTTACTGATGTTGTTCAAACTCCAGAGTTATCTACTACACCTTCTCTGCATCTAGATGCTGATGATCAGAATTTAGGTGAGCATCAGGATATGGCTGTTGATCAGAACTTAGAAACAGGTCAGCAATTAGAGGATGCTGAAGCCTCCATTGCTACTCACACTGTTGTTTTATCAGAAGATACTGATTTTGTAAGTTCTGATGCTGCAAATGCTGGAGATACTGGTGATGCTGCTCTAAATGCAGATGCTGATGCATCAGATCCTTCAGGACATGCTCCTCAACAAACTATTCTTAAGTCTGAACTTGTTAAGAAGTTTGTTACCAGAGAAGCACTAGTGCCTTGGAGTGAAATCCTGCAGGACAGGAGTGGACTAAGGAATGGAACTCAGTTTCCTGTGTTCCAAATGAAAAGCATCTTGCTGAGCACTTGACTAAAGCTGATGAACTGTTAAATTCTGATGATTTCAAAACCCAGCTTAGAGTCACTGCATTGAGTACTAAACATCTACAAGGTCTTCATTCAACTACTCATGCTGAGCTACACAAGATTCAGGAAGAATTCATCAAACAGGAACAAGTTTAAAAGATTGATAAGAAAAAGTTCTTCCAACCTACCTTTGACAGGATTGCTTATATTGAGAAGACTCAAGAGAAACAACAAGCTCAGATTAATGATATTCGGACAAATCAAGCTTCTCAGCAATCTCAACTTACTGAAATCCAAGCCTCAATGGAATTGCTTGTCTCTCTTCTACTTCCTGCTGATGCCAAAAAGGGGGAGACAGTAATTAAGTCCAAATGCAAGACTGACAAGACACTGAAAGGGAAGGCTAATGAAAAGGATGATCAAGGAAGCTCTGGAATGGGTAGAGGTCATAGTCAAGGTAGAGGTTTCACATCAAGAAAAGCTGAAATCACAAGTCACATGACAAGTTCTGATACTGGGAAAAGAATAAGTTCTGCTACTGGTAAAAGGATAAGTTCTGATGAACTTTTAGATCTTGATGAAGAAATGTCAAGACAGTTATTTCTTCAGGAAAATCCAGGAATGGACTTGGAGAGTTTAATGGAAGAAGAAGCCAGACTTAAATCAGAGAAAGTCACATCTAAATCTGAAGCTTCTGGTAAAAAACCACTTTCAAAACTCAAAGGCATTGTGATCAAAGAAAGGACATGTACTGAAGCAACATTGGCTAAATCACAACCGCAGATAGATCCAAGATCCAATGGTAAAGAAAAGGTTGGTGAACCTATCAAGGTTTATGTGCCTCCTGAGAATGAAGAAATCACTGATGAAAAGGATGATCTTGCTCTGACTTCAAGAAAAGTTCTTAAAACAACCTCTGACATGACTCAAGTTGTTAAGAGTCAAGAAACTGTAAGTTTAGATATTCAAAAGAAGCAAGTAACCTCTGACACAACTCAAGTTAACTTGATATCAGAAGATAGACCAAAGACACTCCTACCATGATTCACTAAAGCAAAACAAACTCAATCTTTGAAGACTGCTGCAAGTGGTTTTGAAGGTAGAGTAGTTACTGGAAAGGAAGCAAGAGATAAAACTGGATTGGGAAGTGCTGATGAAAGAAGAATACATAACACTACCAATAATCTAACTTTCTTGAGTGAACCAGGTATTGGAGCAACTCCTGAGAGATTGAATCAAGTGGAATCTGTACAAATGGTTTACCATACCTACTTGAAAGAATACATCTTGTTGTACTTCATGACAGATGGTGGAGTTTATCATATAAGGCAAAATGCCATTCCATTGAAGTATTTTGAAGAATTGGAGCATTTACTATTCTTACTTCAAGTGGATGACAGATTGACAGGAACTGCTGCAAACTATTTGAAGGATCAGATTCAGAGACAGAAAATGCTTTATTCTGTTAAGTATGACAGCACATATGTTCCAAAGTACAGAGATCACAAGGGTGATATAGTTGAAATGAAGCCCAATTCTGCTCAAATTATAACTACCTTTCTAGGGTACATGGCTGTGTAATTCAATCTTGAGTCTGATAAAGCTTATCTGATCAGACTGGATCAGGATATAAGAAAAGCAAAGATTAATGATCTCAGGGCTGCAATCTTTCAAATTGGTGAAGATAATGCAGAGCTTAAAGATGCTAAAAGGAGAATGATTGATGAACTTAGATATGCTGAGAGATGTTTGTTGAAGAACTATCTCAGAACAACTCCTGACATCAGAGAGATCAGAAGATGAAGCCAAGTCAAAGATCTACAACTGCTTAAATTCTGATGTTTGTACAGACTGAAGTTGTTATCAGAAATTAAAGATTGGTAAAGCTTTAAGGACTGTAAGTTGTAGTTATCTAGTCTAATTCTCATGTATTTGTATTTAATGTTTTTGACATCATCAAATATCTGTTAAACTTGTATATTTTGCTAATTTACAAATTGGGGGAGATAGTTATATATATTTGATAATGTCATGGCTAATATGATTTATGTTTAGTTTTTTCAGATCTTACTTAACAGGACAAATCAGTACTTAACTGGGAATCAGTACTTATACTGGAAGTCAGGACTTAAGGATATCAGTACTTATATTATCAGGAGATAATCATCAGAAGATGGATATCAGAACTTAAGTGCTGAAGGACGTTCAGATAAGGACAGTAGCTGATTAAAGGAAAGAAGATCAAGATAAACATAAGAAGAGATATACATGAAGAAGGAATTCTATGAAGAATAGAATACTTGGAAGAAAAGATATCTGATTGATATATTTTAGGAAGCAGAATTATATTCCATATCAATTAGCGATTATCTTGTAACTGTGTAGTATATAAACACAGACATAGGGTTTACACTATAAGTGTTATCAGATTCGAGAAGATTATTCATTGTAACCTTAACAGCTCTCGTGATATTTGTTCATCACTGAGAGGTAACAGTTTCATACTGTAACAGAGTTTATTGTTTCAATAAAGTTTGTTTTCTGTTACTTGAAATATTAAAAGTTCGATTTGATTGTATTTTACACTGTATTCACCCCCTCTATAGTGTGTGTGACCTAACATGGTTGGTATTAAATTAATACTAGTATATAATTCGTGAGATGCACAATCATTTTTATCATTATATATTATAAATTTTAATTTTAATAATATGTTACTTGTAGGATTCGATCTTATATCAGTTTAATAATAATTTTAAAATTATATCTAACGGTTCTCATCAATTTGATCTGATGTCTCTGGATTGGTGACCAAGGACCAACAACCTAACTTTTAAGGTTTCTTTTTTAATATAATTGTATAGATTTTCTATATTTTAATTTATGAAGTTGATATATAAAATTAGTTTTCATATTTTTCTCATATTAAATTATTATATTCTTATTATTTATTTCATAATTATTTTAAACTAAAAAAATTTCACATATTTTCAAATATTTTTAATTTTCACTGGATATAATAAAAAGAATGCCCAAAATACACCATTTTCCACCTTCAACTGCCCAAAATGTCCAGATGCGCGCGAACTGCCCAAAATACCCACGATATACGCATTTAAGGGATGCGTATTCAACCATTTAAATTTTAACAAAGAATACGCATGTTGAACATGCGTATTCACTTTTAATTTTACAAAGAAAAAATACGCATGTTCAACATGCATATTCAAAAAAAACAAAAAGTGAATACGCATGTTGACATGCGTATATTTTGTTAAAATTTTAAAAACTAAATTCGCATCCCCCACATGCGTATTCAGTGGGTAAAAAAGGCTGAACATCTCGCGAATAGGTATTTCAAGCAGATTTTTCAAAATGGTGGGTATTTTGGTGCAAGACCCGATATAATATAGTTTTTTTTTGTGTAGGTTTATTTTATAATTGAATGATATTAAATTAATACTATTATATAACCCGTGAGATGCGCAGTCGTTTATATCATTATATATTATAAATTATAATTTTAATAATATATTATTTGTAGGATTCAATCTTATATCACTTGAATAATAATTATTAAAATTATATTTAACAGTTTTCATTAATTTGATCTGACGGCTCGAGATTGTTGACCAAACACCAACAACCAAATTTTTAATATTTCATTTTTAATATAATAATATTTTTAATATTTCATTTTTAATATAATAGTATTTTTAATATTTTATTTTTAATATAATAATATAGATTATCATCTCAAAAAAATTAAATGAATATGAAGATCCGATCTCATATTCCAAAATCCTAATAATTTTGGATAAAAATTATGTTATTAAAAATTCCAAAGCAAACCGATCCCCTAAATTTAATTGAACAGGGATAAATTTAGTGAAATCGGATCTAAATCCGGCCCGTAGTGCAATCAACTCTGAAAAATACATCGTCCGTGAGGCCATAGTTTTGGGGGTCTGAAGAAAATAGGGATGGGAACTCGAGAAGTATACGAGGAGAAACTGAGAAGAGGAAATCTTGACTTCGATCCCACCATTAATCCTGGTCTCGGCAACCCTCGTTGTCCTCGTTGTCTTTCTCTCCTCGATCCTAATTCCGTACTCTCTCTCTCTCGCTCTCTAATATGTATATAATTAACTTTTTGCAGTGCGAGTGTTTGTTTTATTGCTCGTTAGGTATTTGATTTGATATGATATATACAGGAGAATGGGGAGTGGACTATCACTTCTGTTTTACATGATGCCACTGCTGTGGTACGCTACTCTTATTTCTTCTTCTTGTAGACATGTCTTATATGTTGATAGCTACTAGTTAATTGGGTTTTATATCAAAGTGCCCACCAAACTCGTTAAAATGTATCAAGTAACTACTCAATCTCCATGATGATTCATTTTAAACCACTAAAATACTAGTATATATCACTCCGTTAGATTTTTTAATGGAAGTGCTGTGCTTGCCAGTGACGTTTATTTCTTTGATTGGTTGGCACCTAACAACTAATACATTTGATTGAACTGCAAACTTGGCCTCGTGTATGTATATATCAGACCTTTATCTTATGATTATTATGGTTTATCAGCAAACTTGAGTGCCTCTCTCTCATCTGTTTGATTGGTCCTAAAATTATGTTCATCTTCACGAGTAAAATAAAAGCCCCATATCCGCTATATCAAACTCTGGATCAGTAAAATGGGAGTGTAGCTGGGTGGTCTGCAATTGCAGTATTAATTTGAGTAAAATTTAATAGATAGATGAAAAAAATATGTCCTTTCAATTAGTACTCTTGTGACAGTTATTAAGAATTAATAAATATGTTTCTACTATATACTGCTATAATGGAACGTAAATGAAAGAAACAAACTAGTCATAATTCAAAAAATAATTGCATTCCTGAGCAATGTAGTCATAATGCTAAAAGGTTTAATACCATTAAGTCACAGACTTGTCATAGACTCATAATCCAAACATAAGATTGAACACCAAAAAGTCAAGTACTGGCCAGAAAAACATAAGGTTCACAAACATAAAAAGTACCAAATGAAACTCAACATAATTTAGTCATCTAAATTGCAAGGATTTTCTGCTGTAGATTTTGATGTCCCGTGGTCTTTGTTCTTTTTGGCATTTCTTAGTCTGCTCCTTATGGATATGTTCGACGCTGCTGGAACTTCTGTTGCAGGCGGAGTTGCTCTTGTTGATGTAGCCTCAACTGTAGATGATACCTTCTTGTAGGCTGGTTGAGTGCAAACCCAAGAGCTAGCATGTGCTGGCTTGTACAGTGCTTCAAAGCCCTCTTTATCAAGTACCTGATACATGAAGTGACTGCTGCCACTTGAAGGTGCTTGCCCTGACTTCTTTCCTATCATATCCGTAAGGTCTTGATTTGTTTGAGATGCTTGTATTGAAATGATCGGAGCATCTGGAATGACCAAGCCTCTTGTTTTTGACCTCCTGACATCCAACTTTGTCCTCATAATCCCGAGTTTGTTCCTTGTTTGACCAATTATTTGACCACTAACCTCATTAGTTTCAACATCTTTTTTCACCATGAGTTGTATTCTCATTTTCACCCATTTGACCTCCATTCTGCTGACCTTCAGTTTCATTTTCACATTCAGCTCTATTGTAAACATTTTGTTCAACATTTCCAGCATTTGCACCAACATTTCCTGGACATTTGTTCTTCCTATGACCCTTTTGTCTACATATAGAACAGTGCTGAACCCTGCCACTACTGTATCTCTGAACGAGAACAAGTCGGTATCAATACTAACCATATCAGACTTTCCACCAATATAATAGCAGTTATGTTGGGGAGCAAATTCACCATTGTGATTAACCTCTATATTTATCACGGTTGACATACTGTTTCATCAACAAAAAAACCTAATCAAAGAAACACCAAGTGAAATACTAGTACGTACCTCGAGTAATTGAAGTAATGGATCAAAGAAAGCTTAAAAGATGAATGATTCCCTTGAAAGATCACTGATGTAGCATCAATCGCATACTTCAACCATCTAGGTTTTACCCCTTTTGAGAATGAAATAATATTTGACCGGGTATACGTGTGTATATATTTCATGTACTTTGGCTTTTTTCCTGTTAGAAATTCCATTTTTGTAGTGTCCCTGATAACATGTTAAATGTTTAGTTTTGCTTTTTTTTCATATGTTTATCTCAATTCCACATGTCTGTCAGCTTAACAAAATATATGTTACTTACGACAAAATTTTGAAGTAACAGAGTGATATATACTAGTATTTTAGTGGTTTAAATGAGTCGCCATGGAGATTGAGTGGTTGATACATTTTAACGAGTTTGGTGGGCACTTCGATATAAAACCCGTAGTTAATTTATAACTTCCTTTTAAATGTTCTTTTTTGGCTTGGGAATATGGAAGTAGACGACTTTATCAAGTTTTTGCGGGTTGGGTTTGAATGAGAATAGTGAAAACCAGATGTTCCGTGTTACAATATTTGCAGCAGACAACATAATGAAGTGAACAACATTTGGTTTCTACAGTTCTCATTTGAACTTCTGCTTGTGTATATATGAATGACTAGTATATAGGAAAATCGGAAGAAATGAAATATCTATCATGTTTTGTTCTATCCTCATTATTTGTTGAAACATGTATGTTGGGAGGGTGAAGAAATTTTGTTACGAAGCGACTGCGAGGCAGATTCCTCGTTAATAACTAGATATTGCTTTTTGATTATTAATAAGTTGATAATGCTATACGTGCAAGACTACCTAAGATGCCATTTTCACAAAAGTAAAGTTTAATATCGTTTTTCATGAGCTGCATATGGGACAGACATTGCAACCTGGTCAATTTAAAATGCTTGGACAAATTGTTTGGTTAGGTATCTAAACTGTTTGCTATATACTTTAGCTGCTTTTAACTTCATTGTAAACAACCTATTGCAATAGGCTGGCTGTGGGATAGGTGGAATGCTTAGTGCAATTCATGGTTTCAACACAGGTATGTAGTATGCTTTATGTTTGTTCCATTGGCAAAGTACTTCATGATCAATTATCTCTGTAATGTGTGACATGGATTTATTTCAGGGATCCCATTTGTTCAGAAACATGTTAAGGGGCCGAAGTGGCTTCCTTTTATTATAGGGGTATATGAGTATTGCGCTTGCATTAATTCCTAGCAATCATTTACATATTTCTTGAGAAATTCTTTATCCTATTCTTGATTTCTGTAAACAATACTTGCCTTTCTAGTTTCTGCACTTCTCTTCATTCAATTTGATTCAAATCTCGTTTTACTTTTGGAAATTTCTAACAGGTTCCGCCCCTTCTAATGTTCTCTGCTGCTAGTGCTGCCTTTGGAGGTAGAGATAATATTTTAATATATTTGTTGAAGTCGTTTTAACTATCCTATGTACTTGAGCTTGTCATTTAGCAATGTATACTTGTTAATATTTTATTTAAAAAATAAGATATAGTAGACTTCTTCCACGTTTGGTCCTTTGTTTAGGTTCCGCCGTATATAGTATAGACGATCTATGTATGTTTAGTGTAGGTAGTTGTGACAAACTTTTAAGAATGAAAGCAATAATTCGCCTATAATAATGCCGTGACATCAAAACTAAATATTAAAGTTGTTGGTTCTCAGAATCACTCTGTGGTTGAATTAAGCCTGTCCATGAGATCTTTTGGTAAAGACAAAACATGGGAATCTTACTTTACTACACTATTCATCGGTTGCACTTAAAGTTTGCAAGGAAAGTTTACAAAAGTGATATGCATTTTTGCTGTTAATAAATGTAATTTCTTCTCCCATGCAACTCGAAAAAATGATTTGAAGTTTTATGTAGAGAATTCTAATTAAATGCTAAATAGTTTATAAAAGAAATTAGAATGTGATTTAATTCACTTTTTCCTTTCTCCCTGTAAATAAAAAAAAATCATCTGTACCCATGATTCAAGTTGGATGATTCTCAAGTAGCTTAAAATAAAAATACAAATCCTTAAGCAATTTAATTCATTTTCTGAATGGTCTTTGACCCCTCTTGTTGGACCCATCAGTTTCAAGCTCCGTGAGTGCTAGATAACTTGTGAATGAATATGTGGAATCTCAATATGATTTATCATTCGTTATCTATTTATTTATAATTTATAGGCTTGATTAGGAAAATGATAACATGCATATAACTGATATTGCAGGATATGTGCTTCCCAAATTTACTCAAGTTACTGTGACATCATATTATGCTGCTTCAAGTGCATCACATTATGGTATCTCATTGCTAACGAGACGCATTGAAGAGGCCAACACGTCCCATTCACAGCATGAAAGGATTAGATAACAGGTTGCAGAGTTGCAGGTGCACAAATCGGAATTTTATTCTCACTTCACACAAATTTGTTAAAGCTCATATACTTATTTTTGTGTTAATCTTTTTAAACATATATTACATATAAATACACACACACACACATTAAAAAGTTACATCAAGCATGTCAGATGGGCAGCAATCTGAATGGTTACCATATATATGGATTGCATATGTTCATTGGTATAAGCATATATTTGCTTTAGCCCATTCCATTGCCTTCACAATTCCCTTGTACTACTTGGTGACCCACATTATCCTTTTGATGATACTTCGGGAATCCTTCTCCTTAAATACTAAACTCAGATCCAATGTTGAATTAAGCTAGCGATATCTACCTATGTGATTTTTGAGATGTGGTTTAATTTGTAGGTAGTTTTCCTTACAACATAGGGTTTCCCCCCGATTGCTGTATAATACCCAAGTTCAACAAGTACCATTTGGTTCATTTCCTTTTAGGACAACAAAGAAGTCTAAATCAGTAATCAGCCTAAAGGTTGAAATAAGTTCTAATCGTTAAAAATCATGTTCAAATTTCAAAGTATGTAAACACTATTACAGCTCATTTTTTATATAACCTAAATTTATTTTTTTAAAGGAAACACTAGAATATAATATAAAGTATGTGATAATAAAAAATATAGTAAATGATGAAATAATTTAACCAAACTAAAACTAGCAGCAGCAGTTGGTCAAACAACTATGGTTAGTGATCCACACAATGACATACATAAAAGCATGGTTATAAGAAACATATCTTTCACGGTTCATTTAGTAGATGAATGGTGGGTTTGAAAGAATTAATGCATAGTCTTTTAAGTTTAGGCATGCCTGCTCATGACATCTCAAATGTGCTTTTCTATCCCCAACAGAGTACGTTGTTTCACTGAAGATTTTGCTGAAATCAACCTTTGACAGTTGACACCAATTGCCATAAGTAGTAATAACTTTTTTTGGGGTTTATATATATATATATACTAGCCTATAACCGGTGCGATGCACGGACTGATTATAATATTTGTAATTTTATTATTTTATAAAAATAAATTATAAAATATCATAGTTATATATTATTCAGATAAACGAAATTAAAATATTTACGTATTATTTTGTATTTATTATATTATTGAAGAAATCAAAATTTAGATAAATAAAATCTTAAAAAGTCCTTATACTACAGTCTATATAGGTCGCTTGAAATATTGAATAACAATGGTGTACGAGGATTTGATATTTTTTAATATTTTCTTGATTTATTAATTATTTTGTTATATTATAATATGAATTATTAAAA
Organism: Apium graveolens; assembly: GCF_009905375.1. Classification (NCBI taxonomy): domain Eukaryota; kingdom Viridiplantae; phylum Streptophyta; class Magnoliopsida; order Apiales; family Apiaceae; genus Apium; species Apium graveolens. The sequence continues at coordinate 272,355,531 of NC_133650.1, read as the reverse complement.
TTAATTTTGGAAGTATTTGGTTTCTTATAAAAAAGGTAATCAAGAAGTTGAGTGCAATTAGAAATTAGGTTGAATAATAATTCATAGAGTTTGTAGTTATATCGGATACATGATTTATTTTTGGAAGGTGTTGACATACATTTTAGGAAGACGTTAACCAACCGACCAAACGAAACCATGTTTTGCTTATAATAATATAGTATAGATAGATGTGGATTTAGTATTTTTTTAATATTTTCTTGATTTATTAATTATTTTGTTACATTATAATACGAATTATTAATATTAATTTTGTAAGTGTTTGGTTTCTTATAAAAAAGGTAAAAAGAAGTTGAGTGCAATTAGAAATTAGGTTAATAATAATTCAGTTTGTAGTTATATCGGATACAGATTTATTTTTGGAAGGTGTTAACATACATTTTAGGAAGGCGTTAACCAACCGACCAAACGAAATCATGTTTCGCTTATAATAATATAGTATATATATATATATATGAATTCGTGATCTGGTCGCTAGCTTGAATGGGAAACCAAGCTATCCACGTATAGAACTCGAAAAATTGAATTTAAATTGTCCAAAAAAGGTTCCATATTAATAATACTTTCGATGATTGGAATTGTTAAATGAAGAAAAAAGATGGAGTGTTGGTCAGATGTTTTATAGTTCAATATTACAAATGTATGTTTTAATTAAGTTTTAAAATTAGAATCTCGATCCCAAATATGGTAAGATGCAGTAGCATGACATTAAAATTATTCAGTTACTTGTGGATGAGTTCATTGATGGAAAATTAGGACAGCAGGATAGAGTTCAGTATAATAAATGTATATTTTGATAAGGTTCTAAAAATATTAATAAAATGTTCATAATGAGTAGGTTGCATCCGTGAGAGTTAAAACTTAAAAGTGAAGTGTGAATACCTTTTAATGATCTCCGCAGTATTATACGTACGTAGTAATTTAGTTGATATGTATTTTTTTGTAAAGTATTACAGGTTTCACTGTTCTTTAGTTTTTGCGAGTTCTTTAAATTGAAGTGGTTCCTTAGCTGGGCAGGATATGTAATTCAAGACTCGGCTAGAAGTGGCGGACATGGACACGTGCCCAAGTATCGGACTCGGCAACATTTTGAAAAATATACATGTTTTTGGCCTAAAATAAGTGTCCATGTCCGAGTATCGAGTGTCCGACACTGGTACTCAAAGGTAAATTGAAGAGTCCGAGTAACATAGAATTCAATAACCATTTTTTGTTCAGGTTGTGTGGTTTTCTAGTTCAAGTAAATCATTGATCTTAAAGATAGTTTGATATGCTACATTGAGATAAATATGAAGTGTAGTTGTAACTTGCAAGTTTTTTTGCTAGCTATTATAGAAAAGTATATATAGGCGCTTTGGTGGGAGAACCAATTTTAATGCGGGAACTAAAGGATCAATTAAACTTAAAACTGTAATTCAGTTTTGAATACTGAACTGACATCTCAGAAACAGACAAACAGTTAAAATTACAAATTGTCAACTTATTTGCTGGGGGTAGTTGTAAACGAAATATGCTACTTCCAGGTCATTGTAACGTTTGTTTATGTATCTTAAATCAGAATATTATGGTTTATTGCAGGGAGTGGGGTGCATAAACTAAGAGATGGGTTCAGCTCTTCCCTTTATGAAAGGAACCTGCTTCTGTGTATCATAGTTGGACATTATTGTTCAGACTAGTATGATCAAGAATCAAGAGAATGTTGATTAATTAACCTTCCGTGGTCTACTGGTGTTGGCATCACATTTATCACAAGTATTCACATTTCATAGCACTATCAGACAATAACTGAATGCATTAACACGAGGTTTTAATCACAGATTTGAGTTTTCAGAAAGTACTTATTCCTATTTATAGATTTCTTTTGAGTTGTGGCCGTGTGTGATAAAACATGATTTCACATGTTATAACAGTAACCTGGAATCACCTTAGGTTTTTGGTTCGAGCACTTGTTCAAGGCATGAGCAATTTTTGTCTTGAAAATTCGAATATTGGTAATTTGGACATATTTAGCTCAAAATGAGGTTTTCGGACTTTGGTCCATCTCAAAACAGCATATTCGGATCTTGAAAAAATAATTTTATTATCAATAAATGATTACGGGTGCAAGAAACAATGGACTGTGCTCATAATAATTTGAGAAATGAGCTGTTAAAATCACTTAAATTTCAGTCTCTCTAAATTTTAAAAATGATTTCAATATTCTAATGGAAAACAAGCAAATTTTCAAATCGAAGAGAATGTTAAATCAAGTCATTAAATTAACAATCGAGTGACAGTAAAATTTTGTTAGGCGTTTTATCCAAACTAAAATCTCTCTTAGGTTTCAAAGAATGTATGTAAAAAAATACTCCAGTTGATAATATTTTCGTACTGATTTTAATCACTTTTTTACAAAACTGTAACGAATTTTACCTTTCTATACTATTCCGCAATCCCATCTTAATAAATTGTTACAAAGTTAAATGTGTTACAAAGTCTTTATTATATTTTCGGTAAATATAATTTGAAAGGTATTAGATTTAGTAATAAAATGAATATGAAGCTTTAGAAATAACAACAATGAAGAAAAACAAAGAAAAAATGGAAAATGTATTCATGTTTGTAAAAGTTGCTTAATGATCAGTACAGATTTGACATTTATACAATTTTAAGTCTACCAGAAATCCTAACAGAAATACAGCGGTCACTTAGGCCAGCTGTCACGACGTCAAAACAGAATACAACAATTACTTATTTATCTGAGATGACAAAGCATGAGCCACGGAAGTCTTTATGTTGTGATTTCAAGCTAACCACAACATCGACTAAATGTGAATTATCTGTAGGACTCGTAGTACTCTCCACACAAGTTAAAGATACACAAGAATTGTGTAATCCAAACTGGGAACAAAAATACCAATGGGTTGCACTACCCAGAACTTTAGTAAAAATATAAGCCAGTTGTTCCTTCGTAGAAATTATCAAAAAACTAATGACACCGGCCTGAACCTTTTCACGGATAAAATGACAATCCAATTTAATATGTTTAGTACGAGCATGTTGAACAAGATTGTTAATAATATTAACCGCAGCCTGGTTGTCACAGTACACAGGAACACCATTAGTAACATGAATCAACAAATCAGCAAGAAAGTATTTAAGGCACATAATCTCAATAGTAATAAATGCTAAAACTCGATATTCAGCTTCAATGGTACTCTAGGAAGTCACTTGGCCTGCCAAGAAATAAGGGAAGAACCTAACTGCAAACAAAACCCTGTCACAGACCTGCGACGCACCATCCCAAATTGTTATCACAATACCCTTGATAGACTAAAGGATTGTTAGCATGAAAATATAAACCTAAACCAACTGTGCACTTAAAATAACGAATAACACGAAACAAAAATACTTCTCACGAGGAGCATGTAAGAACTAAATTAAAAGGTGAACAGAGTAGCTAATATTAGACCTTGTAAATGTTAAGTATAACATTTTCCCAACCAGACCTCGATATAAATGACTCTTAAGCAAGTCCCCAAAACGGAAGTTGTCATAAAGTTTGATATTTTGATCAAGAGGAATAGAAAGGGGTTTAGAGTTAAGGAGATTTGTACTGGAAAACATATACAGTATGAAATTTTGTTGACGTAGTACCAACCCTCTGTCATTTCGAGAAATCTCAAGACCAAGATAAAACTTGGCTTGACCGAAGTCGTTGATGCTAAATTTGGTATGCAAAGCCATCTTCACATTAACAATAAAAAAATATGGTTGTCGGTCAATAAGATGTCATCAATATAGATGACTACAACAATAAAAAATCACCTTGTTGATGAACAAAAAAGGCACAATCAGCCAAAGATTGTTTAAAACCAAGCACCAATAGAAAATCAGACAATTTCCTTTTCCATTGACGAAAAGTTTTCCATAATCTATAAATCGATTTGATTAATTTGCAAACGAGATGAGCATGAGCAGAATCAACCATATAACCCACATGCAAATCCATATAAACTTCCTCAATCAAGTCACCGTGTAGAAAAGCGTTGTTAATATCTAACTGAAAAATAGGCCAATTTTTAGACGAAGCAATGGCCCTAATGGTCTTGACAGTAACATATTTGGCAACAGGAACAAACGTGTCATGAAAATCGACCCCAAGTTCTTGGGTGTACTCTTTAGCAACTAAGTGTGCCTTATAACGATCCATAGTACCATCAACGTGATATTTGATCTTATAGACCCATATACATCTGTTAGGTCACAGTAATCACTATAGAAGGGGGTTGAATATAGTGATGTACAATCAAATCGATTTTGAACACAGAGTAATAGTTTATTCAATCGTAATAAACTCTGTTACAGTAGGTTAAACTACTCTCTCAGTGATGAACAATATCACTAAGAGCTGCTAGGGTTACAAAGAATTATATTCTCTCGTGAATGATAACACATATAGTGTAAATCCTAAACTGTGTTTATATAGTACACAATTACAAGATATATTCTAATTGATATGAAATATATATCTTCCTAAAATATATCAATCAGATATTATCTTCTGCAGTCCTATAGCTGTCCAATTCTTCATGCATATCTTTACTTGTTTAATCCAGATCCTCTTTTGTAAATCAGCCGCACTTTACTTCTGAAGCATATCCTTCCTTAAGTTCTGATATCACAAGTTCTGATACCTTAAGTTCTGATATCTTCCCGTCTTCAGTAAATCCCGATTTCCAGTTAAGTTCTGATATTCTGATAATAAGTTCTGAAACTAAACAAATCAGATTAGACATGACATCACCAATATATCTAACAACATCCGATAGACTGTTTTCCTGATGGAAGAGGAAATAATATCCAAGTGTTATTAGACTCTAATGCATCTAATTTTTTATTCATGGTGTCTATCGATTTGGAATCAGTGATTGCTTGAGAAAAATAAGCGGGCTCTTTAATTTTAACAAGTTATGTCATAAAAGAAGCATGAGCAGGAGAAAAGGAAGAAGTCAACACGAAGTTGGCTCTTGGATATTTGACTTAACTTGGTTGACACTAATAATCAGTCCACCATGTTGGACGTTTATGAGTGCGAGTAGATTTTTTAAGGAAATGATCATTGGAAGAAGAAATCAGATCAACTTCAGGTGTCAAGTTAGTTAAAGTATCACAATCAGGAGGCATGTCTTGCCAAAATGCAGAAGACGAAGACTTAGAATCAACATCAAGTGCGAAACTGTTGTGTTGTGGAATAAAAACTAGAGTGCTTTAGTAATTAATGCTAGGTTTGTGAGCTTCGAGCTTTAATGGCCGCTCTCGCGTTCGGGACTATCAGTCCTTGCAATATGCCTACATATCTCTGTGTGGTAGAGAATCAAGCCAAAAATGGAGTTCTAGGTTGAGGGGTAAAACCTTTTATATAGAGGCGAGTCTAGGGTTATACTTGTGTTGGGAGACTTGGTGGACAAGTCTTCAACTTAGATGGTGATTAGGAGTCCTTAAAGGGAAGGAACTCCAAAATCTTCTATGTAGGACTTTGAGTCCGTTCAGGAAACATGTCTTTGCTCTTTCAGTAATATTGGGCCTAGTCTGTGAACATCTTGTGTTCGTGGACCTTGATGACCTCTGCTGGTGGGTCTTGTCTACATGGGCCGTCTTGAGTCTGCTACGAGCTCGGACCAGACAGGTCTGTATTGGACTTCAGACAAGAAGCCCAAGTGTAATTAATGTGACATTTAATGTGTATTTATGATGTATTTTCTATCCATATCATTTGCCCCCCCAACTTCCAGGAATACTGCTTGAGTTTTCGTGGAGGTTATAATGGTCTTTTCGTGACTTGGGTTACTTTTGGCCCTTTTCGGGTATCGGCCCTTCATGGGTATCACCATTTTTTTTATAAAGTATAGAATGAACTACACGTTTACAATGACTTATTAGTGTGAGTATACATACTTAAGGCCCTTACACAGGCTATTTGGATATTATTCAACACTAAACGGTCCTAATCTGGACTAAAAAGCGAGCATTTATCACCCCTTAACCTTCGTCAAGGTAAATTATAGGGTGAAAGCTACTAACCGGCCCTAATCGGAGCTATTCGACCCTAATCAGGGCTAATTTCTATCTACAAGATACTAATTAGGCTTATAAGAGCCTAATTTTTAGCTAGAATGCACTAATTGGCCTTAATCAATGCTAATCTATCATAAACGGGGCTAATCATGACTAATCAGCATGCATAAGACACTAATTATCCATAATTCAAACTAATCACGAGAGTGAATAGGTTAAACGACCTTAATCTGGGCTAATTTCACAACACGAGTCACTAATTCCCCCGATTCGGGTTAATTACGCTTAATAAACAACCTCATGCTGTGACCCCACACTAACACACACCACAACACGTCATAGTCTCAGAGATGAAATTGAAATAAGTACAAGTCCTTGAATTCACAATTAAAAGTTATTACAACCCAAAATAATTACTTGATAAGTTTACAGTTAATTGCCATTATTTGCCACAAGTTATAATTATACATAATTGATTCACAAAAGTAGAATGTCTGATCTACAGATAGATCTACCTCTGCAGCTATAGCAGCTACGATCTCAACGGGAAGGCGCGGGGCGCTTCCCACGCTCTTGCGCTGGGTCTGCTTGAGCTTGGCCATCTTTCCTAACTGTTGTTGTGTGATGAAGAAATGAAGCAAGAGTGAGCATTACAGCTCGCAAGATAATATATAGTGTAATCAATAATGCAAGTATCTAAATAGATAACTTACTGAAAACCTTTATCAAGTGTAAGATAATTACTTACTGGATATAAGCTTAAAGGAAGATGAAGTTACCAAATACTTCACTATACTTATATCATTTTAGAAAACCACTTGAACTACCACTGTTCAAATTATAATCAGTTTTCAACAGTTCATCACATAGATGAAACTACAGACAAGATTTGAATAGATTAAATCTTTGAAGTATTATTGAAGGAAATGAAGTTATGATATACTTCATTAAGTTCCGATATATATATCCACATATATATCTTCTTTATACAGTCTCTGAAAACCTCTGTCATGTAAAGTATGAACAGAGTTTGTAACATCCAATGAATTTTTGGAAAGGGAAAATAATTGTGGCATAAACCCGATATCTTGCTGATCAGGCAAAGATACCAATAAGTAACCTTTTCTACTAGTAGATGCACGAATTCCCCACTGGTCATCACCCTGGTCGCAATACGACCTTATGCTGGACTGCCACTCAGCCACTTACGCATTTGATGGACTCCCACTGAGCCACTTACACTTTCATGGACGCCCACTGAGCCCATGTTGCTTATGCCGACTCAATAAATGGACTTACTTCTCGAACGTTAGGTAAGTAATCAATTAATTTATCAAAACAGCAACCTCGTTGCGAATGTAAAATACACCACTGAGCCGGATCCCCCAGGTTTTGAGCGAATATTTAAATCCCCTTTGAAAGGAAGATCTTAAATATAAAAATGAGTTTTGGGATCCGCTCTAACTTTTAAAAATCATTTTGAAGACTCGAAAACACTTTAAAGAGTGTTTGGAATACTGCTGATTTAATAAAGTAAATCAGTCCCGATATATTAGAAAATATCTGAATATTATTATTTAAATAATATTCCCATAATGATAATCCTTATAAAAATAATTGAAGTAGAAGTTGTAAAACTTATACTTGAAACGAGTATTAAATAACCAAAGATATACTTATACGAAAGTACTATCTTTATTTGAATAATCAAAGATAAGTTTGATTATCGACACCTTATTCTTTAATAAAATAAAGAATATATCTCAGCAAATAATCAGAGTCATAGATCCTCAAATGAATATTCAAATAATATTCATTAAATAATATAAACTGAGTCATAAGCCCTCGAATGAATATTTAAAATAATATTCATTAAATAAATATTCATTAAATAGAATAAACAGAGTCATAAGTCCTCGAATGAATATTCAAAGTAATATTTATTAAATAAAATAAAGTTATCGAATAAACCTTATTCGATTAATAGTTTTTAAAACTGTTCATATATATATATATATATTATACTTGGGAGCCTCGCCTCCCGGTTTTTGAAAAAGCTCACCTTTGGGTCCCCTATACTAAGGGTATACGCAACTACTGCTTATCTCTAGCATAGGTATTATGCAACTATAAGCATTAGAATCAACAGATATATATCAAGATTATGAAACAGACATGCATATATACCATATCACATGCTCCAATATATCGCAAGATTTGCTAATTAACCATCATGCATCTATCACAAGATAATGCATATACATATGTATACATCACAACAACCGTATAACGGGTAGAAAACTTGCCTGAGCGACTGGGGGTTATTAATGGCTTGGGACGAGTCTGGTAACCTATAAACAACATATAAGTTGGAATTAAACCAAAGTCACTTGTAAATCTATAATTTAACCAATTTAGACTCTAACGCCCGCTTTGCGCTTAATGATTCTCTTAAGTCGCTCGAGTACCCTCGGCTCCACCATTTTTAATAAATTAACCATTACGAGTTTTAAGGCGATTCTTTCACGAGTGTCTTACCAACTGCCTAACACACTTAACATAATTGTTTCATACACTAATTAACCCTTTTTAGGTCTTTAACCTATGTTTCAAAGTAAGGCGAGGGGTAATGTTTCGTTCGCGAAACGTCGTTACTTAACCGTTTCTCCTAAACCGTTCATCGGAATCAAACGAAACACATATCAAAACGAAGCTTGTAACATGAACTATCTAAAAATGGCAATGGTCAAAACCTAGCAGGGAGTTCTCGGGTCCTAATGTTATGAACAAAAGCAGTCTAAAGTAAATCGGACATTACGACGGCTATGTTTACGTGATTTCCCAATTTTATACCATTCCAATTCAACCACCAATCAATCCCAATTCATTCATACAACCAACATCCATCAAAAACACACTACAACAGTCCCAACACCTCAAGTTCTTCCAATTTATGTTATTCTCATCATGAATTTAAACTATACTTAATTCCTTTAACAAATCAACAAGATTCAACATTCATTTCACTACCACTCCAACCCAAACTCTAAACAAACAAGCTTCATGCTTCACATATACTATATAAATCATAACCATTCCTAAATACTCAAAACTAAAGCTAGGGTTTGGAGTTTATACCTTCTTAAAGCTTCTTAACACAACACAAGAGCTTTGAATGCCTAAAGAACCTTGATCCTTGCTTGTATAACCTTAAACTTTCATAAAATTCAAGAAAACTAAAGTTATTTTTTTGAAAGTTACTATTCACCATCTTCTTCCTTGAATTATTGGAAGAGATTGTGAAGGAATTTGAAGCTTAAACTCATGGGATAGCTATATCTATGCATAAGGAGTACTAGATAATTAACTTACCAATTAAGGAAGCTTGGAACTTGAACTTTGAAAATCTTCTTCTTGAAAGGGAGAAAAGGCCGAGAGCAAGGTTCTTGGTGAAGAGAAATAAAATTTTTGTTTTGATGAAATGATTTGTTTTGGCTTGGTGGATGTAGTTTTGTTTGGATTTTTGGTTAATTACCTTATTAACCTTGTCTTTGTGTGGTTATAAACCAACCACACCTCCTCCCTCCCTATGTCATGGTTACATCACCTTATTGTATCATCATCTCTTACTTGCCCTCTCCTTATTGGTTGGATGACCTCATCATCCCTAACCTCCTTGATTAACTTCCTAATTGTTTGCCTAATGACCGCTGATCTGTTATACGGTTCGCTTAACTTTCGTTTTCGTTTATCGTTTGAGGGATCATACCCGGGATCTTATTACTTGGGTTTCCTTAACCTTTCTCAATACATTATAATCCTTTTATGATCCTCTCTTATAATCCTTTTATTTAAATCCTTTTTATCCTGTTACCTTATACTCAATTCTTTCCGTATCTAGTAGATTTCCGGAAAAAATCAAAGTGTTCAGAATTGGATTCTGACGATCTTAACATACACTTATATACCATATAGAGTACTAATAAAATCTCAGAATATCCATAACAGAACCCCTACATAGTGTGGCATAAAAAGTTTTCTCATTCAGCAAAAACACTATTCATAAGGGTTACAAAAAGTTCAAAATTTTGGGGGTTATTATAGTCTATCTGCCAAATGTGGATGAAGAAATAATTGATGAAGAAATAATTGATGAAGAAGATACTAATCTTACTCTGAAGAAAAAGAAGATTTCTCAACCAACCTCTGACATAACTCAAGTTGTTCAGAGTCAAGATATAGTAAGTTCTGATATTACAAAGAAGCAAGCAACCTCTGACATAGCTCAAGTTGGCTTGATATCAGAAGATCAGAAGAAGGGTACATTAACCTCTGACAGTGCTCATGTTAAACCTACCACAAGTCTTCTACCAGGATACACAAAATCTCAACAGACTCAACCTTTGAAGACTACATCAAGTGGTTTTGAAGCAAGAGTTTTTCAAGGAAAGGAAGCAAGAGATAAATCAGGATTGGGTAGTTCTGATAAAAGAAGAATACACAACACTACCAATGATCCAACTTCCTTAAGTGAACCAGGTGTAGGAGCAACTCCTGAGAGATTGAATCAACTTGAATCTGTACAAATGGTTTACCACTCTGTTTTGAAAGAGCATATCATGTTATACTTTATGACAGATGGGAGGGTATTCCAAATTAGGAAGAATGTTATAAGATTGAAGTATTTTGAAGAACTGGAACATGTTCTATTTCTACTTCAAGTGAAGAACAAATCAATAAATGGTGCTGCCAGTTATTTAAAATATGATATTCAAAGGCAAAAGAAACTTTACTCTGTAAAGTCTAACAAACCATACTTTCCTAAGTACAGATCCTACAATGGAGAAATAGTTGAGATGAAGCCTAATACCGCAAAAATCACTACATATCTTGGTATTAAGGGACTTGAATTCAATCTAGAGTCTGACAAAGCATATGTCATCAGACTGGATCAGGGGATAAGAAAAGCAAAGATAAATGATCTTAGAGCTGCTATCTTTCAAACTGGTGAAGATACAGTTGAACTCAAAGATGCAAGAAGGAGGATGATTAATGAACTTGAATATGCTGAGAGAACACTTTTGAAGAACTATCTCAGAACAACTCCTAACATCAAAGAGATCATTAATTGAAGCCAAGTCAAAGATCTACAACTGCTTAAATTCTGAAGTGTATACAGACTGAAGCTGACATCAAACTTTAAGGATGGTAAAGCTGCAAGGACTGTAAGTTGTAGTTATCTAGTTAAATTCTCATGCATTTGTACTTAATGTTTTTGACATCATCAAATATTTGTTGAACTTGTATATTATGCTAATTTACAAGTTGAGGGAGATTGTTAGATATATTTGTGATGTCATGGCTAATATGATTTGTGTTTAGTTTTCAGATCTTACTTAATAGGACAAATCAGTACTTAACTGGATATCCGTACTTATACTGAAGTCAGGACTTAAGATATCAGAACTTAAGTTATCAAAAGATATTCATCAGAAGATAATATCAGGAGTTAAGGAGACTTTCAGATAAGAAAGGCGGCTGATTGAAGAGAAAGATGATCGAGACTAAGACATGATGAAATATGCATGAAGAAGAATTCTATGAAGAATAGAATACTTGGAAGAGAAGATAACTGATTGATATATTTTACGAAGCAGAATTATATTCCATATCAATTAGAACTTATCTTGTAACTGTGTGTCTATATAAACACAGCATAGGGTTTACACTATATGTGTTATCATTATCGAGATTATTATTCTTTGTAACCCTAGCAGCTCTTGTGATAATTTGTTCATCACTGAGAGAGAACAGTTCTTTGTAACAGAGTTTATTGTGTTAAATAAAATCTGTGTTCTGTTACTTGAGTTCTTATATTCGATTTGATAGTAGTAAACACTATATTCAACCCCCTTCTACAGTGTGTGTGACCTAACACCTCATCTCTGACCTCGTCGATGGGATCGAGAGCGAGTCTCATGCCTTCTTCATTGATCTCTGGTTCATAAGCTTCGATTCTAGGTGATCCATGGGTGATCTCGAGCGGCACCATAACCTCAGCTCCGTAAGCCAGCATAAATGGGGTAGCTTTAGTAGTCACTTTGCAGGTGATGTGATATTCCCATAGTATAGGTAGCTACTCATCTGCCCAAGTGTTCCTTGAGCGTTCAACCCTTTTTTTAAGTCCATCAAGGACGATTCTGTTAGTGACTTTTTCCTGCACGTTTGCTTGTGGGTGTGCAACCGAGGTGAAGCGAAGCTCTATGTTGTTATCATTGCAATACTCTCTGAATTCTGCATTATCAAATTATCGCTCATTATCCGTGACAAGGATGCGTGGGATCCCAAATCACCATATCACATTCTGAAAGTATTTGTCCTAAATCCAATCATGTATGACGAGTTAGGAAGAACTTACTTGTATTCCTATTTGATTTCATTGAAATTAATAAAAGACTTGTTTTGGTTTTATTATGGGCTTTATCTATTTAAAGTGTTTTAAATAAGATGCTCCATAATTTAGAGTAAAGCTTCTAGAATTATAATGAGATTATAATAGTGAGATCTAGAAGATGATAAATCTAGACTTAAATAGTTCATGATCATAGGATAACTAATCGGATGTTAGTGGATCCGCAAAGATTGGTACATACTATGCTTGCTCCCTTCAAGAGGATGTCTGTTCTCATAGGCATTTGTGTGGTGACACTATAGCTAGTACGTAGGTGCTTATTAGGGAATAAGTTCACTGAACATGACTCGATAAGTTGAACAACTAACGGAGATTACTCACGTGTCAATAGTTATTCACTGAGTGATAGTTGTACAAGTGTCCTTAGACTTAAGATCGTTAAAGTTATCTTGTATATAATGAACTGTGCTTTGGTTTAGTCCTTATTCTCAAGGACATCCATTAGGTCTATTATGGGCATAGGGATTTGTGTATAAAGATAGTTAATATCAATAGAGGATCTACCCCTTCCAGTATAGGAAGAGAATATCCTATGTTATTCTTAGTATGCGAGTTCTGGAATCTCTGGCCAGAGTGTATGAAATTAGAAATGAGTTTCTAATTTGCATTAATATGAACTTTGCATTATGAATAAGAAATCATATGATTAAATTTGATAGGCCTGACACGAGATCCATGCCTTGTATTTAATTGGGATATTGTAAGGGTAGAAGGAATTCATTGTACGGTAACTAGTCACTGACAAGTTCTTGGTAATCTAAGCAGTGAATTCATATTATCCGGATAGTCGCGATATGTTGAGAATCATCACTCACGATGTAGAATAAATATAATTAATCAGTTAATTATATTTAGTGAATTTTAGTATTCATGTAAATAATTAATAAAAGTTTATTATTATTTATTTCTACTACCGGCATAATATTGAACCTACAGGGTCACACCATAAAAGAATATTTTCTTTGATGAAATAATGAGAGAGGAAATTATTTTCTAAATAGTTTAGAAAAAGAAATAATGATTAAAATAGTTTTAATTATTATTAAAGCATTTTATAAAGATTAAATGTGTGGCTCATTCTAATGACACACTTGGTTTTGTGAAAACCCTAAGAAGAGCTAGCCTCCATCTTCTTCTTCTTTCTCTCTCTCTCTCTCCCAAAACTCTATTTTTATAAAAGCTTGGTTTTATAAAAAGTTTCATCGAAGAGGATCATTCTTGGTGGATACCGGTAGAGTGCTTCACACACTGAGGAGCAACTGCTAGCAACCATATTATAAAGCTTCGATTTTCAAGGTATGGTTAAGATTCCTCCGTTTTTCTAATTTATAAGTTTTTTTATATGTGCGATACATGGTTTTTACGGAATAATTGTTATATCACGCTTCCGCTCATCCGTAAATTCCTTCAATGGTATCAGAGCTAGGTTTTGCATATAGAGATTCATATAAAAAAATTTCAGATTTTTTTATGCATGTATGGATTTGTTATGAATTTTGCAAGTTTATTTAGATTTAATTATGAATTAATTCGAAATATTTTTTGCATTGGATTTTGGCCACTGATCTAGGTTCTACAAGTGTTGTAGATCATCTAGGTATTGTTATTCATAATTTTGTGATATGTAGATTATTTGTTATGATTTTTTTAAATTATTTTAATTAAAATTCATAAAATAATTAAGCATGTAAATAAATATGAATTTAATATTTGCTTCCATCCATTGACTGGCCTTGTAATTGTAATGCTGATAATAATAATTATTATTAATACTACAATAAATGAATTCGTCAGTTTTTGTTTTGGGACATAAATACAATAACAGTTACAAAAGGGGCCAATAATGATATTAATAATAGTTATTATTAATACTACAATAAATGAATTTGACATTTTTTGTTTTGGGTAATAAAGACAACTATAGTTTCAAATATTTTTATATAATAGTTTTGAACTGTTTATATTCCCGAAAGTGTTTTAAAGCATGTTTTAATTGTTTTAATTACTTTTAAATGCTATAATAAATCCATACATCATTATATCAATGTGTGACATGATATTACTTGCATGCTTACTTGTTTATTTATTTTTATACATGAGATATATGCCTATGTTTACCATGCGATGATAGATTTAGGTGAACTTAAATCAATATAAGGCGTGCTCTAGAAAATCTAGAATAGGAATCGTTTCTTGCCTTAACAATAATATTATGAATACAATCATGAGATTATTGTGTTTATGAAACACGTAATTAAATATGAATTTTCAATTTTGAGAGAAAGGATGATTCTGTCAAAACCAGATTTCGATCTGTAAGAAAGGGGTATTAAGTGACGCCTCTTGACAATGTTCCCCCCGATCTTGGAATCATCTGATTATCGATTATTGATTTGAAATATTTAATTTAAAAGGAAGAATCTCTTTATAATATGATTATGATTGTAACATAATATAATCCCTCTAAAATTAAATAATATCAAGTAGTAATTGGCCAATGACACAATGAGCTTGTGTCGGTCATAGCCTTCCAACATGGTAGAAAGTAGTTCTTATTTTTAAATCATTGTCGTTTCGTGCTACAGCCGAGGGCTTTGATTTCGAAATAAGAAATACTTGTCTATTACATAGAGATGTGTACATTGAATTAGAATCTAAAGGTCATTACGTGCTACAGCCGTGGGCCGTTAGAGACTGATTCAATTGTACGAAATGTTGGGTTAGAATTGACTTAGAATATTGAGTCTGTCATGCTACAGCCGTGACTCAATTATTTAAGAGGCTAAAGTTTTATTAGGGAATAACATAAGATGTAATTGACAAGAGTTGTCTGCCTATTGAACATCACATGACGTTTCATGCTACAGCCGAGGTTGTGTGATGGAATGTAGGATCCCTATTCCCACTAGCATTATGAATGCTTAAATTTTCACTTAGGGGGTTGTATAAATTAGATAAACTAGTGGGAGCCACTTATGAATAAAAACCCGATTTATATAGTGTTTTGAAATGAAATTGAATATTTGCTAATTGTTGTTATGTGTTCATTATTTACAGATTTACTATATACGTTATGTCTTCTGCACTATCACTCTGGAGCATACTAGATGCTCACAAGTTGACTGGTCCTAATTTTGCTGACTGGCTTCGAAACTTGAGAATTGTTCGCAGGGTTGAGAAGCTGGAATATGTGCTTGACTCACCTAAGCCTACTGAACCTGCTAACGATGCACATAATGATGAACATGTTGTGTATTGTAAGTGGATAGATGATACAAATGTTGCTCAATGTATCATGCTAGCTTCCATGAACATTGAGCTATAGAAGCAGCATGATCATATGGATGCTCACACTATCCTTATGCATCTACAAAAGTTGTATGATGTGGCAGGGAGGACAACTCGATATGAGATATCGAAGGAGCTGTTCGGTTGTAGGATTTCTGAGGGATCATCTGTGAATGACCATGTACTTAAGATGATCAATTTGATTGAACGTCTTGGACAACTTGGTTTTACCATGGATGGGGAGCTGATCCAAGACTTGGTCTTGCAATCACTTCCGGGTTCGTTTTCGCAGTTTGTTGTGAACTTTCACATGATAAGCTGGATGTCAACCTGGCTGAACTCCACAACATGTTGAAGACTGCGGAATCGAATTTTCCCTCTAAGAAGAGCTCTGTTCTTCTAATTGGTGAAGGTTCCAATCCTAAGAAAAGGAAGAAGAACCCTTCCAAGAAGAAGAAAGTAGGTGAGAAAAAGCCGGTTCCACCAAAAGCTGAAGACCCCAAGAGCAAAGCTGTTTGCTTCCAGTGTAACAAGGCGGGGCACTGGAAAAGGAACTGCAAGGTTTACCTTGCAGAATTGAAGAAGAAGAAGGGTAGTGAGACTACCGCTTCTGTTTCAGGTATGTTCATGATTGAAGTGAATCTGTCATTAAATCAAATTTCTACTTGGGTATTAGATACCGTCTGTGGTTCTCACATTTGCAATTCGTTGCAGGGACTAAGGAGAAGTAGGACTCTTGAGGAAGATGAGGTGATTCTACGGATGGGAAATGGAGCAAGAGTTGCTGCTGAAGCTGTAGGATCATTTCATTTACATATGCCTACGGGCAAGACTATTGTTTTAAATAATTGTTATTTTGTTCCCTCGATTGTGAGGAATATTATTTCTATTCCCATGTTAGACTTGGCTGGATTTTTGTTTGTTATTCAGAATAGTAAATGTTTAATTCTTAGAGATAACGTTCCTTATGAAAGTGGTATTTTAAATAATGGTCTGTATGTATGTGACGTAGAGCATAATTTACTACAAATTGAACATACTAATAAAAGAAAAAGGGATGATGAAAATCTCACCTTTTTGTGGCACTGCAGACTTGGTCATATTAGTGAAAATAGACTGCAGACATTGCATAAGGAAGGGTTACTTGACCCCTTTGATTTTGAATCATATCCTACATGCGAATCTTGTCTATTGGGCAAAATGACCAAATCTCCATTTAGTGGACATGGAGAGAGGGTTGCAGATTTGCTAGGATTGGTACATACAGATGTATGTGGACCAATGTCTACGCAAGCCATGGGTGGATTTTCATACTTCATTACTTTCATAGATGATCGATCTAGATTCGGATATGTGTATTTGATGAAACACAAGTCTGAAGCCTTTGAAAAGTTTAAAGAATATAAGCTTGAAGTGGAGAAACAAACCAAACATAGTATTATAACTCTTCGATCAGATCGAGGTGGTGAATACTTGAATGGAGTGTTTCTAGATTATCTTAAAGAAAATGGTATAGTCTCCCAGTGGACTCCTCCATATACTCCACAGTTGAATGGGGTATCTGAAAGGAGAAATCAAACTTTGTTAGATATGGTTCGGTCCATGATGAGCTATGCGGATCTTCCAGTATTCCTGTGGGGTTATGCATTGGAAACCTCAGCATATTTACTGAATAAGGTGCCTTCCAAATATATTCCTCAAACTCCGTATGAGATATGGAAAGAAAGGAAACCAAGTCTTAAACACGTTAAGATTTGGGGATGTCCAGCTTATGTCAAGAAAGTTGACCCTGTTAAGCTGGAATCTCGATCCGTAAAATGTAGTTTTGTGGGATATCCTAAAGAGACTTTAGGGTATTACTTTAACACCGATCATAGGGTGTTTGTCTCCAGACATGCTAACTTCTTGGAAAAGCAGTTTATCCTTGAAGGAAACAGTGGGAGAAAAATTGAACTTGATGAAGTTCAAGAAGCACAAACTACTACGGTTCAAGTGGAAACACCTGTTCAGACTGAACAACCTTCTGTGGAACAGCCCATTTGTAGGTCAGGGAGAGTGTCTCGCCAACCTGAGAGGTATTATGCCCTTGTCATTGAGAATGACAATGAGTTGTCAATCATTGATGATAACGACCCTATGACCTATAATGAGGCTATGAGTAGTGTTAACTCAGAGAAATGGCAAAGTGCCATGAAATCCAAAATGGAATCTATGTATACCAACCAAGTATGGACTTTGGTTGAAGCACTTGAGGGTGTGAAGCCTATTGAGTGTAAATGGGTATATAAGAGAAATATTGGAGCAGATGGCTAGGTGGAGACCTATAAGGCCAGGCTCATGGCAAAAGGATTCAGACAAAGGCAATGGATTGACTTTGATGAAACTTTTTCGCCTGTAGCCCTGTTAAAATCAATTCGGATTTTGCTTGCGATTGCTACTTACTACGACTATGAGATCTGGCAAATGGATGTGAAAACGGCCTTCCTCAATGGGAAACTTGAAGAGGAAGTGTATATGACACAACCAGAGGGTTTTCTTTTCAAGGGAAATGAACACCTAGTATGTAAGCTGCTACGAACCATATATGGTTTAAAGCAAGCTTCTCATAGATGGAACATCCGTTTTGATGAGACAATCAAAGAGTTTGGTTTTATAAAAAACATAGATGAACCATGTGTCTACAAGAAGGTTAGTGGGAGCGCGGTAACATTTCTTATATTATATGTGGATGACATACTTCTTATAGGAAATGATATACCGATGCTGCAATCAGTCAAAGTGTGGCTATCGAAGAACTTCACTATGAAGGACTTGGGAGAAGCATCCTACATTCTCGGTATGAAGATCTATAGAGATAGATCTAGAAGAATGATAGGTCTTACCCAGGGTACATACATCCAGAAAGTGCTTAAAAGGTTTAGCATGGAAAACTCCAAAAAATGTCTCATACCGATGAGCCATGGAGTATCCCTTTCCGAAAAAATGTCTCCTAAGACACCTGAGGAAAGAGAGCGTATGAGTAAGATTCCTTATGCTTCAGCAATAGGATCTATCATGTACGCGATATTATGTGCTAGGCCTGATGTTGCTTATTCAATTAGTGTGACGAGCAGATATCAGTCCGATCCAGGTGAAGACCACTGGAAAGCAGTGAAGAACATCCTTAAGTACTTGAGAAGGACTAAGGATATTTTTCTTGTTTTTGGTGGTGGATCTGAGTTGAAAATAGAGGGTTATACTGACTCTAGTTTTCAATCAGAAAGTGATGATAGCAAATCCATGTCAGGGTACGTGTTTAATCTGAATGGTGGTGCGATTAGTTGGAAGAGTTCCAAACAGTCTACAACGGCTGACTCCATAGCGGAAGCAGAATATATAGCTGCAAGTGAGGCTGCAAAGAAGCCGTTTGGATGAGGAAATTTGTTTCTGAGTTGGGAGTTGTTCCTAGCATTGAGGAGCTTATTGTGTTGTATTCTGATAACAACGCAGCAATAGCACAAGCCAAGGAACCTAGGTCTCATAAAAATTCCAAACATGTTTTGCGATGCTTTCATTTGATTAGGGAAATCATTGAAAGAGGAGATGTCAAGATTGAGAGAGTTGACACACATAACAATGTAGTAGACCCACTCACAAAGTCATTGTCTCAGATTCACTTTGATCATCATAAAGAGAAGATGGGTATTAGATACCAGGGTGATTGGCTTTAGTTCAAGTGGGAGATTGAAAGTGTTTGTCCTAAATCCAATTATGTATGATGAGTTAGGAAGAACTTACTTGTATTCCTATTTGATTTCATTGAAATTAATAAAAGACTTGTTTTGGTTTTATTATGGGCTTTATCTATTTAAAGTGTTTTAAATAAGATACTCCATAGTTTAGAGTAAAGCTTCTAGAATTATAATGAGATTATAATAGTGAGATCTAGAAGATGATAACTCTAGACTTAAACAGTTCCTGATCATAGGATAACTAATCGAATGTTAGTGGATCCGCAAAGATTGGTACATACTATGCTTGCTCCCTTCAGGAGGATGTCTGTTCTCATAGGCATTTGTGTGGTGATATATAGCTAGTATATAGGTGCTTATTAGGGAATAAGTTGTAACACCCCCAGATAAGGGGTCAGGGATCCGGGTCGTCACGGTCTTTCTTTCCACAATATCACTTAACTGAATTAATAATAAATAACCTCATGCTGTGACCTCACACTAAAACACCACAACCCGTTATAGTCTCAGAGATAAAATTGAAATAAGTACAAGTCTTTGAATCCATAATTTAAAAGTTATTACAACCCAAAATGATTACTTGATAAGTTTACAATTAATTGCCATTATCTGCCACAAGTTATAATTATACATAATTGATTCCCAATAGTAGAAGGTCTGATCTACAGATAGATCTACCTCTGCAGCTATAGCAGCTATGATCTCAACGGGAAGGCGCGGGGCGCTTCCCATGCTCTTGCGCGCGGTCTGCTTGAGTCTGGCCATCTTTCCTAACTGTTGTTGTGTGATGAAGAAATAAAGCAAGAGTGAGCATTACAGCTCGCAAGATAATATATAGTGTAAACAATAATGCAAGTATTTAAATGGATAACTTACTAAAATCCTTTATCAAGTGTAAGATAATTACTTACTGGATATAAGCAAAAACAAGGGATGAATTTACCAAATACTTCACTATACTTATATCATTTATAAAGCTACTTGAACTACCACTGTTCAAAGTATAATGAGCTTTCAACAGTTCATCACATAGATGAGACTACAAGACAAGATTTGAATAGATTAAATCTTTGAAGTATTATTGAATGAAATGAAGTTATGATATACTTCATTAAGTCCCGATATATATATCCATATATATATCTCTCTTTATACATTTCCTGAAAACCTCTGTCATGTAAAGTATGAACAGAGTTTGTAACATCCAATGAATTTTTGGAAAGGAAAAGAATTGTGGCATAAACCCGGTATCTTGATGATCAGGCAAATATACCAATAAGTAACCTTTTCTACTAGTAGATGGACAAATTCCCCACTGGTCATCACCCTGGTCACAATAGGACCTTATGCTGGACTGCCACTCAGCCACTTACGCATTTGATGGACTCCCACTGAGCCACTTACACTTTCATGGACGCCCACTGAGCCCATGTTGCTTATGCCGACTCGATAGATGGACTTACTTCCCGAACGTTGGGTAAGTAATCAATTCATTTACCAAAACAGGAAACTTGTTGCGAATATAAAATACACCACAGAGCCGGATCCCTCCGGTTTTGAGCGAGTATTTAAATCCCCTTTAAAAGGAAGATCTTAAATATATAAAAATGAGTTTTGGGATCCGCTCTAACTTTTAAAAATCATTTTAAAGACTCGAAAACACTTTAAAGAGTGTTTGGAGTAATGCTGATTTAATAAAGTAAATCAGTCCCAATATATTAGAAAATATCTGAATTTTATTATTTAAATAACATTCCAATGAAGAATAATATTTATAAAAATAATTGAAGTAGAAGTTGTAAAACTTATACTTGAAATGAATAGTAAATAACCAAAGATATACTTATACGAAAGTAATATCTTTATTTGAATAATCAAAAGTAAGTTTGATTATCGACACATTATTCTTTAATAAAATAAAGAATATTATTCAGTAAATAATCAAAGTCATACGTCCTCAAATGAATATTCAAATAATATTCATTAAATAATATAAACTGAGTCATAAGTCCTCGAATGAATATTCAAGTAATATTCATTAAATAATATAAACTGAGTCATAAGTCCTCGAATGAATATTCAAGTAATATTAATTAAATAATATAAACTGAGTCATAAGTCCTCGAATGAATATTCAAGTAATATTCATTAAATAATATAAACTTATCGAATAAACCATATTCGATTAATAGTTTTGAAAACTATATCAATATATATATATATATAAATATATATATATATATATATATATATCATATATTCGGGAACATCTACTCCCGGTTTTAGAAAAGGGTTCACCTTTGGGTCCCCTATCCTCATGGTATACGCAACTACTGCTTATCTCTAGCATAGATATTATGCAACTATAAGCATTTGAACCAACAGATATATATCAAGATTATGAAACAGACATGCATATATACCATATCACATGCTCCAATATATCGCAAGAATATGCTAATAACAATCATGCATCTATCACAAGATAATGCATATACACATATACATCACAACAACAGTTATACGGGTAGAAAACTTGCCTGAGCGACTGGGGGTTACAAATGGCTTGGGACGAGTCTGGTAACCTATAAACAACATATAAGTTGGAATTAAACCAAAGTCACTTATAAATCTATACTTTAACGAATTTGGACTCTAACGCTCGCTTTGCGCTTACTGATTCTCTTAAGTCGCTCGAGTACCCTCGGCTCCACCATTTTTAATAAATTAACCATTACGAGTTTTAAGGCGATTATTTTGCGAGTGTCTTACCAACTGCTTATTACACTTTACATAAATGTTTCATACTCCAATTAGTCCTTTAAGGTCTTTAACCTATATTTCAAAGTAAGGCGAGGGGTAATGGTTCGTTCGCGAAAAGCCGTTAGTTAAAACGGTCATTTCTCCTAAACCGTACATCGGAATCAAACGAACCACATATCAAAATGAAGCTCGTAACATGAACTATCTAATCACTGCAATGGTCAAAACCTAGTAGTGAGTTCACGGGTCCTAATGTTAAGAGCAAAAACATTCTAAAGTAAATCAGACATTACGACGGCTATGTTTACGCGATTACCAATTTTATTCTACTCCAAACCAACCTAAAATCAACCCACAATCACAACCCAATCAAAACTCCATCCATACTTCACCATAACAGCCCCAACAACTCAACATTATCAATTTATACTATTCTCAAACATGAATTTAAACTATACTTAAGTTCATTAATCAATACTCCAAGAATTACAACTCCAAAACATTACAACACCAACTATCCTCTACATTCACAACAAACAAGCCTCTCATGAACTATAACAACATAACTAAACCTAATACTCAAGTAAAGTTAGGGTTTGGAGGGGTTATACCTTCCTTGGAGAGTGGAGAATCAAGTAACTAGCTTGGAATCACCCTTAAAAGTCCTTATCCAAGCTTAATCTAAACAAAAACTCAAGAACAAAAATTTTAGTTCTTGAAAAACACTATTCACCATCTTCTTCCATGATTTTTAGGAAGAGATTGTGAATGATTTAGGAGCTCAAACTTATAGGATAGCTATATCTATGCATAAGGAGTCTTGGATAATTACCTTGCTAATTAACAAAGCTTGGAACTAAGATTTTGAATTTCTTGCTTTGAAGAAGAAGAAAAAGCCGAGAGCTTTTTGGATGAAGAAATGAAATAATTTTGTGTTTTGGTGAAATGATTTGTTGGTTGGTTGATTTTGATTTATTTTGTTTTGTTTTCTTACCTTTTACCATGGTAACTTTTGTGTGGTTCTAATTCAACCAACAACACACTTGCTTTGGTCATGCTTATGTCACCATGTGATGTCACCCTCCCACCTTTGTCCTCTTCTCATTGGTTTGATGACATCATCCCCACTAATCTCTTTGATTAGCTTCTAATTACTTGGCTAATGACCGCTGATCTGTTATACGGTTCGCTTTACTTTCGTTTTCGTTTATCGTTTGAGGGATCATACCCGGGATCATACCCGGGATCTTATTACTTGGGTTCCCTTAACCTTTTTCAATACATTATATTCCTTTTATGATCCTCTCTTACAATCCTTGAATTTAAATCCTTTTTATCCTGTTACCTTATACTCAATTCTTTCGATATCTGGTGGATTTTCGGGAAAAATCAAAGTGTTTGGATTTGGATTCTGACGATCTTTACATACACTTATTTATCATAAAGAGTACTATTACGATCTCAGAATAACAATAAAAGAACCCCTACATAGTGTGGCATGAAAAGTTTTCTTATTCAGCAATATCAACAAAAACACTATTCATATGGGTTACAAAAAGTTCAAAATTTTGGGGTTATTACAGTCTCCCCTCCTTAAAAGGATTCCGTCCCGGAATCAAATAGAAAATAAATGGGGGTACTTTTCTAGCATTGCGCTCTCCAGCTCCCAAGTTGATTCTTCCACATTATGATTCTGCCATAGCACTCTGACTAGCTTGATCACTTTGTTCCGAAGCACCTGCTCCTTCTTATCCATAATCTTTACTGGTTTCTCCACGTAAGTCAGATCTGGTTGCATATCCACATGCTCGTACTCCACTATGCGTCTGGCATCCCGATGATACTTCCTTAGCATTGACACATGGAACACATTATGAACTTGTTATAGGTTCGGGGGTAAGGCTAGCTCGTAAGCCAACTTCCCAATCCGTCTTAGTATCTCAAAAGGTCCAATGTATCTTGGGCTTAGTTTTCCTTTCTTTCCGAATCTCATTAACCCTTTCCAAGGGGATACTTTTAGTAGTACTAAGTCCCCTACTCCATACTCCTTGTCCTTTCGGGCTAGGTCTGCATATTTCTTCTGTCTGTCTTGGGCTGCTACCAGCCGTCCTCTGATGAGATCCACTATGTCTTTGGTCCTTTGGACCACTTCGGGTCCGAGCATCTTCCACTCTCCTACTTCATCCCAGTATAAGGGAGATCGACACCTTCTTCCATACAGGGCCTCATAAGGCGGCATTCCGATGCTAGCATGAAAGCTATTGTTATAAGAAAACTCGATCAACGGCAAGTGATCGTCCCAACTTCCTTTAAAGTCTATTGCACAAACTCTCAACATATCCTCTAGTGTCTGGATGGTCCTTTCACTCTGCCCATCCGTCTGGGGATGGTACGCGGTACTCATATTTAACTTGGTCCCCGCACATTCTTGAAAGCTCCTCCAAAATCTGGAGTTGAACCTGGGGTCTCGGTCTGAGACAATGGACGCTGGGACTCCATGTCGCGTCACTATTTCCTTAAGGTAAATGTCCACAAGTCTATTGACTGTGTATCTCTCATTGATAGGAATGAAATGAGCTGACTTTGTCAGTCGGTCTATAATCACCCATATGGCATCATGGTTGGCTTTCGTCCTTGGTAAACCGACAACAAAATCCATGGCTATCTGTTCCCATTTCCATTCGGGAATCTCCAGGGGTCGTAAAAGTCCACTGGGTCTCTGGTGCTCTGCCTTTACTCTTTGGCAAGTCAAACAGTTGCTTACCCATTCTGCTACGTCCCTCTTCATGTTGGGCCACCAGTAATATTCTTTCAAATCCCTATACATCTTGGTGCTTCCCGGGTGAATGGAATACCTTGAACTATGGCTTTCATCCAAAATCTCATCTTTAAGCTCTTGAACGTTCGGAACCCAAATCCGGTAGGAGTACCTCATTATCCCTTTTTCATCTTTCTCAGTATGGATCTCTTCTCCAGTCATTGACTCTCTGCCTTCATTCATTATTTTCTCTTGGCACAATCTGATCTTTTCCAATAACTCTGGCTGCATTGAGATCTCAAACAGCTTTTCAGTTCCGGTTACCTTTACTTCTATTTCCATTCTCTCAAAATCCTTTATCAATTCTTCCGAAGTCGTTATCATTCTGAGTCTTTCCTTTCTACTAAGGGCATCAGCCACCACATTGGCTTTCCCCGGATGATAGAGAATCTCACAATCATAGTCCTTGATTAGCTCTAACCATCTCCTCTGGCGCATGTTGAGCTCTTTCTGCGTAAATATGTACTTGAGGCTCTTATGGTCTGTGAAAATCTCGCACTTCTCTCCATACAAGTAGTGCCTCCAAATTTTTAGGGAAAAAACTATTTCCGCGAGCTCAAGGTCATGAGTAGGATATCTAATCTCGTATTCCTTCAGTTGTCTCGACGCATACGCAATCACCTTACCGTGCTGCATAAGCACACACCCTAATCCTTTGTGTGACGCGTCACTATATATCACAAAATCTCCTTTTACGTCGGGCAATGCCAACACCGGGGCCGTTACCAACCTTTTCTCTAATTCCTGAAAACTGTTCTCGCATTTCTCCGTCCATTCAAACTTCTCTGTCTTACGAGTAAGTCGTGTCAAAGGGGCTGCGATCTTCACAAAGTCCTGTACAAATCTACGATAGTAGCCGGCCAATCCTATGAAACTCCTTACCTCTGTGGGTGTGGTTGGCCTTTCCCAATTTGAGACCGCCTCTATCTTGGAGGGGTCGACCAATACTCCTTCTTTATTGATCACATGTCCTAAAAACTGTACTTCATTCCGCCAGAATTCACACTTCGAGAATTTGGCATATAACTGTTCCTCTCTGAGTATTCATAGAGCTATCCTCAAATGGTCTGCATGTTCTGCCTTAGTCCTTGAGTAGATTAAAATATCATCGATAAAAACTATCACACACTTGTCCAAGTACTTCTTAAATACTCTGTTCATTAAATCCATGAAAGCCGTTGGGGCGTTGGTTAATCCAAAGGACATTACCAAAAACTCATAGTGCCCATACCTGGTACGGAACACTGCCTTGGGAATATCTTCGGGTTTAATCTTTAGTTGGTGATATCCAGTTCTCAGGTCAATCTTGGAAAAATAAACAGCATCCTTTAGCTGGTCGAACAGATCATCTATTCTAGGTAACGGGTACCTGTTCTTTATGGTTAGCTTGTTCAACTCTCGATAGTCGATGCACAACCTCATGCTCTCATCCTTCTTCTTAGCAAATAACACTGGTGCTCCCCACGGAGACACACTGGGTCTTATCATACCCTTATCCAAAAGTTCCTGCAATTGGGTAGCTAATTCCTTCATTTCTAATGGGGCTAACCGGTAAGGTGCTTTTGAAACTGGCGCCGTCCCTGGGGCCAGCTCAATAGCAAATTCAATCACTCTATCGGGTGGTAATCCCGGAAGGTCTTGCGGGAATACGTCTTCAAATTCGTTGACTACCGAAATATCTTGTAAGTTGGGCACCTCCTTCTGCGTGTCCACCACATAGGCTAGGTAAGCCTCATTTCCTTTTCGTAGCATCCTTTTGGCCTGGGCCATAGTCAAAAATTTCTGTGTCTGCCTCTTTCCTCTAAATATAACTTCTTTCTTTCCTGGGATATTTAACTTAACTTTCTTCCCCTTACAGTCTATCTGAGCATCATTGCTAGATAGCCAGTCCATTCCCAAAATTACATCAAACTCCTCTAATTTAAAAGGAATCAGACCAACACTAAAAGATTGCTCCCCTATGCCTAACTCACAGGTGGGGTGAATCTGGCTAACAGGAATAATTTCATGATTGGCTATTTTTACTTGTAAGGGTTCTATCAAGGGTTCAGCCTTAAGTCTTAACTTACGCGCAAGGTCCTTTGATATAAAAGATTTAGTTGCTCCCGAATCAAATAAAACGTTTGCACTGACTGAATTTAGAGAAAGGGTACTTGCTATCACATCTGAGTCTTTTATAGCATCCTGGACTGTCATGTTGAAAGTCCTCGCAGTAGGTGGCTTATTGGAGGCAGCCCTGCTGGCTCCTGAAGCTGCTGGTTTGTTCATTGGGCATTCCCTCTTCCAATGACCCGGGCGTCCACACCGATGACAAGTGGTGGTTGGAATGACAACAGGGGTTGATGAAGGGCACTTAGTTGAATAGTGACCCTCTCGACCGCACTTAAAGCATGTTACTGGCTTTCCTTTATACTCCCCAGTATGCATCCTTCCACAAGTGTTACAGGCTGGCAATGGGGGTCGAGACTGGTTGGAATAGGACATTCTTGACTTCTGGCCGCTCTGGCTCACATTCACGCTCATTGGTCGCTTAAACCCAGTGTTCCGTCCCGGTAGGGACACTGCTCCTCGATTAACTCTAGTTGGGAAGCTCCTTCCTGCGGAACCTCCACCCATGCTCATACTTTTCCTCTTTATTCCCTTCTTCTCTCTTTCGTTTTGCATCTGTTCACTTCCGGCTTCTACAATTGTTGCCTTTTGCATCAGAGTGACATAATCAGTAAGCTCAAGGATTGCCACCCTATTCTGAATCCACGGTTTCAGTCCCTGCTGAAACCTCCTAGCTTTCTTTTCCTCGGTGCTCACAAACTCCGGCACGAACCTTGATAACTCAGTAAATTTTGCTTCGTACTCTGCTACGGATAAGTTATTCTGCTTTAGCTCCAAGAACTTGAGCTCCATCTGGTTCTCCATAAACCTCGGGAAATACTTTCCCAAAAACAACTGACTGAACCTCTCCCAGGTTATGATAGCATCTGTCTCCATGTTTTTCTTGGCCTCCCACCAGTAGTTGGCCTCTCCTTTAAGAAGGTAGGTAGCAAATACAGTCTTCTGTGCCTCATCGGTACTCAGAATCTCAAAGGATTTCTCTATTTCCTTCATCCATGCCCTTGCCTCAACTGGGTCGGCTGATCCGTGGAACTCAGGGGGCTTAAGGGACTTAAAAGCCCTGAAAGAGTTTACCACAACATTGTTATTTCCTTGAGGGGGTGGGTTGGGTTGATGTTCCAAGTTCTGCCTTAGTAGTTGCATGAACTGGCCTATGGGATCTATGCCTGGGTTTGGTACTGGTTGCTCAACCTTAGTTTCTCCTTCTTCAGCCTCTATCTCAAATCCCTCAACATCATATGTTTCCTCTTCCTCTTCATACAGGGAGTCATCCTGTTCCACATAATCCTCATCTTCCTCTTCACTGTGTTCTTGGTTCCTACCGTCCTGGTTATGGCTTCCCTGGTCCTCAGATCCAGGGTTCGCCCTAGTTCCAATCTTTCTTGGCGGCATGATACTGATAAATATTTGGTAAATTCCATGGTAGGTCACAATCATACACAACATTGTGCCTTGCACAGTTCTATAATAGGGAGAATGTATCTCGCAATTCTATTATGTTATGACAGTTCTAATAAGAAGTGCCGTAATAATAATGATAAAAACAGTGATCTCGTCACTAAGGAACTGAACTGAAAGGAAACAAATATATACATAATACGAGAAATACATAGTTTGATCTGGTCAAAAGTACAACAGTGCTATAGCCATCTGTCCCAAAAGTGATACACATTAGTCTATCTGTCTAGTCAGAAAAAGGGATGCTATATACAAGTCAACTATCCCGGAAAATTGGCTCTTACTAAGGCCTCGACTAACTAGACAACTAGACTACCCCATCGTCAGTCCTGAATCATACACCGGAGCGGGTCAGCTCCCATACCCTTTCCATCGCACGACGGAAGATATAGTCGGCCTGCCGCCTGGAGATCCTACCATGCCTGTCCCCTGGAGCGATCTAAGTCTCGCTCGGGACGTGAGCTCTATCCCCGTCAGCTCCCTCCTCAAGGATCGGGGTATAGCAGCCCTAGTCTCATAAGCTCGGGTACGCCTACCCGCCCTCTCCGCATCCAACTCCCTCCTGACCTCATCCAGCCGGGCCTCAGCAACAGCCACTCGGGTCCTCAGTACATCCTGAACATAGCCGTGGGCTAACAAAGACTGCCTATGGGCAAGGTCGAGAGGTGGTGAATCCGGAGCCGCTGGGGGTGCCTCCTCGGTCTGCCTAGGCTCGGAAGTATGGGTCTCTGAGTTGTCATCATAGGGGATCCAAGATAGTGGTGGAGGGGTAGGAGGTCTGACCACCGGGAGTGTGGGTAAAGGGGTACCAGTGTACACTACCATAGCTCCGACACGCTCCTCAGCTACTGGGACCTCATCCGGGTCCTCCTCATCTGAAATAGCAATGACCTCTGTCTCTGACTCCTCTGAGGGGTCTTCCTCATCCTCCTCCGTCTCAGGCTCCTCCTGATCCTCGACATCTAGCAGTGCCTCATCATGCTCACGCTCGAACATCTCAGGGTCCTCTATCTCATGTGCCTCCACATTAAATGAGCTAAGTTACTATCATGATACTTATAAGGGTTCCCGTAAGAGTTTTAACTATCAGCGCTACTTTAAGTAGTCCGACCATGAACTTGGCAAGAGTTCTTATTATCTTTATGAGTTTATTATTATATCGTCGCATCATCTCTGAGGTTTATAACGCTTAGCTCTGATACCATTTATGTAACACCCCCAGATCCGGGGTCAGGGATCCGGGTCGTAACGGTCTTTATTTCCACAATATCACTTAACTGAATTAATAATAAATAACCTCATGCTGTGACCCCACACTAAAACACCACAACCCGTTATAGTCTCAGAGATAAAATTGAAATAAGTACAAGTCTTTGAATCCACAATTTAAAAGTTATTACAACCCAAAATGATTACTTGATAAGTTTACAATTAATTGCCATTATCTGCCACAAGTTATAATTATACATAATTGATTCCCAAAAGTAGAAGGTCTGATCTACAGATAGATCTACCTTTGCAGCTATAGCAGCTATGATCTCAACGGGAAGGCGCGGGGCGCTTCCCACGCTCTTGCGCTGGGTCTGCTTGAGTCTGGCCATCTTTCCTAACTGTTGTTGTGTGATGAAGAAATAAAGCAAGAGTGAGCATTACAGCTCGCAAGATAATATATAGTGTAAACAATAATGCAAGTATCTAAATGGATAACTTACTAAAATCCTTTATCAAGTGTAAGATAATTACTTACTGGATATAAGCAAAAATAAGGGATGAAGTTACCAAATACTTCACTATACTTATATCATTTATAAAGCTACTTGAACTACCACTGTTCAAAGTATAATGAGCTTTCAATAGTTCATCACATAGATGAGACTACAAGACAAGATTTGAATAGATTAAATCTTTGAAGTATTATTGAATGAAATGAAGTTATGATATACTTCATTAAGTCCCGATATATATATCCATATATATATCTCTCTTTATACATTTCCTGAAAACCTCTGTCATGTAAAGTATGAACAGAGTTTGTAACATCCAATGAATTTTTGGAAAGGAAAAGAATTGTGGCATAAACCCGGTATCTTGTTGATCAGGCAAAGATACCAATAAGTAACCTTTTCTACTAGTAGATGGACGAATTCCCCACTGGTCATCACCCTGGTCGCAATAGGACCTTATGCTGGACTGCCACTCAGCCACTTACGCATTTGATGGACTCCCACTGAGCCACTTACACTTTCATGGACGCCCACTGAGCCCATGTTGCTTATGCCGACTCGATAGATGGACTTACTTCCCGAACGTTGGGTAAGTAATCAATTCATTTACCAAAACAACAACCTTGTTGCGAATATACAATACACCACAGAGCCGGATCCCTCCGGTTTTGAGCGAGAATTTAAATCCCCTTTAAAAGGAAGATCTTAAATATATAAAAAATGAGTTTTGGATCCGCTCTAACTTTTAAAAATCATTTTAAAGACTCGAAAACACTTTAAAGAGTGTTTGGAGTAATGCTGATTTAATAAAGTAAATCAGTCCCAATATATTAGAAAATATCTGAATATTATTATTTAAATAACATTCCCAAAAAGAATAATCTTTATAAAAATAATTGAAGTAGAAGTTGTAAAACTTATACTTGAAATGAATAGTAAATAACCAAAGATATACTTATACGAAAGTAATATCTTTATTTGAATAATCAAAAGTAAGTTTGATTATCGACACATTATTCTTTAATAAAATAAAGAATATTATTCAGTAAATAATCGGAGTCATAGGTCCTCATATGAATATTCAAATAATATTTATTAAATAATATAAACTGAGTCATAAGTCCTCGAATGAATATTCAAGTAATATTCATTAAATAATATAAACTGAGTCATAAGTCCTCGAATGAATATTCAAGTAATATTCATTAAATAATATAAACTGAGTCATACGTCCTCGAATGAATATTCAAGTAATATTCATTAAATAATATAAACTTATCGAATAAACCTTATTCGACTAACAGTTTTAAAAACTATATCAATATATATAAATATAATATAAATATAATATAAATATAAATATATATATATATATATCATATATTCGGGAACATCTACTCCCGGTTTTAGAAAAGGGTTCACCTTTGGGTCCCCTAAGGGTTTACGCAACTACTGCTTATCTCTAGCATAGGTATTATGCAACTATAAGCATTTGAACCAACAGATATATATCAAGATTACGAAACAGACATGCATATATACCATATCACATGCTCCAATATATCGCAAGAATTTGCTAATAACAATCATGCATCTATCACAAGATAATGCATATACACATATCCATCACAATAACAGTTATATGGGTAGAAAACTTGCCTGAGCGACTGGGGGTTACAAATGGCTTGGGACGAGTCTGGTAACCTATAAACAACATATAAGTTGGAATTAAACCAAAGTCACTTATAAATCTATACTTTAACCAATTTAGACTCTAACGTTCGCTTTGCGCTTACTGATTCTCTTAAGTCGCTCGAGTACCCTCGGCTCCACCATTTTTAATAAATTAACCATTATGAGTTTTAAGGTGATTCTTTTGCGAGTGTCTTACCAACTGCCTATTACACTTTACATAAATGTTTTATACTCCAATTAGTCCTTTAAGGTCTTTAACCTATGTTTCAAAGTAAGGCGAGGGGTAATGGTTCGTTCGCGAAACGTCGTTACTTAAAACGGTCGTTTCTCCTAAACCGTACATCGGAATCAAATGAACCACATATCAAAACAAAGCTTGTAACATGAACTATCTAATCATGGCAATGGTAAAAACCTAGAAGTGAGTTCACGGGTCCTAATGTTAAGAGCAAAAACAGTCTAAAGTAAATCGGACATTACGACGACTATGTTTACGCGATTACCAATTTTATTCTACTCCAAACCAACCCACAATCAACCCACAATCACAACCCAATCAAAACTCCATCCATAATTCACTATAACAGCCCCAACAACTCAACATTATCAATTTATACTATTCTCAAACATGAATTTAAACTATACTTAAGTTCATTAATCAATACTCCAAGAATTACAACTCCAAAACATTACAACACCAACTATCCTCTACATTCACAACAAAAAAGCCTCTCATGAACTATAACAACATAACTAAACCTAATACTCAAGTAAAGTTAGGGTTTGGAGGGGTTATACCTTCCTTGGAGAGTGGAGAATCAAGTAACTAGCTTGGAATCACCCTTAAAAGTCCTTATCCAAGCTTAATCTAAACAAAAACTCAAGAACAAAAATTTTAGTTCTTGAAGAACACTATTCACCATCTTCTTCCATGATTTTTAGGAAGAGATTGTGAATGATTTAGGAGCTCAAACTTATAGGATAGCTATATCTATGCATAAGGAGTCTTGGATAATTACTTTGCTAATTAACAAAGCTTGGAACTAAGATTTTGAATTTCTTGCTTTGAAGAAGAAGAAAAAGCCGAGAGCTTTTTTGATGAAGAAATGAAATAATTTTGTGTTTTGGTAAAATGATTTGTTGGTTAGTTGATTTTGATTTGTTTTGTTTTGTTTTCTTACCTTTTACCATGGTAACTTTTTTGTGGTTCTAATTCAACCAATAACACACTTGCTTTGGTCATGCTTATGTCACCATGTGATGTCACCCTCCCACCTTTGTCCTCTTCTCATTGGTTTGATGACATCATTGCCACTAATCTCTTTGATTAGCTTCTAATTACTTGGCTAATGACCACTGATCTGTTATACGGTTCGCTTAACTTTCGTTTTCGTTTATCGTTTGAGGGATCATACCCGGAATCTTATTACTTGGGTTCCCTTAACCTTTCTCAATACATTATATTCCTTTTATGATCCTCTCCTACAATCCTTGAATTTAAATCCTTTTTATCCTGTTACCTTATACTCAATTCTTTCGATATCTGGTGGATTTTCGGGAAAAATCAAAGTGTTTGGATTTGGATTCTAACGATCTTTACATACACTTATTTATCATAAAGAGTACTATTACTATCTCAGAATAACAATAAAAGAACCCCTACATAGTGTGGCATGAAAAGTTTTCTTATTCAGCAATATCAGCAAACACACTATTCATAAGGGTTACAAAAAGTTCAAAATTTTGGGGTTATTACATAAGTTCACTGAACATGACTCGATAAGTTGAACAACTAATGGAGATTACTCACGTGTCAATAGTTATTCACTAAGTGATAGTTGTACAAGTGTCCTTAGACTTGAGATCGTTAAAGTTATCTTGTATATAATGAACTGTGCTTTGGTTTAGTCCTTAGTCTCAAGGACATCCATTAGGTCTATTCTGGGCATAGGGATTTGTGTATAGAGTTAGTTAACGTCAATAGAGGATCTACCCCTTCCAGTATATGAAGAGAATATCCTATGTTATTCTTAGTATGCGAGTTCTGAAATCTCTGGCCAGAGTGTATGAAATTAGAAAAGAGTTTCTAATTTGCATTAATATGAACTTTGCATTATGAATAAGAAATCATATGATTAAATTTGATAGGCCTGACACGAGATCCATGCCTTGTATTTAATCGGGATATTGTAAGGGTAGAAGGAATTCAGTATACGGTAACTAGTCACTGACAGGTTCTTGGTATTCTAAGCAGTGAATTCATATTATCCGGATAGTCGCGATATGTTGAGAAGCATCACTCACGATGTAGAATAAATATATTTAATCAGTTAATTATATTTAGTGAATTTTAGTATTCATGTAAGTAATTAATAAAAGTTTATTATTATTTATTTCTACTACCGGCATAATATTGAAACTACAGGGTCACACCATAAAAGAATATTTTCTTTGATGAAATAATAAGAGAGAGAATTATTTTCTAAATAGTTTAGAAAAATAAATAATGATTAAAATAGTTTTAATTATTATTAAAGCATTTTATAAAGATAAAATGTGGGGCTAATATATATATATATATATATAATGATATATTATAAAACCCTAGGAGGGCCCTATAAATAGAATGAGATGGCTCATTCTAATGACACACTTGGTTTTGTGAAAACCCTAAGAAGAGCTAGCCTCCATCTTCTTCTTCCTTCTCTCTCTCTCTCTCCCAAAACTCCATTTTTATAAAATCTTGGTTTTATAAAAAGTTTCATCGAAGAGGATCATTCTTGGTGGATACTGGTAGAGTGCTTCACACACTGAGGAGCAACTGCTAGCAACCATATTATAAAACTTCGATTTTCAAGGTATGGTTACGATTCCTCCATTTTTCTGATTTATACGTTTTTCTATATGTGCAATACATGGTTTTTACGGAATAATTATTATATCACGCTTCCGCTCATCCGTAAATTCCTTCACATTCTCCCAGAAGAATTGTGCAATTTGCTTGGTGGTTATCTTGGCCAGTGCTTTAGCCTCAATCCACTTTGTGAAGTAGTTTATGGCTACCACAATGAACTTCCTATGTCATGATGCCACAGGAAATGGTCCAAGTATATCTATTCCCCACATTAGAAAGGGATGGGCGTGCTGATAAATATAAGCCTCTCTGGGGGCTGTCGTACTATTGGAGCATACCTCTGGCACCTGTCACATTTGTTCACATAAGCCTTTGCATCGGCTAGCATAGTTGGCCAGTAGAATCCCAATCGAGGTATCTTGTGAGCGAGGGCCCGGCCCCCAATTTTTGCTCGCAAATCCCTTAATGGGTTTCCTTAAGCGCCTACTCTGCTTCAAGAGGTCTTAAGCACTTCAGGTACGGAATACTAAAGGACCTTTTATAGAGAAGGCCTTCAATCAATGAATATCTCAATGCTCTCTCCGACATCTTGCGTGCCTACTGGGCATCATGGGGGAGACACCCAGTCTCTAAGTGGGTTTTGATCGGGTCTATCCAACATCTTATCACACCAACCGGTGCTATCAGATTTGTGACATGAATAGTAGGGGTCTTCTGGACTTGGAAGTAGATACTTCTTGGATATTTCTCAATTTCAGATGAGGCGAACTGGGACAAGGCATCCGTCGTAGTGTTCTCCTCTCTCGGAACATGTTTAGCGTACCATTCATCAAACCGAGTCAATACTCCCTTTACGAATCTCAGGTTCTTGGCCATAGTATCATCTTTGGCCTCAAACTTTCCATTGAATTGAGCAACTACAAGTCTTGAGTCTCCACATACCTTCAGGTTTTTATCCTTCACAGCTCTATCCAAGCCTAAGCTGGGTATTAATGCTTCATATTCTGCTTCGTTATTCGTAGTTGGGAAGTCCAACTTCAAAGCATACTCAATCAAGAACCCATCGGGGCTTTGCAAGACTAGACCTGTACCACTAGATTTTGTTTTGGACACTCCGTCAAAATGGAGAACCCAATACTCTTTCAGAGTCATTTTTTTATCCTTCTCTTTCTTTCCTCCTTCTGGGGTTACTATCTCTTGCCCCCGACTTCTTGGTCGTTAATGGTGCACTCGACCACGAAGTCTGCTAAGGCTTGAGCCTTGATGGCCATTCGAGGCTTGTACTTGATATCAAATTCTCCTAACTCAATTGCCCACTTGGTGAGCCTTCCACTAGCCTTCGGGTTATGAAGAATGTTCCTCAAAGGTTGGTCCGTCAGGACTTCGATCTTGTGAGCCTAGAAGTATGGTCTCAACTTCATCGAGGTTGTAATGAGAGAAAGCGCGAACTTCTCTGTAGTGGAGTAATTCAAGTCTGCTCCATGGAGCACCTTGCTCACATAGTATATAGGCTTCTGGAGTTTCTGTTCTTCCTTTATGAGGACCGCACTCACGACATGTTCAGATACCACTAGGTACAAATAAAGAGTGTCCTCCGGACTTGGTTTAGCCAACAACGAGAATTCGGTCATGGACTTATTTAGCTATTCAAAGGCCTCTTGGCTCTCAGCTATCCATTTAAATTCTTCACTTTCTTAAGGTGGTCCTGAAAAAGGGAAAGAATTTGTCTCCGGACTTGGAGATGAACCTCCCTAGAGCTGCGATTCTTCCTGTCAGCTTTTGGACGTCCTTGATGGAGCGTGGTGGCTTCATGTCTAGGATGGCTTTGATCTTGTCGGGGTTAGCCTCTATTCCCCTCTTAGAGACCATGTGACCCAAAAATTTTCCAGACCCCACACCAAAAGCACACTTAGCGGGGTTTAACATCATCTTGTGGTGCCTCAGCACTTCAAATTCCTCTCTGAGGTGACTAAAATGATCGGACTTGCTTAGAATTTTGACTAACATGTCATCAATATAGACCTCCATGGTCTTCCCAAATAGATGGGAAAATATCTTATTTACCAACCTTTGGTAAGTAGCTCCTGCATTCTTAAGTCTTAAAGCCATAACAAGATAACAAAAGACACCAAAGTCATTTATGAAAGATACTTTGGGGGTGTCATCCTTATGCATTTTAATTTGATTCTAACCGTCGAAGCCATCCATAAAACTCAGTATCTCATGTCCAGCAGTGGTATCAATCAGGGTATCAATTCTTGGTAGAGGGTAGCAATCCTTAGGACAAGCATCATTCAAGTCAGTGAAGTCGATGCACATCCTCCACTTCCCATTGGCCTTCTTAACCATTGCGGGGTTGGAAAATCAATCAGGGAATTGCACTTTCTCCAGCTTCTAGGAGCTTCTTGACCTCCTGCTTAATGGCTTCCAGCCTATTAGGGGCATAATTTCTCTTCTTCTGCTTCACAACCTTTCGAGTTGGGTCAACATTGAACCTATGAGTTATAAGGTTCGAGTCAATCCCGGGCATTCAACTACGGTCCAAAAAAACACATCATTGTTCTTTCATAGAAAAGTCATCAATTGGCCCTTCAAGGGTTTGTCCATAGACGCTCCAATATACGTGACCTTCTCCGGGTCTAAGAGGTCTAAGGGAAGTGGGACCAAGTCCTCTGCTGGCTTCCCTTGAAGTTCATCATTCTCACGAACATCCTTATCTTCTATAGGGAGGACTTGCCCCCCGGTTCCATTAGGCCTAAGTGTTGCAACATAGCAACTGCGGGCCATTTTCTGATCTCCTTTCGCTTCTCAAACACCGTTCCTAGTTGGGAACTTCAGCACTATATGGTAGGTTGGGGACACAGCTTTAAACGCATGGATCCCTGTTCTACCCATGATGGCATTATAAGTAGAGGCTGCCTTAACAACCAAAAAGTTTAATATCTACGTGGCCTCCCTGGGCTCTTCCCTGATAGTTACAGGAAGTTATACTGTTCCTTCGACTTTGCATTCCACATGGTTAAATCCGTAGATGGGTGCATCGGATGGAGTTAGTTGAGAAAAATTGTAGCCCATCCTTATGAATGTGTGTTAGGGTGAAAACACGCGCTAAATTTACACGCAAGTATACGTATTAGCAAGTAATATAGAATTCTTTCTAGTTCGTCCCCACAGAGATTGGTTTAGGTTAACTTTAATCTATGCACTTATGCAACAATGATATGGCTATCGTTCAATGCTAAGATAAATAACAAATTGGTTTTGATTATCACTAAGAAATTATACTAACTAACTTTAACTAAGAGAATTATGGTTGAATTACTTATACGAGACAAACATGGGATTCTAACTTCATTAAATACTTCATTCAAAGTCATTGTTCTTAACCTTAGCATTCAATGGTGATGACAACTAATCAGATAATACGAAACTAGTAAACGCCAACTTTCATTGCACGAATACCCTACTACCAGACATCCACAAAAGAGATAGAAGCTGAATAGACACCAAGTATGTTGAGACCCTATATATCTATAGAATTTGACAACATAAAGGTTTAATGCCCAAGTTATCTATTGTGATTACATAGGGCAAGTAAGATGGTTAAAATTACCTATGAATCATGCATATAATTATACATGAACCTATGCTAGCATGACAAGTTATAAACCCCTATATTCACTTTCGCTTCAATAGAAATTACCACGCTATCTTATAAGTTCGTGACGCTCATAAGACAAATAAGCACAACCAGTACTAGGATATCATACAATCACCACACACTAAGATATCGAAAAAAATTAACTTTTGAAATCCATAAGTAAATCCGTTAGAACCCCACGATAACGATTAGTTTATAACCGAACTCACCCTCATCATGGGTTTCACTGAAAGCATGGTATAATAAACTAAGTCTTTATATACTGAATAATAAACCAAAGTATGTTAAACAAGAGTAATAGGTTCAACAAACAAGAAAACAAGCATCCAAGATTACAAATCAATCAAAGAATCACAAGTAAAAACAACTTTTTTTCTCCTTCGTTGTATTTGTGCTCCTAGGTCTTCTCGACGTCTCCTTAGTCTCCGTTATGAAAAACGTCTTCAAAGAGTCATTATATAGCAGCCATAACTGTCCAAAAGCCTAGCAAATCATTTTTCTATTTAAATCAGGATTTCTGGAAAAAGTATTGGCGCGGCCGCCCTGGGATACGACGCGACCGCTCTATGTCTGGCGCGGCTGCTCCCAAGTGTAGCGCGACCGCGCTGAGGTACTGAAAAAAATTATTATTTCTTTATTTCTTGTCTTCTCTTGCTGGTTTCTTAGCGCACTTGACAGAGGCTTCATCCTCACACTCTTTCAAGCATATATCATGCGAAATCCAGCCCTTCTTCCTGTCTATGCCCTGAAATACAAAACACTACAAAAACACATCAAATACACAAACAACTTGAGTACAAAACACCAATTCGAGAATTTATAAAGCATTCTAAGTGGATATAAATGCCACTTAACACACCCCCAAACTTGAATCGATGTTTGTCCTCAAGCATAAACAGACTCAAAGAAAGAAAAATAAAAATGCATGAATGCAATTAATATGAATGCAACGATCCCCTCAGAATAACTAAACCAATCAATGAACAATATCTCAACAAATGCAATTAGTCGCAAAAAGATCAATCAAATCCCACAAATCAAGTCACAAACTAGAAATGTGTGTGTGTGTAAATGCATAACAGATATACTTTCGCAACTAGATCAATAATCATAACTCACCACTCATCAACGCAATCACAAGGATATAAATAAAATAAACGTTAGACTCAAAATAACTGACAACGCTTCAATTTTTATCGGAGTTATACACAGATTCATGCTTTTATTTATAACACATAACAAATACAAATATGCTTATTTGATCGTGCAATGCGTGAGGTCCACAAAAGACATATGCAATAATACCCATGTAGCAAACGTTAGGTTAGCGGATCCCAAACTATAAAAGCCATAGGTCACTAGGCACAAAGTCCCCTAAGAACTTAATAACTCGAGTATTAAAGAGCCCACTCGTGATCAATTATGCATCAACACATTTTTTTTCCTCTTTTTTTCTATTTTTTTCACAAGAATTCTGAACGAGTGCGTTTCGCTCCATCTCGCTCAACCCTAGACTACTCATATAAATATGAGCCGGCTATTAGCCATTTGACGCCTAGCCACAACTAGAAATGAAATCCAATGTTTTCCTCCAATTTTTAAAATCCATGTTATTACGTCTTTAAGAGAATACCCTAAATTCTAGACATAAACAAGTGATTAAACCTCGACAAACAAACAATCCATGATCATGATTTAGTACTCAAGCAACCTATAAGATTTAGTACTCGACAAATTTTCTTGCTTCTAGCATGCAAATTAACTTGTTAAGACTTAACATCCCTCTATACGACATCACTACAATCGCATCAATATCACAAGTTAATCATAATAGCAAACTTAAGGGATCATGATATAATGCACATGCAACTATATGCAACATACTAACATGCAAAATAAATAATAAAAAAAATTACATGACAAATATGCAAATATATGAACTAAACTATCATGAGTATGCAACTATATGGACACACACAAACATATTCCTTAACTACCACCCCAAACTTAAAATTTTCACTGTCCTCAGTGAAGGTAATAGTAAGGAATAAGGCATACCTACTCGGAATCAAGATCATCACCCTCCGCGAGTGGAGTGTCAGGAGGCGGGTACACATAATCCTCACCAAAAATTGGCCACTGAATGTCAACTCCTATGGCTCTGAAAGCTGTACCCAATGCCTGGCTAAGGTCCTGTGCAAACCTGCTATGGATGTCATGCATCGCATCCATCCGCCTCATCAAGCGCCTATACTGCGTTGAGCCCAAACCAGCACTGTACTTTATATCCTGTTGTTGCTCCTGTGAAGAACCGTCCTCCCCTATCCTAGTTATCTACGTGCCTGAGTAGAACCATGTTAGATATATTTTATAATGTCATGTCTAATATGATTTGTGTTTAGTTTTCAGATCTTACTTAACATGACAAATTAGTACTCAACTGGAAATCAATACTTATACTGAAGTCAGGACTTAAGATATCAGAACTTAAGTTG
This sequence comes from Apium graveolens, assembly GCF_009905375.1. NCBI lineage: Eukaryota > Viridiplantae > Streptophyta > Magnoliopsida > Apiales > Apiaceae > Apium > Apium graveolens. The sequence goes on along the minus strand of NC_133650.1, from coordinate 272,314,367 downwards.
TCAGAACTTAAGTTATCAGGAGATAATTATCAGGAGATAATATCAGGACTTAAGGAGGCGTACAGATAAGGAAGGCGGCTGATTGAAAGGAAAGAAGATCAAGACAAACGCAAGAAGAGATATGCATGTAGAAGGAATTCTATGAAGAATAAAATACTTGGAAGAAAAGATAACCGGTTGATATATTTTAGGAAGCAGAATTATATTCCATATCAATTAGTATTTATCTTGTAACTGTGTAGTATATAAACACAGACATAGGGTTTACACTATAAGTGTTATCATTATCGAAGTTATTATTCATTGTAACCCTAGCAGCTCTCGTGATAATTTGTTCATCACTGAGAGAGGACAGTTCCATATTATAACAGAGTTTATTGTGTTGAATAAAATCTGTTTTCTGTTACTTGTGTTCTTTAATTCGATTTGATTGTAGTACACACTGTATTCAACCCCCTTCTACAGTGTGCGTGTGACCTAACAAGTGGTATCAGAGCTTATCTGTTAACACATATACAGTAAATATCCAAAACAATCATGTCTGAGGAAGAAACTCCAACTTAGTCCACCAAAACTGAAGAAACTCCAAAGACTCAAATCCATAGTTGATATGAGACTATTAGGGTTCCCATGTTGAGACCTTCTGAGTATCCCATATGGAGAGTAAAGATGGCTATGTTTCTGGAAGCTACAGATCCAGAATACCTTGACAGAATTTATGAAGGACCACATATGCCAACCAAACTCTCTGTTGTTGTTGCAGGTTAGCCAACAAAGTCTGTACCAAAGGAGAAAAGTGATTACACGACAGAAGATATCTCATCGATTGCCAAGGATGAAAAGGTAAGATATTTGCCGCACAGTGCCATTGATAATGTCATGTCAAACATGGTAATTAACTGTAAGACTACAAAGGAGATATGGGATGCATTGGAGACAAGATTCCAGGGAACTGAGTTAATTAAGAAGAACAGGAAGACTATACTCACTCAAGAGTATGAACACTTTGACGCAAAATCTGATGAGTCATTGACTTGTTTATATGACAGATTTGTCAAACTCTTGAATGATTTGTCACTAGTTGACAAGGAATATGATCTTGAAGATTCAAATCTTAAATTCCTATTAGCTCTTCCTGAAAGTCGGGATTTGAAGGCCACCACTATAAGAGACAACTATAATCTTGAAGAAACAACTCTTGATGAAATTTATGGGATGCTCAAGACTCATGAACTTGAGATGGAATAAAGAAGCAAGAGGAATGAAAGAAAGACAAGGACAATTACTCTAAAGGCTGAGGAATCCCCCAAAGCAGCTGTCTCAAGAAAAGGCAAAGGAAAAGCTCTCATCACAAAGTCTGATACTGAGTCATCAAGTTCTGATAGTGATGATGACTCAGAAACTGAAAGCTTACCTGAGATGGATGCTGATGAAGAGATGATGAAGCTGTGTGCTCTTATGGTGAAAGGAATCACAAGGATTGCATACAGGAAATTCAGAAAGGGAAAGAAATTTTCCAGGAAAGGTGCAAGTTCTGGTAAGAAGGGTTTCAGAAAATCTGAAGGCAAAAGAGGAAAGTCTGACATAAGAGATTATTCGAATGTCAAATGCTACAACTGTGGTGAGAAAGGCCACATATCTCCTGATTGCAAGAAAGTGAAGAGTGACAAAGGCAAGGCTCTTATCACAAAGAAGAAAAGTTTGACAGACACTTCAGATTCTGAAAGTGAGGTGAACTATGCCTTGATGGAAAATGCTGATAGCAGTTCTGATGCTGATGAGTCAAAGGTACCTCAAACTACTTATGCCTTTCATACTGATGATATTACTGAGCTGAGAAGATATCTTAAAACCATGTTTGTTAGTTACAGAGGTCTAAATTTAACACGTGAAAGATTAACTTCTGGAAATCTTGCTTATAAAAAGAGGAATGATTATTTTGAAAAAGAGTTGGTCATGTTCCATCAAACTCAGAAAGATAGAGATGATGCCTTTTATGTTAGGGATGAAGTACTTAAAATGAATGAATCTCTAAAAACTGAGTTAGAAAAGGAAAGAGAGATTATCAGGACTTGGACTAACTCTGGCAGAACAACTCAGAATTTGTTAAGTAGTGGAAACTGGAAAGAAGGCTTAGGTTATGGAGATGATAAGAATGATAAGGTAACTATAGAAATTGAGCCTATAGTTGTTAAACAAAAGCCAAAGGTAAATCCTGTTAAATTTATAGCTGTAAAGTCTGATATTGATAAATCAGAAGTTAAAACAGGATAAGCCAACTGAAGTTAACATAGGCTTAATGACAAAGAAGCAGCATAAGCATAAGCTGAAAGATGTTAAGAATGTAAACAAGGTAAAGCCACCTAGGAAAAATAGGAATGGAAAGGAAGGTGTAAATAAAAGCAATGATTATAAGCCTGTTCCTAATGCTCCTAGAAAGAAATGTTATAACTATGGAAATTCTAACCATCTGGCTTCTTTTTGCAGGAAGAATAAGAACATAAACTCCTTACCTTTAAAGTCAGGAGTTAATAGTTAGTCTGTTAGATATAGGCCACAAAATCCTTGTTTTCATTGTGGTAGTTTATGGCATTCCATTTATACTTGTAAGGAATATCATAGTTTGTACTATGATTATTATCAAATAAAACCTTCTTTAAAGAAAGTTAGCATTATTCCTTTTAGTGTAAGTTCTGATGCAAAGGCTGATACTGTAAATGCTGATAAGAAAAATGTTAACATAAACTCTGATGCTAAATCCGCTGCAAATGTTAACAAACTTAATAAGGCCAAAGGATCCAAGCAAGTCTGGGTCCTTAAAACTAATCATTAATGGTCTTTGTGATTGCAGGGCAATAGGAAAAACATCCTAGTTCTGGACAGTGGATGTTCAGGATATATGACTGGAAATAAAGCCCTGCTATCAGACTTTGTGGAGAAAGCTGGCCCAAGTGTTTCTTATGAAGATAGCAACATGGGAAAAACTCTGGGATATGGCAATATCAATCTTGGGAATGTCATCATTGAAAAAGTAGCTCTAGTCTCAGGACTTAAACACAATTTGCTGAGTGTTAGTCAAATCTGTGACAGAGGTTATCATATAGATTTCTTTGAAGAACACTGTGAAGTTGTAAGCAAATCTAAAGGCAAAGTTGTTCTGAAAGGATACAGGCATGGTAACATTTATGAAGCCAAGCTTTCAACAAGTATTGATGGTTCTGCAATCTGTCTGTTAAGTAGAGCATCAATTGAAGAAAGCTGGAATTGGCACAAGAAACTCTCCCATTTAAATTTCAACAATATAAATGAACTAGTTAAGAAAGATCTTGTGAGGGGATTGCCAAAATCAGTATTTGCTCCTGATGGCCTTTGTGATTCCTGTCAAAAGGCAAAACAAAGAAAATCTTCATTCAAGAGCAAGACTGAATCTTCAATTCTTGAGCCTTATCACCTGCTTCATGTTGATCTATTTGGTCCAGTGAATGTCATGTCTATTGCCAAGAAGAAATATGCTTTGGTCATAGTGGATGAGTTCACCAGATACACATGGGTGTATTTTTTGCACACAAAAAGTGAAACTGCATCTATCTTGATTGATCATGTCAAACAACTGGATAAAATGATTAAAGACTCTGTGAAAATCATTAGAAGTGATAATGGCACTGAGTTCAAGAATTTGATTATGGAAGAGTTCTGCAAAAACCAAGGAATCAAGCTGGAATTCTCTGCTCCTGGAACTCCACAGTAAAATGGAGTTGTTGAAAGAAAGAATAGAACTCTTATTGAAACTGCACGAACTATGCTTGATGAGGCAAAGTTACCAACCTATTTTTGGGCTAAAGCTGTGTAGACTGCTTATTTTATTCAAAATGCAACACTCATTAACAAGCATGGAAAGACACCATATGAGATGGTGAAGAAAAAGAAGCCAAATCTGAAGTATTTTCATGTATTTGGATGCAAGTGTTTTGTTCTTAAGACTCATCCTGAACAGATATCCAAATTTGATCTAAAAGCTGATGAAGGAATTTTTGTTGGATATCCACTTTCCACAAAAGCCTTCAGAGTCTACAATTTAAGAACAAGGGTTGTCATGGAATCTATCAATATCTCTTTTGATGATAAGAAGATTACTGGACTTGAAGATTTCAATGACCATGATCAGCTGAGATTTGAGAATGAAGTTTTAAATCCTGATTCTGTAAGTACTGACAGTCTAAATCCTGATTCTGTAAGTACTGACAGTCTAAATCCTGATTCTGTAAATACTGACAGTCTAAATCCTAATACTGCAAACTCTGATGGATTAAACTCTGATGTTATTGAAACTGTGGTGACTACGCCAAAGGAGGATGCACCTGTTCAGGGGGAGCATACTGAAGATACAACCACATCTCAAGAAGCATCAGAACCTATAACAGGTTCTTCAAGTTCTGATTCATCAAGTTCTGATAATTCTGGAAACTCCAGTTCTGATAATTCTGGAAACTCAAATTCTAAAGGATCCAACTCAGAGAGCATAATTTTAGGGGGAGCATCAGAAAATGTTGATGAAGACAGCGTGGATCACGGGGGAGCATCCAGTTCTAGAGAAAATCTTCCATCTGCAAGGAAGTGGACTAAAGCACATACACCTGACTTAATTATTGGAAATCCTGATGCAGGTGTCAGAACTAGAACAGCTACTTCAAATGAATGTCTCTATCACTCTTTTCTTTCTCAGATTGAACCAAAGAAAGTGGAAGAAGCTCTTCAAGATGCTGATTGGGTGCAAGCAATGCAGGAAGAGTTAAATGAATTTGAAAGAAATAAAGTCTGGACCCTGGTGCCAAGACCAAAGAACAGATCTATTGTTGGTACAAAGTGGGTGTTCAGAAACAAAACTAATAGTGATGGCATAATTACAAGGAATAAAGCAAGGCTGGTTGCAAAAGGATATTCTCAACATGAGGGAATTGATTATGATGAAACATTTGCACTAGTTGCTAGATTGGAAGCCATAAGGATATTTTTGGCTTATGCTGCTCACAAAAAGTTTACAGTCTTTCAAATGGATGTAAAAAGTGCTTTTCTTAATTGAGAATTGGAAGAAGAAGTATATGTCGAACAACCTCCAGGTTTTGTAGATTCAAAATTTCCTAATCATGTCTACAGACTTGACAAAGCACTTTATGACCTTAAGCAAGCTCCAAGAGCATAGTATGAGACATTAGCTAAGTTTCTTCTGGAAAGTGGATTTAACAGAGGGATTATTGACAAAATATTGTTTTATCTCAACCATGGAAAGGACTTACTTTTGGTGCAGATATATGTTGATGATATCATTTTTGGTTCTACAAATGACAGACTTTATAAAAGGTTTGCCAAGCTAATGCAGTCAAGATATCAAATGAGTATGATGGGAGAACATAGCTATTTTCTGGGCCTTCAATTCAAGCAGAATGAAGAAGGAACTTTTATTTGTCAATCTAAGTACACCAGAAATTTGTTGAAGAAATTTGGAATGCAAGATTGTTCAAGTGCATTCACTCCTATGGCCACTACAATAAAATTGGATAAGGATACTGGTACATCAGTAGATATTACTGATTATAGAGGTATGATTGGCTCACTACTCTATCTAACTGCAAGTAGACCTGATATCATGTATGCTACCTGTCTTTTTGCAAGATTTCAAGCAGATCCAAGAGAACCTCACTTAACTGCTGTGAAAAGAATTTCAAGTACCTTAAGAGTACAACTGATCTGGGATTGTGGTATCCTAGAAAATCAGACTTTAAGCTAATAGGTTACTCAGATGCAGATTTTGCAGGATGCAAAATTGACAAGAAAAGCACAAGTGGAAGCTGCCAATTTCTTGGAGGCAGATTGGTTTCTTGGTTTAGCAAGAAACAAAAGTCAATTTCCACATCAACTGCAGAAGCAGAGGACATTGCTGTAGGAAGCTGTTATGCACAGATTCTTTGGATGAAGAATCAGTTACTGGATTATGGGTTAACATATTCTAAAATCCCTATTTACTGTGATAATCAAAGTGTTATTGCTATGACAGGTAATCCAGTTCAACACTCAATGACAAAGCATATCAGCATTAGGTACCACTTCATAAGGGAACATGTGGATGAAGGTACAGTGGAATTGCATTTTGTTCCAACAGATCAACAACTAGCAGATATCTTCACAAAACCACTATGTGAAGCTACCTTTACAAGATTGGTAAATGAACTTTGAATGGTTTCAGGTTCTTTCTCTAAATCTGCTTAGTTTATGTTCTGATACATCAGACGTTATGATCAGTATTTACAGATATTACTATCTTTGTGTATTCTGTCTTTAATTGAAATTTTTTAAAGTGCTGATTGTTGTCTGATGTGAATTTCTAAACTTTGATAGTGATATGAATGTTTCTGTAACTATTCAATCCAATGAGGATAACTGTGCTAGATGCTGACCTAGTAAACCTTAATATACTGATATCCCATGTCTAAAGTAATTGTTTATGTGGAAATCTCTTAACACAAGCAAATTCTGATATTGAGCTTAGTTAAAGTTTACTTTGTGTATCTTATTACTAAGTCAAAAACTAGAATAGTGCTTCTTATCTGTTAAGTTCCGATGTTAGTAAATCTGATGGATGTACTAAGTGCTGATAAGCCTCACTTATCAAAAGAAAAGAAAAGAAATAAAAATCAGGTACTCCTTTGAGATCTAGAGTAAAAAATGTGGAAGGGAAGACCCAAGTGCATTGCTGGTATTAAGTAATATGCATTAGAAAAGCAAAATAAAGTTTTCTTGGTGACTTTTCACATTCTCTGATTACTGGAGAAATACTCTGATAATAGCATAAATTCTGATAAGCAGTTGTGACTCACTTACACTGAGAAGCCACTGTAAAAAGGAATTTTAAAAGATGCATAAAATGAGCACAAAACAGTTGAGGTGGACTCAAGCATGAACTCATTCTATAGTAGACTTCAGAATAACTACAGATTTTAAGCAAAGTTCTTAGTTATGCCTTATTTCTAAGATGTACTGAAGTGAATCAGACTTTACTCTGTCCGATATTTAGCTTAATGCACACACATACACTCCATATGAATGGTGAAAATTACTGTGGTGATAAATGTTATTTTGGATGAACAGTTTAAGTGTCAGTTGCATAAATTCTGAGGACAAGTTCTGATGGAAGTTCTGATGATTAAGTTCTGATGTACCCATATCGGTATTTGTGTGAAGAATTACAGGAATAAACATTCACTTGTCGAGTTAAAAAGCCATATTCTGATGACTTTTAAATTCTGATAATAATCAAGTTCTGATGCTGATGTGGAAATATTTATTTACTTGGTTTATTTTTGGTCATTACCTCAACGGTCATATTTTTTTTTCAGAATATTGGTTTATGTGAGATAAAGCAGTAATAATCATTTGTTTAGTGGGAACAATTTTTTTTTTTTTAAACTGAACGTGCAAAGTAATAATTGCTTATTTACCGTGCCCATTAACTTTTGCCTTAACTGTTGCATGCCTGACATGTGTAAAGGTCTGTTTCACTTCTCATTAACTACTGTAACGTGGGTTGTCTAAGTAAAAGAGATAAAATATTTTCAAATCTTTTATTCATATTTTTATTCTATTTCACTCTCTCTCTTTTCTTATTCTCTTACATTTTCTGACGGTTCACTATACAAACATTTCATCAAACACCTTTCAGGCAAACAAGATTCTCACTTAATTCTAATGGCGCCCAAAGATTTAATTATTGATGGAGCCAAGTTTGTACCAAACAACTATGCTGCAATCTTGAACAAGGCTGAAGCTCCATCAGATTTGCACTTTGTGCAAGATTTCTTAGCAGCTAGTGAGATTGGGTATGCTTTGACCCAACCTCAAGCTATCTCCGCCCAACAAGTTCTGACGTTTTGGCGGACTGGGATTTTTGATAGTGGTGGTCCTACTGGTACTCCAAGCATCGTATTTGAAGTCAATGATGTTGAGCATGTGGTTACTCCTGGAGCAGTTCGCAAAGCTCTCCACTTACCAGAAGGCTGTACATTCTCCATAGTGGAGGAACCTGTTCTACAGCAGCTTATGGCCAGTTTGGGCTATGAGAAAAGTTTGGGAAAACTTGGACAACTGAAAAGAGAAAATATCAGGAAGGAATAGAGCTTTTTCTTTGATTGTATCACTAAGGCTTTCGCCAATAGATGCTCCAACTTTGATGCTATTCCATTTCTGAGTCAGCAAATCGGGTATGCTCTTATTCATCAAACTTACTTTGATTTTGCAAGTGCTGTGCTAGGTTTCATAGGGGATAGGATGACAGAGGATAGGAATGTAGTATACTTTGCTAGATTCTGTTAGCTTATATATACTTTTTGTTGTGCTGATGAACCCCAACCTACCACTGATCTAATTCCACCCTTTAAGTTTGCAAAAAGGGCTTTTAATGATTTGTTAAATGCTGACAATAAGAAACAAGTGCTTAGACCCTTACAAATACCTCAGTCTGTAAAACAAGTCTTGGTAAATGCTGATCCACATACATACACATCTGTCTATCCTGATGTCCAACCCACCAATTCATCACAACCAACCCAAACTCCATCAATACCTACCACAACTACACCAACATCTCCAACTTCTCAACCTCAACCATCTCAACCCTCCATCAGGACATTTTTCAAACCAAAACAGTCAACTTAACCTCAACCTTCACACCTACAGTGAAACCTTCATCTTCTAAACCAAAGAGGACAAAAATTGTGTCTCAATCTCAACAGAAGAGGAGGAGAATGATTCTGAGAGATGAATCAGATACTGAGGAACATGTTTCCATATCAGAACCTGTTATTGTAGAAGCTGAGAAGATCTCTTCTCCAAAAGATGCTGAAACTGGGAGTTCTAGGCCCCTCAAAAGGCTTAGAAAGCTAAATCCTGATGATAAAGCTCCTACAGTATCTCCACCCTTGAAGAAAATGAAAAAGAAAAGAGCTCACAGGGACACAGCTGAGTCAGATTCAGAAGATGGGGAAGCAGCTAAGGAAGGGGGTCAGCAATCTCTGATCCCAACAGAACCGATTGTTATTGAATTACTTCCTTCTGCACAACCAGAGACTGCTCAAGACAGAGTGCCTACACCTCCTGTGTAATAACCCCAATTTTTGGAAATTTTTGAAACCCTAATGAATAGTAACTTGTGCTGACTATGCTGATTAAGAAAAATTATCAGACCACGATATATAGGAGTACTATTATGGAAATTCTAAGATCGTATTAGTATTTCATAAAGTAAATAAGTGTATGTAAAGATCGTCAGAATTAAAATTCGAACACTTTAATTTTTCCCGAAAATCCACCATATACGGAAAGAATTGAGTATAAGGTAACATGATTAAAAGGATTTTAATTCAAGGATGTTAGGTCACACACACACTGTAGAGGGGGTGAATACAGTGTATAGTACACTCAAATCGAACTTTAAGAACTTAAGTAACAGAAAACAAACTTTATTGAAACAATAAACTCTGTTACAGTATGGAACTGTTACCTCTCAGTGATGAACAAATATCACGAGAGCTGCTAGGGTTACAATGAATAATCTTCTCTAATAATGATAACACTTATAGTGTAAACCCTATGTCTGTGTTTATATACTACACAGTTACAAGATAATCTCTAATTGATATGGAATATAATTCTGCTTCCTAAAATATATCAATTAGATATCTTTTCTTCCAAGTATTCCATTCTTCACGGAATTCCTTCTTCATGCATATCTCTTCTTATGTTTATCTCAATCTTCTTTCCTTTAATCAGCTACTGTCCTTATCTGATTATCCTTCAGCACTTAAGTTCTGATATCTATCTTCTGATGATTATCTCCTGATAACATACGTACTGATATCCTTAAGTCCTGACTTCCAGTATAAGTACTGATCAACAGTTAAGTACTGATTTATCCTGTTCAGTAAGATCTGAAAGCTAAACATAAAACATATTAGCCATGACATTATCAAATATATCTAACAATCTCCCCCAACTTGTAAATTAACATAATATACAAGTTTAACAGACATTTGATGATGTCAAAAACATTAAGTACAAATGCATGAGAATTAGACTAGATAACTACAACTTACAGTCCTTAAAGTTTTTACCAATTTCAACTTCTGATAACAACTTCAGTCTGTATAAATATCAGAATTTAAGCAGTTATAGATCTTCGACTTGGCTTCTTCATTTTCTGATCTCTCTGATGTCAGGAGTTGTTCTGAGATAGTTCTTCAACAAACATTTCTCAGCATATCTTAGTTCATCAATCATTCTCCTTTTAACATCTTTAAGCTCTGCAGTATCTTCACCAGTTTGAAAGATTGCAGCTCTGAGATCATTGATCTTTACTTTTCTCAACTCCTGATCTAGTCTTATAACATAAGCTTTGTCAGACTCTAGATTGAATTCAAGTCCCTTAATACCAAGATACGTTCTGATCTGTGCAGTATTAGGCTTCATATCAACAATATCACCATTGTGATTTCTGTACTTTGGAACATATATGCTATCAGACTTAACAGAATAAAGCCTTTTCTGTCTCTGAATCTGTTCTTTTAAGTAATTTGCAGCAGTCCCTGTTATTCTGTCATCCACTTGAAGTAAGAAAAGTACATGCTCCAATTCTTCAAAATACTTCAATGGAATGGCATTTTGTCTTATATGATAAACCCTACCATCTGCCATGAAATACAACATGATATATTCTTTCAAGTAGGTATGGTAAACCATCTGTACAGATTCCAATTGATTCAATCTCTCAGGAGTTGCTCCAATACCTGGTTCACTCAAGGAAGTTGGATCGTTGGTAGTGTTGTGTACTCTTCTTTCATCAGCACTTCCCAATCCAGTTTTATCTCTAGCTTCCTTTCCAGTAACTACTCTTGCTTCAAAACCACTTGCAGTAGTCTTCAAAGATTGAGTCTGTTTTGCTTTAGTGTATCCTGGTAGGAGTGGCTTTGATCTATTTTCTGATATCAAGTTAACTTGAGCTCTGTCAGAGGTTACTTGCTTCTTCTGAATATCAGAACTTACAATTTCTTGACTCTGAACAACTTGAGCCATGTCAGAGGTTGTTTTAAGAACTTTTCTTGAAGTCAGAGCAAGATCATCTTTTTCATCAGCAATTTCTTCTTCCTCAGGAGGTACATAAACCTTGATAGGTTCACCAACCTTTTCTTTACCCTTGGATCTTGGATCTATCTGTGGTTTTAATCTAGCCAATGTTGCTTCAGTATGTGTCCTTTCTTTGATCACAATGCCTTTAAGTTTTGGAAGTGACTTTTTACCAGAAGCTTCAGATTTAGATGTGACTTTCTCTGATTTAAGTCTGGCTTCTTCTTCCTTTAAACTTTCCAAGTCCATTCCTGAATTTTCTTGAAGAAATAACTGTCTTGACATTTCTTCATCAAGATCTAGAAGTTCATCAGAACTTATCCTTTTACCAGCAGCAGAACTTATTCTTTTCCCAGTATCAGAACTTGTCCTGTGACTAGCTTGTCTTGATGTAAACCTTCTACCTTGACTATGACCGCTACCCATTCCAGAGTATCCTTGATCATCATTTCCATCATCCTTTCCTTGCAGTGTCTTGTTAGTTTTGCATTTGGACTTAATTACCTTCTCCCCCTTTTTGGCATCAGCAGGTAGTAAAATAGAGATAAGTAATTCCACTGAGGATTGGATTTCAGTAAGTTGAGATTGCTGAGAAGCTTGATTTGTCAGAATGTCATCAATCTGAGCTTGTTGTTTCTCTTGAGTTTTCTCAATATAAGCAATCCTGTCAATGGTAGGTTGAAAAAACTTTTTCTTATCAATTTTCCAAACTTGTTCTTGTTTGATAAAGTTCTCCTGAATCTTGTGTAGCTCTGCATGAGTAGTTGAATGAAGACCTTGTAGATGTTTAGTACTCAATGCAGTGACTCTAAGCTGGGTTTTAAAATCATCAGAATTTAACATTTCATCAGCTTTAGTCAAGTGCTCAGCAAGATGTAATGCATTTGGAACACATGAAACTGAGTTCCATTCCTTAGTCCACTCCTGACCTGCAGGAGTTTCATTCCACGGTACTGGTGCTGGTGCAGCCCCAGTAACAAACTTCTCTACCAGTTCAGACTTAGGAAGAGTCTGTTGGGGAGTATTTCCTGAAGGACCTGCTTCATCAGCATCTATAGTTGGAGCAGCATCACCAGTATCTCCAGCATTTGCAGCATCAGAACTTAAAGAATCAGTATCTTCGGATAAGACAACAGTGTGAGTAGCAATGGAGGCTTCAGCATCCTCTAATTGCTGATCTGATACTAAGTTCTGATCAACAGCCAAATCCTGATGCTCACCTAAAGTCTGATCATCAGCATCTTGTTGCAAAGAAGGTGTTGTTGATAACTCTGGAGTTTGAACAACATCAGTAACAGGTGTTGTGAAAGGATTATTTGCTGTTGGAGCTTCTAAAAAAAGTATATCAGGCACAACCAGGTTCTGAATATCAAGTTCAGCACTTGTGCCTGGATCAACAAGAGACACAGATGGTGAGTTAGCCTTGTCAGATACAGCTTCCAGAGATGGAGTTGATGGAGAAGAAGTGACTGGAGCAAATTCCTTGTCTTGTGAGATCAAAGATTCCTGATCCCCTTCCTTAGCTGCTTCCTCTTCATCATCTGAAACTGGCCTTTGTGCCCTCTGTTTCTTGTACTTCCTTGTTGATTTGGATTCCTTGGGAATTTTAGGAACTATTATTCGTCTAAGCCTCTTGAGAAGCCTAGAACCCCCAATTTCAAAATCCTTCTGAGAAACCTCTTTCTCAGCTTCAGTTACAACAGGTTCTCTAGCAGGAACCGGTTCCTCAGAATCAGAGTCATCTCTCAAGGCAATCCTCCTTCTCTTTTGAGGTGTTTGAGGAACATTCTTTGTCCTCTGTGGCTTGGAAGATGAAGGCTTCACAGTAGGTGCTGAAGATGAAGGTTGAGCAGTCTGTGAAGTGGAGAGATAGGATTTGAGATATGTTCTGAGGGTAGGTTGAGTAGAATGAGAGGTAGGTACTGAGGTTGATGGATTTTGGGTGTTTGGAGTTGGTTGGACATCAGAGTAAACAGATCTATAAGTATCAGGATCAGCACTTACCAGGATCTGTTTTACAGACTTAGGAATCTGTAATGGTCTAAGCACTTTTTTCTTAGTATCAGCATTTACCAGGTCATTAAAGTATCGTTTTGCAACCTTAAAAGGTGGGGTTTGGGTGCTGACTAACTGAGGTTCATCAGTACAATAAGTGTAAATAAGTTGACAGAATCTAGCAAAATAAACAACATCTCGATCCTCTGTCATCCTATCCCCAATAAAACCAATTAAAGCAGTTGCAAAATCAAAATGAGTTTGATTGATAATTGCATACCCGATGTGCTGACTCATAATGGGAATAGCATCAAAATTCAAACATTTGTTTCCAAAAGCTTTGGTGATGCAATCAAAGAAGAAACTCCATTCTCTTCTGATATTAGCCCGTTTCAACTGTCCAAGTTTCGTCAGACTCTTTTCATATCCCAATTCAGCCATGAATTGGGATATAGCATCAAAATTTGAACATTTGTTTCCAAAAGCTTTGGTGATGCAATCAAAGAAGAAACTTCATTCTCTTCTGATATTAGCCCATTTCAACTGTCCAAGTTTCGTCAGACTCTTTTCATATCCCAATTCAGCCATTAACTCCCGAAGGGCTGAGTCCTCTGGAATTGAGAAAGTACAATCTTCTGGAAGATGTAAAGCCCTGCGTACTGTACCAAGAGTGACTACAAAAGATGAATCACCCACTTGGAAGATAATACTGGGAGTTCCACGTTGACCACCATCATCAAAAAGTCCAGTCCTCCAAAACCTCAGAACTTGTTGGCTTGAAAAGAATTTAGGCTGTGTTAATGCATACCCAACCTCACTATGTGCAAGAAGATCTTGCACAAAGTGCAATTCAGATGGAGCTTCAGTGTGATCAAGAACTGCAGCATAGTTGTTGGGGATAAACTTAGTTCCATCAATGATTAAATCCTTTGGTGCCATGAAAAAAAATAAGATTCAAGTATGCCTGTTAGGTATTTGAGATAATGTCTGTATGAAAAACCAACGTGAGAAAGAAGTAGAAGCAGAGTAAAAGTAAGGAGAGAGATAAAGTATAAAGAAAATAAAAGATTAAAGAAATCTTCTCTCTGTTGTACTTATACTCTGAACAAAAATGTTACCGTTGGACACCTGTCAGACATGCAGTAATAACGGACAGTTACTGGGCTCGAGAAAACAGGAATCATTACTTACCCAGTTGCCTAGTTTGAAGGAAAAACCGTTCCATTTATCAAGAGAAACAGTTTTGATTCAAAATTTAAACCGTTAGCACTGATTGAATTATTTTTCACTGCATCATTGATATGCTAAAAATACATCACAGGAAAATGACCAAGATAAATTAGATAAGTAAGTGCTGAAAATGAATCAGAACTTAATATAAAACAAAATTTATATGATCATCCGAATATCAATCAGGATTTATCAACACAAGACAAAATAACTCAGAGACAAAATCTTGAAGTAAAAACAACTTTCATTAATATATCAAGACAATACATTTATGAAATGGAAATTACATCAATACTTATACAAGATTTTCCCTAAGCTTTTAATCCTAACATCAACAACCTTAGTCCTAGCTAAGAAGCCTGACAAAGCTGATGATGAAGAAAAACAGGAAGAAGACGAGATTAAGTCATCTTCTTCTTCCTACTCTCGACAAACAGAATGGAGAGTCTGATGATTCGCTCTTGTTGGCGGAGAGCTTCCAGCCTTTCCTCCTCCAATCGCTCCAGATGGCGATGGTAGTCCATATAGAAGAACATGAGGCGTGTCAGTACCTCCTGTGGGACAAAGTCCCATATCTCCTCAGGAATGGCTGTGATATGCCATTCCTGCTGCCACTCGGCACAACTTAGCTCCATATTGAAGGTTTGGTAGTTCAAAAACATGTTGTAGCTGACCATTGTGTTTTTGAAAGAAAAAGGAGGATAAGTGTGTGAGAAGAATGTGATGGAAAGACTGATGTGAAGTGGTTGCTTATATAGACAAGAGAATGCCAGGAGACACAAGGAAATTGAATGCTGACAGATAGAATTAATTCTACCTCGTCTCCCTAGACTTTGAAAAAGAATAACATTCATTGTAAAGAGGAATCATGGTTTAAACCGCACAAGACACAAAAAACAGTGGACTGTTCAAGTACGAATACCATTAATCCTAATCATAGTGACTATTAATCTTCCACTTCAACATATTCAATTATTAACTGAGACTGTTATTAAATTTTATTCACAAATAAGTCAAGTAAAACATTAGACTGTAATATCAGAACTTAGACTTATATCAGAACTTAAAAGTCATCAAAACATAATTTCTTAACTCGAAAAAGGAATGCCCATCTTAGTAAATACTCATACAAGTTCTGAGTTATAGACTTCAGAACTTAATCATTAGAACATGTAACTAGAACTTGTCCTCAGAATTAGTGCAAAGTGACACAATGACTGTTTATCTAAAATAACATAGACCACCACAGAAATTTTCATCATTCAGATGGAGTGATTAGTGTGTGCATTAAGCTAAATAACAGACAAAGAGTAAAGTCTGATTCACTTCAGTATATCTTAGAAATAAGGCATAACTAAAATTTTGCTAAGGAGCTGTCATTGTCCTGAAACCTACTGATGAATGAGTTTATGCTTGAGTCCACCTCAACTATTTTGTGCTAATTTTATGCATCTTTTGAAATTCTATTTTACAGTGGCTTCTCAGTGTAAGTGAGTCACGACTGTTTATCAGAATTTATGCTATTATCAGAGTATTTCTCCAGTAATCATAGAGTGTGAAAAGTCACCAAGAAAATATTTTGCTTTTCTAATGCATATTTACTTAATACCAGCAATGCACTTGGGTCGTCCCTTCCACATTTTTACTCTAGATCTCAAAGTAGTACCTGATTTTATTCTTTGATCTTTTTGCTTTTTCTTTTGATAAGTGAGGTTTATCAGCACTTAGTACATTCATCAGTTTTACTCGTATCAGAACTTAACAAATGAGTAGCATTATTCTAATTTGTGACTTAGTAATAAGATATACAAAGTAAACTTAACTAAGCTCAATTATCAGAATTTGCTAGTGTCATAAGATTTCCACTGAAATAATTACTTCTTACATGGAATCATTTGTTTATTGAAGACTACTAGATCAGTATCTAGCACAGTTATCCTCATAGGATTGAATAGGTACTAGAACAGACATATCACTTATCAGAGTTTAGAAACATATATCAGACAACAGTCAGTACTTATAGACATTTATCAATTAAGCACAGAATATACAATGAGATTAATTCTGTAAATACTGAGCATAAAGTCTGATAACACAGAACAAGTTTAAGCAGATTTAGAGAAAGAACCTGAAACCATTCCAAGTTCATTTACCAATCTTGTAAATATAGCTTCACACAGTGGTTTTGTGAAGATATCTGCCAGTTGTTGATCTGTGGGAACAAAATGCAATTCCACTGTACCTTCATCCACATGTTCCCTGATGAAGTGGTACCTGATGCTGATGTGCTTTGTCATAGAGTGTTGAACTGGATTACCTGTCATAGCAATAGCACTTTGATTATCACAGTAAATAGGGATTTTGAAATATGCTAACCCATAATCCAGTAACTGATTCTTCATCCAAAGAATCCGTGCACAACAGCTTCCTGCAGCAATATACTCTGCTTCTGCAGTTGATGTGGAAATTGACTTTTATTTCTTGCTGTACCAAGAAACCAATCTGCCTCCAAGAAATTGGCAGCTTCCACTTGTGCTTTTCCTATCAATTTTGCACCCTGCAAAATCTGCATCTGAGTAACCTATTAGTTTAAAATCTGATTCTCTAGGATACCATAATCCCAGAGCAGCTGTTCCTTTAAGATACTTAAAGATTCTTTTTACAGCTGTTAAGTGAGGTTCTCTTGGATCTGGTTGAAATCTTGCACAAAGACAGGTAGCATACATGATATCAGGTCTACTTGTAGTTAGATAGAGTAGAGAGCCAATCATACCTCTGTAGTCAGTAATATCTACAGATTTACCGGTATCCTTATCCAGTTTTGTAGCAGTGGCCATTGGAGTGGATGCACTTGAACAATCTTGCATTCCAAATTTCTTCAGCAAGATTCTGGTGTACTTGGTTTGACAAATAAAAGTGCCTTCCTCATTCTGCTTGACTTGAAGGCCCAGAAAATAGCTAAGTTCCCCCATCATACTCATCTGATATCTTGACTGGATTAGTTTGGCAAACTTCTTGCAAAGTTTGTCATTTATAGATCCAAAAATGATATCATCAACATAAATCTGGACCAGAAGTAAATCCTTTCCATGGTTGAGGTAGAATAGTGTTTTGTCTATTGTCCCTCTGTTGAATCCACTTTCCAGAAGAAACTGAGCTAAAGTCTCATACCATGCTCTAGGAGCTTGCTTAAGTCCATAAAGTGCTTTATCAAGCCTGTAGACATAATCTGGATGTTTGGTATCTACAAAACCTGGAGGTTGTTCAACATATACCTCTTCCTCCAATTCTCCATTGAGAAAAGCACTTTTCACATCCATTTGAAAGACAGTAAACTTTTTGTGAGCAGCATAAGCCAAAAATATCCTTATGGCTTCTAACCTAGCAACTGGTGCAAATGTTTCATCATAATCAATTCCCTCCTGTTGAGAATATCCTTTTACAACCAGCCTTGCCTTATTCCTTATAATTATGCCATCACTGTCAGTTTTGTTTCTGAATACCCACTTTGTACCAACAACAGATCTATTCTTTGGTCTTGGCACTAGGGTCCAGACTTTGTTTCTTTCAAATTCATTCAACTCTTCCTGCATTGCTTGCACCCAATCAGCATCTTGAAGAGCTTCTTCCACTTTCTTTGGCTCAGTCTGAGAGAGAAAAGAATTGTAAAGACATTCATTTGAAGTACCTGTTCTAGTTCTGACACCTGCATCAAGATTTCCAATTATCAAATCAGGTATATGTGATTTTGTCCACTTCCTTGCAGATGGAAGGTTTTCTCTAGAACTGGATGCTCCCCCATGATCCATGCTATCTTCATTTTCATTTTCTGATGCTCCCCCTGAAACTATGCTCTCTGAGTTGGATTCTTCAGTATTTAGATTTTCAGCACTATCAGAACTTGGCTTATCAGAACTTGACGAATTAGAACTTGAAGAGCCAGATACATGTTCTGATGTTTCTTGAGATGTGGTAGGATCTTGAGTATACTCCCCCTGCATAGGTGCATCTTCCTTTGACGTAGTCACCACAGTTTCAATAACATCAGAGTTTAATCCATCAGAGTTTACAGTATCAGGACTGAGACTGTCAGGATTTTCAGTATCAGAATTTGAGTCTTCATTTTCAAATCTCAGCTGATCATGGTCAATGAAATCTTCAAGACCAGTAATCTTCTTGTCATCAAAAGAGACATTGATAGATTCCATGACCACTTTTTTTTCTCAAATTATAGACTCTGAAGGCTTTTGTGGAAAGTGGATATCCAACAAAGATTCCTTCATCAGCTTTTAAATCAAACTTTGATAGCTGTTCAGGATGAGTCTTGAGAACAAAACACTTGCATCCAAATACATGAAAATATTTCAGATTTGGCTTCTTTTTCTTCACCATCTCATATGGTGTTTTTCTATGCTTGTTAATGAGTGTTACATTTTGAGTAAAACAAGCAGTCTGCACAGCTTCAGCCCAGAAATAGGTTGGAAGCTTTGCTTCTTCAAGCATTGTACGTGCAGCTTCAATGAGAGTTCTATTCTTCCTTTCAACAACTCCATTTTGCTGTGGAGTTCCAGGAGCAGAAAATTCCTACTTTATTCCATGGCTTTTGCAGAACTCTTCCATTATCAAATTCTTGAACTCAGTGCCATTATCACTCCTTAAAACTTTCACAGAATCTTTGACCATTTTATCCAGATGTTTGATATGATCAATCAAGGTTGATGCAGTTTCACTTTTTGTATGCAAGAAATATACCCATGTGTATCTGGTGAACTCATCCACTATGACCGACGCATACTTCTTCTTTGCAATTGACATGACATTTACTGGACCAAATAGATCAACATGTATTAGATGATAAGGCTCAAGAATTGATGATTCAGTCTTGCTCTTGAATGAAGATTTTCTTTGTTTGGCTTTCTGACATGAATCACAAAGACCATCAGGAGCAAATACTGTGTTTGGCAATCCTCTCACAAGATCTTTCTTGACCAGTTCATTTATATTGTTGAAATTTAAATGAGAGAGTTTCTTATGCCAATTCCAGTTTTCTTTAATTGATGCTCTACTCATCAGACAGATTACAGAACCATTAGTACTTGTTGAAAGCTTAGCTTCATAAATGTTACCACGCCTGTATCCTTTCAGAACAACTTTGCCTTTAGATTTACTCACAATTTCACAGTGTTCTTCAAAGAAATCAACATGATAACCTCTGTCACAGATTTGACTTATACTCAGTAGGTTGTGTTTAAGTCCTAAGACCAGAGCTACTTGTTTAATTATGACATTTCCAAGATTGATATTGCCATATCCCAATGTTTTTCCAATGTTGCCATCTCCATAAGAAACACTTGGGCTAGCTTTCTCCACAAAGTCTGATAGCAGGGCCTTATTTCCAGTCATATGTCCTGAACATCCACTGTCCAGAACTAGAATATTTTTCCTGTTGCCCTGCAATGACAAAGACCACTAATTATTAGTTTTAAGGACCCAGACTTGCTTGGATCCTTTGGCCTTATTAAGTTTGTTAACATTTGCAGCGGATTTAGCATCAGAGTTTATGTTAACATTTTTCTTATCAGAACTTACACTATCAGACTTTGAATCAGAATTTACACTAGAAGGAACAATGGAAACTTTCTTCAAAGAAGGTTTTATTTGATAATAATCATAGTACAAACTATGATATTCCTTACAAGTATAAATGGAATGCCATAAACTACCACAATGAAAACAAGGATTTTGTGGTTTGTATCTAACAGACTAACTCTTAACTCCTGATTTTGAAGGTAAGGAGTTAATATTCTTATTCTTCCTGCAAAAAGAAGCCATATGGTTAGAACTTCCACAGTTATGACATGTTTTCCTAGGAGCATCAGGAACAGGTTTATAATCATTGCTTTTATTCACACCTTCCTTTTCATTCCTATTTTTCCAAGGTGATTTTACCTTGTTTGCATTCTTAACATCTTTCAGCTTATGTTTAAGCTGCTTCTTCGTCATTAAGCCTATGTTCACTTCAGCTGTCTTTTCCTGTTTTAGTTTGTCAGAAGTTGATTCCTTTGTAACTTCTGATTTTTCATTTTCAGACTTTACAGTTACAAACTTAACAGGTTTTAACTTTGGCTTTTGCTTATCAACAGACTTAATTTCTTCAGTTCCTTTATCTTTCTTATCTTCTCCATAACCTAAGCCCTCTTTCCAGTTTCCACTACTTAGCAAATTTTGAGTTGTTTTGCCAGAGTTAGTCCAAGTCCTGATAATCTCTCTTTCCTTTTCTAACTCAGTTTTTAGAGATTCATTTAATTTTTGCACTTCATTCCTAACATAAAAAGCATCATCTCTATCCTTCTGAGTTTGATGGAACATGACTAACTCTTTTTCTAAGAAATCATTCCTTTTCTTAAATGCAAGATTTTCAGAAGTTAATCTTTCACATGTTAAAGTTTGATCTCTATAGCTAACAAACATGGTTTTAAGATATCTTCTCAACTCATTAATATCATCAGTATGAAAAGCATAAGTAGTCTGAGGTACCTTTGTTTCAGCAGCTTCAGAACTGCTCTCAGCACTTTCTTTATCAGCATTTGCCATCAATGCATAGTTCTCCTCACTTTCAGAGTCTGAGGTGTCTGTCCAGCTTTTCTGCTTTATGACAAGAGCCTTGCCTTTGTCACCCTTTACCTTCTTGCAGTCAGGAGATATGTGGCCTTTCTCACCACAGTTATAGCATTTAACATTGGTGTAATCTCCTCTGTCAGATTTTCCTCCTCTGCCTTCAGATCTTCTGAAATTCTTCTTATCAGAACTTATGCCTTTCCTGGAAAACTTCTTTCCCTTCCTGAACTTCCTGTATGCAATCTTTGTGATTCCTTTTACCATAAGAGCACACAGCTTCATCATCTCCTCATCAGCATCAGTCTCAGGCAATCTTTCAGAATCTGAGTCATCATTACTCTCAGAACTTGATGACTCAGTATCAGACTTTATGAAAAGAGCTTTACCCTTGTCTTTCTTTGAGGAAGCTGCTTTGGGGAATTCTTCTTCAGCCTTAAGAGCAACTGTCCTTGACTTTCCTCCTTTCCTCTTGCTTCTTTGTTCCATCTCCAGCTCATGAGTCTTGAGCATTCCATAGATTTCGTCAAGAGTTGTTTCATCAAGATTGTAGTTGTCTCTTATTGTCGTTGCCTTCAAATCCCAGCATTCAGGAAGAGCTAACAGGAACTTAAGGTTTGAATCTTCAAGATCATACTCTTTATCAACCAATGACAAATCATTCAAAAGTTTGACAAATCTATCATATAAATCATTCAATGACTCATTAGCCTTTGAGTCAAAGTGTTCATACTCTTGAGTGAGTATTGTCTTCCTGTTCTTCTTAATTGTGTCAGTTCCCTGACACCTTGTTTCCAGAGCATCCCATATCTCCTTAGCAGTCTTGCAGTTGATTACCATGTTTGACATTACATTATCAATGGCACTATGTAGTAAGTGTCGTACCTTAGCATCCTTAGCAATTGATGCTATGTCTTCAGCAGTATAATCACTCTTCTCCTTTGTTACGGTCTTTGCTGCTTCACCTGCAACTGCAACAGCGAGCTTGGTTGGTTTGTGAGGGCCTTCCTTGATTCCATCAAGGTATTCTGGATCTGTTGCTTCCAGGAACATGGTCATCCTTACCTTCCATATGAGATATTCAGATGGTCTCAGTATGGGGACTCTGATGGTCTCATACCGACTCTGAATTTGTGTCTTTGGTGGTTCCTCAGTTGTGGTAGGCTTAGTTGGAGTTTCTGTGTCCGACATGATTGTGTTTGGATCTTTAACTGTATATGTGTTAACAGAGTAGCTCTGATACCAATTGTTAGGTCACACACACACACTGTAGAGGGGGTGAATACAGTGTATAGTACACTCAAATCAAACTTTAAGAACTTAAGTAACAGAAAACAAACTTTATTGAAACAATAAACTCTGTTACAGTATGGAACTGTTACCTCTCAGTGATGAACAAATATCACGAGAGCTGCTAGGGTTACAATGAATAATCTTCTCTAATAATGATAACACTTATAGTGTAAACCCTATATATGTGTTTATATACTACACAGTTACAAGATAATCGCTAATTGATATGGAATATAATTCTGCTTCCTAAAATATATCAATCAGATATCTTTTCTTCCAAGTATTCCATTCTTCACGGAATTCCTTCTTCATGCATATCTCTTCTTATGTTTATCTCAATCTTCTTTCCTTTAATCAGCTACTGTCCTTATCTGATTATCCTTCAGCACTTAAGTTCTGATATCTATCTTCTGATGATTATCTCCTGATAACATACGTACTGATATCCTTAAGTCCTGACTTCCAGTATAAGTACTGATCAACAGTTAAGTACTGATTTATCCTGTTCAGTAAGATCTGAAAGCTAAACATAAAACATATTAGCCATGACATTATCAAATATATCTAACAAAGGATTATAAGAGAGGATCATAAAAGGAATATAAAATATTGAGAAAGGTTTAGGGGAACCCAAGTAATAAGATCCCGAATATGATCCCTCGAACGATAAACGCGAACGAAAGTTAAACGAACCGTATAACATATAAGCGGTCATTAGCCAAGTAATTAAGGGTTAATTAAAGAGGTTTTTGGATGATTATGTCATCACACCAACAAGAAGAAGACAAGTGTAACAAGATAACCTAAGCTTGATGATATAAGCATGACAAATGGGAAGGATTGGTTGGTTGATTGTGAGCCACACATTTTTCACCATGGTAAATTCCATGTAACCAAGCTAAACACCACACAAATCATCAAAACACAAATCAAGAAGCTATTTGTTCTTCTTCTTCTCCTTCATTGCCTCGGCTTTTCTTCTTTAAACAAGAAGAAAAATTTCAAAACTCAAGCTTCTATATTTCATAACTAAGAAGAGCAAGTAGTTTGAGTGCTTGAATCCAAGGTTTTCTAGCTCAAATAAATCATTTTAGTTTAGGGTGAATAGTAACTTTCAAGAACAAACTTTTGATTCTTGATTTTATTTGTAAGGTCAAGGTAGCTTAAGCATAGATCAAGGCTTCCATGGACATTCCAAGGATCTTTCATTGATTAAAAGCTTCAAGAAGGTATAAAAAATTCAAACCCTAAGCTTTACTTTGAATGTTTAGGAGTAGTTTTGATTGTTATAGTATATGAGAAGTATGATGCTTGTGTGTTTCAAGTTTGGTTGGGTTTGTAGTGATTTAGATGATTGAATCTTGTTTATAGTTAATGAAACTTAAGTATAGTTAGTAGTTCATGTTTAGGGTTGAATGAATTGAAAAATCTTGAGATGTTGGGACTGATGTGGTAAGGTTTGGATGAGGGTTGGTTGTATTGTTGATTGTGAGTTGGATTGTGGTTGTTTGAAATGGTTTAAAACTTTGGTAATCGCCTAAACATAGCCGTCGTA
This sequence comes from Apium graveolens, assembly GCF_009905375.1. NCBI lineage: Eukaryota > Viridiplantae > Streptophyta > Magnoliopsida > Apiales > Apiaceae > Apium > Apium graveolens. Next base: position 272,290,510 of record NC_133650.1, on the reverse strand, counting down.
ATGCCCGATTTACCTTAGACTGTTTTTGTTCTTAACTTCAGGACCCGTGAACTCACTGTAAGATTCTTACCATTGCCATGTTTAGATAGTTCATGTTACGAGCTTCATTTTGATATGTGGTTCGCTTGAGTCCGATGTACGATTTAGGAGAAACGACCGTTTTAAGTAACGGCGTTTCGCGAATGAACCATTACCCCTCGCCTTACTTTGAAACCTTGGTTAAGGCCCTTAAATGACTAATTGGAGTATGAAACAATTATGTAAAGTGTATTAGGAAGTTGGTAGAGTACTCGTGAAAGAACCGCCTTAAAATTCTTAATGGTTAATTTATTAAAAATGGTGGAGCCGAGGGTACTCGAATGACTTATGTGATTCGTTAAGCGTAGAAGTGATCATAAGCGAACGTTAGGGTTCAATTGGTTAAAGTCTAGTTTCTTAAGCGACCGGAATTTAATTCCGACTTATGTTGTTATTCGTAGGTTATCAGACCCACTCTAAGCTTAAGTCTATCTGGGAACACTCAGGCAAGTTTTTTACCCGTTATACTGTTGTTGTGATGTAAATATATGTATATGTATTATCTTGTGATAAGTGCATGATTGTTATTAGCAAATCTTGCGATATATTGGAGCATGCTGATATGGTATATATAGGTGGCCACACGATCGTGCCGTGCGTGTCGTGCTAAATTTTCGGCGGGCCGATTCATTTAGCTATGAACTCGTAAACAGCCCGTGTGATAAGACGAGCCGTGCCGGGTTCGGGCCGGTTCGATAAACGGCAATTCTTGAACGGTCCACGATTTACCCGAGTTAAACGATTTTGGCAGTTTACACGAGTTGCAGACGGATGAGGGGAGATGGCGAGCCGGGCTGCCGAATTTGGCGAGCCGAATTATATGAACACTGTATTTTTTTCTAATAGGATGCCCCTTGATTATAGTTGATTGACAGATGACATTGGACAGAGGTAAGTCTTAATAATGCAAATTAAATTATTAGCTAATTAGCAAGTAGTAGCAATGAAGCATGTGAGCAGGATGGTGCGTGACATGGAACCTAGTGCATGAGATTCGTGAACGGGAAAAGAAAAGACCTCTTGCGTGCCGAGCGTGCCGATTTAGCGGGCCGGTTCACGAATTTTCTAATTTTTTTGATAAATGTTTTTTTTAAAACGTTAATGTCTCTTTTTTTGGTAAATAATTCAGGTGCTTTTTTATATTTTCGTTGTTCATTTTTTTTAAACACCCTTTACCAACAAATATATATGAATGATTGTTAATTAATAAAATTTATAACATTTTGCATATATTTAAAAAGTTTTCAAATTAGAAATTTAAAATAATGTAAGATAGTATTTTTCAAGAATAAAAGTTAGGCAGCCAGGTGGCGAATCGCGTGCCGGTTCCGGGCCGATTCCGGTTCAATCCAATCCAACTCGTGCTCGGCTCGTTTTAATATACGGTTTGTGCCGAATTTTGAACCGGCACGTCACGAGCCGAGTTATATGAGTTTCTGGCGAGCCAATTCACGAGCGTGCCGAGCCAAACCGCCCGTTTGGCCACCTCTAATGGTATATATGCATGTCTGTTTCGTAATCTTGATATCTAACTGTTGATTCAATTGTTTATAAGTTGCATAATACCTATGCTAGATATAAGCAGTAGTTGCGTATACCCTTAGTATATGGGACCCAAAGGTGAACATTTTCTAAACCGGGAGTCGATGTTCCCAAGTATAATATATATATATAGTTTTCAAAACTATTAATCGAATAAGGTTTATTCGATAACTTTATTTTATTTAATGAATATTATTTTGAATATTCATTCGAGGACTTATGACTCCGCTTATTTTATTTAATGAATATTATTTTGAATATTCATTTGAGGACTTATGACTCCGCTTATTTTATTTAATGAATAATATTTTGAATATTCATTCGAGGACTTATGACTCCGCTTATTTTATTAAATAACATTCTTTATTTTATTAAAGAATAATGTTTCAATAATCAAACTTATTTTCGATTATTCAAATAAAGATCGTACTTTCGTATAAGTATATCTTTGGTTATTTATTATTCATTTCAAGTATGAGTTTTTAAAAACTTCTACTTCAATTATTTTTATAGAGATTATCCTTTATGGGAATATTATTTAAGTAATAATATTCAGATATTTTCTGCAACATATCATGACTGATTTATTTTATTAAATCAGCGTTACTCTAAACATTCTTTAAAATGTTTTCGAGTCTTCAAAATGATTTTTAAAAGTTAGAGCGGATCCCAAAACTCATTTTTAGATTTAAGATCTTTCTTTCGAAGGGGATTTAAATACTCGCTCAAAACCTGAAGGATCCGGCTCTGTGGTTTATTTTATATTCGCAACAAGGTTGCTGTTTTGAGAAAACATTTTGATTACTTGCCCAACGTTCGGGAAGTAAGTCCATCTATTTGAGTCGGCATAAGCAACATGGGCTCAGTGGGCGTCCATGAAAGCGTAAGTGGCTCAGTAGGAGTCCATCAATGCATAAGTGGCTGAGTGGCAGTCTAACATAGGTCCTAATGCGGCCAGGGTGATGACCAGTGGGGAATTCGTCCATCTACTAGTAGAAAAGGTTACTTATTGGTATCTTTGCCTGATCAACAAGATATCAGGTTTATGCCAAGGTTTTCTCCTTTTCAAATTCATTGGATATTGCAACTCTGTTTATAATTTTCATAACAGAGGTTTTCAAGGAGTGTATGATGTATATATATATATGTGTATATATATATCGGGACTTAATGAAGTATCTCGTAACTTCATTATTTATAATGATATTTTAAAGATTGAATCTATTCAAGTCTTTTCTTGTAGTCTCATCTATGTGATAAACTTTTGAAACTGATTATACCTTGAACGGTGGTAGTTCAAGCAATGTTAGGAAAAGATATAAGTATATTGGAGTATCTCGTAACTTCACCTTTTCAACTTATATATGGTTAATGATTATCTTATGCGTGACAAAGATTTTCAGAAAAATGTTGAGACAAGGTTAGATATATGAGATCACCTTGCAACAATATTTTTTTATACAGTTATAAACTGGAACTCTGTGTATATTATACATGGCAGAATATTTCAAGATTTTGAAAAGTATATATACATATATACTAAATATTTTGCGACTTGGTCGCATTAAGAGATCAAACTTGGTTCATTTCTTTTTGACCAAGACTTTCATGAGTATTATGAGATTGCTCATATATTGTAAATTATTATACATATTATTTCGGTGGACTTGTTGCTCACCCTTGCTTTCTTCTTTCATCACACAACAACAGATAGACAAGATGAACAGGACCAAGCTCCCAATTCGTGAGCGGAGAGGAAACGTTCTGCAGTTTCCTGTAGGCACCAGACTTATGTATATTATGAATTGTAATAATGGCAAAGAATATATAAATTTATTCAGAAACCCTTTTAAGGTGTAATGACTTATAATTGTGGAATAAAATGACTTGTGTTATTTTTGGTATTCATCTGTGAGACTATAACTTGTGGTGTGTGTGTATATTGTGGGGTCACAGTACGCAGTAGTTGGTTGACTATTAAGATTAATTGTTGATAAGGGAAATGGAACTCGTGACAACCCGAATCCCCGACCCCGGATTTGGGGGTGTTACAGAAATGGTATCAGAGCTAAGCGTTATAAACCTCAGAGATGATGCGACGTTAAGATAAGAAATTCACTAAGATAATAAGAACTCTTGCCAAGTTCATAGTCAGACTACCTAACGTAGTACTGACAGTTAAAACCCTTATGGGAACCCTTATAAATATCGTGATAGAAGCGTAGTTCGTTATCGTATATGGTAGCGGGACTCTGAAACCTGAGGTTGAGGAGCAACAGTGCGATGATGTTTTATTACTTATTGGAGATCAGATTTTGGATCTGATAGAGCGTCCTAACAAGGGACCGGATGATGTTCATATTGAGGATGTAGTGGTTGAGGATGTTGTCCTAGAAGGGATTGTTGCTGAGGAGGATCCCGTGGATGATCCTGACAAGAATGAATAAAGGACCACTGAGGAATTGATAACCATGGTTAGGGCGACTACCAGAGGTTGGATTGGCCGGTCACTACCGGAGGTTCGTTCAAGTTTGTAAAGATAGTAGCCCCTTTAACGCGGCTACTCGTAAGACTGAGAAGTTCGAATGGACAGAGAAATGCGAGAACAGCTTTTAAGAACTGAAGCAAAGATTGGTGACAGCCCCTATGATGGTGTTGCCGGATGGAAAAGGAGATTTTGTGATGTGTAGTGACGCTTCACATAAGGAATTAGGGTGCTTCTTATACAACACAACAAGGTAATCGCGTACGCGTCAAGACAATTAAGGGAATATAAAATTTGATATCCCCACCCATGAGCTTGGGCTCGTGGCAATAGTTTTGCCCTAAAGATTTGAGGCACTACTTGTATGGAGAGAAGTGCGAGATTTACACAAGCCATAAGTGCTCTAGTGCATTTTCACGCAGAAAGAGCTCAACATGCGCCAAAGGAGGTGGTTAGAGCTAATCTAGGAATACGATGATGAGATTCTTTATCATCCAGGGAAAGCCAAAATGGTGGCTAATTCCCTTAGTATAAAGGAGAGACTCAAGATGATAATGTCTTTGGGAGAGTTGATAAGAGATTTCGAGAAAATGGAAACAAAAGTAAGGGTAACCGGAACCAGAACTGAAAAGCTGTTTGAGATCTCGATGTAGCCAGTGTAACGACTGGGAACTTTACGTTTATATTATATCATGATTATAATAAAATATGTGAATTAATGTGTCATTTATGTGTGATTATCTGATAAACCCTAACTGTTACGTGATACGTGTATCCCATGTCATTTCTGTATTTTTAAGGTATTTTTCAGATATTTTATTATGCATTTATAGGTTTTATTTCAAACGTTTTACGACCCAAACGATGATTTTAAAGCCAGTATTTCAAATAAAATAATGGGTCTTATTTTTCATCAAATGGATTTTACAATCGCCTTGTTCTGAACATCTAGATAATTTATAAATTTTCTCGTTTTGCGAAAAATGATTTTTTCGGGCCCCATTGGGTGTCAAAAACCCCACAAAAATCACATTTTTATTTTTATAAAATTATAGGACTTTCATTTATATTATTTCTTTGCATTTTTGCATTATTCACAATTTTTGGGAATTTTTGGCATATATATTGCATATATAAAATATTTATAAATTAAATTTTAATACTCAAAAATTATAAAAATTAGGGCCCAATATTTTTATTTAATGTATAATTAGCCCCTTAATTTTAATTAGGATTATTATTTTTACCACTATAAATAGCCTAATTTTCATTTAATTAATTATAATTAATCATTAAAATCTGCAAAATTACCAAAAATTCTCTGAAATCGGGTCGGGAAGAACAGGTTCGGGTCGAAGAATCAAGTCGTGATTTCTCACTGATTACAACATCAAATCGTGTGATTCAAGTACTCAAATCGAAGGTTTTGATCTGTTCTTTCTGTTTCTTGCATCAATTTCACGTTTTATTGCATCGTTTTTGATTTTTGATTTCTAGGGTTTATGTTCGAATTAGGGCTTTTTGATTCTGGGGTTATTTTGATGTTTTGATGATTGATATAGCTTTGTTAGATGATTTACAGTCGATTCATGGTGTTTAATTGAACAAACGATGCTTGGATAGTGATTCACGATTTCTAGGGTTTAGGTCGAATTTTCAAAACACAACTCGATGATTTCTGTGAATATTTAGTTCTTGTAATGTTAGGGCTTTGATTGTATATGTTCTTAGCTTCATTTTGCACTATATAACGTTTGATTTTATGTACAAATGAATAATTTGGGTTTTTGGCCGGAGTTCATGTAATAACCCCAATTTTTGAGAAATTTTGAAACCCTTATGAATAGTGTTTTTGCTGAACGAGAAAACTTTTCATGCCACACTATGTAGGGGTTCTGTTATGGATATTCTGAGATTTTATTAGTACTCTATATGGTATATAAGTGTATGTAAAGATCGTCAGAATCCAGTTCCGAATACTTTGATTTTTCCCGGAAATCCACTAGATACGGAAAGAATTGAGAAAAAGGTAACAGGATAAAAATGATTTAAATTAAAGGATTATAGGAGAGGATCATAAAAGGAATATAATATATTGAGAAAGGTTAAGGGAACCTAAGTAATAAGATCCCGGGTATGATCCCTCAAACGATAAACGAGAACGAAAGATAAGTGAACCGTAAAACAAATAAGTGACCAAGAGACAAGCTTGTACAAGAAGCCAGGGATTGTGACATCATCAAACCACAAGGTGTGGACAAGTGGGAGCATTATGACATGTGCAAGGTGACATAGGCATGACAAAAAAGGAAGGAATTGTTGGATGATTGTAAACCACACAAAGTTCAAGGTTAGAAGGGTAATTAACCAAAAACAAAACCAAAACAACCTAGCTAGCCAAAACAAATCAAAGCAAACACAAAATTTTTCATTCTTCAAACATTGCTCTCGGCTTTTCATCTTTTTCAAAGGAAGAAAAATCAAAAATCAAGTTCCAAGCATTGTTAAATCACAAGGTAATTATCTAAGCTTCCTTGTACATAGATATGGATATGCTATAAGTTTAAGCTCCTAATTCCTTCACAATCTCTTCCAATAAATCAAGGAAGAAGATGGTGAATAGTAACCTTCAAGAAATAACTTTAGTTTTCTTGAATTTTTATGAAAGATTAAGGTTATACAAGCAAGGATCAAGGTTCTTTAGGCATTCAAAGCTCTTGTGTTGTGTTAAAAAGCTTCAAGGAAGGTATAATCTCTTAACCAAGCTTTGTTATTGAATGTTAAGAGCATAATATGAGTATTGTAGTTCATGAGAGGCTTGATGGTTGTGTATGTAGAGATTAGTGAGTTTTGGGATGTTGTTGGATTGGTAAATGTTGTTGTTTTGATTAAAAGAACTTAAGTATGATTAAAGTTAAGCTTAGGCATAAGTATGAATGATTAAATTGAATTGGTTGGGGTTGTTATGATGTGATAAGGATGGATGTTGGTTGTATGTTGGATTTGAGGTTGATTTGGGATGGTTTTGAATGGTTTAAAATATTGGAAATCGCGTAAACATAGCCGTCGTAACGTCCGATTTTCTTTAGACTGTTTTTGTGCATAACATTAGGACCCGATAACCCCCTGCTAAATTATGACAATTGCCATGTCTAGATAGCTCATGTTACGAGCTTCGTTTTGATATGTAGTTCGTTCGATTCCGATGCACGGTTTAGGAGAAACGACCGTTTCAAGTAACGGCGTTTCGCGAACGAAAATTTTCCCCTCGCCTTACTTTGAAACATAGGTTAAAGACCAAAAAGGGTTAATTAATGTATGAAACATTTATGGTAAGTGTGTTAGGCAGTTGGTAAGACACTCGCGAAGGAATCGACTTAAAACTCGTAAAGGTTAAATTATTAAAAATGGTGGAGCCGAGGGTACCCGGGTGACTTAAGCAAATCAGTAAGCGCAAAACGAGCGTTAGAGTCTGAGTTGGTTAGAGTATAGATTTACAAGTGACTTTGGTTTAATTCCAACTTACTTGTTGCTTATAGGTTACCAGACTCGTCCCGAGCCATTCGTAACCCCCAGTCGCTCAGGCAAGTTTTCTACCCGTTATACTATTGTTGTGATGTATATGTGTATATGCATTATCTTGCGATAGATGCATGTTGGTTAATTAGCAAATGTTGCGATATATTGAAGCATGCTGATATGGTATATATATGCATGCCTATTTCGTATTCTTGCCATATATATCTGTTGGTTCAGTTGATAATACCTATGCTAGAGAATAGCAGTAATTTGCATATACCCTTAGTATAGGGACCCAAAGGTGAAAACATTTTCTAAAACCGGGAGTCGAGGATCCCGAGTAGATTTTATATATATATATATATATTTATATATATATATGGTTATAGTTTTCAAAACTATTAATCGAATAAGGTTTATTCGATAACTTTATTTTATTAATGAATATTATCTTGAATATTCATTCGAGGGCTTATGACTCCTTTTATTTTATTAATTGAATATTATTTGAATATTTATTCGAGGGCTTATGACTCAGTTTATTTTATTAATTGAATATTATTTGAATATTCATTCGAGGGCTTATGACTCAGTTTATATTATTTAATGAATATTATTTGAATATTCATTTGAGGATATATGACTCCGATTATTGCTGAGTTATATTCTTTATTTTATTAAAGAATAAGGTGTTAATAATCAAACTTATTTTCGATTATTCAAATAAAGATAATACTTTCATATAAGTGTATCTTTGGTTATTTAATACTCGTTTCTAGTATAAGTTTTAATACTTCTACTTCAATTATTTTTATAAAGATTATTCTTTATGGGAATATTATTTAAATAATAATATTCAGATATTTTCTAATATATCGGGACTGATTTATTTCATTAAATCAGCTTTACTCCAAACATTCTTAAAAATATTTTCGAGTCTTCAAAATGATTTTAAAAGTTAGAGCGGATCCCAAAACTCGTTTTCCGATTTAAGATCTTCCTTTCGAAGGAGACTTGAATATTCGCTCAAAATCTTGGGGATCCGGCTCTGTGGTGTATTTTATATTCGCAACATGGTTGCTGTTTTGAGAAAACAATTTGATTACTTGCCCAATGTTCGGGAAGTAAGTCCATCTGATTGAGTCGGCATAAGCGACATGCCGGGGTACGGTCTATGAATGTGTAAGTGGCTGGGTGGCAGTCCATCAACGCCTGAGTGGCCGGGTAACGGTCTAGCGCGAGGTCCTAATGCGGCCAGGGTGATGACCGGTGAGGAATTCATCCATCTACAGTAGAAAAGGTTACTTATTGGTATCTTTGCCTGATCAGCAAGATATCTGGTTTATGCCAAAATTCTTTTCCTTCCAAATTCATTGGATATTGCAACTCTGTTCATACTTTACATGACAGAGGTTTTCAGAAAATGTATGGGAGATATATATGAATATATTTATATATCGGGATTTAATGAAGTATCTCGTAACTTCATTATTTATAATGATATTCAAAGATTGAATCTATTCAAATCTTGTCTTGTAGTCTCATCTATGTGATGAACCTTTGAAACTGATTATAACTTGAACGGGGGTAGTTCAAGTAGTATTTGGGAAAGATATAAGTATTTTGGGGTATCTTGTAACTTCATCTTTTAAACTTATATCTAGTTAATGATTATCTTATGCATGACAAAGATTTTCAGAAAAACGTTGAGACAAGGTTAGATATATGAGATCACCTTGCAACGATATTTTTATACAGTTATACACTGGAACTCTGTGTATATTATGCATGGAAGAGGACTTCCAAGATTTTGAAAAGTATATATGTATATATACTGAATATTTTGCGACTTCATCGCATTAAGATATCAAACTTGGTTCATTTCTTTTGACCAAGACTTTCATGAGTACTATGAGAAGGCTCATATATTGTAAATCATTATACATATTATTTTGGTGGGCTTGCTGCTCACCCTTGCTTTATTTCTTCATCACACAACAACAGTTAGGAAAGATGGCCAGACTCCAGCAGACCCAGCGCAAGCGCGTGGGAAGTGTCCCGCGTCTTCCTGTTGATGTTGTAGCTGCTATAGCTGCAGAGGTAGATCTATTGTAGATCAGACCATCTACTTTTGAGAATCAATTATGTATAATTATAACTTGTGGCAGATAATGGCAATTAACTGTAAATTTATCAAGAAATCATTTTGGGTTGTAATAACTTTTAAATTGTGGATTCAAAGACTTGTACTTATTTAAATTTCATCTCTGAGACTATAACGGGTTGTGGTGTGTGTTAGTGTGGGGTCACAGCATAAGGTTATTATTATTAATTAAGTGAAGTGATATTGTGGAAAGAAAGACCGTGACGACCCGGATCCCCGACCCCGGATCTGGGGGTGTTACAGTTCATGTCGATTTTGATCGGAGAAGATGACCCGAGGGTTATTCTGTGATGTTATTGCTAGAATTAGATTGCCAGAACGATTTGGAATTGAAACCCTGTGAAAAACGAACCAAACGGTTCCGTTTTTGGCCTGAAAGTGGCTCACCGGATTCTACACCGGTGGCCGGATTCTGCACCGGTGGCCGGATTCTGGGCAAAATCCAGCGTGTTATTCACGACCCGGATTTTGACCCGTTTGACCCGTGTAAAATACCCGGGTTTGATCTTATTTTGTCAGGGATGGTTTTCTGACAACTGTTTCTGGAAATTATTTTTACTTTTTATTTTTATTAATTTTAAAAATCAGTTCTATTTATTTTGTAAATTGATTAATTAATTATTTAATTAATTAATTTATATTATAAATAATTCTAAATTATTTTCTAAAAATCAGATTGAATTATTTTCTTAATTATTTATTATTTATTTATTACTTATTAATTATTTAAAAGTGATTAATTATTTTGATAATTAATCAAATAATTTTCAATAAATTATAATAAATTCATTTTAATTTTAAAAATTATAGAAAAATTATTTTTAATTCTGATTTTCTTAAATAATTATTTATAATGATTAATAAATGGAATTATCAGTATTTAATTAATAATAATTCAACCGTTAGTCCGTTTTGCGTGAAACGAAAGCCTGTTAACTCAGAAAAATGAATCCTTTTCATTAAAATTAATATCAAAGCTTAATTTCTTTTAGAAGTTAGTTGATTTTTTGACTTGTTTGATTAACAGTCAAGTTACGTGCCGAGACGAGTCCGAAAAATTCCGGAAAAATGGGAAACGAGTCAGATAACGATCAGTTGAACGATCAGCGAGTCGATTTTGGTTTTAAAAATTATTTTAACCATAAAAATGATTATGTGCTTATGTGCTTATGTGTATTACGTGGTTAATCGAGTCTTACTTGTTTATATGTAATACATGAGTCAGTCATAAGCGCATGGGTAGATGTTATGATCGGTTTGAAGTCGATTCAAGATGCAAATGAAGTACGGCGTGACTTAACCAGTCTGTTTTGCCAACAAAAGCTAAGCCAGCCAGGCCAGTTGAGTCGGTAATAGTCCAAGGTGATAGACATAAGTGATTCAATTGCAGTAAGTCGCGCAGAAGGCAAGTTTTTCCTCTATTCTACTTTCTAAATATTGATATTGATTTAAATATTCATCACATTTACATTCTCTTGATTATTGTTCTTGATCACTAATATACAATCCCTATTCCTTTGTTCATATTTCATTTCAATTCTTGATTTCTCTGTTTCTTTGGATTCTTGATTCATATTCTGTTGGTAACACATGGAGATTGATATATTCTAGTGTTTGGAATATATCAAAGCATACCGATTGTCCCGGTTGCTAAGCGATGGACTGGATAATGATATTTTGGGATTGAGTGTGTCTCAATCCTGAGGACCGGGATGACTGGTGCCTCGACGTGGGCCGTAGTGCCTGGGTACCTGACTGGATCTATATATTGAGATATGGATCTGCATTATATTCTGACTGATCAGCAGAATATAGATGCGAACTTGTGTCCAGTTTAGTTTATTTGTACTCGCCAATAATGGCCTTCTTTCTTTTCTCGTGAGGTTATATCTTGGCAGATATACCTGGGATGGCAGATTCATTTAAAATGCTTTAACACTGTTTATATGTTTGTGGACTTGTTGAGCAACTTTTGGCTCACCCCTTTTGTTGTTATTCACCTTATTGTTTTCAGTTAAGAAGGAATATGAAACCAATCAGGACTCGAGTGGTAAAAAAGTGGGTCAAGCCTCGGGATCCTCTCATACCCAAGGTGTTGATCCCAATCCAGGAAGAAAGCTTTGAGTTGCCCGAGCAGGTGGAGTGTTGATAGATAGTATGTGTGTGTGTTTGAATAAAAGTTGAACTTAGTTTAAAATGAATTAGACAATGGTTTGTAATAAAAAGAGTTTGTGAGACTTTGAATGTTGGTTTGTAATAAAAGTAGTTAGTGGTTCTTGTTTTCATACTTCAACCTAAAAAGATCCTGGTTAGTGTTAAAGGGGTTTAATTTCATTTCTTTATTAATAGTTAATCAGATTGTACAGGTTTGGTGATTAGCTAGTAACCCCCAGACTTATACCCCGGGTCTGGAGGGCGTTACAGGTTTGGCATCAGAGCTGTAGGTTTGGTCCCTGAAAACAAGAACATTAGGATTAAGATAGGATAGGGAGATCACATAAGATAGGGATAGTCAAATCAGGATGAATAGTGTTAGGATTTAGGTCAGATTAGAATAGGGAAATAATCTTAGGATTGTTAATGACCTTTTCTTTTCTTTGGTATATTATCAGATGGCATCTTCTGGTTATTCTGCATCTTCCGAGAGGACAGTCACTGGACCAGTAGCACCAGCCATACCTCCAGTATCTGAGTATATGTTTCCTCCTCTACCACCTCCACCACCATTGCCACAGGAGCCGGTACCACCAGTATAGGGGATAGTGCATGACCCCATAGAGATGTTTGATCCATTTGAGTTCTTCGAGCCGATGGTTCCTTTACCTATTGAGCACCAGTTTATACTAGGTATTGAGCAGGAGTTACCGCCACCACCATTGTTACCTCTTATACCAGTGCATGCCCCAGAGCCAGACATAGTTTAGATGATTCCAATAGAAGGGATGGGAGAGCATGATGTGGATCTACAGTTAGGTTTACACCAGCAGGGTGCAGGTATTCTGAGGGTTCCTTCTCAGGAGTCAGTAGGTCAAGTTGCTCAGCCGCATATGGTACCATACCATGAGTATAGAGTTATGAGGGATGATGTGGAGTATTGGCGGGCACAGTGTCGGGAGATTATGCATCTGTTTGATCAGAGGGACAGAGGACCGTTAGCGGCCCTACAGTCGGATTATTATATGAGACAGCGATTACAGTTAGTGTTGATGAGTGCTACTTGGGAGCTGGATGATTTGACTCATGATGGACCTCCTTCTTTTGCAGAGTTCTACAGGGTTTTTCGCTTGGCACGGACTTTGGTCCAGGCACTTAGAGAGGAGCTTAGGCGTATTCCGCCTGGGTTCTGAGAGGGTTTGAGATGGTGACTCCAGAGTACATGTGTATATAGAGGCAGCATAGTATAACCTAGTGAGTAGTGTGTATGTGTGTATCAGTAGTTTAACTTGTAGTAGTAGTTTAACTTGTAGCGATAGTGTGACTTGTAGCTGTAGTGATGACCAGTAGCCCGAGACTTTTTGTTTCAAGCATTTACACCTGAAGCTAGTGTCACATATATATAAGATGAACTTTTTCAAATTCTTTTATTTAAATTTTAGTCTTTACAGTTTTACAGCATTTACTTTCACTTTACAGTTTTTCATATTTCCTGTTGAAAAAAAAACAATTATTTTATTTAACTGTTTACATTTCCAGTCTATACATTCAGCAACTGTTTTCTTTAAATAAACCATGTTATGAATACAGGATAAATTGTTTTCCATACATATTGTCGATTGTTTATTAAACTGTTAAATAAATATCACATGTTTTATTATCAGAAGAAGATGGCACCAAAAAGAAAGACTAGGGCTGAGACCTCTAACAGCAATTCTGAAGATCAGACTAATGAGACCATGAACCAAATGTTCCATCTGATGCAACAATAGATGGTAATGATGCAGCATCAGATGCAGCATCAGCAACAGCAGATACAACAACAAATGTTACAACAGCCACCTCGTCCTGAGCTTCAATTACCACAAGTATTACCTGTTGTTACTTTTAAACAGTTTCAGTCAGTTAAACCTCTAGAGTTTGAAGGGACTACTGATCCTATTAAAGCTACCACCTGGTTAAAAGAAGTAGAGAAAGCGTTCGCACTAGTGAAGGTAGGTGAGGACCAGAAGACTGATTTTGCTAGTTACTTGTTGAAAGGAGAGGTGAATTATTGGTGGGAATCTAAAAAGGCTTTAGAGGGTGAAGAAGTTATTGCATGGGATAGGTTTAAAGAATTTTTTTTAGAAAAGCATTTTCCTCGCTATATGAAGAATCAAATGCAGATTAAGTTTCTCGAACTGAAGCAGGGAAATATGTCCGTGGCAGAATATGAAGCCAAATTTATTGAGTTGGCTAGGTTTGTTCCAGAACAGGTTGACACTGAAGAAAAACTAGTTCAAAGGTTTCAAGAAGGGTTACGACCATGGATTCGTGGCCAAGTTACAGTTTTCGAATTAACGACGTATACCGCCGTAGTTCAGAAAGCTTTGATTATAGAAGGGGAAAGTGAAAGATCTCAGCAAGACAAGGGACAGGGAAGTTTCCAAGATCGCTCCAGTAGAAAGCCGGGATTCCTAGATCGGGCAAATTTGAATTTTAAAAGGATAGGACAAGGTTCACAGAAGGCAGGTAATCATTTCCAAACCTCCAGTCAGCAAGGAATGGTCAGAGTTCCAGTGCCGTACTGCAAGACATGTAATCGAAAGCATACTGGTGTATGTATCAAAAGGGATGTAACGTGTTATCGGTGTAAGAAGAAAGGGCATTATTCTAACGAATGTCCAACAGGTAGAACAGCAGAGATGACTTGTTTCCAGTGTGGAAAGAAAGGGCATATCGCCAGAAATTGCAAAGGATCAGCTATGGCAGCCAGTGTTCCGAGAGTGTTAGCATTACCTCCGCCGCCGCCTAATCAACCCAAAGCAAGAACTTTTAACATGACCATGAAAGAAGCGGTGCAGAGTCCGAGTGTTATTGCAGGTACGCTTTTGGTGAATTCCGTAATTTCAAAATTATTAATTGATTCTGGAGCTACTCGTTCACTTGTTTCTGAAGAATTTCTTGATAAGTTACATTGTGAAATCGAATGGTTGGGCGAAACGTTAATTATAAAATTAGCGAATGACGACCAAGTTCCGGTAGATCGAGTATGTCCTGCGTGTGATATAGAAATAGCCGGACATCATTTTTCGGTAGATTTAATTCCTTTTAAGCTAGGAGAATTCGATATTATCTTGGGAATGGATTGGTTAGCATGTCATAACGCTCAGATAGATTGCGCGAATAAGAGAGTCAAATTGCGAACTGCGGAAAATACAACGGTAATATTCAAAGGCGAAAAACAGCAGAAGAAATTTCTTACTGTGATGCAGACTAAACGATTGCTTCGACAAGGATGTGAGGCGTACATAGCTTACGTGTTAGATACTGAAAGAGGAAGTCCTAGAATAGAAGACATTCCAATTGTGTGCGAGTTTCCAGACGTCTTTCCAGACGAGCTTCCAGGGTTACCACCAGATCGAGAAATTGAGTTCACAATTGATCTAGCACCAGGTACAGAACCAGTTTCGAAAGCTCCATATCGGATGGCTCCAGTCGAAATGAAGGAATTCTCAACGCAACTGCAAGATCTTCTAGACCGAGGCATCATACGACCTAGTGTATCCCAATGGGGTGCACCGGTGTTATTTGTGAAGAAGAAGGACGGCAGCATGCGATTATGCATTGACTATAGGGAATTGAATAAACTCACTATCAAGAACAAGTATCCCTTACCGAGAATCGATGATTTGTTCGATCAGCTAAAAGGAGCAGCATGGTTTTCAAAGATAGATTTGCGATCAGGCTATCATCAATTGAAGATTAAAGCTGAAGATATTCCAAAGACTGCGTTTCATACAAGATATGGGCATTACGAGTTTTTGGTAATGGCATTCGGTCTGACAAACGCGCCAGCAGCATTCATGGATTTGATGAACAGAGTATTCAAGAAATATTTGGATAAATTCGTGATTGTATTCATTGATGACATCTTGATTTACTCCAAGTCAGAAGAAGAGCATGCAGAACACTTGAGAATAGCTTTGGAAATTCTGAGGAAAGAGCAACTATACGCAAAATTTTCGAAATGTGAATTCTGGTTAAGAGAAGTACAATTTCTAGGGCATATTATCAGTAGAGAAGGCATCCAAGTCGATCCAGCGAAGATTGAAGCTCTGTTAAATTGGGAAAGACCAAGGACGCCGACAGAAGTTCGAAGTTTCTTGGGATTGGCAGGATATTATCGAAGGTTTGTCAAAGATTTTGCGAAAATAGCAACGCCGCTGACCAAGTTAACTCGAAAAAGTGAAAAATTTGAATGGAGTGATAAATGTGAAGAAATTTTCAAGAGCTGAAAAATCGGTTAGTAACCGCACCAGTACTTGTATTGCCAGACGAGCTAGGAAATTTCGTCATTTTCAGCGACGCTTCGTATCGCGGGTTAGGATGTGTACTGATGCAGCACGGTAACGTCATCGCATATGCTTCGAGACAACTTAAACCTCATGAACAAAAATATTCCACTCATGATCTGGAATTGGCAGCGATCGTATTTGCGTTGAAGCTTTGGAGACATTATCTCTACGGTGAAAAATGTGAAATTTAAACAGATCATAAAAGTCTAAATTATATCTTTACGCAAAAGGAGCTGAACATGCGACAACATCGATGGCTGGAATTGATAAAGGATTACGACGTCACGATTAGTTATCATCCAGAAAAAGCAAATATTGTAGCAGATGCGTTGAGCAGGAAAGAAAGATTGAATCGGTTAACTTCGTGTGAAGACTTAATCAAGGAATTCAACAAATTGGAAATTGAGATTCGTATTCCCAATGAATCTGTAGAAGCTATCTACACTATGACTTTCCAACCGAAATTGTTAGAAAAGATTCGCCGCTGTCAAAATGAAGTGATGAGTCAAGATGACGACCTGACGGGAGAAGAAATCACAACTCAGAAAGATAATGAAGGAATTTTACGCTTTGCGTTGAGAATCTGGATCCCTAACGTAGTAGAATTAAAAGAAGAAATAATGCGAGATGCGCACAATTCGAAGTATTCCATTCATCCAGGAAGTACAAAAATGTATCGTGATTTGAAAGAAAACTTCTGGTGGCCGAACATGAAGAAGGAAATAGCTGAATGGATAAGTAAATGCTACACATGCCAGCGAGTTAAAGCGGAACATCAACGTCCGAGTGGATTATTGCAACCATTAGACATTCCAGAATGGAAATGGGAACATCTAGCGATGGATTTTGTGGTAGGACTACCAAGGACAAAGCCAAATCATGATGCGATATGGGTAATCATTGACAGACTCACGAAGTCGGCACATTTTCTACCAATCAATGAAAGATTTTCACTCGACAAGCTAGTGCACATATATCTCAAAGAAATTGTGATGCGACATGGAGTTCCAGTATCTATCGTGTCTGATCGAGATCCTCGTTTCAACTCAAGATTTTGGAGACAATTTCAAGAATGTCTTGGAACTAAATTAAACATGAGTACCGCTTATCATCCGCAAACCGACGGGCAAAGTGAAAGAACTATCCAAACGATTGAAGACATGCTACGAGTTTGTGCGATCGATTTTGAAGGCAGTTGGGATGAACATCTACCCCTAGTGGAATTTTCTTATAATAACAGTTATCACGCCAGCATTGGAATGCCACCGTATGAAACATTGTACGGGAGAAAATGCAGATCACCAGTATATTGGGATGAAGTTGGAGAACGTAAAATTTTGGGTCCAGAACTAATTCAACAGATGAAAGAAAAGATTGAACTCATTCGAAAATGACTCGATGCAACGCAAAACAGGCAACGCAAATATGCAGATCAAGCAGGAAAGATATGGACTATCAGGAAGGAGAAAACGTACTACTCAAAATATCGCCATGGAAATGATTAACCAGATTTAGCAATAAGGGTAAATTGAAACCACGATACGTTGGACCGTTTGAAATTTTGAAGAGTGGGAAAAGTTGCATACGAATTAGCTTTACCGCCTCATATGCAGTATATTCATAATGTGTTTCACGTGTCCATGCTTAAGCGATATAATCCTGATTCTAGGCATGTAATCGAGTATGAGCCAATAGAAATCCAACCTGATTTGTCTTTTATAGAACAGCCGGTAAGAATTTTAGATCGGCGAGAGAAAGTGTTGAGAAATAAGTCTGTATATTTAGTGCGAGTGTTGTGGAGAAATCCTATGGTTGAAGAATCAACCTGGGAACTCGAAAGTGAAATATTAGAGAAATACCCTCATTTGTTTTCATAGAAAATTCTGAGGACATAATCCTTTTAAGGGGGGAAGGATGTAACGACTGGGAACTTTACGTTTATATTATATCATGATTATAATAAAATATGTGAATTAATGTGTCATTTATGTGTGATTATCTGATAAACCCTAACTGTTACGTGATACGTGTATCCCATGTCATTTCTGTATTTTTAAGGTATTTTTCAGATATTTTATTATGCATTTATAGGTTTTATTTCAAACGTTTTACGACCCAAACGATGATTTTAAAGCCAGTATTTCAAATAAAATAATGGGCCTTATTTTTCATCAAATGGCTTTTACAATCGCCTTGTTCTGAACATCTAGATAATTTATAAATTTTCTCGTTTTGCGAAAAATGATTTTTCCGGGCCCCATTGGGTGTCAAAAACCCCACAAAAATCACATTTTTATTTTTATAAAATTATAGGACTTTCATTTATATTATTTCTTTGCATTTTTGCATTATTCACAATTTTTTGGGAATTTTTGGCATATATATTGCATATATAAAATATTTATAAATTAAATTTTAATACTCAAAAATTATAAAAATTAGGGCCCAATATTTTTATTTAATGTATAATTAGCCCCTTAATTTTAATTAGGAGTATTATTTTTACTACTATAAATAGCCTAATTTTTATTTAATTAATTATAATTAATCATTAAAATCTGCAAAATTACCAAAAATTCTCTGAAATCGGGTCGGAAAGAACAGGTTCGGGTCGAAGAATCAAGTCGTGATTTCTCACTGATTACAGCATCAAATCGTGTGATTCAAGTACTCAAATCGAAGGTTTTGATCCGTTCTTTCTGTTTCTTGCATCAATTTCACGTTTTATTGCATCGTTTTTGATTTTTTATTTCTAGGGTTTATGTTCGAATTAGGGCTTTTTGATTCTGGGGTTATTTTGATGTTTTGATGATTGATATAGCTTTGTTAGATGATTTACAGTCGATTCATGGTGTTTAATTGAAAAAACGATGCTTGGATAGTGATTCACGATTTCTAGGGTTTAGGTCGAATTTTCAAAACACAACTCGATGATTTCTGTGAATATTTGATTCTTGTAATGTTAGGGCTTTGATTGTATATGTTCTTAGCTTCATTTTGCACTATATAACGTTTGATTTTATGTACAAATGAATCATTTGAGTTTTTGGCCGGAGTTCATGTCGATTTTGATCGGAGAAGATGACCCGAGGGTTATTCTGTGATGTTATTGCCAGAATTAGATTGCCAAAACGATTTGGAATTGAAACCCTGTGAAAAACGAACCAAACGGTTCCGTTTTTGGCCTGAAAGTGGCTCACCAGATTCTGCACCGGTGGCCGGATTCTGGGCAAAATCCAGCGTGTTCTTCACGACCCGGATTTTGACCCGTTTGACCCGTGTAAAATACCCGGGTTTGATCTGATTTTGTCAGGGATGGTTTTCTGACAACTGTTTCTGGAAATTATTTTTACTTTTTATTTTTATTAATTTTAAAAATCAGTATTATTTATTTTGTAAATTGATTAATTAATTATTTAATTAATTAATTTATATTATAAATAATTCTGAATTATTTTCTAAAAATCAGATTGAATTATTTTCTTAATTATTTATTATTTATTTACTACTTATTAATTATTTAAAAGTGATTAATTATTTTGATAATTAATCAAATAATTTTCAATAAATCATAATAAATTCATTTTAATTTCAAAAATTATAGAAAAATTATTTTTAATTCTGATTTTCTTAAATAATGATTTAAAAATTATTTTTGGGTTTTAAAAATTAGTAATAATTATTTATAATGATTAATAAATAGAATTATCAGTATTTAATTAATAATAATTCAACCGTTAGTCCGTTTTGCGTGAAACGAAAGCCTGTTAACTCAGAAAAATGAATCCTTTTCATTAAAAATAATATCAAAGCTTAATTTCTTTTAGAAGTTAGTTGATTTTGTGATTTGTTTGATTATCAATCAAGTTACGTGCCGAGACGAGTCCGAAAAATTCCGGAAAAATGGGAAACGAGTCAGATAATGATCAGTTGAACGATCAGCGAGTCCATTTTGGTTTTAAAAATTATTTTAACCATAAAAATGATTATGTGCTTATGTGTATTACGTGGTTAATCGAGTCTTACTTGTTTATATGTAATACATGAGTCAGTCATAAGCGCATGGGTAGATGTTAGGATCGGTTTGAAGTCGATTCAAGATGCAAATGAAGTACGACGTGACTTAACCAGTCTGTTTTGCCAACAGAAGCTAAGCCAGCCAGGCCAGTTGAGTCGGTAATAGTCCAAGGTGATAGATATAAGTGATTCAATTGCAGTAAGTCGCGCAGAAGGCAAGTTTTTCCTCTATTCTACTTTCAGAATAGTGATATTAATTTAAATATTTATCACATTTACATTCTCTTGATTATTGTTCTTGATCACTAATATACAATCCCTATTCCTTTGTTCATATTTCATTTCAATTCTTGATTTCTCCGTTTCTTTGGATTCTTGATTCATATTCTGTTGGTAACACATGGAGATTGATATATTCTAGTGTTTGGAATATATCAAAGCATACCGATTGTCCCAGTTGCTAAGCGATGGACTGGATAATGATATTTTGGGATTGAGTGTGTCTCAATCCTGAGGACCGGGATGACTGGTGCCTCGACGTGGGCCGTAGTGCCTGGGTACCCGACTGGATCTATATATTGAGATATGGATCTGCATTATATTCTGACTGATCAGCAGAATATAGATGCGAACTTGTGTCCAGTTTAGTTTATTTGTACTGGCCAGTAATGACCTTCTTTCTATTCTCGTGAGGTTATATCTTGGCAGATATACCTGGGATGGCGGATTCATTTAAAATGCTTTAACACTGTTTATATGTTTGTGGACTTGTTGAGCAACTTTTCGCTCACCCCTTTTGTTGTTATTCACCTTATTATTTTCAGTTAAGAAGGAATATGAAACCAATCAGGACTCGAGTGGTAAAGAAGCGGGTCAAGCCTCGGGATCCTCTCATACCCAAGGTGTTGATCCCAATCCAGGAAGAAAGCTTTGAGTTGCCCGAGCAGGTGGAGTGTTGATAGATAGTATGTGTGTGTGTTTGAATAAAAGTTGAACTTAGTTTAAAATGAATTAGATAATGGTTTGTAATAAAAAGAGTTTGTGAGACTTTGAATGTTGGTTTGTAATAAAAGTAGTTAGTGGTTCTTGTTTTCATACTTCAACCTAAAAAGATCCTGGTTAGTGTTAAAGGGGTTTAATTTCATTTCTTTATTAATAGTTAATCAGATTGTACAGGTTTGGTGATTAGCTAGTAACCCCCAGACTTATACCACGGGTCTGGAAGGCAGCCAGAGTTACTGGAAAAGATTAGATTGTGCCAAGAAAAAGTAATGAATGAAGGCAGAGAGTTAATGACTGGTAAAGAGATCCATACCGAGAAAGATGATAAGGGAATAATGAGGTGTTTCTACAGAAATTGGGTTCCAAAAGTTCAAGAGCTTAAGGACGAGAACTTAGATGAAAGCCATAGTTTGAGGAATAAGATTTAGGGCAAACCCTGAATGTGATAGTCAGGGAGGTCGCCATCAAGAAAGAAAGAACCCATAATATCATGAAATGGAAAACAAGGATTTTAACATATAAGATATCCCCGATTATGGGAGAAGGACGAAACATTTCGTAATGAGAAAACAGAAGTCGAGCAAGATAGGAAGAATCAGGATGGTACTCCTATTGGGCAATTCATGGACCTGCCTAAACAAAACTTATACTTTTATCCCCAAACACCACCCCGAGGAAACAATATGGTGTGAAATTCTTTCATGACCTTTAAGTCACTAAGCTCTCAGAGTTCCAAGGAACAGGTTGACCCAGTCGAGGCAAGAGCCTGGCTAAAGGAAATATAGGAATCATTTGAGATTCTAAATGATTGACGAAGCGCAAAAGACTGTTTTTATCATTTACCTTCCTAAGAGAGAGACCACCCGCTGGTGAAAGACCAAGAAAGGCACGGAGCCAGAGGTTATGATAAACTGATTAAAGTTCAGTCAATTGTTTTCGAGAAAGTAATTCCCAAGGTTATGGAGATAGTGTAAAAGCTTTAGAGCCAGAACAAAGGCGAACGAGTATGATAAATTATGAATCTAAGATTGTAAAAGTTGTCAAGATTCGTCTGGAGGACAAGAATCCCAGAACGACGTGATGTTTGAAGTCAATGATTAGTGGGTTCGTGAAATGATGGTAAGAGAGAGGTAAATAAAAAAGAAACTGAAGTGGAAAGGAATATAAAGGCAATAGAGTTTGAGGAATGATAAGGGAGTTGGGTATGAGGAAACCCTAAAGACTCGTAGCAATAGAAATAGAAAAGTATGTAATCATCAGGATGAGGGTGATTCACCATGAGTTAAAGTTGATAAATGAAGGCATAAGAGATATATATATATATTGTACCCCATTTAAGTTGAGAACATTCGATGAAACTTTGAGGTAGACCGATGGATTAATAAGGAAAAACGGATGGACTGAGGAGACATGATAACAAGAAATTAGGAAAATGGGATGAAGGAATTGACCTTCAAGAATGTGAAGTGTATGTAAGACCTATGACTTGATACCCAGGGAGGGAGACGCCAGGTATAAAAGATAACCCAACATTGAAATGACGGTTGAGATAAATAATGGAGATAAATGAATAAGTTAGAACTAAAAAGTTCACATTGAACATGACCAATATCTTCCAGAACATACATGTTATCATTACTAAATCAGGAAAGAAAAGTGGGTAACCATTGTTATCTTTTCGAGACCATATGGATTGACCTCAGCTTGAATAAGGATGCTATTGTGAAACTTGGTATAGACTATCGAGGTGTGAATGATTGAATAAGATAATCTATCAAGGATATATGACTTGATTTTTCCATTGAAGGATGCAAATACCTTTTTAAAGGTGGAATTAAGGATATAACCTCGATAACTTGAGATGAATCCTAGGGGAATGCATAAAGGTTGGCATTTCACCCTTAATAAGGATAGTATAATTTTGACAGTATGAATTGGAAAGGATTAAGGTAACAACAACCTTTAAGGATCAGTGGAAATTTTTTTAGAAGTATATAGACAATGGTTCTAGTATTAGTAATGGTATCTTGATATACCCTGTACCTAGGGAGTACATGATAAAAGATTTAAGTATAACCTTAGAGGTTTTACAAGGAGAAAGGTAATATTCGAAGTTCTGAAGAATAGAAATTTTGATAAAGGAAATATGATGTAATTATAATAATTCCAAGTGGGCACGTGTTGAACCATAAGAAAGTATAGGTCGACCCAATGAGGGTCGAGATTGGTGAAAACAAGGACCCAAGATAAGAGACGTCCTAAGTATGATCGAGAGTCAGTCGTGACAATGTTCACATCTAAAGACCGGGGCAATAACTTGTGGAAAAATGGTGATATTTTTTTTATTTTCACCAAAGCTTAAGGAAGAGCATTTTCACACAAGCAGTGATTAGAAATGAGGTAGAAAATTTAGTTGGAGATCGTTCAAAAGACATTGATTATAAGGAAATATTACTATCAGAAAAGGCCAATAAGGTGGCTGACACTCTAAGTACAAGAGAGCAATTATAGGCGCTCGTGCCAGAGGAATACAGTGATGATGGTTAAAGCCGTGAAGGTTGTATTATGGTATGAAAGATTGACATTCCTTCTGATGATTGTGCGATACTCAACCATAATAGTAGTTTGGTAAAGATTTAATTCATGTAATCGCCGTGAGCGGGCTATCTATCTTAGAAGGTCCTATCTTGAGAATAAGCCAGGACCATGTTTCAAAAAGGACTTAACAAACCTTTGGGTTAAGTCTCCTATTGAAGGCATATGATTAAGAATGGTATTAACCTGCTATCGTTGCTTTCATTAAAACTCTTCTGCAATTTTATCAGCTTCATGTCATATGTACGTCAAGTTCAGGAGTGTTCTTCATGAATCATGAACGGTGACAATGTTACCTCCTTAGAAGAATTCGATACGATATGTATGGACTCCGTATGGTTAGCTATTAAGACTTCATGGAAAACGAATGACTACAGTAGGTCAACGGTGGACCATAGTAATGCAGGAATGATTCTACGAGTAATGAGCCGATTACTTACAACCGTGAAAGTTGTATTGGAATGGATGTTGAGATTGAGTACCACTAATCGGGTCATGGTGGTGTATAAGTTATCATTGATAGACTAATTAAGTAGATTATCTACCTATTGAATATTTATTCCTTCTTATCAATAGAGAGTCGTATTACTATACGAGGAAGGTTGCGGTGCAAACATAGAATTCTAGTAATGATGATGTCTAGAATGAGATCCCAGATTCGATTTTCGATGTCGAGGGAGTTTCAAGGGTGATTGTATATAAGCTCGAGGAAGAGCATGGGTCCATAGAATGATGGACGGAATAGAAAAAATATTTAAACATGTGAAATGCGATGCGATAATACTGGATATTGATATAGATACATATGTTTTGTTCTCCTATGACAAACCTCTATAGTTCAGAGGTAGATTCCAAGCCAGATATTTGTGGCAGTATTTTTTCATATACAATTCTCTTCAATTCGTTCTTTTCTCTCCTTTTCATTTTGTATAAGCTGAGAAGAACAACCCTTCCAGAAGGGGAGGTATTGCTGAATGACTATCTATCTGTGTGATAGAAGCCTAGTAGGATACCACATGTTGTTTAATTACTTGTCAAGTATTAAAGGCTGGCCACCTTTTGTACTAACTATGCAATAGAACAAGTGTTCATGATGATAGTGATCTCTCAATAAATTCTTTTAATACTATACGAAGGACCAAGCTTTCGAAGATGGAGGCAGCTAGAGATGAAGTGGTACCAAGTACGGTGGTATTCCGATTCTAACGCGTTCGTGATACTAAGGTTGACGCGATTATTAAAAGGTTATAAAACTCTAGCGAGTAAAGGTATATCTAGAATAGTATTATGTACGAAAGATAGTAACGATTACGAACTGGAAAAGAATGGGTATTGAGAAGCAAAAGCTATAATGCTAGAAGCTATGATGAGAGTCTGTGCAATAGACTTGAAAGAATTTGGAATGATCACTTAACGCGGATTGAGTTTTCTCACGACAATAGATCGCATGTCAGGTATCGAGATGTCGCCTTATGAGATCCTTGAGGGAAGACAATGTCGATCTCCCTTATGTTAGGATGAAGTTGTAGAGTGCAAGATGCTCGTACCAGCAGTGGTCCAAAGGACCAATGATATAATAGATCTTATCAGAGGACGACTGGTAATATCCCAAGATCATAAGAAATATGTTGATTTGACACGAAAGGACAAAGAGTATGAAGTAGGGGACCTAGTGCTGTTATAGGTATTTCCTTGAAAAGGATGGATGAGGTTCAGAAAGAAAGGAAAGCTAAGCCCATGATTTGTTGGACCCTTGAATATATTAAGACATATTGGGAAGTTATCAAACGAACTAGCCCTACCCACGAACCTGCAACAAGTTTGCAATGAGTTCCACGTATCAATGTTAAGGAAGTGTAATCCGGATGCCAGACAAATAGGGGCATATGAGTGCATAGACATGCAACCAGACGTAACCTATATGGAGCAACCGGGAAGGGTTATAGATCAAAAAGGAACAAGTGCTTAGGAGAAGGGTTATCAAACTAGGCAGAGTTTGGTGGTAGAACCAAAATGTGGGAAAATTTACTTGAGATGCTAAGAGAGCATCTCTATTCATTTTCTATCTGATTCCGGGACAAAATCCTTTTAAGGAGGGGAGACTGTTATAACCCCAATTTTTGGAAATTTTTGAAACCCTGATGAATAGTAACTTGTGCTGACAATGCTGATTAAGAAAAATTATCAGACCATGATATATAGGAGTACTATTATGGAAATTCTAAGATCGTCTTAGTATTCCATGAAGTAAATAAGTGTATGTAAAGATACTCAGAATCAAAATTCGAACACTTTGATTTTTCCAGAAAATCCACCAGATACCGAAAGAATTGAGTATAAGGTAACATGATTAAAAGGATTTTGATTCAAGGATTATAAGAGAGGATCATAAAAGTAATATAAAATATTGAGAAAAGTTTAGGGGAACCCCAGTAATAAGATCCCGGATCTGATCCCTCGAATAATAAACGCGAACGAAAGTTAAGAGAACCGTATAATAGATAAGCGGTCATTAGCCAAGTAATTAAGGGTTAATCAAAGAGGTTAGTGGATGATGATGTCATCACACCAACAAGAAGAAGACAAGTGTAACAAGATGGCCTAAGCTTGATGATATAAGCATGACAAGTGGGAAGGAATGGTTGGTTGATTGTGAGCCACACATTTTTCACCATGGTAAATTCCATGTAACCAAGCTAAACACCACACAAATCATCAAAACACAAATCAAGAAGCTATTTCTTCTTCTTCTCCTTCATTGCCTCGGCTTTTCTTCTTTAAACAAGAAGGAAAATTTCAAAACTCAAGCTTCACTCCATCATAAATCAAGAGGTTAGTCTCTATAGCTCATATATTTCATAACTAAGAAGAGCAAGTAGTTTGAGTGCTTGAATCCAAGATTTGCTAGCTCAAATAAATCATTTTAGTTTAGGGTGAATAGTAACTTTCAAGAACAAACTTTTGATTCTTGATTTTATTTGTAAGGTCAAGGTAGCTTAAGCATAGATCAAGGCTTCCATGGACATTCCAAGGATCTTTCATTGATTAAAAGCTTCAAGGTATAAAAACTTCAAACCCTAAGCTTTACTTTGAATGTTTAGGAGTGGTTTTGATTTTTATAGTATATGAGATGCATGATGCTTGTGTGTTTCAAGTTTGGTTGGGTTTGTAGTGATTTGGATGATTGAATCTTGTTTATAGTTAATGAAACTTAAGTATAGTTAGTAGTTCATGTTTAGGGCTGAATGAATTAGAAAATCTTGAGATGTTGGGACTGATGTGGTAAGGTTTGGATGAGGGTTGGTTGTATTGTTGATTGTGAGTTGGATTGTGGTTGTTTGGAATGGTTTAAAACTTTGGTAATCGCGTAAACATAGTCGTCGTAATGCCCGATTTACCTTAGACTGTTTTTGTTCTTAACTTTAGGACCCGTGAACTCACTGTAAGATTCTTACCATTGCCATTTTTAGATATTTCATGTTACGAGCTTCGTTTTGATATGTGATTCTCTTGAGTCCGATGTACGGTTTAGGAGAAACGATCGTTTTAAGTGACGGCGTTTCGCGAATGAACCATTACCCCTCGCCTTACTTTGAAACCTTGGTTAAGGCCCTTAAATGACTACTTGGAGTATGAAACAATTATGTAAAGTGGATTAGGCAGTTGGTAGAGTACTCGTGAAAGAATCGCCTTAAAATTCTTAATGGTTAATTTATTAAAAATGGTGGAGCCGAGGGTACTCGAACGACTTATGTGATTCGTTGAGCGTAGAAGTGACCATAAGCGAACATTAGGGTTCAATTGGTTAAAGTCTAGTTTCTTCAGCGACCGGGGTTTAATTCCGACTTATGCTGTTGTTCATAGGTTACCGGACCCACTCTAAGCTTAAGTCTATCCGGGAACACTCAGGCAAGTTTTCTACCCGTTATACTGTTGTTGTGATATAAATATATGTATATGCATTATCTTGTGATAAGTGCATGATTGTTATTAGCAAATCTTGCGATATATTGGAGCATGCTGATATGGTATATATGCATGTCTGTTTTGTAATCTTGATATCTAATTGTTGATTCAATTGTTTATAAGTTGCATAATACCTATGCTAGAGATAAGCAGTAGTTGCGTATACCCTTAGTATAGGGGACCCAAAGGTGAACATTTTCTAAACCGGGAGTCGATGTTCCCAAGTATAATATATATATATATATTTATATATATATAGATATAGTTTTCAAAACTATTAATCGAATAAGGTTTATTCCATAACTTTATTTTATTTAATGAATATTATTTTGAATATTCATTCGAGGACTTATGACTCCGCTTATTTTATTTAATGAATATTATTTTGAATATTCATTTGAGGACTTATGACTCCGCTTATTTTATTTAATGAATATTATTTTGAATATTCATTCGAGGACTTATGACTCCGCTTATTTTATTAAATAATATTCTTTATTTTATTGAAGAATAATGTTTCGATAATCAAACTTATTTTCGATTATTCAAATAAAGATCGTACTTTCGTATAAGTATATCTTTGGTTATTTATTATTCATTTCAAGTATGAGTTTTTAAAAACTTCTACTTCAATTATTTTTATAGAGATTATCCTTTTTGGGAATATTATTTAAGTAATAATATTCAGATATTTTCTCCAACATATCATGACTGATTTATTTTATTAAATCAGCGTTACTCTAAACATTCTTTAAAATATTTTCGAGTCTTCAAAATGATTTTTAAAAGTTAGAGCGGATCCCAAAACTCATTTTTAGATTTAGGATCTTCCTTTCGAAGGGGATTTAAATACTCGCTCAAAACCTGAGGGATCCGGCTCTGTGGTGTATTTTACATTCGCAACAAGGTTGTTGTTTTGAGAAAACATTTTGATTACTTGCCCAACGTTCGGGAAGTAAGTCCATCTATTTGAGTCAGCATAAGCAACATGGGCTCAGTGGGCGTCCATGAAAGTGGAAGTGGCTCAGTGGGAGTCCATCAATGCGTAAGTGGCTGAGTGGCAGTCCAGCATATGTCCTAATGCGGCCAGGGTGATGACCAGTGGGGAATTCATCCATCTACTAGTAGAAAAGGTTACTTATTGGTATCTTTGCCTGATCAGCAAGATATCAGGTTTATGTCAAGGGTTTCTCCTTTCTAAATTCATTGGTTATTGCAACTCTATTTATAATTTTCATAACAGAGGTTTTCAAGGAGTGTGTAAAATGTATATATAGGTGTATATATATATATCGGGACTTAATGAAGTATCTCGTAACTTCATTATTTATAATGATATTTCAAAGATTGAATCTATTCAAGTCTTTTCTTGCAGTCTCATCTATGTGATGAACTTTTGAAACTGATTATACCTTGAACGGTGGTAGTTCAAGCAATATTCGGAAAATATATAAGTATATTGGAGTATCTCGTAACTTCACCTTTTCAACTTATATATGGTTAATGATTATCTTATGCATGACAAAGATTTTCAGAAAAACATTGAGACAAGGTTAGATATATGAGATCACCTTACAACGATATTTTTTTATACAGTTATAAACTGGAACTCTGTGTATATTATACATGGAAGAGGATTTCAAGATTTTGAAAAGTATATATACATATATACTAAATATTTTGCGACTTGGTCGCATTAAGAGATCAAACTTGGTTTATTTCTTTTTGACCAAGACTTTCATGAGTATTATAAGAATGCTCATATATTGTAAATTATTATACATATTATTTCGCTGGGCTTGTTGCTCATCTTTGCTTCCTTCTTTCATCACACAATAACAGATAGATAAGATGAACAAGACCAAGCTCCCAATTCGTGAGCGGATAGGAAACGTTTCGCAGTTTCCTGTAGGCGTTGATGCCGTTGTGGCTGAGGTAGAAACTACCAATAGGCTAGGCTTTCAACTTTTGATGTACCAGACTTATGTATATTATGAATTATAATAATGGCAAAGAATATGTAAATTTATTCAAAAACCCTTTTGAGGTGTAATGACTTATAATTGTGGAATAAAATGACTTGTGTTATTTTTGGTCTTCATTTCTGAGACTATAACTTGTGGTGTGTGTGTGTGTGTATTGTGGGGTCACAGTACGCAGTAGTTGGTTGACTGTTAAGATTAAGTATTGATAAGGGAAATGGAACTCGTGACAACCCGAATCCCCGACCCCGGATTTGGGGGTGTTACATCATGTGTCACCAATAATTGATCTAGTACATACTGAAGACCCAGGCATAAGTGCTGAGATTGATATTCATAACTTGATTGTGCCCGAGGTTACATACTTGGAAGCTCCACAAACTCAACTCACTCCACCATCAACACCAATTCTAGATGCTGATTTCAATGAAGATATACCAACCACACCAATTCTGAATCTGGATGATAAAAATCAGATTTTAGGTGGGCATCAAGGTTTGGTTGTTGATCAGAACTTAGTTGCAGATCAGCACTTAGAGGATGATGTTGAAGCCTCTCTAGCCTCACATACTGTTCCTTTATCAGAGGATGCTGATGATGCTGCCTCTGTAAGTTTTGATGCTCATAATGCTGAACTTACTGGTGAAGCTGCTACAAATGTAGATGCTGATGCAGCTGGTCCATCAGGACATGCACCTCAACAAACACTCAACAAAGCTGAATTAATTAAGAAGTTTTTTCGACAGGATGCACCACTACCTTGGAGTGAAACTACTAGAGGACAGGAGTGGACTAAGGAATGAAACTCAGTTAGTTTTGTTCCTAATGAAAAAATTCTTGCTGAGCACCTTGCCAAAGCTGATGAGATGCTAGTCAATGATGATTTCAAGGCACAGCTAAGAGTTACTGCACTAAGTACAAGGCACCTTCATGGTCAACACTCTGTAACTCAGGCCAAGGTGGACAAAATTCAAGAATCCATAAATCAGCAAGATATGCTTGTCAAGCTAGACAAGAAAAGGTTTTTCAAACCTACCTTTGACAGAGTTGAGTACATTGAGAAAACCCAGGAGAAGCAACATGCTCAGATTGATGAAATTCTAAAGAATCAAGCTTCTCATCAAACTCAACTCAATGAGATCCAATCCTTAGTGGAATTGCGTGTCTCTCTTCTTTTACCTGCTGATGCCAAAAAGGGGGAGAAAGTGATTAAGTCCAAATGCAAATCTATTCAGACACTGAAAGGACAGGATGATGGAAAAGATGACCAGGGAAGCTCTGGAATGGGTAGAGGTCATGGTCAAGGAAAAGGTTTTTCATCAAGTAAAGCTTGAACTACAAGTCAAAGAACAAGTTCTGATACTGGGAGAAGAATAAGTTCTGATACTGGTAAAAGGATAAGTTTTGGTGAACATCTGGAACTTAATGAAGAAATTTCAAAACAGTTATTTCTTAAAGAAAATCCAGGAATGGACCTTGAGAGTCTAAAGGAAGAAGAAGCTAGACTTAAAGCAGAATAAGTCAACTTCAAATCTAAAGCTTCTATTATTGAAAAGAAACTTCCTAAGCCTAAGGGCATTGTGATAAAAGAAAGGACAAATCCTGTGGCAACTAAAGCCAAATCACAAGTGGAGATAGATCCAAGGTCAAAGGGCAAATAAAAAGTTGATGAACCTGTAAAGGTTTATGTGCCAGTCATGGATGAAGAAATATCTGATGAAGATGTTAGTCTTACTCTGGTGAAAAGGAAGATTTCTCAAAAAACCTCTGACATGGCTCATATTGTTCAGAGTCAAGATATAGTAAATTCTGATATGACAGTGAAGCAATCAACCTCTAACATAGCTCAAGTTGGCTTGATATCAGAAGATAAGAAAAAGGAAACCTCTGACATTGCTCATGTTAAATCCTCAAAGATACTCCTACCAGGATTCACCAAAGCTCAACAGACTCAACCTTTGAAGACTGCAACAAGTGGTTTTGAAGCAAGAGTTGTTACAGGAAAGGAAGCAAGAGACAAATCTGGGTTGGGTAGTTCAAAAGAGAAAAGAGTAAGCAACACTACCAATGATCCAACTTCCTTAAGTGAACCAGGTGTTGGAGCAACTCCTGAAAGATTGAACCTACTTGAATCTGTACAAATGGTTTACCATACCTTTTTGAAAGAATATATCATGTTATATTTTATGACAGATGGAATGGTATACCATATTAGGCAGAAAGATATACCACTGAAGTATTTTGAGGAACTAGAACATGTTATATTCCTACTTTAAGTGAAGAACAAATTTACAGATAGTGCTGCAAATTATTTAAAGTCTGAAATTCAAAGACAGAAGAAGCTTTACTCTGTAAAGTCTGACAGCACATACTGTCCTAGGTACAGAGATCGCAAGGGTGATATTGTCGAGATGAAGTCTAACTCTGCTAAGATCATAACTACTTTTCTGGGTTATAAGGCTGTGGAGTTCAATCTTGAGTCTGACAAAGCATATTTGATCAGACTAGATTAGGATATAAGGAAAGCTAAAATAAATGATCTCAGGGCTGCTATCTTTCAAACTGGTGAAGATACAGCTGAACTAAAATGTTAGATATATTTGATAATGTCATGGCTAATATGTTTTATGTTTAGCTTTCAGATCTTACTTGAACAGGATAAATCGGTATTTAACTGTTGATCAGTACTTATACTGGAAGTCAGGACTTAAGGATATCAGTACGTATATTATCAGGAGATAATCATCAGAAGATAGATATCAGAACTTAAGTGTTGAAGGACAATCAGATAAGGACATTAGCTGATTAAAGGAAAGAAGATCAAGATAAACATAAGAAGAGATATGCATGAAGAAGGAATTCCGTAAATAATGGAATACTTGGAAGAAAAGATATCTGATTGATATATTTTAGGAAGCAGAATCATATTCCATATCAATTAGCGATTATCTTGTAACTGTGTAGTATATAAACACGGACATAGGGTTTACACTATAAGTGTTATCATTATTTAGAGAAGATTATTCATTGTAACCCTAGCATCTCTCGTGATATTTGTTCATCACTGAGAGGTAACAGTTCCATACTGTAACAGAGTTTATTGTTTCAATAAAGTTTGTTTTCTGTTACTTAAGTTCTTAAAGTTCGATTTGAGTGTACTATACACTGTATTCACCCCCTCTACAGTGTGTGTGTGACCTAACAATTGGTATCAGAGCCTATCTGTTAACATACATACAGTTAAAGATCCAAACACAATCATGTCGGACACAGAAACTCCAACTAAGCCTACCAAAACTGAGGAATCACCAAAGACACAAATTCAGAGTCGGTATGAGACCATCAGAGTTCCCATACTGAGACCATCTGAATATCTCATATGGAAGGTAAGGATGACCATGTTCCTGGAAGCAACAGATCCAGAATACCTTGATAGAATCAAGGAAGGCCCTCACAAACCAACCAAGCTTGCTGTTGCAGTTCCAGGTGAAGCAGCAAAGACCGTACCAAAAGAGAAGAGTGATTATACTGCTGAAGACATAGCATCAATTACTAAGGATGCTAAGGTACGACACTTACTGCATAGCGCCATTGATAATGTAATGTCAAACAGGGTAATCAACTGCAAGACTGCTAAGGAGATATGGGATGCTCTGGAAACAAGGTGTCAGGGAACTGACACAATTAAGAAGAACAGGAAGACAATACTCACGCAAGAGTATGAACACTTTGACTCAAAGACTAATGAGTCATTGAATGATTTATATGATAGATTTTTCAAACTTTTGAATGATTTGTCATTGGTTGATAAAGAGTATTATCTTGAAGATTCAAACCTTAAGTTCCTGTTAGCTCTTCCTGGATGTTGGGATTTGAAGGCAACGACAATAAGAGACAACTACAATCTTGATGAAACAACTCTTGACGAAATCTATGGAATGCTCAAGACTCATGAGCTGGAGATGGAACAAAGAAGCAAGAGGAAAGGAGGAAAGTCAAGGACAGTTGCTCTTAAGGCTGAAGAAGAATTCCCCAAAGCAGCTTCCTCAAAGAAAGACAAGGGTAAAGCACTTTTCATAAAGTCTGATACTGAGTTATCAACAATACCTTCTCTGCATCAAGATGCTGATGATTAGACTTTAGGTGAGCATCAGGATATGGCTGTTGATCAGAACTTAGTATCAGATCAGCAATTAGAGGATGCTGAAGCCTCCATTGCTACTCACACTGTTGTTTTATCAGAAGATACTGATTCTTTAAGTTCTGATGCTGCAAATGCTGGAGATACTGGTGATGCTGCTCCAACTGTAGATGCTGATGAAGCAGGTCCTTCAGGACATACTCCTCAACAGACTCTTCCTAAGTCTGAACTGGTAAAGAAGTTTGTTATCGGGGCTGCACCAGTACCTTGGAGTGAAACACCTGCAGGTCAGGAGTGGACTAAGGAATGGAACTCAGTTTCATGTGTTCCAACTGCAATACATCTTGCTGAGCACTTGACTAAAGCTGATGAAATGTTAAATTCTGATGATTTAAAAACCCAGCTTAGAGTCACTGCATTGAGTATTAAACATCTACAAGGTCTTCATTCAACTACTCATGCAGAGCTACACAAGATTCAGGAGAACTTTATCAAACAAGAACAAGTTTGGAAAATTGATAAGAAAAAGTTCTTTCAACCTACCATTGACAGGATTGCTTATATTGAGAAAACTCAAGAGAAACAACAAGCTCAGATTGATGACATTCTAACAAATCAAGCTTCTCAGCAATCGCAACTTACTGAAATCCAATCCTCAGTGGAATTACTTATCTCTCTTTTACTACCTGCTGATGCCAAAAAGGGGGAGAAGGTAATTAAGTCCAAATGCAACACTAACAAGACACTGCAAGGAAAGGATGATGGAAATGATGATCAAGGATACTCTGGAATGGGTAGCGGTCATTGTCAAGGTAGAAGGTTTACATCAAGACAAGCTAGTCACAGGACAAGTTCTGATACTGGGAAAAGAATAAGTGCTGCTGCTGGTAAAAGGATAAGTTTTGATGAACTTCTAGATCTTGATGAGGAAATGTCAAGACAGTTATTTCTTCAAGAAAATCCAGGAATGGACTTGGAAAGTTTAAAGGAAGAAGAAGCTAGACTTAAATCAGAGAAAGTCACATCTAAATCTGAAGCTTCTGGTAAAAATTCACTTCCAAAACTCAAAGGCATTGTGATCAAAGAAAGGACACATACTGAAGAAATGTTGGCTAGATCACAACCACAGATAGATCCAAGATCCAAGGGTAAAGAAAAGGTTGGTGAACCTATCAAGGTTTATGTACCTCCTGAGGAAGAAGAAATTACTGATGAAAAGGATGATCTTGCTCTGACTTCAAGAAAAGTTCTTAAAACAACCTCTGACATGGCTCAAGTTGTTCAGAGTCGAGAAATTGTAAGTTCTGATATTCAGAAGAAGCAAGTAACCTTTGACAGAGCTCAAGTTAACTTGATATCAGAAAATAGATCAAAGACACTCCTACCAGGATTCACTAAAGCAAAACAGACTCAATCTTTGAAGACTACTGCAAGTGGTTTTGAAGCAAGAGTAGTTACTGGAAAGGAAGCTAGAGATAAAAATGGATTGGGAAGTGTTGATGAAAGAAGAGTACACAACACTACCAATGATCCAACTTCCTTGAGTGAACCAGGTATTGGAGCAACTCCTGAGAGATTGAATCAACTGGAATCTGTACAGATGGTTTACCATACCTACTTGAAAGAATACATCATGTTGTATTTCATGACAGATGGTAGGGTTTATCATTTAAGACAAAATGCCATTCCATTGAAGTATTTTGAAGAATTGGAGCATGTACTTTTCTTACTTCAAGTGGATGACAGAATAACAGAGACTGCTGCAAACTACTTAAAAGAACAGATTCAGAGACAGAAAAGGCTTTATTCTGTTAAGTCTGACAGCATATATGTTCCAAAGTACAGAGATCACAATGGTGATATTGTTGATATGAAGCCTAATACTGCACAGATCAGAACATATCTTGGTATTAAGGGACTTGAATTCAATCTGGAGTCTGACTAAGCTTATGTCATAAGACTAGATCAGGAGTTGAGAAAAGCAAAGATCAATGATCTCAGAGCTGCAATCTTTCAAACTGGTGAAGATATTGCAGAGCTTAAAGATGTTAAAAGGAGAATGATTGATGAACTAAGATATGCTGAGAAATGTTTGTTGAAAAACTATCTCAGAACAACTCCTGACATCAGAGAGATCAGAAAATGATGAAGCCAAGTCGAAGATCTACAACTGCTTAAATACTGATATTTATACAGACTGAAGTTGTTATCAGAAGTTGAAATTGGTAAAAGCTTTAAGGACTGTAAGTTGTAGTTATCTAGTCTAATTCTCATACATTTGTACTTAATGTTTTTGACATCATCAAATATCTGTTAAACTTGTATATTATGTTAATTTACAAGTTGGGGGAGATTGTTAGATATATTTGATAATGTCATGGCTAATATGTTTTATGTTTAGCTTTCAGATCTTACTTGAACAGGATAAATCAGTACTTAACTGTTGATCAGTACTTATACTGGAAGTCAGGACTTAAGGATATCAGTACGTATGTTATCAGGAGATAATCATCAGAAGATAGATATCAGAACTTAAGTGTTGAAGGATAATCAGATAAGGACAGTAGCTGATTAAAGGAAAGAAGATCAAGATAAATATAAGAAGAGATATGCATGAAGAAGGAATTCCGTAAAGAATGGAATACTTGGAAGAAAAGATATCTGATTGATATATTTTAGGAAGCAGAATTATATTCCATATCAATTAGCGATTATCTTGTAACTGTGTAGTATATAAACATAGACATAGGGTTTACACTATAAGTGTTATCATTATTTAGAGAAGATTATTCATTGTAACCCTAGCAGCTCTCGTGATATTTGTTCATCACTGAGAGGTAACAGTTCCATACTATAACAGAGTTTATTGTTTCAATAAAGTTTGTTTTCTGTTACTTAAGTTCTTAAAGTTCGATTTGAGTGTACTATACACTGTATTCACCCCCTCTACAGTGTATGTGTGACCTAACAATTGGTATCAGAGCCTATCTGTTAACATACATACAGTTAAAGATCCAAACACAATCATGTCGGACACAGAAACTCCAACTAAGCCTACCAAAACTGAGGAATCACCAAAGACACAAATTCAGAGTCGGTATGAGACCATCAGAGTTCCCATACTGAGACCATCTGAATATCCCATATGGAAGGTAAGGATGACCATGTTCCTGGAAGCAACAGATCCAGAATACCTTGATAGAATCAAGGAAGGCCCTCACAAACCAACCAAGCTTGCTATTGCAGTTGCAGGTGAAGCAGCAAAGACCGTACCAAAAGAGAAGAGTGATTATACTGCTGAAGACATAACATCAATTGCTAAGGATGCTAAGGTACGACACTTACTGCATAGCGCCATTGATAATGTAATGTCAAACAGGGTAATCAACTGCAAGACTGCTAAGGAGATATGGGATGCTCTGGAAACAAGGTGTCAGGGAACTGACACAATTAAGAAGAACAGGAAGACAATACTCAGTCAAGAGTATGAACACTTTGACTCAAAGACTAATGAGTCATTGAATGATTTATATGATAGATTTGTCAAACTTTTGAATGATTTGTCATTGGTTGATAAAGAGTATTATCTTGAAGATTCAAACCTTAAGTTCCTGTTAGCTCTTCCTGGATGTTGGGATTTGAAGGCAACGACAATAAGAGACAACTACAATCTTGATGAAATAACTCTTGACGAAATCTATGGAATGCTCAAGACTCATGAGCTGGAGATGGAACAAAGAAGCAAGAGGAAAGGAGGAAAGTCAAGGACAATTGCTCTTAAGGCTGAAGAAGAATTCCCCAAAGCAGCTTCCTCAAAGAAAGACAAGGGTAAAGCTCTTTTCATAAAGTCTGATACTGAGTCATCAAGTTTTGAGAGTGATGATGACTCAGATTCTGAAAGCTTGCCTGAGACTGATGCTGATTAGGAGATAATGAAGCTGTGTGCTCTTATGGTGAAAGGAATCACAAAGATTGCATACAGGAAGTTCAGGAAGGGAAAGAAGTTTTCCAGGAAAGGCATAAGTTCTGATAAAAAGAATTTTAGAAGATCTGAAGGCAGAGGAGGAAAGTCTGACAGAGGAGATTACACCAATGTTAAATGCTATAACTGTGGTGAGAAAGGCCACATATCTCCTGACTGTAAGAAGGTAAAGGGTGACAAAGGCAAGGCTCTTGTCACAAAGCAGAAAAGCTGGACAGACACCTCAGACTCTGAAAGTGAGGAAAACTATGCATTGATGGCAAATGCTGATAAAGAAAGTGCTGAGAGCAGTTCTGAAACTGCTGAAATAAAGGTACCTCAGACTACTTATGCTTTTCATACTGATGATATTAATGAGTTGAGAAGATATCTTAAAACCATGTTTGTTAGTTATAGAGATCAAACTTTAACATGTGAAAGATTAACTTCTGAAAATCTTGCATTTAAGAAAAGAAATGATTTCTTAGAAAAAGAGTTAGTCATGTTCCATCAAACTCAGAAGGATAGAGATGATGCTTTTTATGTTAGGAATGAAGTGCTAAAATTAAATGAATCTCTAAAAACTGAGTTAGAAAAGGAAAGAGAGATTATCAGGACTTGGACTAACTCTGGCAAAACAACTCAAAATTTGCTAAGTAGTGGAAACTGGAAAGAGGGCTAAGGTTATGGAGAAGATAAGAAAGATAAAGGAACTGAAGAAATTAAGTCTGTTGATAAGCAAAAGCCAAAGTTAAAACCTGTTAAGTTTGTAAATGTAAAGTCTGAAAATGAAAAATCAGAAGTTACAAAGGAATCAACTTCTGACAAACTAAAACATGAAAAGACAGCTGAAGTGAACATAGGCTTTATGACAAAGAAGCAGCTTAAGCATAAGCTGAAAGATGTCAAGAATGCAAACAAGGTAAAATCACCTAGGAAAAATAGGAATGGAAAGGAAGGTGTGAATAAAAGCAATGATTATAAACCTGTTCCTGATGCTCCTACGAAAACATGTCATAACTCTGGAAGTTCTAACCATCTGGCTTCTTTTTGCAGGAAGAATAAGAATATTAACTTCTTACCTTCAAAATCAGGAGTTAAGAGTCAGTCTGTTAGATACAAAC
Source organism: Apium graveolens (assembly GCF_009905375.1). NCBI lineage: Eukaryota > Viridiplantae > Streptophyta > Magnoliopsida > Apiales > Apiaceae > Apium > Apium graveolens. The sequence continues at coordinate 272,251,443 of NC_133650.1, read as the reverse complement.
CACAAAATCCTTGTTTTCATTGTGGTAGTTTATGGCATTCCATTTATACTTGTAAGGAATATCATAGTTTGTACTATGATTATTATCAAATAAAACCTTCTTTGAAGAAAGTTTCCATTGTTCCTTCTAGTGTAAATTCTGATTCAAAGTCTGATAGTGTAAGTTCTGATAAGAAAAATGTTAACATAAACTCTGATGCTAAATCCGCTGCAAATGTTAACAAACTTAATAAGGCCAAAGGATCCAAGCAAGTCTGGGTCATTAAAATTAATAATTAGTGGTCTTTGTGATTGCAGGGCAACAGGAAAAATATTCTAGTTCTCGACAGTGGATGTTCAGGACATATGACTGGAAATAAGGCCCTGCTATCAGACTTTGTGGAGAAAGCTGACCCAAGTGTTTCTTATGGAGATGGCAACATTGGAAAAACATTGGGATATGGCAATATCAATCTTGGAAATGTCATAATTAAACAAGTAGCTCTAGTCTCAGGACTTAAACACAACCTACTGAGTATAAGTCAAATCTGTGACAGAGGTTATCATGTTGATTTCTTTGAAGAACACTGTGAAATTGTGAGTAAATCTAAAGGCAAAGTTGTTCTGAAAGGATACAGGCGTGGTAACATTTATGAAGCTAAGCTTTCAACAAGTACTGATGGTTCTACAATCTGTCTGATGAGTAGAGCATCAATTGAAGAAAGCTGGAATTGGCATAAGAAACTCTCTCATTTAAATTTCAACAATATAAATGAACTGGTCAAGAAAGATCTTGTGAGAGGATTGCCAAACACAGTATTTGCTCCTGATGGTCTTTGTGATTCATGTCAGAAAGCCAAACAAAGAAAATCTTCATTCAAGAGCAAAACTGAATCATCAATTCTTGAGCCTTATCATCTAATACATGTTGATCTATTTGGTCCAGTAAATGTCATGTCTATTGCAAAGAAGAAGTATGCGTTGGTCATAGTGGATGAGTTCACCAGATACACATGGGTGTATTTCTTGCATACAAAAAGTGAAACTGCATCAACCTTGATTAATCATATCAAACATCTGGATAAAATGGTCAAAGACTCTGTGAAAGTTTTAATGAGTGATAATGGCACTGAGTTCAAGAATTTGATAATGGAAGAGTTCTGCAAAAGCCATGGAATAAAGCAGGAATTTTCTGCTCCTGGAACTCCACAGCAAAATGGAGTTATTGAAAGGAAGAATAGAACTCTCATTGAAGCTGCACGTATAATGCTTGAAGAAGCAAAGCTTCCAACCTATTTCTGGGCTGAAGCTGTGCAGACTGCTTGTTTTACTCAAAACGCAACACTCATTAACAAGCATGGAAAAACACCATATGAGATGGTGAAGAAAAAGAAGCCAAATCTGAAATATTTTCATGTATTTGGATGCAAGTATTTTGTTCTCAAGACTCATCCTGAACAGCTATCAAAGTTTGATCTAAAAGCTGATGAAGGAATCTTTGTTGGATATCCACTTTCCACAAAAGCCTTCAGAGTCTATAATTTGAGAACAAAAGTGGTCATGGAATCTATCAATGTCTCTTTTGATGACAAAAAGATTACTGATCTTGAAGATTTCATTGACCATGATCAGCTAAGATTTGGAAATGAAGACTCAAATTCTGATACAGAAAATCCTGACAGTCTAAGTCCTGATACTGTAAACTCTGATGGATTAAACTCTGATGTTATTGAAACTGTGGAGACTACGTCAAAGGAAGATGCACCTATGCAGGGGGAGCATACTCAAGATCCTACCACATCTCAAGAAACATCAGAACATGCATCTGGCTCTTCAAGTTCTGATTCGTCAAGTTCTGATAAGCCAAGTTCTGATAGTGCTGAAAATCTAAATACTGAAGAATCCAACTCAGAGAGCATAGTTTCAGGGGGAGCATCAGAAAATGAAAATGAAAATAGCATGGATCATGGGGGAGCATCCAGTTCTAGAGAAAACCTTCCATCTGCAAGGAAGTGGACAAAATCATATACACCTGATTTGATAATCGGAAATCCTGATGCAGGTGTCAGAACTAGAACAGGTACTTCAAATGAATGTCTTTACAATTCTTTTCTCTCTCAGACTGAGCCAAAGAAAGTGGAAGAAGCTCTTCAAGATGCTGATTGGGTGCAAGCAATGCAGGAAGAGTTGAATGAATTTGAAAGAAACAAAGTCTGGACCCTAGTGCCAAGACCAAAGAATAGATCTGTTGTTGGTACAAAGTGGGTATTCAGAAACAAAACTGACAGTGATGGCATAATTACAAGGAATAAGGCAAGGCTGGTTGCAAAAGGATATTCTCAACAGGAGGGAATTGATTATGATGAAATATTTGCACCAGTTGCTAGGTTAGATGCCATAAGGATATTCTTGGCTTATGCTGCTCACAAAAAGTTTACTGTCTTTCAAATGGATGTGAAAAGTGATTTTCTCAATGGAGAATTGGAGGAGGAGGTATATGTTGAACAACCTCCAGGTTTTGTAGATACCAAACATCCAGATTATGTCTACAGGCTTGATAAAGCACTTTATTGACTTAAGCAAGCTCCTAGAGCATGGTATGAGACTTTAGCTCAGTTTCTTCTGGAAAGTGGATTCAACAGAGGGACAATAGATAAAACACTGTTCTACCTCAACCATGGAAAGGACTTACTTCTGGTCCAGATTTATGTTGATGATATCATTTTTGGATCTACAAATGACAAACTTTGCAAAAAGTTTGCCAAACTAATGTAGTCAAGATATCAGATGAGTATGATGGGGGAACTTAGCTATTTTCTGGGCCTTCAAGTCAAGCAGAATGAGGAAGGCACTTTTATTTGTCAAACCAAGTACACCAGAAACTTGCTGAAGAAATTTGGAATGCAAGATTGTTCAAGTGCATCCACTCCAATGGCCACTGCGACAAAACTGGATAAGGATACCGGTAAATCAGTAGATATTACTGACTACAGAGGTATGATTGGCTCTCTACTCTATCTAACTGCTAGTAGACCTGATATCATGTATGCTACATGTCTTTGTGCAAGATTTCAAGCAGTAAACTTAAGAGGCTTAGACGAATGACAGTTCCTGAAACTCCCAAGAAATCCAAATCAACAAGGAAGTACAAGAAACAGAGGGCACAAAGGTCAGTTTCAGATGATGAAGAGGAAGCAGCTAAGGAAGGGGATCAGGAATCTCTGATCTCACAAGACAAGGAATTTGCTCCAGTCACTTCTTCTCCATCAACTCCATCTCAGGAAGCTGTATCTGACAAGGCTAACTCACCATCTGTGTCTCTTGTTGATCCAGGCACAAGTGCTGATATTGATGTTCAACACTTGGTTGTGTCTGAAGTATTTCTCTTAGAAGCTCCAACAGCAAATAATCCTTCCACAACACCTGTTACTGATGTTGTTCAAACTCAGGAGTTATCAACAATACCTTCTCTGCATCAAGATGCTGATGATCAGACTTTAGGTGAGCATCAGGATATGGCTGTTGATCAGAACTTAGTATCAGATCAGCAATTAGAGGATGCTGAAGCCTCCATTGCTACTCACACTGTTGTCTTATCAGAAGATACTGATTCTTTAAGTTCTGATGCTGCAAATGCTGGAGATACTGGTGATGCTGCTCCAACTGTAGATGCTGATGAAGCAGGTCCTTCAGGACATACTCCTCAACAGACTCTTCCTAAGTCTGAACTGGTAAAGAAGTTTGCTACCGGGGCTGCACCAGTACCTTGGAGTGAAACTCCTGCAGGTCAGGAGTGGACTAAGGAATGGAACTCAGTTTCATGTGTTCCAACTGCAATACATCTTGCTGAGCACTTGACTAAAGCTGATGAAATGTTAAATTCTGATGATTTAAAAACCCAGCTTAGAGTCACTGCATTGAGTATTAAACATCTACAAGGTCTTCATTCAACTACTCATGCAGAGCTACACAAGATTCAGGAGAACTTTATCAAACAAGAACAAGTTTGGAAAATTGATAAGAAAAAGTTCTTTCAACCTACCATTGACAGGATTGCTTATATTGAGAAAACTCAAGAGAAACAACAAGCTCAGATTGATGACATTCTGACAAATCAAGCTTCTCAGCAATCGTAACTTACTGAAATACAATCCTCAGTGGAATTACTTATCTCTCTTTTACTACCTGCTGATGCCAAAAAGGGGGAGAGGGTAATTAAGTCCAAATGCAACACTAACAAGACACTGCAAGGAAAGGATGATGGAAATGATGATCAAGGATACTCTGGAATGGGTAGCGGTCATAGTCAAGGTAGAAGGTTTACATCAAGACAAGCTAGTCATAGGACAAGTTCTGATACTGGAAAAAAAATAAGTTCTGCTGCTGGTAAAAGGATAAGTTCTGATGAACTTCTAGATCTTGATGAGGAAATGTCAAGACAGTTATTTCTTCAAGAAAATCCAGGAATGGACTTAGAAAGTTTAAAGGAAGAAGAAGCTAGACTTAAATCAGAGAAAGTCACATCTAAATCTGAAGCTTCTGGTAAAAATTCACTTCCAAAACTCAAAGGCATTGTGATCAAAGAAAGGACACATACTGAAGCAACGTTGGCTAGATCACAACCACTGATAGATCCAAGGGTAAAGAAAAGGTTGGTGAACCTATCAAGGTTTATGTACCTCCTGAGGAAGAAGAAATTAATGATGAAAAGGATGATCTTGCTCTGACTTCAAGAAAAGTTCTTAAAACAACCTCTGACATGGCTCAAGTTATTCAGAGTCAAGAAATTGTAAGTTCTGATATTCAGAAGAATCAAGTAACCTCTGACAGAGCTCAAGTTAACTTGATATCAGAAAATAGATCAAAGACACTCCTACCAGGATTCACTAAAGCAAAACAGACTCAATCTTTGAAGACTACTGCAAGTGGTTTTGAAGCAAGAGTAGTTACTGGAAAGGAAGCTAGAGATAAAACTGGATTGGGAAGTGCTGATGAAAGAAGAGTACACAGCACTACCAATGATCCAACTTCCTTGAGTGAACCAGGATAAATCAGTACTTAAACAGGATAAATCAGTACTTACTGGAAGTCAGGACTTAAGGATATCAGTACTTATATTATCAGGAGATAATCATCAGAAGATGGATATCAGAACTTAAGTGCTGAAGGACGTTCAGATAAGGAAAGTAGCTGATTAAAGGAAAGAAGATCGAGATAAACATAAGAAGAGATATGCATGAAGAAGGAATTCCGTAAAGAATGGAATACTTGGAAGAAAAGATATCTGATTGATATATTTTAGGAAGCAGAATTATATTCCATATCAATTAGCGATTATCTTGTAACTGTGTAGTATATAAACACAGACATAGGGTTTACACTATAAGTGTTATCATTATTTAGAGAAGATTATTCATTGTAATCCTAGCAGCTCTCGTGATATTTGTTCATCCCTGAGAGGTAACAGTTCCATACTGTAACAGAGTTTATTGTTTCAATAAAGTTTGTTTTCTGTTACTTAAGTTCTTAAAGTTCGATTTGAGTGTACTATACACTGTATTCACCCCCTCTACAGTGTGTGTGTGACCTAACATAAAAAATGCTAAAAGGAGGATGGTTAATGAACTTGAATATGCTGAGAGATGTTTGTTGAAGAACTATCTCAGAACAACTCCTGATATCAAAAAGATCAGAAATTGAAGCCAAGTCAAAGATCTACAACTGCTTAAATTCTGAAGTATATACAGACTGAAGTTGTTATCAGACCTTGAGGATGGTAAAGCTACAAGGACTGTAAGTTGTAGTTATCTAGTCAAATTCTCATGCATTTGTACTTAATGTTTTTGACATCATCAAATATCTGTTAAACTTGTATATTATGCTAATTTACAATTCGGGGGAGATTGTTAAATATATTTGATAATATCATGTCTAATATGATTTGTGTTTAGTTTTCAGATCTTACTTAACAGGACAAATCAGTACTTAACTGGAAATCAGTACTTATACTGAAGTCAGGACTTAAGATATTAGAACTTAAGTTGTCGGAACTTAAGTTATCAGGAGATATTTATCAGGAGATAATATTAGGACTTAAGGAGGCATTCAGATAAGGAAGGCGGCTGATTGAAAGGAAAGAAGATCAAGACAAACGCAAGAAGAGATATGCATGTAGAAGGAATTCTATGAAGAATAGAATACTTGGAAGAAAAGATAACTGGTTGATATATTTTAGGAAGCAGAATTATATTCCATATCAATTAGTATTTATCTTGTAATTGTGTAGTATATAAATACAGACATAGGATTTACACTATAAGTGTTATCATTATCGAAGTTATTATTCATTATAACCCTAGCAGCTCTCGTGATAATTTGTTCATCACTGAGAGAGGACAGTTCCATATTATAACAGAGTTTATTGTGTTGAATAAAATCTGTTTTCTATTACTTGTGTTCTTTAATTCGATTTGATTGTAGTACACATTGTATTCAACCCCCTTCTATAGTGTGCGTGTGACCTAACAAACCACCAGCATAAGTCTGATCGGCTGGCTGGCCACCCTGCAAATGATCATAAGTGTATCCAAGCCCCTTCTCATCAGCCTTACCCCCAAACCACTCCCGCATCACTGTGATCATCGTACTGTCAAAAAGGGCACTAGAAAACTGCAACTGCTCATGTGCGGGCCAATGAACTCCAACTATCACACACAGCTTCGTCACAATCGATGCATACAGAATAGAACCCGTAGTGCTCCCACGCAGAAACCTCAATATACCCTGATAAATAATGGAGCCAAGATCCATATAGTCGCCCTGCAATATCCCCCACAATAACTTGGCACGATCCACAGTAACATCGTGCACATGTGAAGAAGGTATAATGTTTGCACAGATAAAAGAGTTCCATGCACGAGCGAACCTGTTCATGCAAGAGGCAGGAAAAGTGGCATACTCATTCGAGCCATTCTTGAACTTCCGGTGAGTGTTTGGTACACACAACGTCACAACAATCAGGTCCAAGCCAAAATCCTCCCCGATATTAGTCACCTAATCATCCTAAACCGGCTGTCTCTCGGGTTGGTTGATCACCCGACGAATAACCTCTATAGTATAGTCCACAGTTAAACCACGAACCAACGCGTACCCATTCTTATCTGCCTTCGCATTCACATAGAACTCGTGAACAACACTCACGGGCACAGCAGTGGTTTCCTCACAAAATGATACCCAACCCATCTCTGGAATCATCTCCGAAAGCTTACCATCCCTCCCCGATGGTAAAAAAACCCCTCTTCTTCGCTATGGGCTTCGATAGCAGCCTCGTATACTACTCTTCAGCCTCCGGAGTAGCAAACCTAGGCCTCACACCCCTAACACTTGAAGAATCAGTGGTGTTGCTGCTAACTTGAGTCCTTTGTCTCTTGGGTGCCATTGAATGTGAATAAGTTAAGAAAAGAGAAGTGTATAAGAGAGATTTAGGATTTTGAGAATAGAAAAGTATGGTGGAGATGATTGTGTATAAGTGTATGTATATATAGAGATTGAGAATTAGTTTTGGAATAGAAGTGGGATTTGAATATGGAATTAGTGGGAATAATGGGGTGATTGGAGAGTAAAATTCGGGTATAAAGGGAAAGAGGGAAACTTGTGATGAAATCTTTTTATGTTTTGAAATTTATGTCTCTCTTTTTCTCGGGTCCAGGGGATCAGCATGGCTGCCCCGTCTGGTAGAGAAGGCGCGCCGTGTTTCTAAAATTCCAGCGTGGCCTCCCTGCATGCCAGCGCAGGCGCACATAGTTACTGGAGTTACAGCACGGTCGCCCCGCTTCCCAGCGTGGGCGCGCCATGTTCTGTCAAAAATCCTCTGTTTTTCCTGTTTTTCTGATTTTTTCGTGTTTTCTTCTTTTTTTCTTCTCTACTCAACTACTAATGTACAACAAGCTTGGATTGCCTCCCAAGAAGCGCTTGGTTTATGTCGCTAGATTGACGTAGAATCCCGAGATCAAGTGGACAATAAAATGGCACTAACCACCTCACGGTTTGCCATATTTCCATAGTAATGCTTCAATCGCTATCCATTCACCTTGAACGCTTAGCCTGGATCATTGTCAAAAAATTCCACTACTCCATGTGGAAACACAGTTTTGATAACAAACATACCTGACCACCTCAACTTCAATTTCCCAGGAAAAAGACGGAGATGAGAGTTGAACAAAAGAACTTGTTACCCCGGCACAAAAGATTTGAGTACTAGAACCCTATCGTGCCACCTCGTGACTTTCTTCTTATACATTTTGTTGTTCTCATATGCTTGAAGTCGAAACTCATCGAGTTTATTCAATTGAAGCATCATTTTCTTACCAACTACATCCATATTAAGGTTCAACTTCTTCAAAGCCCAATATGCCTTGTGCTCTAGCTCCACAGGAAAATGACATCCTTTATCATAAACAAATTGAAACGGAGACATGTCTAGCGGAGTCTTGTATGATGTCCGATAAGCCCAAACAGCTTCATCCAGCTTCAAAGACCAATCCTTTCTCGATGAATATACAACCTTCTACAGAATATGCTTGATCTCTCTGTTAGATACCTTAGCTTGACCATTAGTCTGAGGATGGTCGGCTGTGGCAATGCGATGTTTCACAGTATATCTCTGCATCATAGCAGTGAACTTGCGATTGCAGAAATGTGATCTCTCGTCACTGATTATGACTCTTGGAGTCCCAAATCTTGTGAATATTTGTTTGTGAAGAAAATTAAACACTACCTTTATATCATTCGTCGGCAAAGCCTTGACTTCCACCCATTTCAACATATAATCAACCACTAACAAGATATACTGATTATTGCAAGATTAGACAAATGACCCCATGAAGTCAATTCCCCAAACATCGAAGACCTCAACCTCGAGAAGCACATTAAGAGGCATCTCATCCATCTTCGACATATTACCAACACACTGGCAGCAATCACACTTCAAAACGAACTGATGTGCATCCTTAAACAATGTAGGCCATAAGAATCCTGCTTGAAGGATACGAGCTGCTATTTTTTCTCCACCATAGTGGTTTCCATAAACAGTCAAATGACAGTCTCGCAAGATACCCTCCGTCTCTCTGTACGGAATATATCTCCTGATTTGGTCAGCTCCTTGCTGAATAAAAAATGGCTCATCCCACATGTACCACTTTACCTCATTAAGAAACTTCTTCTTCTGAGAAGAAGACAAGTCTGGAGGCATAATATTGCTCACAAGTTAGTTCACAATGTCTGTGAACCACGGTTCTTCTTCTTTCACCCCAACCAATTGCTCATCAGGAAAAGACTCATTAATCAATGTCTTATCATGTGAAGCTGTACTTGGATCTTCTAAACAAGAGAGATGATTAGCGACTTGATTCTCAGTACCTTTTCTATCCTTGATCTCCAACTCAAACTCCTGAAGTAAAAGAACCCACCGAATCAACCTAGGCTTCGAGTCCTTCTTCGAGATGAGATAGCGAATAGCAGCGTGATCAGTGAAAACTGTCTAAGAGTTCCTTTTCAGTAGTAGTATAGTTCAGTTGAGCATCATTGAGAGTCTTACTAGCATAGTAGACCACATGAAATATATTGTTCTTTCTTTGCTCAAGAACTGCTCCAACTGCATAGTCACTTGCATCGCACATCATTTCAAATGGCTCATCCCAATCAGGTACAGTTATGATATGTGCCGTAATTAAACTCTTCTTTAAGCTCTCAAAAGCAGCTAGACACTCATCATCAAACTTGAAAGGGACATCCTTCTCTAGAAGATTGCACAACGGTTTAGAGATTTTAGAGAAGTCTTTGATGAACCGCCTAGAGATGCACGCATGACCAAGAAAACTGTGGATTTCCTTAACAGAAATTGGTAGAGGCAGGTTTTCAATGACCCCCACCTTGGCTTTATCCATCTCAAGACCTTTACTAGAGACCTTGTGCCCAAGAATGATGCTATGTTGCACTATAAAGTGACATTTCTCCCAGTTGAGAACCAGATTGGTCTCAACACACCTTTTAAGAACTGCGCCAAGATTTTGCAAGCACTCGTCGAAAGAATCCCCGAACATAGAAAAATCATCCATGAACACCTCCATATTCTGACCAATCATGTGAGAGAAGATAGCCATCATGCATCTCTGAAATGTGGCAGGTGCACCACACAACCCAAAAGAAACTCTTCTGAAGGCAAAAGTACCAAACGGACAGGTGAAGGTAGTCTTTTACTGATCTTCTGGAGCGATGCAAATCTGATTATAACCCGAATATCCATCCAGAAGACAATAGTATTCATGCCCAGCCAACATGTCAAGCATATGATCAATGAAAGGAAGAGGGAAGTGATCCTTCCTCTTGGCCTTGTTCAGCTTCCTTTAATCCATGCAAACTCTCCACCCCGTGACTGTTCGAGTAGGAATGAGCTCATTCTTCTCATTAGAAACCACTGTGATGCCTCCTTTTTTCGGCACACACTGAACTGGACTCACCCAAGAACTGTCAAAAATAGGATAGATGATCCCTACATCTAGCCACTTGAGAATTTCCTTCTTCACAACCTCTTTTATTATCGGATTTAGCCTTCTCTGTTGCTCAACAGTGGGCTTACTTTCTTCCTCTAACAGAATTTTATGCATGCAATAAGAAGGGTTGATTCCCTTGATATCTGCTATAGTCTTTCCAATTACCGATTTGAACTCTCTTAGAATTCTCAAGAGCTTTTCCTCATCACTACCTGAAAGGTCAGATGCAATAATAATAGGCAAAGTAGATGCATCACCTTAAAAAGCATATCTTAAGTGTTCAGGCAGTGGTTTAAGCTTGAGTGTAGGAGCTTCCTCAATATAAGGCTTGAGACGCCCCTCAGCATTTTTTAGTTCTGATATTCCAAGAGATTCAAAAGGCATATCTAGCCTTCGCTTCCAAGGAAAAGCATTCAAATACCGTAACTGCTCATCACCTTCATCATTTTCACTATCTGAATTCCCTAACAAGGCCTTCTCTAAGGAATCAGACCTTAGCATTTGATCAAGTTCTAAAATAACCAAAGAATCGATCAATTCCACTTTTAAGCACTCCTCATTATCAGTAGGGAATTTCATGGCATTGAATACGTTAAAAGTCACATCCAGAATCAGTACTCGTATAGCGATCTCACCCTTCTGCACATCTATCAAGGTTCGGCCAGTAGCCAAGAATGGTCTTCCCAAGATTATGGGAATCTTTTTATCCTCCTCGAAATCAAGAATTACAAAGTCAGCTGGAAAGATGAGTTTGTCCACATTGACCAAGACATACAAGTTCCCAAATCACATAAACACTTGTCGAACGACAAGTTTCCCATAGTGCACGGAATAGTGAAGCTTCCAGGATCTTTAAGCTTCGGAGGCAACTTCTGTTGCAGCACAGTACTGCATTCCTCCGTAAGAGCAACAGTCTCTAAGTCATCAAGCTTCACTTTCTGAGAGAGAATACCTTTCACAAACTTCGCATAGCTAGGCATCTGTTCAAGAGCTTCAGCGAAAGGTATGTTAATATGAAGTTTCTTGAACACCTCCAGAAACTTCGCAAACTGCTTATCCAACTTTTGCTTCTGCAGCCTCTTAAGAAAAGGAGGTGGAGGATAGACCTGTTTCTCCCCTGTATTACCCTCAGGAGGAGTGTGTTTCACAGTTTTCTTACTTGGTTCCACTTCTGCTTCCTTCTGCATATTTTCTTCAGCCACATCTTCATCTTCTGCAACTTGAGCTCTTTCTTGGCTTGCAACCTTCCCAGAACTCAATGTAATTGCCTTAACCCGCTCTTTTGTTTCATCTTCATGCATGTGTTACTAGAGAGTGTACCAGGTTGTCGATTCAGCAAGCCATTAGCAATCTGCCCAATTTATTCTCCAATGTCTTAATAGAAACCGCTTGGCTCTTGCACATGAGCCTCAATTCCTCCAATTCAGATTTTTCATTAGATTGTTGCAGTTGGAGTTGTTTTGGTGCATATTGCGGTTGCTGAAAACCAGGAGGGTTGAATTGCTTTGTTGCATACTACTGATAAGGCTGTTGCACTACATTCTGAGTGTTGCTCCAGCTGAAGTTAGGATGATTGCGGTTGTTGGGATGATAGGTGGCAGGAACTGGTTGCTGCGACCTCTGAAAGTTGCCCACGAACTGAGCGGATTCACTAGAAATAACACAATGCTCTGTCTCATGCACACCAGTACAAAGCTCATAGACACTAGTGATCTGATTAACTCCATAATTAGCCAAAGAATCCACCTTCATCGTCAAAGCTTTAAGCCAAGGAACTATAGCTGTAGCTGCATCCACCTCTAGAATTTCTGCTACATTTCCTTGAGGTAGTCTTTGAGAAGGGTTCTGGTATTCATTAGCATCCATCAGTTCAATCAACTCATAAGCTTCATCGTAGCTCTTAGCCCATAAGGCTCCACCCGATGTTGCATCAAGCATGGGTCTATACAGTGCTCCCAAGCTATTATAAAAGCAGTTAATAATCATCCAGTCAGGCATCCCATGATGACACTTTCTAAGCATCTCCTTATAACGATCCCAAGCTTCACATAAATACTCTCCCAATTACTGCGCAAATTGAGTAAGAGCATTCCTGATTGCAGCTACCTTCGCCGTAGGAAATAATTTAGTAAGAAACTTTTGAGCAAGATCTTCCCAATTGGTGATAGAGCCTGGTAGTAGAGAATGCAACCAACACTTAGCTTTATCCCTCAGAGAGAATGGGAAAAGCCTTAGCTTTATAGCATCTTCAGACACTTTGTTGAATTTAAAAGTGTCGCAAATCTTGATGAAATCTCTAATATGCATATTGGGATCTTCCGTCGGAAAACCCCCAAACTGGGCTGAGTTCTGCACCATCTGAATTGTGCTAGCCGCGATGGCAGGTCTAACAATGCTAGACTGAATATCATTGATCTTCGGTTGAGAATAATTTATCAAAGCCTTTAGATTCGCTTCTGGTACTCCCATTGCAACAAGAGCTTCTTCTTCAACTTTCTCAACTTCTGCAAAAACTTCTTCTTCTAATAAAACTTCTTCCTCCGCTTTATCAAATGTTCTCTTTCGAGATCGAGAACGCTTTAGCATAAACATTTTCTAGAGTACCTGAAAAAGCAACAAGCAAACAAGTAAGTAAAGTATCCGAGTCAGTGAACTTTAACGACCACTGATGTCAAGCACATAAACGAAAAATTAACACTGAGTCCCCGGCAGCGGCGCCAAAATCTTTTTAGGGTGAAAACATACGCTAAATTTACACGCAAGTATATGCGTTCAGAAGTAATATAGAATTCTTTCTAGTTCGTTCCCACATAGACTACATTAGGTTAACTTTAATCTATGCACTTATGCAACAACGATATGACCATCGTTCAATGCTAAGACAAATAACAAATTGGTTTTGATTATAACTAAGAAATTATACTAATTAACTTTAACTAAGAGAATTATGGTTGAATTAATTATATGAGACAAACATGGGATTCTAACTTCAATAAATACTTCATTCAAAGTCATTGTTCTTAACCTTAGCATGGAATGGTGATGACAACTAATCGGATAACATGATACTAGTAAATGCCAACTTTTGTTGCACGAATATCCTACTACCAGACATTCACAAAAGAGATAGAAGCTGAATAGACACCAAGTATGTTGAGACCCTATATGTCTATAGAATTTGACAACATAAAGGTTTAATGCGCAAGTTATCTATTGTGATTACATAAGGCAAGTAAGATGGTTAAAATTACCTACGAATCATGCATACAATTATTCATGAACCGATGCTAGAATGACAAGTTCTAAACCCCTATTTTCACTTTCGCTTCAATGGAGATTAACACGCTATCTTATAAGTTCGCGACGCTCGTAAAATGAATAAGCACAACCAATACTAAGATATTATACAATCACCATACACTAAGATATCGAAACAAATTAACTTTTGAAATCCATCAGTAAATCCGTTAGAACCCCACAATAACAATTAGTTCATAACCGAACTCATCATCACCGTGGGTTCCGATGAAAGCATGGTATAATAAACAAAGTCTTTATAAACTGAATAATAAACCAAAGTACGTTAAACAAGAGTAATAGGTTTAACAAATAAGAAAATAAGCATCCAAGATTACAACTCAATCAAAGGATCACAAGTAAAAATAAGCTTTTCTTCTCCTTCATTATATTTGTGCTCCTAGGTCTTCTCGCCATCTTCTTCTTAGTCTCCGTTATGAAAAACATCTTCAAAGAGTCATTATATAGCAGCCCAAACCGTCCAAAAGCACAGTAAACCAGTCTTCTATTCAAATCATGATTTCTGGAAAACGTCCTGGCACAGCCGCCCTGGGATATGGCGCGGCCACTCTGTGTCTGCCGCGGACACCTTGGGATACGAAGCAGACCGCTCTGTGTCTGGCACGACCACTCTTAATTGTAGCGCGGCCGCGCTGAGCTACTGGAAAAAATTATTATTTCTCTATTTATTGTCTTCTCTTGCTGGGTTCTTCGCGAACTTGACCAAGGCTTCATCTTCACACTCTTCCAAGCATATATCATGCAAAATCCAGTCATTTTCCTGTCTATGCCTTGAAATACAAAATACTACAAAAACATATCAAATACACAAACAACTTGAGTATAAAACACCAATTCGGGACTTTATAAAGCGTTCTAAGTTGATATAAATGCCACTTAACAATATGTCATGGAAAAGAATATCCACAAAAGCTCCATTTACCACTAGGACTCTCATAACAGGACAATTTCCAATTACCGGAGTGATAACTAGAGGATCATCCTGAGGAAATTTTATACCTTCAAGGTCTGGGTCACCAAAATCAAGCCTCATCTCTAACTTAGATAACTTAGATGGTTCTCCAACTATGCTCATCACATCTCTCGCATAAGCATTTTGAGAGTTCCCCATAGTCCCGGCTATTATAGGTCCTCATGAGATCATATTGATTATTGGCCCTCGGGGCTGTAGGTTGCGATCTCTATCATTACCCCTTTGACGTCATCTCTTCGGTCATTATCTCTTTTTTGGCCTCCAACCTCTTCACCCTCGGTGAAACGTCCAAATTTCCCCCTTTGGATCAGATACTCAATCTCATCCTTAAGTTGTCTACCGTCATTAGTATCATGACCGACATCTTTGTGGTATCTGCGGTAATGACTCTTGTCTCTTTTCTCGGGGTCTCCCCTTAGTGGCTTCGGTCATTTGAACTCTTTGTCCTTCTCAATTTCCATAAGGATTTGGCTCCTTGGAGTGTTCAACCTTACATATTCAGTGAACCTTGGTTGCTGGTTCTTCTTAGAAGAGGAGGAGTCAGAGCTTTTGCCAATTCGAGGATACTTATCCTTGGCATCGTACTCCTGATCCGTTTTCCATTTTTTGTTCCCAGCGGGTTCGTTACTCACAACTGTCTTCTTCATACTTTCCTCCATCTTGATATACTTCCCGGCCCTATCCTGAAGCTGCAACATGCTTTCATGAGGGCGTTTGACCAGGGATATCTTAAAGAACTCATCTCTAGTCCCTTACTATAGGGCTATCATAGATATCTTATCAACAAGATCCGAGACCTTCAAGGCCTCATACATAAATTGGTTCAAGTAGTCTCTCAGGGACTCCTTCGCTCCTTGGACTATGCCCATGAGAGAAGTTGAACTCTTCTCGTGCACTCTGCTAGTTATAAATTGCTTGATAAGAGCTTGGCTCAAGTCCTTAAAAGATCCAATAGAGTTCATGGGCAGACAAATATACCATCTTTGAGCCAATTTATGTATGCAACTGTTGGGTCATTGACACAGTTGCTAGACCTACACTAGAAGACAAAGAAATTTGTGAGGCCGGAAGAGTAGGGACAGCTGAACTTACCTCACTTACCTGAGGTGCCTCCATAACAGGAAAATAGAAGAGTGGCACCTCTTTGTGATGGTTTGCCCTGTTCAAATCTGCAATAATTCTTCTCTCTTGAACCCAACAATCTAATTTGTTGGTTGGGTTCTCAAGCACAATATCCTCAATGAGGTGGTTAGCTAGCATCATTAAAAATCTAGCATAATAAACACTTTTACCTCTCTTATTTAGCTCTCCTAACTTAAATCCCAATTCAAATATGATAAGATCACTAAAGTTAAAGAATTTATCTGTAACTAGCATGTAAAGCATGTTAAGTATAGAGATTTTAACTGCATCAAAATTACTGATTTTGCCAGAAAAGACCTTAGTAACCGCATCACACAGATAACTCCACTCCTTCCTGAGACATAACCTCCTAATTTCACTTAATTTAGAAATAGGGAGTGCATATTTCATGGAGGTAAGCATATTAACAATGTCAGTGTCTGTGTGTGGATAAGTCACATTATTATCAGGAATTTTGAAACATGTTTTTAGAAAATCACTGTTAACACAGAATTCTTTACCTTTAATAGTGAA
The DNA here is from genome assembly GCF_009905375.1 of Apium graveolens. NCBI lineage: Eukaryota > Viridiplantae > Streptophyta > Magnoliopsida > Apiales > Apiaceae > Apium > Apium graveolens. The sequence continues at coordinate 272,234,968 of NC_133650.1, read as the reverse complement.
AGTGATAGTCTTATCAGTTGAATTGTATGTTACAGTCAACCACATCTCTTCGACAACCTCACAGTAAATGATGGGTGATTCCAGCATGGCATAATTAAGTTTGCAGTTCTTCATAAAATCCATCATTTTGTGGTAGTCGCCAGACTGCTGAATCCCCTTGTTCACAAGAGCAGCGAAGTTGTTCTTCTCATAGATGAATCCAGTTTGTGACATTATCTTGAGGACTGGTGCCATTGTTAGAGAGTAAAAATTGCAGAGAGAGAGATGATACTTGCTTTTGAGAAAGAGAGAAATTAGAGCAAATGATTTGAGAATGATAAAAGAAAAGCAATGAAAATGAATTATGCTTTTATACTATCTCAAAAATAACTGTCAAAATAATAAAGTGAAATAAAGTAACCAGTAGGAATTTCCCAAAATAGCCGTTTAAAAATTAAACTGTAAAAATTCCATCAATTATCTGTCGTGTTATGCTTACAAACTGTAAGTATACTCGATGGATAAGGTTCAGAGAATCGACGGCTAAGAATAAGATAATTCGACGGATGAGGATAAATCAGTTATCCGTCGAGTTATAAAATATTCCAGAAAAGTAATTGATTTTTATTTGATAATTGTATACCGACGGATGATCAAACTCGATGGATAATGATCATCCATCGGGATGCAAATTTTGACTTAGCCAAAATTTCATCCAAGACTGAAAAATCAATTAAATTTCTGGCTGCAAAACAACTTGCAAAAATATCTGTAAGAATTTAAGAATAATTTAACATACCTAACTCACTTACCAACCTTGAAAAGGTGGATTCATCCAGTAGCTTGGTAAATATATCTGCAAGCTATTTTTCACTTTGAACAAAATGTAATTCCACAGTACCATTCATTACATGTTTCCTTATGAAGTGGTACTTGATGTCTATGTGCTTTGTTCTTGAATGTTGTACTGGATTTTCAGTGATGGCAATTACACTTGTGTTGTCACAGAAAATAGGAATCCTTTCCACTTGCAGACCATAGTCTAGAAATTGTTTTTTCATCCATTAAATCTGTGTACAGCAACTACCAGCAGCAATATATTCAGCTTCAGCTGTAGAAGTAGAAACTGAATTTTGCTTTTTACTGAACCAGGACACAAGCTTGTTTCCTAGAAATTGACAGGTTCCTGTTGTACTTTTTATATCAATCCTACAACCTGCATAATCTGCATCTGAATAACCAGTTAGATCAAAACCAGAATCTCTATGGTACCAGATACCAAGTTTTGGTGTTCCCTTGAGATATCTGAAAATTCTCTTAATAGCTACTAAATGAGATTCTCTAGGATCAGCCTGAAATCTAGCACAAAGACATGTAGCAAACATTATATATGGCCTACTAGCTGTTAAGTACAGAAGTGAGCCAACCATGCCTCTATAACTTGAAATGTCCACATACTTTTCAGTAATATTTAATTCAAGCTTAGTTGCAGTGGCCATGGAAATTTTTGCAGATGTGCAATCCATCAGTTCAAACTTCTTTAATAGATCATAAATGTATTTAGTTTGACCAATGAATATTCCATCACTAACTTGCTTAACTTGTAAGCCAAGAAAGTAAGTTAGTTCTCCCATCATGCTCATTTCATACTTACTTTGCATCAAGTTGGCAAACTTTTTACAAAGTTTCTCAACTGTAAAGCCAAAAATAATGTCATCTACATAAATTTGAACAAGTATACTAGAGCCATTAACATTTCTAAAGAATAAAGTTTTATCTACATTACCTCTTGTGAAGTGATTTTCCAAAAGGAACTTTGATAAAGTGTCATACCAGACTCTAGGTGCTTGCTTCAGTCCATATAGTGCTTTCAAAAGATAGTATACATGATCTGGGAAATTTGAGTCTTCAAAACCAGGAGGCTGACTAACATAGACTTCCTCCTCGAAATCTCCATTTAGAAAGGCACTCTTGACATCCATTTGATAGACTTTGAAATTGGCATGGGCTGCATAGGCTAAGAAAATTCTGATGGCTTCAAGTCTTGCAACAGGAGCAAAAGTTTCATCAAAATATATTCCTTCTTGTTGGCAATAGCCCTTAGCAACCAATCTTGCTTTATTCCTGACTACTATGCCATTTTCATCCATCTTGTTTCTGAATACCCATTTGGTGTCTATAGGTTTCTTTCCTTTAGGCTTGGGTACCAGCTTCCATACCTTATTCCTTTCAAATTGGTTTAGCTCCTCCTGCATAGCTAAAATCCAATCAGGATCCAACAAAGCTTCTTCTATCTTCTTTGGTTCTTCCTTAGAGAGAAAGCTGCTATATAGACATTCTTCTTGAGTTGCTCTCCTTGTTTGAACTCTAGAAGATACATCACCTATGATGAGCTCAAAGGGATGATCCTTTGTCCATTTCCTTTGTTGAGGTAGATTAGCTCTAGATGAGGAGGCCTCATTGTTGTCTTGATGTGTGATTGAGTTTTGATTATTTGAAACTCCCCCTGAGTTTATGGATCTTTGATTTGAGAGAGGGGAACTTTCTGTAAGTGATCTATTCTGACTTTCAGCTCCTTTTGATAACCCGACGAATGGTGAACTTTGAGTACCGACGGATGAGGCTGATTGACTCTCGACGGATGATGCAGGTTGTCTACCGACGGATGATGCATTTTGTAACTCGATGGATGTTGAGTTAACAGCTTTATTGGAGGTAGATTTTCCTGCACAATCCTTAGTAGTAATTTCTTGATCACTTTCATCATCACTGTCATCACTAACCATCTCCACATTGTCAAATTTGAGGCTCTCATGGTAATCTCCATCTTGTAGTCCTTCAATCTTTTTATCATCAAACACAACATGTATTGATTCCATAACAATGTTGGTTCTCAGATTGTAGACTCTGTATGCTTTACCAACAGCATATCCAACAAAAATTCCTTCATCTGCTTTAGAATCAAACTTCCCATTTTGATCAGTTTGATTTCTCAAGATATAACATTTGCAGCCAAAGATATGAAGAAAATTTAGAGTTGGCTTCTTGTTCTTGAACAATTGATAGGGAGTCATGCATTTTGCTTGATTGACCAGAGAGATATTTTGAGTGTAGCATGCAGTGTTCACAGCTTCAGCCCAGAAATATGTTGGTAACTTTGATTCTTCAAGCATCGTCCTTGTAGCTTCAATAAGTGATCTATTCTTTCATTCCACCACCCCATTTTGTTGAGGAGTTCTTGCTGCTGAAAACTCATGCATAATCCCATTTTCTTCACAAAATGCTCTCATAGTAGAATTCTTGAACTCAGTTCCATTGTCACTCCTGATTCTTCTAACTTTGAAATCAGGATGATTATTGACTTGCCTTATGTGATTGATGATGATTTTACTAGCCTCATCTTTAGACTTTAGGAAATATGTCCAAGAGAACTTTGAGAAATCATCTACAATTACTATGCAAAATCTTTTCCTTGAGATTGATAATATATTGACTAGTCCAAACAAATCCATGTGTAGCAGTTGCAAAGGTTCTTTAATTGATGAGTCAAGCTTCTTTCTGAATGATGCTTTGATATGCTTTCCTTTTTGGCTGGCATCACACAATCCATCCTTAGAAAACTCTACTTGAGGAATACCTCTAACCAGTTCTTTCTTTACAAGTTCATTCATGGTCTTGAAGTTTAGATGGATAGCTTCTTGTGCCATGACCAACTTACATCCTGACTCGATTTGCTGAGAAGACAAGTAACAGATTCTGCATTTGATGAGTTGAAGTCAGCTAGGTACATATTTCCTTTTCTCACTCCAGTGAGAACCACTTTTTTATTCCTTTTGTTTGTCACAACACATGCTTCAGAGTTGAAGGTTACTGAATTGCCTTTATCATACAGCTGGCTGATACTCAACAAATTGTGCTTGAGACCATCCACTAAAGCAACCTCCTCAATGATGACATTTTCCTTTGAAATCAAGCCATATCCCACAGTATAACCCTTGTTGTCATCTCCAAAAGTAATACTTGGGCCAAGCTCTCTCCTTGAACTCTGTGAGCAGGGTAGAATCACCAGTCATGTGTCATGAACAACCACTATTCAAGTACCATAGATTCTTTTTGTTTCCCTGCACACATCAAAATCAAATCAAGTTGATTTTGGTACCCAAGTTTCCTTGGGTCCTGCCTTGTTAGCTTACTTCTTCTATTTCTTAGGTTTGATTTCATTTGACTTGGGGATATCAGATTCATCCTTAGTCATTTGAGTTGGACCTTTGAAACCATTCATTGCAACAGAATTAGCATGCACACTTTGGTTAACAGGAAATGACATGCTATTAGCAAACATGTTATTCCAGTAAGGCATGCTAAATGGCATTGGTGGCATACTAAATGCAGCATAATAATGATTAGGTGCAAATGGCATATTAGCAAATTATGCATTCATATTCTGTGTAGTCATAGCATTCATAGGCATAAAAGGCATGGCATTCATGTTGGGAAAATGAGGTGGCACAGATATGGGAGTAGGTATGGCAGTTTTGCAATTAACAGACAGATGATTAACACTACCACACTTAACACAAATTTTTCTCAGAGCATATTTATCAGGTGTGTAGTTGTTATATTGGTTAATCCCTACTTTACCATTTATATTGTTTTTCTTTTTAGCATCTGTTTTAACCTCAATCTTTTCAAGTCTGTCACTCAATTGCTTGACAGTCATATGACCAACATTAGCCTTTTTCTCCTTCTTCACTTGACTGTATTCTCCTGGAACAAAATTCTTGGAAACTGATCCATACTTTTCATTTAACTTGGCAAGTTTGGCTTTGCTCATAGGTTTGCTCACAGTCGACGGATGAGGATTTATGTCACTCGACGGATAACCCTTTTTGTTATCTAACGGATGACCCTCATCATCCGTCGAGTCTACATCTGTCAGCAATCCTTCAACCAAATTGGATTCCAGCTTCTCTTCGCTACTCTTCCAGGCTGCATCACAAAAAGACTCAATTCCTTGAACTATGGTGATTTGAGCATGGACATCTCTAGATGATTTCCATGCCTTAATCACCTCCTGTTCATGATCAAGCTGCTTCTTCAAAATTTCTTCTTTCTTCAAGGACTCAGTTAATTCCTCCTTGGCAATCTTACACTCAATTCTCAATTTTTCAAATTCAATGAACTGAGACTCTAACACATTATTCCTCTCACTTAAAAACAAATTATTTTCTTTAAGTTTAGCATTTTCTTTAGTGAGTGATTTAAGTGTAACACACAAATGATATAATTCAGTAGACATGTCATTTATTGCATCATTACACTCAGCTTAGATAAATGTGCTAGGTTTGTTGTAATTACCTGGTTACTTGAAGAACTTGTCTCTGTCCCATTAGACTTCGCCATTAGGGCTAGATTGATATAGCTGACATCTTCATCTTCATCTAAACCATATGTTGCCCATTCATTTTCTTGAGTGATGAAAGCCCTTTCCTTTTGTTTGAGCAGCTCAAAATATTTCTATTTATAATCCACAGGCTCAAACTTCTTCTTGCTGGAATCTGACTTTCTACACTCACTTACAAAATGCCCTGCTAAGCCACATTTGAAATATTGGAATTTTGATTTATCCACTCTGTTTCTATTTGGCTTAGCTGCTCTAAAGTTCTTCTTGAACTTGAGCTTGGCAAATCTTCTGGAAAGGAATGCTAGGTGTTCATCAATGTCATCCATATCATTTTGGCTCAAAGAATCTTCATTTTCTGCTACCAGCCCCTTGCCTTTTTTCACAGACCTTTAAAGTAGACTCAACAGCTTCCATCTTCATCTCCTTTTCTTTCTTTAACTCAGTAACCAGTGCAATGGATCCTCCTTTTTTTCTCCCTTTCTCCATTCTTTCATCTTGCTCTATTTCAAGCTCATAAGTCTTTAGAATGCTAAACAGTCTCTCTAGTGTAAACTCCTTGTATTCTTGAGAATTTCTCAAGGAGACTGTCATTGGTTTCCATTCTTTTGGAAGGGATCTCAGAAATTTGAGGTTTGAATCCTTGGTTTGGTAGACTATTCCATGTAGCTTTTAGAGCATTTAGTAGCTTTTGAAATCTACTAAAAATATCAGTGAGAGTTTCACCTTCTTCAAAGTGGAAATGCTCATATTGCTGAATTAGTAAATGCATCTTATTTTCTCTGACTTGTTCAGTGCCATCACAGATAATCTGAATTGTATCCCAAACTTCCTTGGTTGTTTTGCAGTTGATGATGTTATCAAACATATCACCATCAACTCCATTAAACAGAATATTCATGGCCTTCTTGTCCTTTCTGACTTGTTCAATGTCAGGATCTGACCACTAATGCCTTGGCTTGGGAACTGATGGCTCATTTCCAGTTGCAGCTCTCATTGGAACATGAGGACCTCTTTCTATGCAATCCACATAGGCCTCATTTTGAGGAAGTAGATGAAGATGCATCTTTACCTTCCGGTGATGGTAATTATCTTTATCCATAAAAGGGATCTTGACTCCAACATCCTTCTTGTTCATCTTGCTGTTTGTTGTGATCTTTAAACTCTTTATCCTTCAAGAGCTTGCTCTGATACCAATTGTTAGCCCCTAACAATGCAACAAGAATTACAGAAGGGGGGTTGAATGGGATTCTTGAAACTTTTTCTAAATTAAAATGTGTTTTATCTTAATAATATATAAGTGTTTGATTTGCAAGGTACGGAATAAGAAGTTATTAAAATCAAACACAAGTAATTAAAAACACGGGTCTTTAAAAACTTTCTGGTGGATTTGAATGTATCCATCAGAGATATATATTATATCAAGAGAACTCTGTGTAGCAATAAAAGCTCACAGTTGCTTACAAATATGAACAACTAAGTTTACAGAGAAATGCTAAGAATACAGCTTATAATTGTTTCTCTAAGAATATTTTCTTAGTCTTTTTTTTTTCTATTTGCTACTTCTTGGTTTATATATCACCAAGATTACAAAGTAATAAGACAAGATAATAAAATAAAACCTATCAAGTCTAATACTCTGCTGCTGCATTACTCTATTCCAGCATCTTTGAATATCTTCATAATAGCATGGAAATGGCAATGCTTCTTTGTTCTCAAAAACCCAGTTGAATAGGCTTCCACATTCCTTTTGCATACACTCGACGCATGTGACTGTGTTGTCACTGTCAACGGATATTTGAATTGATTATCCGTTGAGAACATGATCATCCGTCGAGTTGCCTTATTGATCATCCGTCGAGTAGCTTTGTTGATCATCCGTCGAGTAGCAATTTGGCACTTGACTTCATTTCATTTATACAAAATTATAAGACATCACTTATGTACAACTAATCAACCTATTCTGCATATCTTATTAAAGTCAACATGACTTATATGCTACTACAGAATCTATACAAAGGTGTATGCAGAAATGTGCTACATGACTTATTTTTACATAAGTTACTCACTCGATGGATAATATATCATCATCCGTCGGGACTATAATGTGTCATCCGTCGGGACTATAATGAGTCATCCGTCGGGACTATTCTGAGTCATCCGTCGGGACTATATATGCTTATCCGTCGAGTGCTACATTTTTCACTAAGTTAAATCTACTTAGGTGTTTTGTTAATGAAATCATCAAGTTCACAATATATCCACAACAAATGCTCCAAGTTGTTAAAGGAGACATTAAAGGTATTGATGATTCATATCCAAGCAGTGGAATGGCAGTGTATCTACACATCTCATTACTTCAATGAAGCCAGTCAGCAAGGGTAAGGATTTTCAGTAATCCCAGCAACAACTTAAGGGGAGCAATAGAAGGATCAACTAGTCAGATACAACACTACATTGAAAATTCAGAGGACACAACAAGAACATATCTGCTGAGATAAAGGGTTTGATGTCAAGTCTATTCCCAGAGTCTAGTTCTTAAGTGATCCAGATGGTGGAGTAATGATTAGCAAAGCTATTGAGTGTGAATGATTATTTTCTAGTTTTCTATCTGAAGAAGAACCTAAGAAAGTTACAGAAGCTCTAATAGATCCGGATTAATTGGGGGATTACAAAGCAAGATGAACTCAATCAGTCATCAAGCATATTGTAGGGAAGCTGGTATCCAAACTAAATGATAATATTGTAATTGGTACAAGGATAACCAGAAGTCAAAAATGGATGACAATGGCATTGTTATGAGGGACAAGGCCAAACTGGATGCTAGGTTATTATCTGGAAGTAGTATCTGACCAAAAGCACCAGTGACGAGACTTGAGGATATTATGACATATCAGGCACCTGATGCACATTCTACCTAGAATTGGACTCTGGTAAGTGTGTACAAGTGCACTTCTGGTTGGTGAGTCAAAAGAGGAAGTCAATGCAAAACAGTTCATGGACTTTGCAGTTGCAGACCTATTGGACTACGTATATCTCTTCTTCACAATCTCACTTCAGGTTGGTATGAACTAGTATACTACTCAAGCAATCGTCAAGGACATGGTATGGCACTCTAACTGAAGTTACAAGTTTAATATAAACTAGTAGAGTCGTTATACTAATATCTCTCTTATCACTAGGCACAAACATATTGTTTTATATGTGCAGTGATATAATAATAATGTTATATGTTGGTCTACTAACAAAGACTCGTGCAAGATTATTTGCTAAGTTATTGCAGAGTAGGTATGGAGGAGCATGTTGGAAAGGTTACAATTGTTTTTGGAATTACTTCAAGCAAGCCATTAAGATAATTCTTTTAGGAACTCAAGCAAGCCAAAAGAATAATTCTTTCAGGAGCACAAGTAAACCTAAAGAATGATGGCAATACAGGTAAGTTAAGGATCTTTTGAAGATGCAAAATTTGGAAGATTCTGAATATGCCAAGACTACTTACTAACATAAACCACTAAAGCTTGATCAGTGCAACTCAGGTATAATGACAAGCTATAGAGGTATGACGAGCTCACTCTTTTACTCAAATGCTAATAGACAACATGTAATATTCTCAAGATGCCAAAGTGCAAGGTTCCAAGTGGATCCTAAAGAATCCAATCTTATGGCTATTAACAAGATTATTAGATATCTTAAGGGACTACCAACTCCTGGAGTAAAGTACCCTAAAGATATTATGCTTAACATGTTTGTCTATATAGATACAGATTATGCAGGTTGTAAGAAAGACAGAAGAAGCATCTCTAAAGCTGTCAACTTAAGTGACATGAGAAGCATCTCAGGAAGCTGTCAACTTCGTGGAAGAAGATTGATTTCTTTTTTTGATAGGAAACAAACTCAAGTCCAAAAACTCTGTGGAACACTCTATGACAAGGCACTTTCACACCAGGTATCATCACTGTAGAGAGCATGCCATTTTAGTCAAAGAATTACTGATAGAATCATTTATTAAATCACTTGATAAAGTTAATTTTTCAAGACTGATTTGTAAGTGTGGGATATCATTCATTGCACATTAGTTGGAAATCCCATTTGTAAGGAATTCTTCTTATAAGTTCATAAGTATTAAATCTTCAATATTTAAAGGACTTGTGAATTTATTAGTAATCCAGTACCTCGTACTTAGTGCTACTATCTTGATTACCATGATTACAATGTCATATACATTTGTGGTAGTTAAGTATTATAGCATTAAGTTTGAATATTATTTTAGTTGATTTAAATTATGACTGTAGAAAATTCCATTCTATATCAGTCTCATAATTTAAATTATGTTAAAATAATATGCAGCATAGTTATGTGTATCATGTACGAATAATTGTGGTACTTTTAGTATTAGTGATATTATTTAGAATTTTTGTTCTAAGTAATCAATGCTTATTTATAAAATCACTGATATTGAAAGTTGAAGTATTTTCTAAGTCATGTATATAAAATTCTCAATATTTTATATGCCTAGAAAGTATTTCTAAAATTACTAATTATCCAGAGAGTGATTGCCATGTGTATAAATCATATATCCTATAGGTGATTACTCAAGGATAATTATAAATATTTAAGTGCTAGTATCTAACTAATAGATATTCAGTATTTATTTATTTTAATATTTATTTTGGGTAGTTTGGATTATGGAAATTGAAGCAATTCAATGATGTTATTTGCTCCATAATTCAAACTAACTTAAAATAAATAAGCAGCATGATTGATTATAACTAAATTTGTCAATAATTGATATCTGGTATATTGATTATAACTTATGTGTTATAAGTTAATTATGAGAGTTTGGTTTTAGTGAATTTAGCAATGATTACATCTCAAGAATTCACTGAAATCATAATCATGATTGTAGCATGATTAGTTGTATGCTAATTTTTGACTTATATCAGTTAATGATATTTAGTTAAGAGTTCGACTATGAACTAATTGTGAAGTATTAGTATTTGTGACATTACTTAGAACTCCTCTAAGTAATCAGTGCTTATCTTCAGTCACTTATACTAATATAGAAAGTCTGGAAATTATTCTTAAGTACAACCATGGTAAAAGTAACCATATGTTGTCCACCAAGAATAATTTTTATACTTATTTGCAAATTCCTAAACACTTTGATAATAGACGCAGTACTCAATGGATCAAAGTATATAGAACTTAGAAATTTTTTCTAAGATTGCAAACAAGTCAATGTTGGTTAATGTTGCTTTATTTATCGAACCAATATTGTTTGAGATACTACAATGTTAGGAGTTAACAATTGTATGATATATGAAATTGAATGCTGATGTCTTTTTGATAGTTAATTGGTATTTAATTCATTGATATCTTATTTTAATATTTAAAAGAGGATGCAACATAAATATTGGTATCTAAAGTACTTGACAAGTATCAGTCAATGGTATATTGTTAATATTTTGTTGCAGATAATTGTGAGATTTTAAGTTCTAGTGAATTTATATGCTTTGCTATATCTGAAAGATTCACTATAATTTGAAATTAGCAGCATAGTCAGTCTAATTAAGGATATTTATCAATAAACAATTTTGTTGATTATAATCTTATAAAGACAGATTATGGAGCTTTTGACATGAATGAGAATTACTTAGACTTTATCCTAAGTGATCAATGCTTTTACAAAAACTCATTCATATTAAAAGTCAAAATCTTTCTTTCTCTTCGTAATACTGCTAGGTCATCAGTCTGTGTCTTATCAAATCATTTATCCTTTTAGGCATAAAAACAGACTTGTGCACTTGAACAGTTTTAGGAGAAAATCAAACTTCTTTCTACATTAGTGATTTCTTATTTCATTAAAATCTTTTGAAATCACTATTGTACATCATTTCTCTCAAAAGATAAATGCATAATTTTCATTCATTATAGATCTTAAGTGCATTTTATGTCTATATTTCCAAATGCTCTGTGATGTAGGTTCAGCCTCCAATGGCATTCTTTCACTTGGTAGTCATGAGGTTGAAAACCCGCAACTTCTATCCCAGACTGTAAAGACTAACACAGAAACAGAACCAACCAACACTCTCTTACCCCTTAAATGAAGTATGAATGAGCGTGAGGGAGAAAGTGCCTTAGTGCATCACATACGGAAGATTCTGAAGTTAACCCAGCAGCTCTGTCTCCTACAAAAATGAGTACTATTTAAACAAAGACAACTGCTAGCCCCCATACATCTTTTCAAAAAGATGTAATGGCTGAAAAGGCACAAAAACAGTCACTAGATTCATCCTCTCAATTAGGGGGCGTCTATTGAAATTCGTCTGTCGGCCAAGGCATCCAATGTAGTATCACCACCTCAAAAACAGTCACTAGATTCATCCTCTCAATCACTGCCTTGTAGATTACAAGACCTATGCATTAATTCATTCTTTGTAAGTCAGGCCAGGTGTCAAGGTGTATTTCAAGCTTCCTTGCTTCTTTCTCTATTATATTAACAATGCAATTCCAAAATTCAATTAACATTGTTAACGTGCTAGTCACTAATGTCAAATTCATTTCTTATTTGTTTAAAGGTGATTTATGATCGTTTCGGGGAGAGAGTGAAAATAGGGCTTCATTACATCTGACACAGCGAAGTAAGCCATCTTTTGTGAACCTAAAAATGATATAAATTAATAGTTAGTAGTTTTTTTAATAAATTTTTTTATTTTAGGTAGCAATACTGAATCAAAAATTAAATTCATTAAATTGCTTTGGGTGTGGATAATTGTGTTGTGTCATTGCCTAATACAAAATATGAAAGAAGAAAGTGAACTGACCTTAATTTATAATTATAACCAAGTGTTGATTATATGAAGTGCATAACTTCAGTGAGATGGGGTATGTGGATGACAAATTTGGGAAAATATTTGACAGGTGAAAACCTAAATTTTTTTTAAATTAATACATAAACATAATTGTTATACTGCTTATATAAACATTTTTTTATGAAAGTATAATGTATTGTTATTATGGATGCTTGAATTTAATTGTTCGACTGAATTAGCTCTCTTACGGGATTGAAATATTATTTCTACTTAATTTCTGAAACTAAGGTTTTTGTTTGTTGTTTACCATCAGATCGCTTGTTGACTTGCTGTTTGTTATTTTTGATTAGGAGAAGGTAAATAAAGACGACCCAACAACCATTTGTGATAGTAACAGGTAGTTATGATATTTGGTTTTGGAAGGCCAAAAGCAGGCGGTGTTATTAGACCATTCAGTACCCCAAATTGGTTAGTTGGATTGTAAAGATTGTTTATTTTTTCAGTTTTTATTGTTATTGTTTTTGTATTGGTTTGAATTAAAGTTGAGATAGTGAAATGGTTATTAAATGTATACATCTATTTGAAGAGTTTAACTTATTTAATTAGTATATGTTATTGCTCGTGAGGTGATAATGTCTACTAGTTATTGTGTTTGAAACACATTGACTAGTTTTCTGGTAGTCTTTTTTGCTTGTAATGATCCGTGTCAGTTGTATTCAATATGTAGAAAATGTTTGCGTTATATTTTTATTTGATATTTCCCTTTTCAATCTATATAAAACTTTGCACCATGGCAGGTAACGAGCTTAGATTCACATACCAACAATGTTAAGGAAGATGCGGTTGTTTTTCAATGTGGTGGAAACTCTTAACTTTAACAATTATTTTTATATTTACTAAATAATAGTTTTTTTTTAATATTTCTAGAATAATAAGAATGAACTCTGAGAGGAAAAACAATGGCAGAAGGCAGAAAAAAATAATCTGGAAAACCGGTTTGAATGGCTATAAAGGAGTTGTATGTAGGGCTCGACAGAAGATACAACAAAGCATTCTTGATGATATTAAAGGTCGAAGACGAAGTATTACAAGCCGCAATAGAACTTGGCATAGATATATAGACTCTCGTCTGTTAGACAATTTTTTATGAATTTACTTTTACTTAAGCAAGAGCCTTTCCGAAGCTTGTAAACACTTTTCATGTTATTTTTTAAATTTTAATCCTGAATTTTGTAATGACATTGATGATTATATTTTTAGAAATGAAAAAAAAAATATTTTAGCTATTATGTTGCATTTAGGTTGTGGAAAATGAGTATATAAATAAATTATACTATATAATTTTTTTGTAGGTGGGCCTAAAAAATGAAGCCCAATTGTTGGACCCATTTTTTTATAGTAAGGTGTCTCCTTTTGTAACATAAATTTTGGATGTTAGTGTAGGTATAAAAAATATTTACTTTGATAGGAAGGGAAACAATGAAAAGACTAACATCACAAAAGTGTTGCCGTTGATTTTGATTACTCTGCAATAACATTATTTCGCCTTTTGCAACATTTTTGAGCTAAAGTTTTGTTTGTTCATAATAGATTAATCGTGGTCAACATAATTAAATGGCTTTCTGCAAAAGCTCCATAAATGACTTTTTGCAACAACCTCAAATTACGAACTATGTAGTCGAAATTTGTTACACCTCCAAACAGTACCTAAAATTTCTTCTACGGTGGCCTACAATCCCTAATTTGGAGAATTTGTATGGTCGAAATTTGTTTGTTCCGCAAATCAAGTTCATTGTTCCACAATTATTAGTTTAATTATTTCTCTATTTTTATAATATTACGTAAGAAAAAAAATTGTTCAGCACTATCTACAGTAAAACCTCTATACAGTAATATCATTGAAACCGACAAAAAATGTTATTATAGTAGAGCTTATTCTTTAGTAGAGGTTGACATATAAATTTTGAATTTCAACAATTAATTAAAGAAATATTAAATATATATCTTGAATACATGAATTTAAAATATATATCATAACTTTTTCAGAAAAATAACGTAACATAATATCAAATACATGATTTTTTTAAACAAATTGACGAGAAGGCTATCATATGGGCGCACAAACTAATGATGTAGTGTTATACATTTGTCTATATATATATATATAATTTTTAGCATTTTTATTCTCAAATAAAAGGAAATTTATAAAGGATATACTTATAAGAACTATGAAAATTATAATGTAGAAGTTATTCTTAATTATAACAGACTCAATTTGGTACCGTAAATTTTTATTACAATAAAGAGTTTATTACTATATAGAGTATTCTTATATAGAGGTTCTCCTGTACTTCAATGATCTCACCCTACCTATAAGGTTTGAAGTCATAAATGTAATTATAAAAGTACTTACACTGACTGTCAAGGTAATTGCAAAGGTTGTTCAAAAAAGCTATATTTATATAACTATAGATTGTATAAGTTGTTTCAGCTAATCGTATAGAAGGTACAAGGAATTCCAAAGGGAGCTAGTGCCAGAAGAGGTCTAGATGATCAATTTGACTTACAGATCCCCCTGTCATACGCTAGACATGGTAAAATAGGGTTGGATTCGAAAAACCGATTTGAATGGAACCGAGATCTGATCCAAGATCCGAATCATATGATTTGGTAATTATCCGAAAACTAAATTGAACCGAACATAAAATTTAACCAAAAATGATATAAAATACTAGATTCGATTATAAATGGGAATAAATCAAAATCGAATAATATATCATTCGAACTGAATATGACCTGAATTAGGCAAAATCCATACTTTAAAGTATTTTAAGTCATGATAACATAGATCGATATTTTTTAAGAGTAAATTATATTATATTAAAAGTTCTTCGTTTATTAAAAAATATATTTTTAAGTCTCACAAATTGAGAAAATGAATAAGTTATGATCCGAAAATATCTGAATCGAATTTTGTGCAATCTTAATCTGAATTTTATATTCTTTTAATCCGAAATAGACCCGAATTGAATCACATCTGATCCGATCTGATTCAACTCATCTCTATATATAACATAATCTGAAATTGGATCTGATCCAGAACCAATCTGGTTATCCGAATTTTCGAGTATGTCCTATGCCTATACTTAAAAATATATCAACTACCGACAAAATAAGATCGTTTTGTATAATACCAGAGAATAATTTTATTGGCTAAATATTATACACGTGGATAAAATGATACATTGTGATTAAGTTTTTACAAGCTAAGAATGATTTTAATATTTCTCTGTATGTGAACAATATAAAAACTGTGTAGAACTGATTACGTAAAGTGGACAACAATCGGAGCCTTTCCTAAATGGGTTACATATTCCCTATCATTCAAAAGTTGCTTCTTTAGCGCCGATGGTATTGTAATGTTCAACATATTTTCCTCCGTTATTAAAGGCTTCTCCTGATAAATAACAAAAACAAAAATTATATTTATCATATTGAAAAATAAAATGTCAAGGACCAATAAAAGTATGTCGTTCCAAGATCTAAAAGATAATTATAAAATTAAGGCACAAGATATAACGAGCCAGATAATTATCAAGTTCCATCTTAAGATCTAACAATAAAAATTACCGGTGATATCAACATAACATTAACAAGATCATGAAAATATGAAACGGTGCCAACAATCAATTTTTTTAAACGGAGTATATGCATAAAAAGATAAATAAAAAATTAAAAAATATATATATATATAAATATATATTTCTTTTTATGCATATACTACGTTTGAAAAAAATTGTACATATGGCAAACATCACAAATAAATTAGAATACCCAGAAATTATATGTAAACGCATTCACAATAAGTTTATTACCTTAACATCGAATGGATACTGATGTTAATTATTTTTGGAGCATCTTCCTCATTGTTTACTGCAAGAATTGCATAAATATATGAATCATAATAAAAAGAATATTGTAGGTAGCTTATAGAAAAAACTATATTTGATATTATTTTGGAGTAAAAAAATTATAATAAATCTGTTTAAAAGAATTTGGCCACAATAAAGGTTGTCGACATGCATACACATACATAAATATATATACATAAGTACATACATACTTACAAACATATATACATACATAAATATTTATACGTATGGATATGGTCGATTCTATCTTCATATAAATTCATCATTTTTCATTGGATATGATCTATTTTAACTTGCCATATTTAAAAGTGCAAGCGACATATTGTGACGATACGTCCATCATCGATATATTGTGTTGATAACATATACGATTTGGGGCTGTAAATTTTCCCTTTTCGAATCTGCATTAATACAAATTTTATCATAGTTATATATACAAAATATACAAATACAAAAAAACTAACAAATATTAACTTAATCAAGCTTACTAATCAATCCAATGTAAACAAAAGATTGCAAGAAAAGCGAAAGCGCAACGAGAATTAGTAACGAGAGATGAGACTCTTTTCATCACAATCTTTGAATCCCTCTTATTGTAGGCTAGTTGCACCAATGAATGTTAACTTATATAATGAATGACGATATCTCTAGAATGTTCTATATATTGGGCTTTTAATTTGTAAAGTCCACGATGCTATTAAATTTATATATCATTGGGCCTACTCCTACGTTATGATGCATTAGTTCTTATCATCTTATGTGAATGCAAATGTGTATACATGATTATCCATAACGTATATAATATATTTGTGTGTTTTTATTTATTTTTTAAAACAGATTAGAGAAATTCCGCTAAGATCATTCATGTTTCTCCTAATTCTGCTAAACTTATGTGCATATAATATTTGAAGTATTTTCATAATAGTGAATGATATAAAATCAGTACTTGTAAATAATTTGTTCTACCACTGATAAAATTTTCCATTTAGAAATTTAAGGAATTTTGGTAAATAAATAAGAAAAAATGTGTAGTGGCATTTTAATAGATAACTATAAATTTCAAGTAACTATAGTTTATTACATATTGTCAAGGTTAAACACATATATAATTTAAATACAACACTATAGGGAGATCGGATCTAGGCCATTAATCCGATGTTTTTTAATAAATAAATAAATATAAATAATAATGGCAATATAGTAAATATTGTTGAACATAAAGAGCATTCATTATTTCATTTTTGTACTGAAAGTGTGTATATACAATCATGCATACATACGATTAACACACACATGGTAAGAGAAGTGAATCCATGGATTTAATGACAAACATAATCATGTTAATTTTATTAAACAGATTATGAGTTAATGGTTAATGATAATTACATATAGATGTATTATTACGCACAATGTTATGGTAAAAGTATAGCTAATTTCATAACCTAGAAAGAATTAGAGAGGAAACTAGAGACCATTGCCAATTTACCTCAATGATACCATAGGGCATAAATCATAAAAAGTTTTTTTTATCATTGTATGATTTTGATGCAAGGGTAAAAAAACTCAAGAACACTAACGAGAATCTGCGTTTGACTGCTTGTTAATTTAGAAGTTATGCAGATTCACCAGCTGAAGAAGAATTATAATAAAATGATGAAAACTGTCCAATAGTAAGGGTTTCAACCAGAACTTTTGACATAAATTTTTGATTCATTAAGGGTTCATTTAGGTGTATAAATTCGTAAAGGTGCCCTAAAAAAATTATTTCTTTATCAGGATGTTAATGAGATTTTTTGGTTTACTAGGTGTACATTCATCAAGGTGTTTTATTGAGATAATTTTATGGTTATAACATCCTGCATGATCTAGGGTGTTTTGTTATCCATTACTTTGAACGGGGTACTTATTGTATGATATATTATTTGATATTCTGCATTTCAGGAACAATTATCTTTTTTCGTTTGTTATTGAGGTAATAATGCATCATATTTGCACCATTTTTCCTGTCTTCTAAATTAGCATCATCTTGTTACATTTCTCCTCTCATGATTTTTTCTACAGAGTATTCTCGTAGCTCAAGATAGTATTGGGACTACTTCATCCCAATGGTGATTCTGAATTTGTTATCAAGTCACAGTTCTTTTATCATGATCCACGGTAATCCCCCTTTTTCATCCATATGATACACTGTTAGATATATTTGATAATGTCATGTCTAATATGATTTGTGTTTAGTTTTCAGATCTTACTTAAAAAGGACAAATCAGTACTTAACTGGATATCAGCACTTATACTGAAGTCAGAACTTAAGTTATCAAAACTTAAGGTTCAGGAGATATTTATCAGGAGATAATCAGTACTTAAGGAAACGTTCAGATAAGGAAGGCGGCTGATTGAAAGGAAAGAAGATCAAGACAAACGCAAGAAGAGATATGCATGAAGAAGGAATTCTATGAAGAATAGAATACTTGGAAAAAAAGATAACTGGTTGATATATTTTAGGAAGCATAATTATATTCTATATCAACTAGCGATTATCTTGTAACTGTGTACTATATAAACACAGATATAGGGTTTACACTATAAGTGTTAACATTATCGAGAATAATATTAATTGTAACCCTAGAAGCTCTCGTGATATTTTGTTCATCACTAAGAGAGGACAGTTCCGTATTGTAACAGAGTTTAATAAAGTTTGCTTTCTGTTACTTGTGTTCTTTGAATTCGATTTGATTGTGATATACACTGTATTCAACCCCCTTCTATAGTGTGTGTGACCCAACAAGTGGTATCAGAGCCTATCTGTTAACACACAAACAGTTTAAGATCCAAAAATAATCATGTCTGAAGCAGAAACTCCAACCAAGCCCACCAAAACTGAAGAACCTCCACAAACTCAAATTCATAGTCGATATGAGACTATTAGAGTTCCCATACTGAAACCATCTGAATACCCCATATGGAAGGTGAGGATGACTATATTTCTGGAAGTTACAGATCCAGAATATCTTGACAGAATCAATGAAGGACCTCACAAGCCAACCAAACTCGCTGTTGCAGTTGCAGGTGAAGCAGCAAAATATGTACCAAAGGAGAAGAGCGATTACACTGCTGAAGATATCGCATTAATTGCTAAGGATGCTAAGGTATGACACTTGCTGCATAGTGCCATTGATAATGTAATATCAAATAGGGTGATTAACTGCAAGACTGTAAAGGAGATATGGGATGCCTTGGAGACAAGATGCCAGGGAACTGATTTGATTAAGAAGAACAGGAAAACTATTCTCACTCAAGAGTATGAACACTTTGACTCAAAGCCTAATGAGTCATTGACTGATATATATGACAGATTTGTCAAACTCTTGAATGATTTGTCACTGGTTGATAAGGAGTATGATCTTGAAGATTCAAACCTTAAATTCTTGTTAGCTCTTCCTGAAAGCTGGGATTTGAAGGCCACAATTATAAGGGACAACTATAATCTTGAAGAAACAACTCTTGATAAAATTTATGGGATGCTCAAGACTCATGAACTTGAGATGGAACAAAGAAGCAAGAGGAAACGAGGAAAGTCAAGGACAGTTGCTCTTAATGTTGAGGAAGAATCCCCCAAAGCAGCTACCTCAAGGAAAGGCAAGGGAAAAGCACTCATTACAAAGTCTGATACTGAGTTATCAAGTTCTGATAGTGATGATGACTCAGAAACTGAAAGCTTGCCTGAGATGGATGCCGATGAAGAGATGATGAAGCTGTGTGCTCTTATGGTGAAAGGAATCACAAGGATTGCATACAGAAAGTTCAGGAAGGGAAAGAAATTTTCCAGGAAAGGTGCAAGTTCTGATAAGAAGAGTTTCAGAAAGTCTGACAGGGGAGATTACACAAATGTCAAATGCTACAACTGTGGTGAGAAAGGCCACATATCTCCTGATTGCAAGAAAGTGAAGAGTGACAAAGACAAGGCTCTTGTCACTAAGAAGAAAAGCTGGACAGACACTTCAGATTCTGAAAGTGAGGAGAACTATTCACTGATGGCAAATGCTGATAGCAGTTCTGAAGCTACTGATTTAAAGGTACCTCAAACTACTTATGCCTTTCATACTGATGATATTAATGAGTTGAGAAGATATCTTAAAACCATGTTCATTAGCTACAGAGATCAAACTCTAACATGTGAAAGATTAACTTCTGAAAATTTTGATTATAAAAAGAGAAATGATTTTTTAGAAAATGAGTTAGTCGTGTTCCATCAAACTCAGAAAGATAGAGATGATGCTTTCTATATTAGGGATGAAGTAATTAAAATGAATGAATCTCTAAAAAATGAGTTAGAAAAGGAAAGAGAGATTATCAGGACTTGGACTAACTCTGGCAGAACAACTCAGAATCTATTAAGTAGTGGAAACTGGAAAGAGGGCTTAGGTTATGGAGATGATAAGAATAATAGAGGAACTGTAGAAGTTAAGCCTATAGTCGTTAAACAAAAGCCAAAGGTAAAACCTGTTAAGTTTGTGGTTGTAAAGTCTGATACTGAGAAATCAGAAGTTAAAGAGGAATTAACTTCTGACAAACTAAAACAGGAAAAGCCAACTGAAGTTAACATAGGCTTAACTAAGAAGCAGCTTAAGCATAAGTTGAAAGATGTTAAAAATGTAAACAAGGTAAAATCACCTAGGAAAAATAGGAATGGAAAGGAAGGTGTGAATAAAAGCAATGATTTTAAGCCTGTTCCTAATGCTCCTAGAAAAACATGTCATAACTTTGGAAGTTCTAACCATCTGGCTTCTTTTTGCAGGAAGAATAAGAACATAAACTCCTTACATTCAAAGTCAGGAGTTAAGAGTCAGTTTGTTAGATATAAGCCACAAAATCCTTGTTTTCATTGTGGTAATTTATGGCATTCCATTTATACTTGTAAGGAATATCATAGTTTGTACTATGATTATTATCAAATAAAACCTTCTTTAAAGAAAGTTAGCATTGTTCCTTCTAGTGTAAGTTCTGATTCAAAGTCTGATAGTTTAAATGTTGATAAGAAAAATGTTAACATAAAATCTGATGCTAAATCCGCTGCAAATGTTAACAAACTTAATAAGGCCAAAGGATCCAAACAAGTATGGGTCCTTAAAACTAATCATTAGTGGTCTTTGTGATTGCAGGGCAACAGGAAAAATATCCTAGTTCTGGACAGTGGATGCTCAGGACATATGACTGGAAATAAAGCCCTGTTATCATATTTTGTGGAGAAAGCTGGCCCAAGTGTTTCTTATGGAGATGGAAATATTGGAAAAACACTAGGATATGGCAATATCAATCTTGGGAATGTCATCATTAAAGAAGTAGCTCTGGTCTCAGGACTTAAACACAATCTGCTCAGTGTTAGTCAAATCTGTGACAAAGGTTATCATGTGGATTTCTTTGAAGAACACTGTGAAGTTGTAAGCAGATCTAAAGGCAAAGTTGTTCTGAAAGGTTACAAGCATGGTAACATTTATGAAGCCAAGCTTTCAACAAGTATTGATGGTTCTGCAATATGTCTGTTAAGTAGAGCATTAATTGAAGAAAGCTGGAATTGGCACAAGAAACTCTCTCATTTAAATTTTAACAATATAAATGAACTAGTCAAGAAAGATCTTGTGAGAGGACTGCCAAAATCAGTATTTGCTCCTGATAGCCTTTGTGATTCATGTCAGAAAGCAAAACAAAGGAAATCTTCATTCAAGAGCAAGACTGAATTATCAATTCTTGAGCCTTATCACCTACTACATGTTGATCTATTTGGTCCAGTGAATGTCATGTCTATTGCTAAGAAGAAATATGTTATGGTCATAGTGGATGAGTTCTCGAGATACACATGGGTGTATTTCCTGCACACAAAAAGTGAAACTGCATCTATCTTGATTGATCATGTCAAGCATCTGGATAAATTGGTCAAAGATTCTGTGAAGGTCATAAGAAATGATAATGGCACTGAGTTCAAGAATCTGATCATGGAAGAGTTCTGCAAAGACCATGGAATCAAGCAGGAATTTTCTGCTCCTGGAACTCCACAGCAAAATGGAGTTGTTGAAAGAAAGAATAGAACTCTTATTGAAGTTGCACGAACTATGCTTGATGAAGCAAAGCTACCAACCTATTTTTAGGCTGAAGCTGTGCAGACTGCTTGTTTTACACAGAATGCTACACTCATTAACAAGCATGGAAAGATACCATATGAGATGGTGAAGAAAAAGAAGCCAAATCTGAAGTATTTTCATGTATTTGGATGCAAGTGTTTTATTCTTAAGACTCATCCTGAACAGCTATTTAAATTTGATCTAAAAGCTTATGAAGGAATTTTTGTTGGATATCCACTTTCCACAAAAGCCTTCAGAGTCTATAATTTAAGAACAAGGGTAGTGATGGAATCTATCAATGTCTCCTTTGATGATAAGAAGATTACTGGACTTGAAGATTTCAATGAACATGATCAGCTGAGATTTGAGAATGAAGATTTAAATTCTGATACTGAAAATCCTGATAGTCTAAATCTTGATATTGCAAACTCTGATGAATTAAACTCTGATGTTATTGAAACTGTGGTAACTATGCCAAAGGAATATGCACCTGTGCAGGGGGAGCATACTGAGGATACAACCACATCTCAAGAAGCATCAGAACCTACAACTGGCTCTTCAAGTTCTGATTCATCAAGTTCTGATAAGCCAAGTTCTGATAATTCTGAATACTTAAATTCTGAAGAATCTAACTCAGAGGGCACAATTTCAGGGGGAGCATCAGAAAATATTGATGAAGATAGCATGGATCATGGGGGAGCATCCAGTTCTAGAGAAAACCTTCCATCTGCAAGGAAGTGGACTAAATCACATACAACTGACTTAATTATTGGAAATCCTGATGCAGGTGTCAGAACTAGAACAGCTACTTCAAATGAATGTCTCTATAATTCTTTTCTCTCTCAGACTGAACCAAAGAAAGTGGAAGAAGCTCTTCAAGATGCTGATTGGGTGCAAGCAATGCAGGAAGAGTTAAATGAATTTGAAAGAAATAAAGTCTGGACCCTAGTACCAAGACCAAAGAACAAATCTGTTGTTGGTACAAAGTGGGTGTTCAAAAACAAAACTGATAGTGATGGCATAATTACAAGAAATAAAGCAAGGCTGGTTGCAAAAGGATATTCTCAACAAGAGGGAATTGATTATGATGAAACATTTGCACCAGTTGCTAGATTAGAAGCCATAAGGATATTTTTGGCTTATGCTGCTCACAAAAAGTTTACAGTCTTTCAAATGGATGTGAAAAGTGATTTTCTCAATGGAGAATTAGAAGAGGAAGTATATGTTGAACAACCTCCAGGCTTTGTAGATTCTAAACTTCCAAATCATGTCTACAGGCTTGATAAAGCACTTTATGGCCTTAAGCAAGCTCCAAGAGCATGGTATGAAACTTTAGCTCAGTTTCTTCTGGAAAGTGGATTTAACGGAGGAACTATTGACAAAACACTGTTCTACCTCAACTATGGAAAGGACTTACTTCTGGTACAGATATATATTGATGATATCATTTTTGGTTCTATAAATGACAGACTTTGCAAAAAGTTTGTCAAACTGATGCAGTCAAGATATCAAATGAGTATGATGGGGGAACTTAGCTATTTTTTGCGCCTTCAAGTCAAGCAGAATGAAGAAGGCACTTTCATTTGTCAATCTAAATATACCAGAAACTTGCTAAAAAAATTTGGAATGCAAGATTGTTCAAGTGCATCTACTCCCATGGCCACTGCAACAAAATTGGATAAAGATACTGGTATATCAGTAGATGTTACTGATTACAGAGGTATGATTGGCTCATTACTCTATCTAACTGCTAGTAAACCTGATATCATATATGCTACTTATCTTTGTGCGAGATTTCAAGCAGATCCAAGAGAACCTCACTTAACAGATGTGAAAAGAATTTTCAAGTATCTTAAGGGAACAGCTGATCTGGGATTGTGGTATCCTAGAGAATCAGACTTTAAACTAATAGGTTACTCAGATGCAGATTTTGCAAGATGCGGATTTTGCAGGATGCAAAATTGACAGGAAAAGCACAGGTGGAAGCTGCCAATTTCTTGGAGGCAGATTGGTTTCTTGGTTTAGCAAGAAACAAAAGTCAATTTCCACATCCACTGCAGAAGCTGCTGTGCACAGATTCTTTGGATGAAGAATCAGCTACTGGATTATGGGTTAACATATTTTAAAATCCCTATTTACTGTGATAATCAAAGTGCTATTGCTGTGACAGGTAATCCAGTTCAACACTCAATGACAAAGCACATCAGCATTAGGTACCACTTCATAAGGGAACATGTGGATGAAGGTACAGTGGAATTGCACTTTGTTCTAACAGATCAACAACTAGCAGATATCTTCACAAAACCACTGGGTGAAGCTACTTTTACAAGATTGGTAAATGAACTTGGAATGGTTTCAGGTTCTTTCTCTAAGTCTGCTTAGTTTATGTTCTGTTTATCAGATTTTATGATCATTATTTACAGATATTACTATCATTGTGTATTCTATGCTTAAATTTCAAATTGCTTAAGTACTGATTGTTGTCTGATATGTATTTCTAAACTCTGATAGTGATATGAGTGTTTCTGTGACTATTCAATCCAATGAGGAAAACTGTGCTAGATGCTGACCTAGTAGTCTGTAATATTCTAAAGATCCCATGTTCGAAGTAATTGTTTATATGGATTTTTTTTTAACACAAGCAAATTCTGATATTGAGCTTAGTTAAGTTTACTTCGTGTATCTTATTACTAAGTCAAAAACAAGAATAGTGCTTCTTATTTGTTAAGTTCTGACGTTAGTAAATCTGATGGATATACTAAGTGCTGATAAGCCTCACCTATTAAAAGAAAAAGGAAAAGATAAAGAAATAAAAATCAGGTACTCCTTTGAGATCTAGAGTAACAATGTGGAAGGGACGACCTAAGTGCATTGCCGGTATTAAGTAATATGCATCAGAAAAGCAAATAAATATTTTCTTGGTGACTTTTCACACTCTATGATTACTGGAGAAATACTCTGATAATAGTATAAATTCTGATAAGCAGTCGTAACTCACTTACACTGAGAAGCCACTGTAAAATGGAATTTCAAAAGATGCATAAAATGAGCACCACATAGTTTAGGAGGATTCATGCATGAACTCATTCTAAAGTAGACTTCAGAATTATAACAGATTTTGAGCAAAGTTCTTAGTTATGCCTTATTTCTAAGATGTACTGAAGTGAATCAGACTTTAATCTTTATCTGTTATTTAGCTTACTGCACACACAAACACTCCATATGAATGATGAAAATTACTGTGGTGATAAATGTTGTTTTAGTTGAACAGTTTATGTGTCAGATTGCATAAATTCTGAGGATAAGTTATGATGGAAGTTCTGATGATTAAGTTCTGAAGAAACGAAATCAGAATTTGTGTGAAGCATTACAGGAATAACACATTCACTTTTCGAGTTAAGAAATCATGTACTGATGACTGTTAAGTTCTGATATAAGTCTAAGTTTTGATATTAAAACTTGATTCTTTACTTGACTTATTTGTGGTTAAAATCTGAAACAGTCTTATTTGTGATCAGAATATATTTGGATGAGATATACACAGTCAACATAATTTGGGTTAGTGGTACTCGTATTTGCACAGTAATTTTTACTTGTTTCGTGTGCTCATTAACTCATGTTTTAAGCTTCCAATGGCTGTCATTATTGTTCATCGATCTAGGGAGACGAGGCTTTACTTCCTTTTCACATTCTATGCATCCCCTTGTCTTCCCTTGTCTATATAACTGACCAAACATTCTTCAGTAATAACCAATTCATTCTACTCTCACACAATGGCTCAGTTTGGTTGGTTTTACAACTATGGCACTGACACTATTCATATTTTTAAAAATGGAGTTCCAACTGCATATCCTATCAACAACATTCCTCATAATCTCTGGATTCAACTTCCAGAGATCATTCAAAATGATTTGTTGACTGTGCAAAGAACTCTTCATCTCCGTGCTCTTCGTCAACAAGAACGGATCATCCGTCTTGCAGTGCTTTTCATCTCCAGCAATAGGAACTAGTCGATAGGATCTTTTAAGACTAGGACTAAAGCTGTTGATATTAAGATTCGTAGCTTAGGACAATCTTGTACCTTGATGCGTGTAATTTAAATTTCATGAATTGTATTTTCTTAATATATTAATGAAATTTTATCTTTTGTGCAAGATTTTGTTTCTGAGTCGTTTCGTATTCTGATGAACTTCTAAATCCTGATACTAACCATATTCAAATGACCTTTTAACTACTGATAATAATCAAGTTCTGATGCTGACGTGGAAGTACTTATTTACTTGGTTTATTTTTGGTCATTACCTCAACGGCCATATTTTATTTGAATATTGGTTAATGAGAAATAAAGCAGTAAAACAAAAATTTCCTTGATTAATGGGATTACTTGGTCAGTGGAACGGTTTTTATCCTTGAAAACTGTTAGTGATAAGTAATAATTGCTTTTTTTACCGTGCCCATTACTTTTTGCCTTCACTACTGCATGTCTGACATGTGTCAAAGTCTGTTCCACTACTTTTAACTGCTGTCACGTGGGATGTCTAAGTAAAAGGGATAAAAGATTTTAAACTCTTTTATTTTCATTTTTATTTCACTCTCTCTCTTTTCTTATTCTCTCTCACAACTACTGGCGGTTTTTTTTAACAAACATTTTCTCAAACACCTTACAGGCAACCTTATTTCTAACTTATTTCTCATGGCACCTAAGGATATAATTAAATTATTGATGGAGCCAAGTTTGTACCTAATAACTATGCTGCAATCTTGAACAAGGCTAAAGCTCCATCTGATTTGCACTTTGTGCAAGATTTTTTAGCAAATAGTGAGATTGGGTATGCGTTGACCCAACCTCAAACTATTTCCAGCCAACAAGTTCTGATGTTCTGGAGGACTGGGTGTTTTGATGATGGTGGTGCTACCGGTACTCCGAGCATTATTTTTGAAGTGAATGATATTGAGCATGTGGTTACTCCTGGAACAGTTCGCAAAGCTCTTCACTTACCAGAGGGCTGTACTGTTTCAACAGTGGAGGAATGTTAGGAATATGTGTATTAGTTTGATGATAAGTTAAACAAAACACTTAAGTAGAAATCTAGTGTTTGTAGCCTCAACGGATAAGACCATCTTGGCTATCCGTTGAAGGAGTAGCTTCACTTAGAAATAAGTTTAGTATTGTAGCACATTTCAGTCTCTGTATTTAAGTTGTACTTCTTAGATGTTGTGGGAAATTATCAGTCATGTTGACTACTAGTGGATATGCAAATAGGAGGGCTAATTGTAAATATTTCATGCCTTGTAATTTTGTATAAGTGAAAAAGTATCAACTGATATTAAAGACCTTCAACGGATAAGAAACAAAGCTTCAACGGATGTCTCTAAAACTTCAACAGATAAGATCCATCAACGGATAAGTGCGTCAATGGATAAAGCTTCAACTGCTAATGCATCAACGGATAAAGCTTCAACGGATAAAGCATCAACGGATGAAAGCTTCAACGGATGCTTAGTTCAATAGCAGTTGATAGTGACAATTCATAAGCTGACAGAGGCACATGGGTTGACAGATGTTAGGGAGAAATCACGCACTAATATTCAAGCAAGTATACGCGTTCGCAAGTAATATAGAATACTTTCTAGTTCGTTCCCTCAGAGACTCAGACTAATTTATTGTCTAATTTAACTCACTCACCAATGTATGATTACTTCTCAATGTTAAGATAACACTTAAAATTGTTGATTAAATATTAACTATAATTAACTACTTAATTAACCACTTAACTAACACTTCAATTTATTAATAATAAAACACTCATGAGATCACAACTTCATTATTACTTCCTTCTATAGCCATAGTTATTACCTTTAGCATGTGACAGTGATGATATTAATCGAATAACACGAAACTGATAAAAGCCAACTTTCATTGTACTAATACCATTCTACCAAACATCCACAATTAAGATAGAAGTTGAATAGTCATCAATTATGTTGAGTTCCTATATGTCTACAGAAATTGATAACACAACGATTTAAGCACAAGTTATTCCTTTTGATTACATAGGGCAAATAAAACTGTTAGAGTTACCCACTAATCATGCACAATGTACATGAACCTATGCTAGCATGGCAAGTTCTAAATCTCAAGATCCACCGTCGCTTCACAAGAGATTAACACCCTATCTTATATGTTCGCGACGCACATAAGACGAATACGCACAACCAATACTAGATATCATGCAATCATCACATACTAAAGTATTAAACAATTAACTAAAGAATTCCATAATAAATCCGTTGCAACCCCATGATCACAATTAGCCCATAATAGAACTTATCGCCATCATGGGTTCATATGAAATCATGATAAACGACACAAGAAAATAATAACTAAACTAATTATATTAAAACAGAGTACGTCACAAGAGTAAATAAGTCAAAGCAAGAAAACTAGCATCCAACGTTACAACGAAACAAGAATCACAAGAATCTATGCTTCCTTTTCGCTGCTGTGTGCTAAATCGGTCTTCTTCCTTATCTCCTTCGCTTCTTGCAAAACACAATCTAAAACATAATCTCCTCTTAATACTCTGTGAAAAACGTCTCAAATCTACTTATATAATAGTCCCATAAAACTCAGATTACATAGAAGTTGGAAGCCAAACAGAAGTAGAAGTCTAAAATAATATATCTTTTTCCCCGACCCTGCGCGGCCGCTCAGCATTTCTGCGCGGGCGCGCAAGGCTGCTGCGCGGCCGCTCAGCATTGCTGCGCGGGCGCGCAGGACCTTTCTGGAAAAATTCCATGTTTGCTCCGTTTCTTCGCCGTAATCTACCCGTTCTTTTCCTCTCGCAATGGTGAACACATGCCAAGGCTTATTCTTGATGATTACTCCTCTGAAATGCAACTAATACCCTGAAATGCATAAACACTAGAAAAACGCATCAAATACACAAAATACTTGATTTCAAGACACCAATTTAAGCCATTTTAAGACGTTCTAAGTGGTATAAAATGCCACTTATCACACCCCCAAACTTAAATCGATGCTTGTCCTCAAGCGTCACAGACTCAAAAACAAATAAAAATATGCATGAATGCAATCTATATGAAAATGCAACGATCCCCCTTACTACAATTTACCAACCAAATTGTCACGTCTCGACGAATGCAGTTAGACACTAAAGATCAAGAAACTCATGCAAACGGACATACCGCCAGAAACGTGGTGTGTGCAAATGCTTAACAGATATGCTTTGGAACTAGACCAATTACTATGACTAGACTATCCTCAAGGCAATCCTACGATTATACAAAGAATAAAAATTCTAGGCACAAAGTGATATACAACACTACAAGAACTCTGGAGCTTACTACGGAATCGTGCTTTTTATTTACAACTCAAATGCTTATTTGACCGTGCAATGAGTGAGGTCCACAAAAGACTTATACAATGGTATCCATGTAACGAGCATTAGGTTAGCGGATCCCAGACTCTAAAAGCCTTAGGTCACTAGGCACAAAGTCCCCTAAGAACTTAATAACTCGAATACCAAAGAGCCCACTCTTGATCAATTACGCAAAAAAAAAAATTTTTTTTTTTTTTTATTTTTTTTTTTCTCTGAGCAAGTGCGTTTCGCTCCATCTTGCTCAACCCTAGTCTATTCGCATAACATGTGAGCCGGCTACTAGCCATTTGACGCCTAGCCACAACTAGCAACAAATTCCATTTTTACTCCATTTTTTTTTCTTTTTCATGCCTTTACCACTAAGAACCTATTATCAAATTTTAAGCATAATAAATAGATTATCCTCGAAAATAATCAGATCATAACAACAATCTAGTCCTTAAGCATTCTCTAAGACTTAGTGACAATACAAGTGCTTCTAGCATGCATATCAACCTACACAACTTAATATCACTTTAATGCTATCACTACACTCGCATCAATATCACAATTCAGTCGATAAATCATTGCAAAAGGGATCATGATATATGCATGAGCTATATGATTTGACAAACAACTAAAGCTATATAAAAAAACTATATGGCAAAAATTATGCAACTATATGAACTAACTATCATGAATATGCAGCTATATGACACACACAAAATATTCCTTAACTACCACCCCCAAACTTAAAATCTTCACTGTCCCCAGTGAAGGTAGTAGAAAGGAACACAGGGTATACCTACTCGGAGTCATCATCATCATCACCCTCAGTGGGTGGAGTATCAGGCGGCGGGTATGCAGAGTCCTCACCAAAAACTGGCCACTGGATATCAGCTCCAAGGCCTCGAAAAGCAGTCCCTAACGCAAGGGTGAGCTCCTGAGCAAACCTGCTATGCGTCTCATACATGGCATCCATCCGCCGTGAAAGCCTCCTATACTGGGCATCACCCATCCCAGCACCCTCATGAGCTCTCGAAGAACCAGCCTCACCACGCCCTGGCCTAGCCATAGTAGCACCTCGTGCTGGACGCCCTCCTGGAAGACGATAACCCATTCCATGGTCCTCAGGCTCACCACCGGTCCACTCCTGCATCCCATTCAGAGTGCCAGAATCTACCGGAGCTGCTGGCAACTGCAACTGCTCATGAGCCGGCCAGTTCACTCCTATTACACGACATAGATTTGTAACCGTGGATGCATAAGGGATGTTCATATGCTTTGCTCCCCTCAAAAACTTCAGAATTCCTTGGTAGATAAACTCACCAAGGTCCACATAGTATTCCTCATTCAGAATTCCCCACAACAACTGTGCTCTCTCAACTGTGACCTCGTGTGCATGTGGAGAAGGCAAAATATTAGCACATATAAATGCATTCCATGCACGGGCATACCTGTTCATGGCGATCGCCGGAAAGTGACGATACTCATTATTGGCTGGACTGCGGTTCCAAACTGTGCCCGGTCGACAGAGAGTCGCACAAATCAAATCCAAGTCAAAATCCTCAGCAGTCTTTTCATTCCAGTTCTCCTCCTCGGGCTTCCTCTCTCGCTGTCCAATCACACGGCAAATCGCCGTAGGATGATAATCAACTGTCAGCCCACGAACTACAGAAAACCCATTCTTTTCAGCCTTCGCGTTCGCGTAGAACTCGCGAACAACACTCATCGGTACTGCTTCGGGTGACTCACAAAAAGCTATCCACCCCTTCTCTGCAATCATGGGCAACAACTCACCATCCCTCCCTGATGGTAAAAACCCCCTCTCCTTCAGAATCGGCTTCCCCAACAGCCTAGTGTACTCCTCCTCCGCGGCTCTGTCAGTTAACCGAGGCCTTGCAGCAGTACCCCTTGATGAATCAGCAGTGGGAACTGTGCTGCTGCTGTCAATAGTGCGTGCTCTCTTGGGTGCCATTGATTTGTGAATAAAAGTGTGTAAGAACTGATTTTTTTGATGTTTATGAGAGGGTTTAAATGTAGGAAGTTGTGGGAGATATGTAGGATAGGTGTATGTATGTATAGGGTGTGGAGTAGGTTAAATTAGATTAGGAGTGGGGTTGAGGGATAAAATCATGGGGTAATGGGAAAAGAATTAGTGGGTTTATGGGCTGTAATGGGTTTTTGTGTTTTTGTTTGTTTGTTTTTTTTCTGAACTGTAAAAAATTTTCTGGAACTCGACCCCTGCGCGGCCGCTCAGCATAGCTGCGCGGGCGCGCAGAGGGTCTCTGGAAAAAAAAATTTCAGCCCATGTTTTCTGATTTTTTTGTGTTTTTGGATAGGTTATTAACTTCTAAGGGTTCCTGTAACAACAATTCATGGGTTGCCTCCCACGCAGCGCTTCTTTTTCGTCATTAGCTTGACGTTCCGTACCTTTCTCACGTAGTCAACAAAATGGCACTAATCACCTCTCGGTTTGCCATATCCCCATAGTAGTGCTTCAACCGCTGACCGTTAACCTTGAATGCTTGGTCCGAATCATTCTCAAAAATTTCCACCGCTCCGTGTGGAAACACAGTTTTGACAATAAAAGGTCCAGACCACCTTGATTTCAACTTCCCAGGATAAAGTCGGAGTCGAGAGTTGAATAACAGAACTTGTTGCCCTGGCACAAATAACTTAGGATGTAGCTTCCTATCGTGCCACCTATTCACCTTTTCCTTATACATTTTGTTATTCTCGTACGCTTGAAGTCGAAATTCATCAAGTTCATTAAGCTGAAGCATTCTTTTCTTACCAGCTGCATCTAAATCCAGGTTCAATTTCTTCAATGCCCAGTAGGCCTTATGCTCAAGCTCCGCCGGTAGATGACATCCCTTACCGTACACCAACTGAAACGGTGACATCCCAAGTGGAGTTTTGTATGCTGTTCTGTAAGCCCAAACAGCTTCATCGAGCTTTAAAGACCAATCCTTCCTTGACAGACAAACAACCTTCTCTAGAATGCGCTTTATCTCTCTGTTAGACACTTCCGCTTGACCATTTGTTTGCGGGTGATAGGCAGTAGCTACTCGATGATTCACATTATAACGCTGCATCATAGAAGTGAACTTACGGTTGCAAAAATGCGATCCTTCATCACTTATGATTACCCGAGGTGTTCCAAACCTTGTGAAAATTTGCTTATGAAGAAAATTTAGCACTGCCTTTGCATCATTTGTCGGTAAAGCTTTAACTTCGACCCATTTTGAGACATAATCGACTGCCAGCAAGATGTACTGATTATTGCAAGACGAGATAAAAGGCCCCATGAAATCGATTCCCCATACATCAAAGACCTCGACTTCAAGCATCACATTTAATGGCATCTCATCATTCCTTGACAAATTTCCCACTCTTTGGCAACGATCACACCTTAAAACAAACTGATGAGCATCCTTGAACAAGGTGGGCCAGAAAAAACCTGCTTGCAGAATACGAGCTGCCGTCTTCTCACCTCCATAGTGTCCACCATAAACCGTGGAATGGCAGTCTCGTAATATCCCCTCCGTCTCACAGAACGGGATACATCTCCTGATGATCTGGTCAGCTCCCTGTCTAAACAAATATGGTTCATCCCACATATACCACTTCACCTCATGCAGAAACTTCTTCTTTTGAGCGGATGTCAAATTAAGCGGCATTATATTGCTGACAAGATAGTTTACAATATCTGCAAACCATGGTTCTTCCTCCTGAATTGCAAACAACTGCTCATCCGGAAAAGATTCATTGATTAACGTCCTATCTTGTGAAGTAGAATCGGGATTCTCCAACCTAGAGAGATGGTCAGCTACTTGATTCTCGGTACCTTTTCTATCTTTGATCTCAAACTCAAATTCTTGAAGTAAAAGCACCCAACGAATGAGTCTCGGCTTCGAATCCTTCTTAGAAACCAGATAGCGAATAGCTGCATGATCAGTGAATACTGTCACTTTCGTACCAAGCAGATAAGATCGAAATTTCTCAAAGCCAAAGACTATAGCCAAAAGCTCCTTCTCAGTAGTGGTGTAGTTCAATTGGGCCCCATTTAAAGTCTTACTCGCATAGTAGACCACATGGAAGAGATTTTTCTTGCGTTGTCCCAGAACTGCACCTACCGCATAGTCACTCGCATCACACATCATCTCAAACGGTTCTGTCCAATCTGGTGTTGTAATAACTGGTGTCGTGATCAAACTCTCCTTGAGAGTCTCGAATGCTGCCAAACATTCATCATCAAATTTGAAAGGCACATCTTTCTCAAGTAAATTGCACAACGGCTTAGATATCTTAGAAAAGTCCTTGATGAATCGCCGATAAAAACCCGCATGACCGAGAAAACTACGGATTCCTTTCACCGAATTAGGTGGGGGAAGATTTTCAATGACTCCCACCTTGGCCTTGTCCACCTCCAGACCTTTTCTAGAGACCTTATGCCCAAGGATAATGCCTTCACGCACCATAAAATGACATTTCTCCCAATTAAGCACCAAATTAGTTTCCACGCATCTTTTGAGTACGGCGCGCAGATTATTCAAACATTCATCATATGAGTGTCCAAAGACGGAGAAATCATCCATGAACACTTCGACGTTATTTCCAATCATGTCAGAGAATATAGCCATCATACATCTCTAAAAGGTGGCCGGGGCGCCACATAACCCAAACGAAACTCTACGAAAAGCAAATATGCCAAATGGACAAGTGAAGGTAGTCTTTTCCTGATCCTTTGGTGCAATACAAATCTGATTATACCCGGAATACCCATCCAGAAGACAAAAATACTCATGTCCCGCCAATCTGTCAAGCATTTGATCAATGAATGGGAGAGGGAAGTGATCCTTCCTTGTGGCTTTGTTCAATTTTCTATAATCCATGCATACTCTCCATCCTGTAACTGTTCGATTAGGGATGAGCTCATTCTTTTCATTTGCGACCACAGTGATACCTCCTTTCTTAGGTACACATTGCACGGGGCTCACCCACGAGCTGTCAGAAATAGGATAAATGATGCCTGCATCTAGCCATTTCAGAATTTCTTTCTTCACCACCTCCTTCATGATCGGGTTTAGTCTTCGCTGCTGTTCCACAGTTGGCTTACTACCTTCCTCTAACAGAATTTTATGCATACAATATGAAGGACTTATCCCCTTGATGTCTGCTATGGTCCATCCTATAGCCGATTTGAATTCTCTCAAAATCCTTAAGAGCTTGTCTTCCTCACTACCTGAAAGGTCAGCTGAAATAATAACAGGTAACGTAGATGAATCACCTAAAAAGGCATACCTCAAGTGTTCAGGTAATGGTTTGAACTCTAAGGTAGGCGCTTCCTCTATTGATGGTTTGAGCTTCCCTTCAGCGTTCTTGAGGTCAGAAGTACCAAGAGATTCAAATGGTATATCCAGCTTTCGCTTCCAGGGAGAAGCGTTCAGATATTGTAATTGCTCGTTGCTATCTTCATCATCACTGTCAAATTCCCCCACTAAGGCCTTTTTCAATGCATCAGACATTAGCATGTGATCGAGTTCCGACGTAACCGTAGAATCAATCACATCCACTTTTAAGCACTCCTCATCTTCTGTAGGGAATTTCATTGCCTTGAATACGTTGAAGGTCACATCCTGATCTTGGACCCGCATAGTAAGTTCCCCTTTTTGCACATCTATCAAGGTACGGCCAGTAGCCAAGAAAGGCCTCCCCAAGATTATGGGAATCTTCTTATCTTCCTCAAAATCCAGAATAACAAAATCTGCAGGAAAGAAGAGCTTATCCACCTTGACGAGCACATCCTCAACTATGCCCCTTGGGTAAGTAATGGAACGGTCCGCCAATTGTAGCGACATGTATGTGGGTTTTGGATCAGGCAGATCCAGCTTTTTAAAGATCGACAAGGGCATCATATTAATGCTTGCTCCCAAATCACAAAGGCACTTGTCAAAAGTTAGATTGCCAATGGTGCAAGGAATGGTGCAGCTTCCTGGATCTTTCAGTTTTGGTGGTAACTTTTGCTGCAGAACAGCGCTGCATTCTTCCGTGAGAGCAACGGTTTCAAGGTCATCCAGTTTCACCTTCCTTGAAAGAATAGTCTTCATAAACTTTGCATAACTAGGCATTTGTTCCAGAGCCTCAGCGAAAGGTATATTGATGTGAAGTTTCTTGAACACCTCCAGAAACTTCCCGAACTGTCTATCCAGCTTTTGTTGCTGCAATCTCTTAGGAAAAGGTGGTGGAGGATAGAGCTGTTTCTCCCCTGTATTAGCCTTAGGCAGAGTGTGTTCAACAGTAGTCTTCCTTGGTTCCGCCGCTTTCTCCCTTTGCTTAGATTTTTCATCTCTAACTTCAGCTTCGACTTCTTTTGCCTTTTCAGCATCAGCTACTTTTCCAGACCTTAAGGTAATAGCCTTGACTTGCTCTTTAGCTTCCTTCCTGCCTGGTACTTCCGTGTCACTGGGAAGAGTGCCAGGTTGATGATTGAGCACTGCATTGGCTAATTGACCGATTTGATTTTCCAAGGTCTTGATAGAAACCGCCTGACTCTTGCACAACAGCTTAAGTTCCTCAAAATTAGCACTAGTAGGTGCAGCTGCACTTCCCTGTTGAGGATATGATTGCCTTGTAGCATACTGCTGTGGTTGCTGGAATCCAGGTGGGTTAAACTGTTTACTCACTCCTTGCTGATATGGTGGCTGAATAGCATTCTGATTATTCCCCCAGCTGAAATTTGGATGATTTCTGTTGTTAGGATGATAGGTCGCTGGCACAGGCTGCTGTTGTCGCTAATAATTATTCACATACTGAACAGATTCGTTGACAAGAGAACACTGATCCGTAGCATGAGAACCTGCACAAAGCTCACAAACCATAGCTATTTGATTAACTCCATACGTAGCCAGAGAATCAACCTTCATTGATAGCACTTGGAGCTGGGCTGCAATAGCGGTGGCTGCATCAACTTCCAGAATACCTGCTACCTTGCCTGACGTCATCCTCTGAGTTGGGTTTTGATGCTCATTTGCAGCCATCGTCTCGATAAGATTATACGCCTCAGTATAGCTTTTAGCCCATAAGGCGCCTCCAGCTGCTGCATCGAGCATGGGCCGAGATTGGGCCCCCAAACCATTATAAAAACCAGTGATTACCATCCAATCCGGCATTCCATGATGTGGACATTTTCTCAACATTTCCTTGTAGCGTTCCCAAGCCTCGCACATAGATTCTGTAGGTTGCTGCGCAAACTGAGTAAGAGCACTCCTCATAGCAGCAGTCTTTGCCATTGGATAAAACTTCACCAGAAACTTTTGCGCAAGATCTTGCCACGTAGTGATGGACCCAGCTGGTTCAGAATGTAACCAGTCTTTAGCTTTATCCCTCAGTGAGAATGGGAAAAGCCTCAACTTGATAGCCTCATCAGTCACGCCATTATACTTAAAAGTGCTGCAGATCTCGACAAAATTCCTTATGTGCATGTTGGGGTCTTCAGTTGCCGCTCCTCCAAAAGAAACAGAATTCTGCACCATCTGAATAGTGCCCGGCTTGATTTCAAAGGTGTTAGCTTGAATAGCCGGATGAAGGATGCTTGACTGAATGTCATCAATTTTAGGCCGAGAAAAATCCATAAGAGCTGGATCAGCTTGAACAATACGATCTCCCATGTTTACTGGTTCTTTCTGCTCAGTTCCTGAATCCGAATCCTCAAAATCTAACTTCTCCGGTGTATCAAGAACTTCGTCTTTCTCCTCAGCTGTATCTAAGGTCCTCTTGCGAGCACGAGAACGAGTTTGCATAAACGTTTGCTAAAGTACCTGAAACACAACCGAAAAGAGTAATTAACTACTACGTCCTAATCACTGAGTCCTAATGACCAATGATGGTAAGTACATAAACTAAACAAATACGCCGAGTCCCCGGCAGCGGCGCCAAAAACTTGTTAGGGCGAAATCACGCACTAATATTCACGCAAGTATACGCGTTCGCAAGTAATATAGAATACTTTCTAGTTCTTTCCCTCAGAGACTCAGACTAATTTATTGTCTAATTTAACTCACTCACCAATGTATGATTACTTCTCAATGTTAAGATAACACTTAAAATTATTGATTAAATATTAACTATAATTAACTACTTAATTAACCACTTAACTAACACTTCAATTTATCAATAATAAAACACTCATGAGATCACAACTTCATTATTACTTCCTTCTATAGCCATAGTTATTACCTTTAGCATGTGACAGTGATGATATTAATCGAATAACACGAAACTGATAAAAGCCAACTTTCATTGTACTAATACCATTCTACCAAACATCCACAATTAAGATAGAAGTTGAATAGTCATCAATTATGTTGAGTTCCTATATGTCTACAGAAATTGACAACACAATGATTTAAGCACAAGTTATTCCTTTTGATTACATAGGGCAAATAAAACTGTTAGAGTTACCCACTAATCATGCACAATGTACATGAACCTATGCTAGCATGGCAAGTTCTAAATCTCAAGATCCACCGTCGCTTCACAAGAGATTAACACCCTATCTTATATGTTCGCGACGCACATAAGACGAATACGCACAACCAATACTAGATATCATGCAATCATCACATACTAAAGTATTAAACAATTAACTAAAGAATTCCATAATAAATCCGTTGCAACCCCATGATCACGATTAGCCCATAATAGAACTTATCGCCATCATGGGTTCATATGAAATCATGATAAACGACACAAGAAAATAATAACTAAACTAATTATATTAAAACAGAGTACGTCACAAGAGTAAATAAGTCAAAGCAAGAAAACTAGCATCCAACGTTACAACGAAACAAGAATCACAAGAATATATGCTTCCTTTTCGCTGCTGTGTGCTAAATCGGTCTTCTTCCTTATCTCCTTCGCTTCTTGCAAAACACAATCTAAAACATAATCTCCTCTTAATACTCTGTGAAAAACGTCTCAAATCTACTTATATAATAGTCCCATAAAACTCAGATTACATAGAAGTTGGAAGCCAAACAGAAGTAGAAGTCTAAAATAATATATCTTTTTCCCCGACCCTGCGCGGCCGCTCAGCATTTCTGCGCGGGCGCGCAAGGCTGCTGCGCGGCCGCTCAGCATTGCTGCGCGGGCGCGCAGGACCCTTCTAGAAAAATTCCATGTTTGCTCCGTTTCTTCGCCGTAATCTGCCCGTTCTTTTCCTCTCGCAATGGTGAACACATGCCAAGGCTTATTCTTGATGATTCCTCCTCCGAAATGCAACTAATACCCTGAAATGCATAAACACTAGAAAAACGCATCAAATACACAAAATACTTGATTTCAAGACGCCAATTTAAGCCATTTTAAGACGTTCTAAGTGGTATAAAATGCCACTTATCAACAGAGACAAACTGGAATGTGGCAGCCTCTAGGAGGAATCAAGAAAATACAGCATTTCCATTCTGGTGCAAACAAGGAAGTATTCAAAGATTCACATCCAAACCTAAATTACATTGGATAAAGAAATGAAGAAGAAACATGTGAAGAACCTTTTAATTGTATTTTACAGTTTTATCTTCACTTGTAAACTTGGTGATATATAAACCAAGTAGCAGCTAGTAATTAAATGTGAATTTTCCAGAGCTGTTTAGAAAAATTCAGAGAGAAAATCATCTAGTTTGTACTAGGAAGCAGCTGTGATTTAATTCTTTGAATCACAGATTTTCTGAAATAACACATCTCTGGTGGAACAACAAATCCACCAGAAAAGTTTTTAAGTCTGTTGTGTCTTTACATTTGTATTTGAATATATATCTGTCTACATTAGCTTAAAACAATTCACACACACTTGTTCATCAAAACACATAGACTAGAAACTGCTCAAAACTTGAAAAAGTTTTGAGATTTACATTCAACCCCCCTTCTGTAAATCTCATTGTTAGTTCACTGGGAATAACAATTGGTATCAGAGCAAGCTCTTAACATACAAAGAGTTTAAAGATCTATTCTGCTAACATCATGAGTGCACAGAAGAATCCTCCTGCTACCAACATGAGTAGGAAGGATATTGGTATAAAGATTCCAGTCCTGGAAAAAGATAACTATCATCACTGGAAAGTGAAGATACATTTACATCTACTGTCTCAGGATGAAAGCTACATCAACTGCATTGAAAATGATCCTCACATTCCTCACAAAGTGGCCACAGCTGCTACTGCAACAGTTGTTGTTGGACAGTCCATTCCCAAGCCAAAAGCAGAATGGACTATTGAAGACATGGAAGAAATTCGCAAGGACAAGAAAGCCATGAACATTCTGTTTAATGGCTTAGATCAAGATATGTTTGACAATGTCATCAATAGCCAAACTGTAAAGGAAGTTTGGGATACTGTGTAAATCATCTGTGAAGGTACTGAGCAGGTTAGAGAGAACAAAATGCAGCTTCTTATTCAACAGTATGAATATTTTCACTTTGAAGAAGGAGAATCATTAAATGATACCTTCAACAGATTTCAGAAACTGTTAAATGGATTGAAGCTGTATGGTAGAGTGTACCAAGTCAAAGATTCTAACTTAAAATTTCTGAGGTCTCTACCAAAGGAATGGAAGCCTATGACTGTTTCTCTAAGAAATTCTCAAGATTATAAGAACTTCACACTTGAAAGATTATATGGAATTTTGAAGACTTATGAACTTGAGATGGAGCAAGATGAGTTGTTGGAAAAGGGAAAGAGAAAAGGAGGATCAGTTGCACTTGTAGCTGACAATGAGAAAATTGAAGCCAGGAATGAGGAGAAGACAATGCCAAGTCTCAAAATTGGCACAAGCAAATCAGAATCAAGCAAGGGAAAAGAGCAAGTAGCTGAAGATGAAGACAATTCCAGTCAAGATGACTCTGATGATGTTGATGAACATCTGGCTTTTCTGTCCAGGAGGTTTGCAAAGATGAAATTCAGGAAAAATACAAAATTCACTAAGTCAAACAAAATCATGGTGGACAAATCTAAGTTCAAATGTTATAACTGTGGCATTAGTGGACACTTTGCAAATGAGTGCAGGAAGCCAACCTCTGATAAGAAGAAATTTGAGCAAGTTGATTACAAAAAGAAGTACTTTGATTTGCTCAAACAAAATAAAAGAGCTTTTCTCACTCAAGATGATTGGGCAGCTGATGGAGCCAATGAAGATGATGATATGGAATATGTCAACCTAGCCCTGATGGCTAATTCTGATGAAAATGAAACTAGTTCATCAAGCAACCAGGTAATTATTACTGACCTCTCTCATCTTTCTAAAAATGAATACAATGAAGCCATAAATGATATGTCCAATGAATTATATCATTTGCGTGTTTCCCTTAAATCACTAGCTAAAGAAAACACAAGGATCAAAGAGAATAATATGTTTTTAAGTGATAGGAATGCTGTGTTAGAGGATCAGGTAATTGAGCTTGAAAATATTAAACTTAAATGCTTGATTGTTGAGAGTGAACTAGAAGAAGCTGTTAAGAAAGTAGAAATTCTTTCTAAACAGTTAGAAAGTGAGCAAGAGGTAATCAAGGCCTGGAAAACATCTAGGGATGTTAGTGTTCAGATTGCCAAGGTTCAGGGAATTGAATCATTCTGTGAGAATGCCTGGAAAAAACAAAAAGGAGTTAGAATTAATTGATGGATTATCAACGGATGTGGAATCAACGGATGATGAAAGTTATCCGTTGAAGGAAGAAAAGGAGCATCCGTTGAAGGCTCATCAATTAAAACAGGCAAGTGATTCTAAAAAGAAAAATTTCAATAAGAAGGATGGTTCAACTTTCAAGAACTTTCAAAGAAGGAGCTAGCACATCCAAAGATGCCAGTAAGGTGAACATAGGACACATGACTTTAGATCAGCTGAAAAATAGGCTTAAATTGGTTGAGGATAAAAAGGAAACTAAAAGAAAATCTAATAGAAATGGGAAGGTAGGGATTAATAAACATAACAATTACACACCTGATAAGTATGCTCCTAGAAAAAGCTGTGTGCATTGTAAAAGTGTTAATCATCTATCTGATAACTGCAAATCTATTAAGAATGCTCCCATGCCTTTAACTCCCTTCATGCCTAACATGTCTATGTCACCTCTGCATGCTATGCCTGTTATGTCTCATCAGAATCCTCATGCACATTTTGCAAACATGCCATATGTTAATAATCCTTATTTTACTGCATTCAGTATGCCTCAGATGCCATACAACATGCCTATGTGGAATAATATGTTTGCACAATCCATGCCTTATCAAATTCAATCAAATGTGCTAAATGATTCTGTGACTAACCCTACTCTTCAACCAACTACATCTGAGATCAAGGTCGACCCAAAGTTACCTAAGTCAAAAGATGCAGGAGGAATGAAGTCTAGGAAAAAGACTAACAAGGCTGGACCCAAGGAAAATTGGGTACCAAAATCAACTTGATTGATTTTGTTGTGTGCAGGGAAAAAGAAGGAATCTACGGTACTTGGACAGTGGTTGTTCAAGACACATGACAGGAGATTTCACCCTGCTCACAGAGTTTAAGGAGTGAAAGACATATGTCATAGCCTATTCGTTTATTTGAGGATTTAACTCAACTCAAATAAGAATGTAATAAGTAAATAGTGGATCTATCATCAGAGAGATCTCACAAAGTAACATCTGTCAAAGGATAAAGAAACCTGCAGACTTGAAGATTCACTGGAAGAAGTTCAAGAATTTGATCATGCCTCAGTGATATAAATCAAGATCGTGGATTTAATCAAGTGACAGAGATCTCGTCAGGGTATCATTTATTACAAGGATTTAATCAGAGTATCAAAGTCAATACATGAAGAAATGTCACGGAAGTTAGTCACTCATGAACCAGACAGTACATCGAGTGTCAGCATTGAAGTGGCGGAATTGATTCATAAGTCTCAGTGATTTTCAGAAGATTGTCAGAAGAATGGATGCTGCTCAGGGTTAGTATTAATTCTCTATTAATTAATTAAGTCATATAATTTAATTAAGAAAATAAATTATATCTGCAAAGATTAATTTATTGATTAATTGAATTAAATTGATTAATTAATTTAGAATTAATATTGAGGATTTACAAGATTTTAATTGGTTTAAAATCTGCTTAAATTCAAAACAAGACAATTCATTTGAACTAGTATGACAATCGGTATGACAATTGATAGTCATACCGAAAGTCATGCCAATACATTTAATTGTCTTATTAGAATTTCTGTTTAGATTAAAATCTGTTATTAATTCAGCAAGACAATTTATTTGAACTAATATGACAATCGGTATGACAATCAATAGTCATACTGAAAGTCTTGCTAGTTCATTTTGATTGTCTTGATTGTCATACCGAAAGTCTTGCTGGCCAAAGAAATTGTCATGCCAGTACATTTTTCAGTTCGGTGTTTGATAAAAGCAGCAGAAGACTTTTGTTGATCAACTAACAGAAACCAATCAAACAGAACACACAAGAGAAAAAGGAGCAGAAAACAAAAGCATAACATTTTATTTTTCATCTGCTTTTCTTCAAGATTAAATTTCTAGATTGTAAAGTTAAATCCAATCAACTAGAAATATTTATCTTGTTCTTGTGTATCAATCTAGTGGATTAAAATCCCTAGAACTTAATCTCAAATCGCATTTAGCATTTGATCTTTTAATTACAAAAATAGAAAAAGTTCATGTCGAATTTATTCTAGATTTGTAATAATTGATTTGAGATTAATCCGTTGTAACCGATACCGTAGTTGTAACACCTTTCAAGTTTAATAAAAGTTTTATTTAACTTGAATTTTGTTTCACAATTTTATTCCGCATTTTATTCGATTAAACGGTATTGTTTGCATTCAACCCCCCTTCTACAAACAAATTGGGACCTAACAATTGGTATCAGAGCCTTCTGATTAACGTACAAATCTAGATCCTAGACTTTTGTGTTTCTTTCACTTCTTGAATTTTTTATTCACTCAAAAAATTCATAATGACTACACAAAAAGTTGGAACCGTTAAAATTCCACTTTTCGATAAAGAAAATTATGTTATGTGGAAGAAGAAGATGTTACTGTTTTTACAGGTTGCTAATCCCAAATATTTGCAAGTGTTGAAGAAGGGTCCAAAAATTCCTATGGTTATTGAACCAGAGATAATAGAAAATGATGTGGTGATCACCAAAGCGAGAACTTATGTGAAGGATCCTGAGGACTTCTCTCCTGCTGAAATAGAAGAAGCTTCCCTGGATGCTAGCCTTCAATTAATCTTAGTAGATTCCCTTAATCCCCTGATGAATAGACATGTGATGAATTGTAAAGATTCCAAACATATCTGGGAAACTATTGAGATTATTAATGAAGGCACAGAGGAAGTTAGGGAGAACAAACTAGAAATCCTAACCTCTGAGTATGAATACTTTAAATCCAATCCAGGGGAAGGA
This sequence comes from Apium graveolens, assembly GCF_009905375.1. NCBI lineage: Eukaryota > Viridiplantae > Streptophyta > Magnoliopsida > Apiales > Apiaceae > Apium > Apium graveolens. The sequence continues at coordinate 272,190,889 of NC_133650.1, read as the reverse complement.
ATCACTGAAGTGTTTGAGAGGTACAATGCATTGATCAACAACCTGAACATTAATGGTAAATACTATTCCATCAGGGAGGTCAACAAAAGGTTCCTTTTAACACTGCCAACTCATCTCGAACATAGAATCACTGCCATAAGAGAAGCAAGAGATCTGAGTGAGATTTCTTTGGAAAGGCTCTATGGTGTGTTAAAGACTTATGAGTTGGAGCAGATTCAGCAGAAGGAAGTTTACGGGAAAGGAAGAGTGGTCAGCACATCTACTGCTCTAGTAGCTGATGAACAACAACAACAACAACCACAATATCAACAACAATCTCAACAGTCAGAAAGAATGGTACAGTCTTCCAAGGTTGAAGATAATGTGATAGTAGCAGAATTTGATTCTCCTACTACAAATCAATCAGGAGATGATTATTATTCCTTGGAAGAACTGGAGCAATTGGAGGATGAGTCAATGGCCCTGATTGTCAAGAGATTCTCAAATGTCAGATTCAAAAGGAATCCCAAGTTCAAGTACAAGTCCAACTACAACAGATTCCAGAAAGGTGGATCTTCATCCTCTAACACCAGCAGTGGTGGGTATAAAACAGGGATGGTTGATCGAAGCACCATTCGATGCTTCAACTGTAATGAGTTGGGACACTTTGCCACAGAATGCAGGAAGCCAAAACAAGCTAGGAAGAACTCTTACGATTCTAATCAGAAGAGTAAATCTGAAAGGGCTTACCTGGCAAAGGGAAGAAGCTGGGATGATACTGACAGTGAAGATGAAGAAGTTGGGAATCTTGCTCTCATGGCTAGTGATGCAAGCACCTCATCGTCAAGAAAAGAGGTAAAATTTACTGATGCTGAATTAGTTTATCATCTAGGAGGTTCCTTAGATTATGCTCGTCGTGATAATGAATTGTTAAATCAACAAATCAAAGACCTTGAGAAAGAGGTCAATGAATTAAGACTTGTACACATTAATCAAGATAAATTAAAAGATCAAGTGTCTTTTCTAGAGAATAGAGTTGACTGTTATAGAAAACTTGAAACTATTCTTAAAGACAAGATCACTAGTCTTGAGGCTAAGGTTAAAGCTTACTTTAATTCTTGTTCGAAGTCCAAAGAGTTTTACAATAAGCAAGCTGTTAATCAAACATCTGGTATAGGTTATGATTACAATGCTGCTATTGGAAAATTAGGCATAAACTCCCCTCCTCATGTATGTGCTAAAGGCAGGGAAGTACCACATGTGCTTAAGGGTGTTGATGAACCCCTTTATAAAGAATCAATTGCTGAACCATTTGATGAGACCTCTTTTATTATTCAAGAAGAAATCCGTGCTGAAGATAATGCTAATGGGAAAGCTGTCTCCAAGTCAAGTGTGTCAAAAGTTCCAGTCAAGGTTGTGAAAGCAACTGAGACTAACTCAGACACACATGAGTTGGATAACACAAATGCCATGTCTACCATGCATAAGTTGCCTATTGTTAATCCTTCTCATAAAGCATGTGGTGTTCCTGATTGTATATCTTATGCTTTTAATCTGATGTTTGCTTATTTTAATGGTAAGCATGTTTCTAATGATAAGACTACTCCTCGTCAGCATGTGAATAATAGAAAGCATGATAGGTCTAAGACTGCTAGTCCTCCTAAAGCTAGAAAGGAGACATTTGTGCCTAAGCCTAAACAGAAATTTGTCAAGGCTGTTCATAAGGTCAAATGTTCAGTCATTGAGAACGTTGAGAATATTAAAATTAAGAATGTTGTTTTGCCTGATAAAGGCCAATTTTACAAGTATGTCGGACCCAGCCAAGCTTGGGTTCCGAAGAAGGTCTAATCCATTTGTATTGCAGGGCATTAAACAGGTACAACCGGTAGTGTGGATTCTTGACAGCGGATCGTCAAGACATATGACCGGAGATAGAGCCCTGCTATCAAATGTGGTTGAGAAAGCTGGCCCAGTGGTTACTTTTGGAGATAACAGCAAAGGTTTAACGGAGGGATATGGCTGTTTGCTAGCTGGAAATGTTATCATTGAAAATGTATATGTTGTGCAAGGACTTGAACACAATCTGCTTAGCATTAGTCAGTTCTGTGACAACGGCTACAATGTTTTATTCGACAAGCTGAAGTGTCAGATTCTGCACAAGAAAAGTGAAAAACCCTCCTTAATGGGAATCCGGAAAGGAAATCTGTTCGTAGCTGACATGAACTCTGGAAGCAATCTTGAAATCAATTGTTTCTATGCAAAGGCATCGTCAGATGAGAGTTGGCTATGGCACAAGAGACTTTCTCATCTCAATTTCAAAACAATGAATTCTCTTGTCAAAAGAGAATTGGTAAGAGGTCTGCCTCAGCTGGAATTCTCTCCAGAAGGACTATTTGAGGCTTGCTAGAAAGGAAAGTCAAAGAAAGCAAGTCACAAAGGTACTGACACATCTTCAATAACTGGTGTTCTGCAATTATTGCACATGGATTTATTTGGTCCAGTTAATATCCTTTCAATGTCAAAGAAGTGTTACTGTCTTGTGATAGTTGATGACTATTCCAAGTATACGTGGGTTTTATTTCTTCACTCTAAGGATGAAACACCACAAGTTGTGATTGATCATATCAAGATGATTGAGTTAGATTCTAACGTCCCTGTTAGAGCAATAAGGTCAGATAATGGGACAGAATTCAAGAATGCACTTCTCAATGGATTCTGTACAGACAAAGGGATTACCAGACAATTTTCAGCTCCTAGAACCCCTCAGCAAAATGGAGTGGTAGAAAGGAAGAATCGTACATTGATTGAAGCTGCAAGAACGATGTTAAGTGAATCAGGTCTTCCAATGTACTTTTGGGCTGAAGCTGTCAATACTGCATGTTATACTCAGAATCGAACTCTAATCAACAAAGACTTCATGAAAACTCCTTATGAGATTTTGAATGAACAGAAACCTTCTATCAAATACTTTCATGTATTTGGTGCCAGATGCTTCGTGCTCAAGGATGGAGATGATCGTCGTGGTAAGTTCGAGGCAAAGGCATATGAGGGTATTTTTGTTGGATATGGAAGAAGATCATATAGAGTGTATATCATTGATCAACATAAAGTAACTGAAAGTGTCAATGTTACATTTGATGACACTAAACTCCCTAGTATCCAAACTGAAGATCCTTCTGAGAAACTGAAGTTTGATGATATGTCAGATTCAGAATCAGAACATGGTCAAGAACCTGAGGTTGGTGCTGGTGAAGAACCTGTTAATCATGATGATACTCAAGGTAATAGTGATGGAAACTTTGGCAACAATGAAGATACCACTGCTACTGACGGAGAATCTTCAAGTCAACATGGCAACAACTCAGGGGGAGATACTGAAGGATCATCTAGTAGGACACAACATCACAATGAATTTCAAGGCGAATCATCAAGATCAAATCTTCCAAGACAGACTGTCTGGAATAAAGCTCACCCTTTTGAGTTGATTATTGGTGATCCAGATGTTGGAGTCAGAACTAGACGTGCTACTCAAAATGAGTGTCTGTTCTCAGGATTTCTTTCTGAGATGGAACCTAAGAAGATTGAAGAAGCACTAACTGATCCAGATTGGGTGATTGCTATGCAAGATGAGCTCAATCAGTTTGAAAGTCAACAAGTCTGGAAACTGGTACCTAGGCCTGTACACAAGAAAGCTGTTGGTACTAGGTGGGTATTCAGGAATAAACTAGATGAAGATGGTGTGGTTACAAGAAACAAGGCAAGACTGGTAGCTAAAGGGTATTCTCAAGCTGAAGGCATTGATTATGATGAAACCTATGCTCCAGTGGCTAGACTTGAGGCCATCAGGATATTTCTGGAATTCGCAGCATTTTCAAACTTTAAAGTTTATCAAATGGATGTCAAGAGTGTCTTTCTGAATGGGAAGCTGGATGAAGAGGTGTATGTAGAGCAACCTCCTGGCTTTGAAGATCCAGATCATTTACATTTTGTCTACTTTCTTTTCAAGGCAATCTATGGTCTCAAACAGTCTCCAAGAAAATGGTATGACACTCTCTCTAAATTTCTTATTGAAAATAGCTTTGTTAGAGGTGTCATAGACAAAACTCTCTTTTCTAAAAAACATAAGTATGATACTATATTAGTCCAAGTCTATGTGGATGATATAATATTTGGGTCTACTAATGATAATCTCTGTAAGAGATTTGCTAAGTTAATGCACAGCAAGTTTGAAATGAGCATGATGGGAGAGCTAAAGTTCTTTCTTGGATTACAAGTAAATCAAAGGTTAGATGGAACATTTATTTTTCAATCCAAGTATCTCAAGGAACTCCTCAAAAAGTATAATCTAGAGGACTCTGCATCAGCAAGGACTCCATCAATCCCGGATTGTCATACCAGGTATACTACTTAATCGTTTATGTGTGTTTTTATTTTCATTCAGTTTCTCTCTTTTCAAATTCCAACAGTTATCTTTTCTCTCTTCTCTCTCTTCGATCAAAATCAAACTAAACTGCCATTTGATTCTCCTTTGCTCGAGTTCTTACTCAGCATACCAATTCATCACTCTGTGATATATACATACAAGTATATACATACAGAAGTGCTGTTGGATTTTTGATAAAAGAAATCAAACTAATCAAAATCAGTTTCTGTTTTTTGATTTTGGGTATTTTTTTTATTTTATTTTTAATTTCTGATTTGTGTCTTTTGGGTTTTTCAACTGTGTTTGTGAGTTAAGGATTTTAACGAGATACATTCCTGTCTAAATTTTTCGATTATAATTAATTTAATTCGAATTATTGAATTAATTTAATTAATTCGAATTTTCTTAATATTATTCTTAAAATTCTGAAAGTGTGTGTCTTATTATTATTTTTTCAAATGGCTCTCAATTTCCAAATTGTCGCGCATAATCAGGTTGGTTATTTTAATCCGGAAAAATGTGATGTTGAAAAATTTAAGCCTTGGATTAGATTTTTAAATGACCATTCGATTGTTAGCTCTGCTATAAAATCAAATGTGATTTTAAATGTCGATCTTCTTAGACTGATTTGCACAACCTCTACTGTGGCCGATGATTCAAAATCTTTTTCATTCACCGTCGCAAACACACAGTATGTAGTTGATGAAACAGTCGTCAATCGTGCGTTAAATTTTCCACTAGACAATTTCTGTAATTTACCCTCTGAAAATGATATCACAAATTTTTTCCATGCTATTCACTATCAGGGGGTGATCAATTTAACCAAACTTTCTAAATCCAATTTGGTGTCTGAATGGGATATTTTCTTCGATACACTTTCCAAAGTGTTTGCCAACTGCACAAAATCCAATTTTCATAACATCACTTCCACTCTGCAGTATATTGGTCTTGCGGTTGTTTTCAATCAAAGGATCAATTTTGGCAAACTACTTTTTCCCATTCTATTGAGACATCTAACTTCTGCTTTACATGATCATTCTACAAATCGTAGGGTATCATGTTACTATGCTCGTTTTCTCATGCTTATAGCAGATCATCTTCTCACACCTGAACACAAAGCCCTTTTTGCTAACTCTGCAGTAACCGAACCCCCTCCAGTTAGCAAAAAGATTTACACTCGCCAAGACACAACCTTCAAATTCATGCAAGTTCCAGTACTTGTATCTGCTTTCATGGCCACTTATTCCTTTACCTATTTTCAATCTTCCCGGTCATGAACAGCAACCTCAACCTCCAGTGGTTCAAGCCACCCAGGCTCCTCCAACATCAGATGCTCTTCCATTACAGGTAGTAATTCCTCACTCTCACTCCCTTCCTACTTCTGTTGAAAGACCCCCAGTGGTTGATAGGGCTGACCATGAAGTTGTAGAACCACAGCTTCAATCCCAGGTCATAGAGCCAAACACAAAGTCACATTCTATCTCAACCTCTCCCCCACTGTCTAAAATGTTACCCAGAAGATTACTAGGAAGTAGTGCATTGTTAAATATGAGTGAACCCTCAGCTCTGCCTCCTCCTAAGAAAAGAAGAACATATTCTGAGGCATCTGAAAGCCCATCCTTGTCCTCCCAACAGGACATGGACTTTGAAATGGCCAATGTACAGTTACTAGAGGCATTCTCTCAACAGGATGCATCTATTGAAATTCGCCATAGGGCCATGGCATCTTGTACTGAGTCAAGCACAATTCCATTACTCACAATGGAACCATACACTTCCCCAGATCATACTCAGGACACAGAGCGAGGAGTGCACGTAGAGTCGGTTACAGTGTCTGCCATAGTTACGGCAGAAGAGCAGTCACATGCTTCAGAGGGAAAATCTGACTCTCCGCCATCCTTAATAGAGTCATTTTCTCCCCTCCCAGATCAAACACCTCTGGCTCCCTCACGGGATTCTCCACTCGCAGATTTATCTGGAGAAAGTGGAGGGTAACTCGGTCAATCTATCCCTGAAGCAATTCAGACATCTATTTCACATGAAATGATAGGTTTGACTGAGGATCGGGACTCGCGAATTCCCATTGCACCACCACTGACCTCTCTTGAAGAGGCTAGGGTGATTTTTACTGTAGGTACAGAAGAACAGCAACAGGAAGACTCCTCACGAGCAATTATATTGAGAGAAACACAAGCACGTGAGGTGAGTGAACCAAACACGAGTGAAATTCAGGTGAGAGCACACACAGACACAGATACTCAAAACCTGTTAGCTCAAATTGCTGCTCTAAAAGAAGAACTTGCTAAAAGCCAAGCTGAAGCTCAAGCATTCAAAGCACAAGTGGTTGAACGGTCTTCTTCTTCCACCTCTGTCAACAATCAGCTGGCAATCATAAGGAATGAAATCTCAGATCTCAAGACCACTGTAATACCAAAGCTCAATTCCATTCAGGACACTCCAACTTTATCAGCTGATGACATATCCAACTTCTGCTCTCTACTTACAAGAATGACTTCTCTTGAAGACCTCGTTGAGATGAATCATTCACTGGACTCCTCAAGATTTCTAAAGATAGAGACGGGCATGGAACATCTCAATGAAGGGATGAAGCACCTATATTTCATGATCAAGAATTCTCATTGCCCTAATGAAGAACAAAGAACTTATTTTGAAGGACCGTCTGGTGGAGGATCAGGCTCTGGAGGTGATGGAGGTTCCAAAGGAAGGTCAGAAGAGGATCCCTCAACTAAGGGGGAGAAGAAAGGGAGTAGTGCCAAAGGGAAGGAAAAAGATACCTCTGCTGGAGACAAAGGAAAGGCTGATGATGTCTACTACAATGGAGAACAGGATGACTTTGATATTTTTGATATTCCCACTGAACCAGTTCAGGAAGATAAAGATGGTTTATTTGAAGCTGAAGAGGAAAGTGATTTTGGAGAATGGGAAGAAGAAGCTCAAGTGGATCCTCTGTTTGAGAAAGAATTTTAGAAGGAGCAGTCAGAGATGAAAAGAAAAGAAGCTGAACTCAAGAAGGTCTCTCAGATCATTGACATGAGGAAAGACATTCAAAGAACAGAAACTCTTCAAAAGCAACGTCTTCATGACATTAAGGCTCAAGAAAGGAGAAGAGATGTCAGACTGAAGATTGGTGAAAAATGGGATGAAGCTAGGAGAGTACTTGATATGCCTCAGCTGAGCACTAACAATGATAGGCAGTTCTTACATCTTCTTGACAAGCTGGAAATCTCAAATCCTAACAATGACATGTACATGAATGCTATCAAGACTGAAGTCTCAAGGATCACAGCTGCTTTTGATAGATCCCTAAATGAGATGAGCATTTTTGTATATTGTCAGAGTGAAGGATCTTTCAAGGTGTCACTTCATCTATTTGAGAATCGTTCTTTGTCAGAGATTTGGGTTCTTTTAAACAAAGTCAAAAGAAGCTCAGAATTGAATGAAGTTCTTCGAGAAAGGCTTAAAGAGTTTGCCAGCAGGGCTAGTCCTCAAGTGGTCAACAATCCTCATCAGGTGAGATTCTTTAAGTCTGATTGTCTTCAAATCTGTCAGCTAGATGTACAATCTCTTAAAGACTACTCAGCTAAGCATCTGGTCTGGATGGAACATCATTTAAGAACTGCTGGATACTCATCCATGTTGAAGACTCAAGCTGCTGATTTGATTCAAGCTTATTGTGAAAAGAATATTAAAAGGTACAATCAGATCAAGAATAAGCTGAAGTCAATTGGAGTTCAACCAGTCAGACCAGCAAGCTTCACTTCAGAAAAGGATCGTGTCTTTGACAAGGAATTGCTTCAAGATTTAGAAGAAGGTGAAGTCAGAAGAGAAGACAACTGAAGTCAATTAGCTCAAAACTCAATATAATATGATTAGAGCTTTATGAATCAAGATAGTCTAATGTAGTTATATGTTCAGGCTAGAGGAACATCTATCTTGTATTCACTTGTAAATTTCATTTGGAATCTGGAAAATGTTAAATATAATCCAGAACTTTTCTGCTATTTACTTTGCATTACTGTTTATATCTTTTTCTTATTTGTTAGTTGAGTTATCCTCTAGGTATTTGTTGTTATTGTCTAACAAGCAAATAGGGGGAGATTGAAAGGCATATGTCATAGCCTATTCGTTTATTCGAGGATTTAACTCAACTCAAATAAGAATGTAATAAGTAAATAGTGGATCTATCATCAGAGAGATCTCACAAAGTAACATCTGTCAAAGGATAAAGAAACCTGCAGACTTGAAGATTCACTGGAAGAAGTTCAAGAATTTGATCATGCCTCAGTGATATAAATCAAGATCGTGGATTTAATCAAGTGACAGAGATCTCGTCAGGGTATCATTTATTACAAGGATTTAATCAGAGTATCAAAGTCAATACATGAAGAAACGTCACGGAAGTTAGTCACTCATGAACCAGACAGTACATCGAGTGTCAGCATTGAAGTGGCGGAATTGATTCATAAGTCTCAGTGATTTTCAGAAGATTGTCAGAAGAATGGATGTTGCTCAGGGTTAGTATTAATTCTCTATTAATTAATTAAGTCATATAATTTAATTAAGAAAATAAATTATATCTGCAAAGATTAATTTATTGATTAATTAAATTAAATTGATTAATTAATTTAGAATTAATATTGAGGATTTACAAGATTTTAATTGGTTTAAAATCTGCTTAAATTCAAAACAAGACAATTCATTTGAACTAGTATGACAATCGGTATGACAATTGATAGTCATACCGAAAGTCATGCCAATACATTTAATTGTCTTATTAGAATTTCTGTTTAGATTAAAATCTGTTATTAATTCAGCAAGACAATTTATTTGAACTAATATGACAATCGGTATGACAATCAATAGTCATACCGAAAGTCTTGCTAGTTCATTTTGATTGTCTTGCTAGTTGTAAATATTGTCATACCGAAAGTCTTGCTGGCCAAAGAGATTGTCATGCCAGTACATTTTTCAGTTCGGTGTTTGATAAAAGCAGCAGAAGACTTTTGTTGATCAACTAACAGAAACCAATCAAACAGAACACACAAGAGAAAAAGGAGCAGAAAACAAAAGCATAACATTTTATTTTTCATCTGCTTTTCTTCAAGATTAAATTTCTAGATTGTAAAGTTAAATCCAATCAACTAGAAATATTTATCTTGTTCTTGTGTATCAATCTAGCGGATTAAAATCCCTAGAACTTAATCTCAAATCGCATTTAGCATTTGATCTTTTAATTACAAAAATAGAAAAAGTTCATGTCGAATTTATTCTAGATTTGTAATAATTGATTTGAGATTAATCCCTTGTAACCGATACCGTAGTTGTAACACCTTTCAAGTTTAATAAAAGTTTTATTTAACTTGAATTTTGTTTCACAATTTTATTCCGCATTTTATTCGATTAAACGGTATTGTTTGCATTCAACCCCCTTCTACAAACAAATTGGGACCTAACAAGGAGAGAGCTGGCCCTAGCATAACCTTTGGAGATGACAGCAAAGGGTTCACTATGGGATATGGCTTGATTTCAAAAGAAAATGTCATCATTGATGAAGTTGCATTAGTTGATGGTCTCAAACATAATTTATTGAGCATCAGTCAACTACGTGACAGAGGGAACACTGTTTCCTTCAATTCTGAAGCCTGTGTTGTCACCAGTAAGAAGGACAACAAAGTGGTTCTAACTGGAGTTAGAAAAGGGAATATATATTTAGCTGACTTCAACTCTACAGATGCAGAATCAATTACTTGTCATTTCAGCAAAGCAAGTCCAGTTGAAAGTTGGCTATGGCAGAAGAAGCTGTCCCATTTGAATTTCAAAACAATGAATGATCTAGTCAAAAAGGACTTAGTTAGAGGATTTCCCCTAGTAGAATTCACAAGGGATGGGTTGTGTGATGCTTGTCAGAAAGGAAAGCAAAAGAACGTATCATTCAGTAAGAAGCTTGAATCTATAATTGATGAACCACTACAACTGCTACACATGGATCTTTTTGGACCAGTCAATGTATTGTCAATTTCAAGGAAAAGATATTGCCTAGTGATTGTAGATGATTTCTCAAAGTTTTCATGGGTTCATTTTCTTGGATCAAAGGATAAAGCTAGTGAAATCATTATCAATCATATCAAGCAAGTCAACAATCATCCTGATTTTAAAGTAAGGAATATTAGGAGTGACAATGGAACTGAGTTCAAGAATTCAACCATGAAGTTGTTCTGTGAAGAAAATGGGATCATGCATGAGTTCTCAGCTCCAAGGACTCCATAACAAAATGGTGTGGTGGAAAGGAAGAACAGATCATTAATTGAAGCTGCAAGAACAATGCTTGAAGAGTCAAAACTCCCAACATACTTTTGGGCTGAGGCTGTTAACTGTGCATGTTACACTCAGAATATTTCTCTAATTAATCAGGCAAAAGGCATGACTCCCTATCAATTGTTCAAGAGAAGAAAACCAACTTTAAACTTTATGCATGTCTTTGGCTGCAAATGCTACATTCTAAGGAATCACCCTGATCACAAAGGAAAGTTTGATGCAAAGGCTGATGAAGGAATATTTGTTGGTTATTCTGCTGGAAAATCATATAGGGTCTATAATCTAAGAACCAACATTGTCATGGAATCTATGCATGTTGTGTTTGATGATATAAAGATTGATGGACTGAAAGATGAAGGACATCATGAAGGACTCAAATTTAACAACATTGAGATATATTGTGATGATAGTGAAGATGAGAATGATGAAGAAGGCACCTCGAGAAGAATACAAAATCTGCCTTTGGATAATGCACAGAATGTTGCATCCGTTGAAAGTCTTAATTCAGCTTCCATTGAAAGAAGCAATGCAGCATCCGTTGAAAGACAAAGTGCATCATCCATTGAAGTTCATAATGAAGCATCCGTTGATCATAGTCTGTCAACGGATAATCAATTCACTTCATCAGTTGATAGAACTCCCAATTCTTTTCAAAGGATCAGCAACTCGGGGGGAGTTTCAACCAATCAACATTCTATCTCACATCATGACAATACTGAGGCAACCTCATCTAGAGCTAATCTACCACCTCAAAGGAAATGGACCAAGGATCACCCTTTTGAACTGATCATTGGTGATGCTACATCTAAAGTGCAAACTATAAGGGCTACTCAAGATGAATGTCTGTATAGTAGCTTTCTGTCACAGGAGGAACCTAAGAGAGTGGAAGAAGCTCTATTGGATCCAGATTGGATTTTAGCAATGCAAGAGGAGCTAAACCAATTTGAGAGGAACAAAGTATGGAAGCTGGTGCCCAAACCAAAGAACAAGAGTTCTATTGACACAAAATGGGTATTCAGAAACAAGATGGATGAAAATGGCATTATCATAAGGAATAAAGCCAGATTGGTTGCTAAAGGCTATTCTCAACAAGAGGGAATAGATTTTGATGAGACATTTGCTCCAGTTGCCAGACTTGAAGCCATCATAATCTTTCTAGCCTATGCAGCCCATGCCAATTTTAAGGTCTATCAAATGGATGTCAAGAGTGCATTTCTGAATGAGGAATTGGAGGAAGAAGTCTATGTAAGCCAACCTCCAGGATTTGAAGATCCAAATTTTTCAGACTATGTGTATTATCTGTGAAAGCACTCTATGGACTAAGGCAAGCACCTAGAGCCTGGTATGAGACTTTGTCAAAATTTCTTCTAGATAATCACTTCACAAGAGGTATTGTTGACAAAACTATTTTCTTTAGAAATGTTAATGGCTCTACAATACTTGTTCAAATTTATGTAGATGATATTATATTTGGATCTACAGATGATAAGCTTTGTAAAAAGTTTGCTAAGCTAATGCAAAGTAAATATGAAATGAGCATGATGGGAGAGATAACTTATTTTCTTGGTTTACAAGTTAAACAAGTTAGTGGTGAAACTTTCATTAGTCAAACTAAATATATTTATGATCTTTTAAAGAAGTTTGACCTAATGGACTGTTCATCTGCAAAAACTCCCATGGCCACTGCTACCAAGCTTGAATTAAACAAGGCTGAAAAGTCTGTGGACATTTCAAGTTATAGAGGCATGGTTGGCTCACTTTTATATTTAACTGCTAGTAGACCTGATATAATGTTTTCTACATGTCTCTGTGCTAGATTTCAAGCTGACCCTAAAGAATCTCACTTAGTGGCTATTAAAAGAATTTTCAGATATCTCAAATGGACTCCAAATCTAGGAATTTGGTACCCTAGAGAGTCTGGTTTTGATCTAATTGGCTACTCAGATGCAGATTATGCAGGCTGCAAAATAGACAGGAAAAGCACAACTGGCACCTGTCAATTTCTAGGGAATAAGCTTGTGTCATGGTTCAGCAAGAAGCAAAATTCTGTTTCTACATCAACAGCTGAAGCTGAGTATATTGCTGCTGGTAGTTGCTGTGCACAGATACTGTGGATGAGGAATCAACTATTTGACTATGGACTAACTGTTGACAAAATTCCTATATTCTGTGACAACACAAGTGCCATTGCCATTACTGAAAATCCAGTATAGCACTCAAGAACCAAGCACATTGACATCAAGTACCACTTCATTAGGGAACATGTGATGAAAGGTACAGTGGAACTTCATTTTGTTCCAAGTGAAAAGCAGATTGCAGACATATTTACCAAGCCACTTGATGAATCAACATTCACAAGATTAGTAAGTGAGCTAGGTATGCTTAATTATTCATAAATTTATGTCCTCTTTATAATCTGCTTTGAAGCCTGAAATGAATTTGCTGCAAGAACAAAGTTGGCTTTAAGTAAAGATTACTCTATCAATGGATATTCCCTATCCGTTGAAAGCCAAAATTGTTCTATCAACGGATGTTCATTATCCGTTGAAAGACAAATACATTTCTGGTAATTTTATCCTTCAACGGATAAAAATTGTGTTAATCTTCAACGGATAACTATTTACCTCATCCGTTGAAGTGTCACATCAGTTACTTTAAGTAAGTCATAGCCGTTGATTCTTTTACTTACCCGTTGATACATATATATGCACAGGTGTATGTATTTGTATTAAAGGCGGTTTTCAGAATTTCTACAATTTTCTTTATTCTCAAACGGCTGTAATTTATTTAAAAGTATCATTTAATCATTTTATTTACATTTTAATTCAAGAAAGTATAAAAGCCCATTGAATTCTTATTTTCACTTTACGCTTTCTTGCAAATTTTACTCTCTTTCTCTCCCAAAACTCTCAAGTTTTTCTCTGCAACCTCTACTCACAACAATGGCACCAGTAGTCAAAATTATGTCTCAGTCTGGATTTGTTTACGAAAAGAATAATTTCTTAGCCTTGGTTGAAAAGAATGAAGCCCACTCTGATTATCACAAGATGATGGACTTCATCAAAAACTGCAAACTAAGCTATGCAATGCTGGAAGCCCCAACCATCTACTGTGAGGTAATTGAGGAGATTTGGACAACTGCAGAGTTCGACTCCACAGATATGACCATTGCTTTCTCTCTCAAAGGTAAGGATTATTGCATTAACTGTGATAATATACAGTCTTGCTTTAAGTTGCCTGAGAATAATGCCATGACACCACACACTGATAAAGATGTATCTGCTATATTAGATTCCATAGGCTATTCTTTTAATTCTGCTAGTTTAGGAAGCATTAGAAGAAAGGGCCTTAGGAAAGAATGGAGTTTTCTTGGAGATGCCTTTATCAAGGTTTTCTCTGGGAAGATTAGCAATTTTGATGCCATAACTTCATCTCTTGTTAATATGCTCTACATGCTAGTTTCTGATAGGTACTTTAATTTTAGCAACTATGTCATGCTAGAATTAGGGTCCAGGTTAGGTAACAAAGCTAATAGACCTCATAACATCTACTATGCTAGATTCTTTATGTTATTGGCTAACCATGTTGCTGAAGGTTTGGTCATAACTAATGAGAGCAATAAACTAAAATGTTGGACACAAGAGAAAAGGGTCCTTGCAGACCTTTTGAGAATCAACCTCAACAGCCAGGTGCCATTGGTATATTACCAATAATGAATGCACCTCAGGTAAGTGAGGTAAATACTTCTGCAACTCCTACTTTTTCCAACCCCATTGTTTCTTTGCCTTCTAGTGTGGCCATGGAATCTGTCTTTGTCCCAACAGATTCCTACCAAAGCCACCAAAACTAAAATTCCAAAACACAAGTCAAAGAAAACCACCTCTGTTGTTTCTCAAAAGACAACAGTTGTAACAACTACCAAAAACCCTGAAGGGAGTGAACAGGGTGTGAGTGGTGAGGGGAGGGGTGAATATCAAGAAACCCCCCAGGATAAGGTGGGAGAGGTGAGTGGTACCCTAACCAGCCAAGCCACAGTCTCTCAAAAGGCTGTGGTGGTTCAAAAGGAGTCAAACACATCCCTAGTTGCATCCTCCCAAAAGGATGCAACTATTGAAAATAGTCCCCAACCAGGGACACAGAACAAAAGAGGGAGGGACACTGAAGCTGCACATTCACCTGTCAAAGCTTTTTCAAGAAGAAAGAAGGCTAAAACCCTAGTTTCCACACAGGGGGCACACACTGCACAGATACATCCACCTGTATCTTTGCCTTCTCAAATTTAGCTTGATGTGGCTCCAGCAAATGTAGAGTCACAGCCCCATTCTCTCATAATAAACACACATCAATCACCAAATTCTCCATCACCCTCTCTGGATGTGGATATGATATTCACATCAATTCCTGATTCTCCCTCTTTAAAACTCAGGGAGGAGCCCCACTCAAATCCTGGTGATCATCATCTGTTAGATGACTTGTTGGATCATCAGCCAATTCTTTCAGACTTAGTTGAAGAATCTGTGTCACCTCACTTAAAATCAATTCACACAGATTCAACAATTATGTCACTTTCAATATCTACATCTTTTCCTTCTTCAACGGATATCTCTCATCCGTTGACAAGTGGTTGTTCTTCGACGGATAAGCTTAACAGCAGTTATCCGTTGATATCATCAGTTTCCACTTCAACGGATACTCCCTATCCGTTGATGGTCTCTACACACATAACTGATTCAATTCCAAGTGTAGAAGACATGGTTACTGTACAATCACTTCTAGGATTGAGGGAAGGGAGTGATAATTTGAGTGAGAGGCTGGCTTGCTCCCAGGAAAAAGGAGAGGTTGAGAGTCAAAACATGCATGCTATTTCTTCCAGCATGGCAAAAGTAAGTGAGGGGAGTGCCACCTTAGTAGGTGAGGGTGAGGGTGTGAGGGTGTGTGTGAGCCAGGGGGAGCCCCTGATGCAAGAATATAGAGAAAATGAGAGAAAGGCAGGTACAGAAGCTATAAGGGTGGATCCAACCATTGCTAG
Organism: Apium graveolens; assembly: GCF_009905375.1. NCBI lineage: Eukaryota > Viridiplantae > Streptophyta > Magnoliopsida > Apiales > Apiaceae > Apium > Apium graveolens. Next base: position 272,175,122 of record NC_133650.1, on the reverse strand, counting down.
TAAGTCAATGATTATGGATGATGCTAACAAGGGAAGACAATTTCAGCAACATTACAAAGCTGAAATTGATAACATTTCCTTGGATGCTGACACTTTTACTCATCCTGTTTCAGCCTATCAACTGTTGGCTGCTCAGGGCAATGTGGAGGCAAAGCAGACTTTGAACATTGTACATACTTCAGAATCTCTTCTAAGAGACAAAGTTGTTGTTAATAGCCTGCCTTCTCAAGCTGGTGAGCCATCTGAAGAATTTGGAGCAAATTCTAATGATGATGACTCTAATTTTTTGGATGGGAGCATGAACTTAGGGGGAGATGCAGGCCCAAGTTCTGTTCCAAATCTACCTGAATGGGCATGGGCAAAGGAATCTACACCAGGACAGTTTGGTGTAGCTTTGGTCAAGCAAGTAATGACTATTTAAAAGGCCCTTCAGGAGACTACAGATGCTGGTACAAAGGCTATTCTTCAAGCTCATCTAGACTTTCTGTATCTCTTGCAGTTGCAACATATCAGACAGAATTTAAGTGTGGATGAACTCAAGCAGGATATTGCTGATCTGAAATCCTACAATGCTGAGAAGTTGGATTCAGTTATGCCTTATGGTACTATGCAAGATTTGTTGGTGAGATTGAGGAGAGAATCTGATGTTGACAAGAGGCTGGCCAGGTTGGAAAACAGAGTTCAAATCATTGAAGACTCTATGGTAACCATTCTTCAGAATCAACAATCTCAGACAAATCTACTAATGCAGCTGGCAAAAGCACAAGGCTTGACCCCTATCCTTGATGATAACAAAAAGGGGGAGAATAAAAGAGAAGGGGAAGGAGAGCCATCAACAACAGTTCAAATATCTAAAGTGTTAGTTCCTGCCATCACCACTTCTCCAACTCTTCAAATCAAAGGAAAGCTTGATGGAATTGATCTAATCCAGATAGCAGCAGCTGAGATGAAAGTCAAAGAGCAAAGGAAGAAAATTGATGAAAGGATGCAACAAATCTTTGGTTCTACAACTTCTAAATCACAATCTGTGAAGCATAGCACAAAGGTGGAGCCAATCATTATGGAGCTCAATCCAGTTAGGAGGAATAAGGTTGGAGAGACTTCTTCCAAGAATCTGAAACCTATGGTTCTCAAGCCCAACAACAGATCCAATAAGGACTCTACAAAGAACCCTCTAAGCCTTGCTCAGCTGAAAGAAGTGGACTTTCCTCTTCCAAAGCCTGATAAAGACAAGATTTTGGATGATAATATCATGAAGCACAAGGAGACCAAGGATGTGGTTGAAAGGATGAACATGGCTATTATCTTTAGAGAGGGAAAGAGTATCTGTGTGATACAAGGACATCCCAAATTCTCAATAGCCAAGAGGGAAGAAGCCAGAAGGTTGAAGGAAGAAGCTAAAAAGCTAAAGCCTGACAAAAGAGCACAAGCAAAGCTTGAAAAACAGCTAAAGTCAAGTCAAGCTGAAGAAAAGAAAGAAATTGAAGACAAGAGTGAAGATGTAGGTATGGGGGACATGATTAGTGATGATGTGGAAGAAAGAAGTAAGGAAAGAAAGGAATGGCAGAAAGGGAACAGAAAGAAGGCCAATGCAAAAAGAAAGATGATGGTAGATGAGACTGAAGAAACCCAATCAAAATCCAAACCACTACCTTCTATTCCTGAACCCATTATGCCTGACCCCTTCATAAACATTCATGGTGAAACAATCACTCCTAAGGAGGAACCAATTGATTGGGACACCATCAAATTGCCCACTTTCTTAACCACTTCTCCACCATCAAAGAAACAGAAAAGGAAAATCAAATCAACACCTCCTCTAACCTCAATCAAATTCACTCAGAAACCTAAGCCTAAGCCACAAGCCTCAAAGGATGATTATATTCATATTTGTGACATAAAGGAATTTTCAGACATTGAACTCTATCTGGATGAGCTGGAGGAAGTAAGGGGAATAGATGCCTACAGACAGCTTCCAGAGAGACTAGTGTTCAAATACAAAGGAAGTGGGGAAAGGACTTGGCCTCTCTACAGAATTCTGAATGAAGGCTACTCTACCTTGGTTAGAGTCTACTCAGCCATAAAAAGGGATTCTGGCTTTACCAGGACTGCCAAGACTGAGATTCTCAACAAGATTGCCAGCATAAGGAAGACTTGGTGGGAGCCCAATGTCTTGCCTAGAACATTACTCATCCAAGAAAGAGGAATTACAGTTCATAAATCACCTCATTGGTTGATGGAGTTCAGAGACAATAAAGGAGTCAGAAGATTTTTCAGACTTGAAGATCAGCTCACGATTGCCAGTAATGAAACTCTCAAGGATATGCAATCTAAGTTGGACATCAATGAAGAAGATGAAGCTGAGTTCTACAGACAACTCCAACTCCAAATGGAGGAGAATGACAGGAGGCTAGGAAAGAAAACAAGGGGTCAAAGGAAAAGAAATTAATCTGCTCAGGTTAAAGGAGCACCCTTGAAAACAATATAATTCTTCAATTCCATCTCAGTATACACATTTTTACAGCACTTTTGAATTTCTGCTTTATTACAGTTCATATGTTTATTAAGTGTTTTGTTATCATCAAGTTAAACCCAAATTTATGCCTACAATTCTAGTAGACATAAAAAGGGGGAGATTGTTAGGAATATGTGTATTAGTTTGATGATAAGTTAAACAAAACACTTAAGTAGAAATCTAGTGTTTGTAGCCTCAACGGATAAGACCATCTTGGCTATCCGCTGAAGGAGTAGCTTCACTTAGAAATAAGTTTAGTATTGTAGCACATTTCAGTCTCTGTATTTAAGTTGTACTTCTTAGATGTTGTGGGAAATTATCAGTCATGTTGACTACTAGTGGATATGCAAATAGGAGGGCTAATTGTAAATATTTCATGCCTTGTAATTTTGTATAAGTGAAAAAGTATCAACTGATATTAAAGACCTTCAACGGATAAGAAACAAAGCTTCAACGGATGTCTCTAAAGCTTCAACAGATAAGATCCATCAACGGATAAGTGCGTCAATGGATAAAGCTTCAACTGCTAATGCATCAACGGATAAAGCTTCAACGGATAAAGCATCAATGGATGAAAGCTTCAACGGATGCTTAGTTCAATAGCAGTTGATAGTGACAATTCATAAGCTGACAGAGGCACATGGGTTGACAGAGACAAACTGGAATGTGGCAGCCTCTAGGAGGAATCAAGAAAATGCAGTATTTCCATTCTGGTGCAAAGAAGGAAGTATTCAAAGATTCACAGCCAAACCTAAATTGCATTGGATAGAGAAATGAAGAAGAAACATGTGAAGAACCTTTTAATTGTATTTTACAGTTTTGTCTTCACTTGTAAACTTGGTGATATATAAACCAAGTAGCAGCTAGTAATTAGATGTGAATTTTCCAGAGCTGTTTAGAAAAATTCAGAGAGAAAATCATCTAGTTTGTACTAGGAAGCAGCTGTGATTTAATTCTTTGAATCACAGATTTTCTGAAATAACACATCTCTGGTGGAACAACAAATCCACCAGAAAAGTTTTTAAGTCTGTTGTGTTCTTTACATTTGTGTTTGAATATATATCTGTCTGCATTAGCTTAAAGCAATTCACACACACTTGCTCATCAAAACACATAGAATAGAAACTGCTCAAAACTTGAAAAAGTTTTGAGATTTACATTCAACCCCCTTCTGTAAATCTCATTGTTAGTTCACTGGGAATAACAAGGAACATGTTCTACAACAGCTCATGGCCAATTTGGGTTATGAGAAAAGTTTGGGCAAGCTTGGACAGCTGGAAAGGGTAAATATTCGGAAGGAATGGAGTTTTTTCTTCGACTGTATCACTAAGGCATTCGCCAATAAGTGCTCCAACTTTGATGTCATTCCAATAATGAGTCAGAAAATCGGGTATGCTCTTATTCATCAAACTCACTTTGATTTTGCAAGAGTTGTGCTAGGTTTCATTGGGGATAGGATGACAGAAGATAGGACTGTAGTGTACTTTGCTAGATTCTGTCAGCTTATATATGATTTATGTTGTGCTAATGAACCCCAACCTACCACCGATTTAATTCCACCTTTTAAGCTTGCAAAACGGGCCTTTAATGACTTGTTAAATGCTGACATAAAGAAACAAGTGGTTAGACCCTAGCAGATACCTCAGTCTGTAAAACAGATCCTTGTAAATACTGATCCTCAAACATATGCATCTGTTTTCCCTAATGTTCAACCCATTAGCACATCTCAGCCACCACGACAACCATCAGAACATAGAAACTATACACCTCACTCCTCTCAACCTTCACCATCAGTACATCCTATGAGGGCTTCATCTTCCAAATCTAAGAGGCCTAGGACAGTACCTCAGCAACAACAGAAGAAGAGGAGATTCATTCAGAAAGATGAATCAGATACTGAGGAACAGGTTCCTATATCAAAACCTGTTGTTACAGAAGCTGAGAAGGTCTCTTCTCAGAAGGCTACTGGAATTGGGGGTTCTAATCTTCTCAAACGGCTTAGAAGGATGCATTCTGATGAAACTCCCAATGAATCTTCACCTTCGAAGAGCCAAAAGAAACAGAGAGCTCACGGGGACAGGGCTAAGCCAGTTTCAGAGGATGAGAAAGCAGGAGCTTAGGAAGGAGATCAGGAATCTCTGATCTCAAAGAAGCCAAAATTTACTGAAGCTACTGTATCTCCACTTCCATTGTCACCAACTCAGGATACTGCTCAAGAAAAAGTATCTACACCACCTGTGTCTCCTGTAAATGAATCAGTACCTACTGAAAACCCAGGCACAAGTGCTGAAATTGATATTCACAACTTGGGTGTGCCTGTGGTTCAGTACTTGGAAGCTCCTCCAGCTCAAATCACTCCACCACCAACACCAATTCTTGATGCTGATGTAAATCCAGAATTGCCTACTACACCTTCTCTGCATCTAGATACTGCAAATCAGATTTTAGGTGAGCATCAGAATATGGCTGTTGATCAGAACTTGGAAACAGATCAGCACTTAGAGGATGATGTTGAAGCCTCAATAGCATCTCATACTGTTCTTCTATCAGAGGATGCTGACTCTGTACGTTCTGGATGCTGATAATGCTGAAGTTACTGGTAATGCTGCTACAAATTTGGATGTTGATGCAGCTGGTCCATCAGGACATGCACCTCTACAAGCTCCTTCCAAAGCTGATATAGTCAAGAAGTTTGTTACAGGGAAAGCACCAGTACCTTGGAGTGAAACTCCTAGAGGACAGGAGTGGACTCAAGAATGGAACTCAGTTAATTTTGTTCCTTCTGAAAAGATTCTTTCTGAGCATCTTGCAAAAGCTGATGAAATGCTGCAACATGATGATTTCAAGATACAGCTACGAGTTCTTGCATTGAGTACAAGACACCTTCAAGGTCAACACTCAATAACTCATAACAAGGTGAATCAAATTCAAGAAAATTTGATCCAGAAAGATATAACAATGAAGCTTGAAAAGAGAAACTTTTTCAAGCCTACCTTTGACAGAATTGCCTACATTGAGAAAACTCAAGAGAAGCAACAGTCTCAGATTGATGAAATTTTAAAAAATCAAGCTTCTCAGCAATCTCAACTCAATGAGATCCAATCCTCAGTGGAATTGATTGTCTCTCTTCTTTTACCTTCTGATGCCAAAAAGGGGGAGAAAGTAATTAAGTCCAAATACAAACCAGTTAAGACACTGAAGGAAAAGGATGATGGCAATGACCCGGGAAACTTTGGAAAGGGTGGAGGTCATGGTCAAGGGAAAGATCATTCATCAAGTAAAGCTGGAACTACAAGTTATAGAACAAGTTCTGATACTGGGAGAAGAATAACTTCTGATACTGGTAAAAGGATAAGTTCTGATGAACTTTTGGATCTTGATGTAGAAGTTTCAAGACAGTTATTTCTGAAAGAAAATCCAGGAATGGACTTTGAGAATCTGAATGAAGAAGAAGCTAGATTAAGTTAGAAAAAGTCATCTCCAAATCTGAAGCTTCTGTTGGTGAAAAGAAACTTCCTAGAGCTAAAGGCATTGTGATAAAAGAAAGGACAAATCCCGTGGCAACCAAGGCCAAATCACAAATGCAGATAGATTCAAGGTCCAAGGGCAAAGAAAAAGTTGGTGAACCTGTAAAGGTTTATGTGCCTCCTATGGATGAAGAAATTCTTGTTGAAGATGCTAATCTTACTCTGGTTTCAAAGAAGATTTCTAAGACAACCTCTGACATGGCTCAAGTTGTTCAGAGTCAAGATGTAGCTAGTTCTGATATAACAAAGAAGCAAGCAACCTCTGACATAGCTCAAGTTGGCTTGACATCAGAAGATAAGTCAAAGGAAACCTCTGACATTGCTCATGTTAAATCCTCAAAGTTACTCCTACCAGGATTCACTAAATCCAAACAGACTCAACCTTTGAAGATTGCAGCAAGTGGTTTTGAAGCAAGAGTTATTACAGGATAGGAAGCAAAAGACAAATCTGGGTTGGGTAGTGCAAGAGAGAAAAGAGTAAGTAACACTACCAATGATCCAACTTCCTTGAGTGAACCAGGTGTTGGAGCAACTCCTGAAAGATTGAATCTACTTGAATCTGTACAGATGGTTTACCATACATTCTTGAAAGAATATGTCATGTTATATTTTATGACAGATGGAAGGGTATACCATATTAGGCAGAGAGATATACCACTGAAGTATTTTGAGGAACTAGAACATGTTCTATTCCTACTCCAAGTGAAGAACAGTTTTACAGATAGTGCGGCAAATTATTTGAAAGCTCAAATCCAAAGGCAGAAGAAGCTTTATTCTGTAAAGTCTGATAGCTCATATTGTCCTAAGTACAAAGATCACAAGGGTGATATTGTTGAGATGAAGCCTAACTCTGCTAAGATTATAACTACTTTTCTGGGTTATAGGGCTGTAGAATTCAATCTTGAGTCTGACAAGGCATATTTGATCAGACTGGATCGGGAGATAAGAAAAGCGAAAATTAATGATCTCAGATATGCTATCTTCCAAACTGGTGAAGATACTGCATAGCTTAAAGATGCTAAAAGGAGGATGATTGATGAACTCAGATATGCTGAGAGATGTTTGTTAAAGAACTATCTCAGAACAACTCCTGATATTGAAGAGATCAGAAATTGAAGCCAAGTCGAAGATCTACAACTGTTTAAATTCTGATGTGTATACAGACTAAAGTTGTTATCAGAAGTTAAAATTGATAAAGCTTTAAGGACTGTAAGTTGTAGTTATCTAGTCAATTTCTCATGCATTTGTACTTAATGTTTTTGACATCATCAAATATTTGCTGAACTTGTATATTATGATCATTTACAAGTTGGGGGAGATTGTTAGATATATTTGATAATGTCATGTCTAATATGATTTGTGTTTAGTTTTCAGATCTTACTTAAACATGAAAAATCAGTACTTAACTGGATATCAACACTTATACTGAAGTCAGAACTTAAGTTATCAGAACTTAAGGTTCAGGAGATATTTATCAGGAGATAATATCAGTACTTAAGGAAACGTTCAGATAAGGAAGGCGGCTGATTGAAAGGAAAGAAGATCAAGACAAACGCAAGAAGAGATATGCATGAAGAAGGAATTCTATGAAGAATAGAATACTTGGAAGAAAAGATAACTGGTTGATATATTTTAGGAAGCAGAATTATATTCTATATCAGCTAGCGATTATCTTGTAACTGTGTACTATATAAACACAGATATAGGGTTTACACTATAAGTGTTAACATTATCGAGAATAATATTAATTGTAACCCTAGCAGCTCTCGTGATATTTTGTTCATCACTGAGAGAGGACAGTTTCGTATTGTAACAGAGTTTAATAAAGTTTGCTTTCTGTTACTTGTGTTCTTTGAATTCGATTTGATTGTGATATACACTGTATTCAACCCCCTTCTACAGTGTGTGTGACCCAACATACACCTTCAAGAACAAGAGCCAATAAATATTCTGAATTTGATGTCATTTTTTTCTCAAAAAGACACATCAATTTGGCAATGTATGTGGTGACATTAATAATGCATATGTTTATGTGCCTACTGAATTCAATGTCTCTAACCAGCTTGACAACTTATCTGAATGTTGGAATTGTGGTATATGCAATAGGTACCTTTCTCATATTTCACCTTGGGATTTGTTAGTTGCTGAGTTCGCTGTCATACTTCTCATGTGCATGGAGCAAACAACAGCCGAGGTAGAAGACACCCTTTGCCCAAGTTTTAGAAAATACTGTTGAGTAATGTTCTTATTCTAAATTGAAGAACAGTATCTCACGATTGTTGTTAGATATTGAATGCAACACATAGTGGGGGGTTAATATATTTCTTGGATTTTTAGCCTTTTCCAAATTATTTGGATTATAGGTGAACAAAGCAGTTAAGGTATTGACGAGATATTGTGTTTACAGAATTAATCAACAAGCACAGTATTTTCAAAACTCACTTAATTTATATTAATTAAGTTGTTCTTGCTACAAATTCCATGTTCTTAAGAAAATAAGAACTCGGCTCTTATCTTGAGAGAATACAAGAAAATTTAGATTTATTTTTTTACTACTAAACTAAGGACCCGTGCATGCTTTATAGACTAGCAGCACGGGTTTATAAGACTTGCACTAAAATATACTAAACTACTAACTAAAACAACCTTCTTCTATTTCAATTTCTAGCTTAGCAAATCGGTGTAGAATCTTGCAGGTCTGTGACCACCCTTTATGCAGTTAATCTTGGCCCTTGATCTTGTATTCTTCCAGCTACTTTGTAGACTTTTCAATCTAGTAAATAGATCATTTATTGACTGATAATATTGAAACTTGAACTTGTCTGCATTCTGTATTTGAGAAGTATGTCGAGAGCTCTAGTTTGTTCTATAGAGAGGTGACATCTCGATAAGCATAATGACTTATAAAGATCTCTGAGTTCTCTATAGGTATACTTGACTTGTCGAGGTCTCTAGATCCTTGCATGTGAAATGACTTGTCGATATGTCTGAGATCACTACATGTAGAAATACTTGTCGATATCTCTGAGATCTCCATATACACATTTTGACTTATCGATATCTCTGAGATCTCTATATGAGAAATTGACTTGTCGATATCTCCAATTCTTCACATCTTTATTTGACTTGTCGATATCTCTGAGTTCTCTACATGCAGAAATGACTTGTCGATGTCTCCAATGTTAGTGTTTGTGCCCTGAAGACAACACTATGATGTTTTAGTTTAAGACATTAGGATTATTAATGTTTATGTTCTATCATTATTCTCTTTATAATTTATTAATTCTTAATTTATTGCGATATAAATGTTAGATTAATAAATATCCTTGGAATATGATATGCAATTCTATATCTCTAAGTACGTGACTTAAAAATGAGATTATGAGAATAGTATCAATATTCCTAAAGGTCCCTAGTCAAGTATTATTATTAAGGGACAATAATAATGCATTAAGATTGGTGTGTTTGTTGACTGATGATCACATCTCATTGATCATAGGTATAGTGATACTAAAGTCAAAAACACAGGCAGATGTATATGTACTTGGTGCTGGACAGACCCAATGTGAGATTCTACATGTCTGTTATGTCATAAGTAATTCTTACAGTGATAATGATATAATGGTCCTTAGACCTGAAGTCATTATATTTCTATACGAGAATTAATGTACATTGATTCCATTAAAAGTTATCCTTGACCGGATAATGATAAAAGTGGACATTAGGTATATTATGAATCGTATGAGAAATATGAATGATCTAGATGGGTTTAACCCTCCTATTTTAGGAGTGATATTATTGGCCTCTTGTGTGAGCTAGACTATGAAATGCGTGGACACGCTCAAATGTTGATTTGATATGATAGTCTACTCATTGATCAAGAAAACTTGGATTAAACTATGACGAGGATGACACATTACATGCCTCTAGTTTAATCTATAATATTTGGTTAAAGGGATTATATTATATTGTACATTATTCACGAAAGGTTTAATCGATCACCGATTCAATTATTATTACTTGGGTAGCATTAATGTATTACTAGATGCCGCTCATTGTTTACGATTTTAAATTAGATTTAAAATTCATTGTCAATGTAATAATAACCTATAGGGTCTCACACAAAGAATGCTTGAAGGATTATTTAATTTAAATTGGATTTAAATTAAATTAAAGTAATTTAAATTATTTATAATATTAGTTAAGTTTGACTTAATTAATTAGATAAATAATGATATTCAAATTTACTAATATTAATTATGAAATTTATTTATTAAATAATTAAGTGAGACTTAATTATAATACAAATAGGAATTTCGAATTAATAATAACTCCTAATTAGTTAAGAGTTATAATTTGTTTTTCTACTCTCTATATAATATCTCTTATGTGGCTGGTTTTGAGTATGAAAAAGACTATTAATAAAACCATAGCCACCAAGAGAGAATATGGAGAGAGCAAGAAGAAACGAGTTTGTGCTAGTACACATCCAATCCTTGAATTCAAGCATTCGTGTGGATACCGATAGAGCGTAGATCGCGAGAGCGGGATGCGTGGTGATTGAACAAGTTTTGGATCTCCATAAGTCAACCAATTGGTAAAACTTCTTAAGGTAAACAATCTGATCAACGAATTAAATATATGTTTTTCACATGGATCCTGCGACGGGTTTCGAAAATTGTGATTTTTTACGTTTTTAATTACTCTTTTCGTTGCGTTTATGTGCTCGAAACCCTTCATCTAGTTCTCTACAACTTCATTTGACTTGTCGATATCTCTGAGACTTCTCTATAAGCCAGTTTGTACTTCTCAATAAGTCATTCTAGAGTTCTCGAATGACTTCTCGATATAACTTAATATGTGACTTATCGATATCTTGACTTCAAACATTTTTCATAGAACAACTTTATTCAACTCCAAGATTCTACACTTTTCTCCGAGGCATGATCATGGATTGATTTTCTTCTAGAGTTTATTCCTTAGCTTGAATCAGTTCACATAAAATTTCCCAGTCTAATCTTCTAACTATTATACAAACTCAAGAAATGCAATACAAAATTGATTATCAAGAAACTTAATCTTTGGGTTGCCAATATGGCTTAGTCTTGTTATTGTACATGCATGTCTTGCACAACAATCTCCCGAAATTTGTGAGAAGATTGTTTATCACAAATTCATGCATGATAACAAGACTATCCCCAAGATAAAATCAAATACATAAAAATTGACAGATTGAAAAATACCAATTTTTATACATTGAGTAGTTACATCAGTTCAAACATTACAGACACTAGCTGAATTTTTTATAGCATAGTTCTTTCCTACTAAGGTCTTTGAGATTTACTACCACTTGGAGTTCTTCAAATTTTTGTGTCCCTCTTAAGGCTTCTACTAGTTTGAGCCATTCATCCAACGAGTAATTGGTGAGGTAACCAACCCTGAACCTTGAAAATCTGCCAATTTGAATGTTTAGAAAATGTCCATCTTTTGAGATTCTGCTCAGCCCCCTTTCCTTGAGTTCATTTGACCTTTGTTCAAACATTTCTATCTCCTTGGCATATTGTCTTTCCTTTTCCTCATTTTCAGCCTTTATTCTTGCATGTCTTTCATTCCTTTCTATCAGCCTCTCAGACATCACAGCCTTCCACATCCTTGTACTCGTATCCTTGTCTTTCATCAAGCTACTCACCCTCTTCAATTATGTGGTTGAAAAAGTTTCCATTACTTCTCTGCTAAGAAAAATGAAGGAGCCATCCAAATAGTAGATTCTGACTTCTAACAAAGAGATAACCCAAACTTTGACTATTTCTTAAAATAGTTGTTGAAAATAGTCATCATCTGTTATGCTCATATTTATAGTTAGAAAATCATCTTGATTAAAACAGTTCCAGATGACACCAGCATCATCTTGCATTTTATTTAGTTTTCTCCCAATAGTCTTGAAGTAAATTTTGATTGGAGGCATAAATGAAGGTAGGTTTAAGATTTCTTTAAAGTGACATGGCTGGATCCGATTTGGTATTTTGAGTAAGGAGTTTGCAGTTTGTTTGAATAAGAATTTAGGCTTTTGAGCTTGGATTGGTTGAGAATTTGTTTGTCTTGGCTTGGAGGTTTGAGTAGATTGGATTTTTAAAACTTTTATTTCCTGGACAGTTTTCTTCTTTGTATCCCCTTCTCCATCTCTTCTCTTTTTCCTTCCATCATCCTTCTTATCTTCCTTAATTTTTCTCTTCTCATACACCTTGCTGCCTGTTGCTTTAGAAGATTGACTTGGATCTGAGCCAGAAGATTTGTGTTCATCCTTCTTCTGCTCATCATCATCCAAATCATCTTTGGTGTTGAATTGAGTTCTTGGCAACAAGTTATTAGCATTCCTCAAATATCTCCCCAATATCTTTATCATATCTTCATCTTCTACAGTCTTGATCTTCTTGTGCTTCAAGTCATTTTCTAGGGTCATTATCAGCCTCAAGTTCCTCATGACACAGTGCTTTGGAATCATGAAATGTTTGCACCTTTTAATTGATGAACAGATGTAGGTCGATCCCTTGCTAGGTTGGAGATATACTTATGGAAAAGCATCTATTTGAGCCTTTTTTGAGAGAGTGTCCTCTGGAATCACCCTGTTGACTTTGTTGATTAGGATGTCCAGCTCAGATGCTCTTCTGAATATGAGATAATTAAGAGAAACCTGCATACATCTATCCACACCTGAGTCATTTATGTTTATAACAATCCTCCCCTCATGAAAGTTATTTACTGTTACCATTATCACCCTTAGAAAGTTGATATTTCTGTCCAAAGCCATTTTTAGGTGAAGAAGTTGTTAGTTAGAGAAATTCTGAGATTCCCGAGAAATTCATTATTTTTTTATCCAAACAGGGTCCCTCAGCTGCTTTCTGTAGTGTTTATTCCCCAACATCAACTTGACTTGTTTGAACTGTGTCTTGGCTGGATGATTTTAGTAGTCTAGCTTCTATCTCCCCCTTAGTCTTGGTAGCAGGAAAGATGAGAGGACTATGAATTTCAGGTCTAATTCCTTATGGAAATGCAGGAAAAGGAATGTTCAAATTACCCATAATAACTCCCAGAGAGACAAAATTTTGCATTTGTATGTGTTTGTAGGAGTCTACTAGGGACTTGATATCTTGATATTGACTCTGCACCAAAGCTGTTAATTGGGAAACGTGAGCTTTCAAAGAGTCATTGAAAGACTGTAAAGATGAGATTTGAGCTTGCAGGTTTTGGATTTTTGGGTTTGTTGATGTAGACAAGGGTTGTTGTGAGCTTGATGCTGCTAAAGGACCAACAAAATTCTGCACAACATTCTTGACCTCCTCTATGACCAAGGCTGAAGGTTCAAACCTAGCTTTTTAAAGTTGATCCAGCTTGACCTTTGAGTCATTATTTTGAGTAATTTGCTTCTGGATCACATCATGTAGAGCTTTGTGTTAGGACGAAAACACGCGCTAATATTCACGCAAGTATACGTGATCGCAAGTAATATAGAATTAATTCTAGTTCGTTCCCACAGAGTCTGGTTTAAGTTAATTTTAATCAATGTACTTATGCAACAATGTTATGTTTATTATTCAATGCTAAGATGGTCACAAATTGAGATTCTTTATAACTACGCTTAACTAAAAGATTATACTAAAGAACATCAAATAAGAGATTAAAAAGGATTGTTTTACTATATGACACAAATATGGGATTCTAACTTCATTAAATACTTCATTCAATAGCCTTTTAATTTTTAACCTTAGCATGCAATGGTGATGACACTAATCAGATAACAGGAAACTAGTAAATGCCAACTTTCGTTGCACGAATACCCTACTATCAGACATCAACAAAAGAGATAGAAGCTGAATAGACACCAATTATATTAAGACCCTATATGTCTATAGAATTTGACAACATAACGGTTTAATGCACAAGTTATCTATCGTGGTTACATATGTCAAATAAGATGGTTAAAGAATCATGCATAACAAATACATGAACCTATGCTAGCATGGCAAGTTCTAAACCCCTAAATTCATTTTCGCTTCATTAGAGATTAACACGATATCTTATAAGTTCGCGACCTTCATAAGATGAATAAGCACAACCAATACTAGGATATCATACAATCACCATACACTAAGGCATCGAAACAAATTAGCTAAAGAAATCCATAAGTAAATCCGTTGGAACCCCAAGATAACGATTAGCCCATAATCGGACTCATCATCAACGTGGGTTCCGATGAAAGCATGGTATAATAAATGTAGTCTTTATAAAAATGAATAATAAAACCAAGTACGTTACATAAGAGTATAGGTTCAACAAATAAGAAAACTAGCATCCAAGATTACAACTTAAAACAAAAAATCACAAGAATAAACTAGATCCTCTTCGCCTTGGTTGAATTGTGCTCTACGGTTTTCTTACGCCTTCTCCTTAGCTCTGGTACGTCTCCTTATGAAAAACGATCATAAGTTATCAATATATAGCAGACCATGCAGATTAGAAGTCCAGCGAATCAGAATTGTAGTAGAAACAGGATTCCTGGAAATCGACCCGGCGCGGGCGCGCGCTTCTCCAGCGCAGGCGCACTGCAATTCTGCACTTCGGCGTGGCCGCGCGCTACTACAGCGCGGGCACACTGACTCTCTGGATTTTTTTTATTTTCTTGTTTTCTTAGTTGGTTTGAGTTGGCGATCCTTGAGCAATCTTCCTAGACACACTCCTAGCAACAATTTAGCACCAAAACAATGCTAAATTACCTTGATTCCTGTTATATGCCTGAAATGCAAAAATACTACAAAACACATCAAAAACATAAATAACTTGAGTACAAAACATCAATTCAAGCCTTTATAGAGCATTCTAAGTGGACATAAATGCCACTTAACACACCCCCAAACTTGAACCGATGCTTGTCCTCAAGCATAAACAGACTCAAAGAACAAGAAATAAAAATGCATGAATGCAACTAATATGAATGCAACGATCTCGTTAGATTAACTAAACCAACCAACAAGCAACATCTCGACAAATGCAGTTATTCGCACAAAGATCAATCGAATCCCTAAAATCAACTTACAAGCCAAAAACGTGCGTGTGTGCAAATGCTTACAGATATATTATTACAACTAGATCAATAATCATGACTCACTACTCATCAAGGCAATCACAAGGTTATAAACAGAATAAAAGCTAAACTCAAAATGATTGACAATACTTCAATTCTTATATCGGAGTTTTACATGGATTCCTGCTTTTATTCACAACACATAAACAACACACATATGCTTATTTGATCGTGTAATGAGTGAGGTCCATAAAAGACTTATACAATAATACCCATGTAGCGAGCGTTAGGTTAGTGGATACCAGACTATAAAAGCCTTAGGTCAATAGGCACAAAGTCCCCTAAGAACTTAATAACTCGAGTACTAAAAAGCCTACTCATGATCAATTATGTATAACATTTTTTCTTCTTTTTTTTCTTTTTTTTCACATGATTACTGAACGAGTGCATTTCGCTTCATCTCGTTCAACCCTAGACTACTCATATAAAATGAGCTGGCTACTAGTCATTTGACACTTAGCCATAACAGCTAGCAATGAAATCCAATTTTTTCCAATTTTTAAATATCCATGTTATTTTACCGTTAAGAGAATATCCTAAATTCTAAATATAAACAAGTGATTACACCTCGACAAATGAAAAAATCATGACCATGATCTAGCCCTCAAGCAACCTATAAGACTTAGTGAAATTACAATTATCTCTAGCATTCAAATCAACTCAACATGACTTAACATCACTAAACACGACATCACTACACTAACATCAATATTCAATCGGAAAAGCAAACTTAAGGGATCATGTTATAATGCAAATGCATGAAATATATGAACAAACTATCATGCAGAATTAAAAAAACTACTACATGGAAAATATTCCACTATATGAACTAAACTAGCATGAATATGCAACTATATGTGACTCACACAAACATATAATCCTTAACTACTACCCCCAAAATTAAAATATCCACTATCCTCAGTGAAGGTAATAGTAAGGGATCAGGCATACCTACTTAGAATCAGGGTCATCACCCTCATGGGGTGGTGTATCAGGAGTGTCTGGAGGTGGGTACACAGCATCCTCACCGAATACTGGCCACTGGATATCAAATCCTATGGCTCTGAATGCAATCCCCAATGTCTGGGTAAGGTTTTATGCAAACCGACTATGGATGTCATGCATCGCATCCATCCTCCTTATCAAGCGCCTATACTACACTGAACTCAAACCAGCAATGTCATGTGCTTCCTCCTGCTGCTATTGCGACCCCGAAGGACCGGCCTCCTCACCCAACTCCGCTCTCCAAGTTGCTCTGATCGCCTGAGTCGTGCCATCGGCATATGCCTGAGGAGCTGGCCTTCCGCCTGGCAGATGGTTATAATAATAAGCAAGCCCCTTAGGATCGGGCTTCCCACCATACCACTCCTGCATATCCAACAACGTAGAACTATCAATCGGGGCACGCGGAAGCTGCAGCTGCTCGTGTGCGGGCCAATGAACTCCAACCGCCACAGATAGCTTCGTCACAATGGACGCATAGGGTATAGAACTCGTAGTACTCCCTCGCAAGAACCACAGAATACCCTGATGAATTACCATTCCGAGATCCACATAGTCTCCCTAAATAATCCCCCATAATAACCGTGTACACTCCACCGTAACATCATGCACGTGAGAAGATGGCATGATGTTGGCATAAATAAAAGAATTCCATGCACGTGCAATCCTGTTCATGCACGAGGCAGGGAAAGTGGCATACTCATTCGTGCCCTTCTTGAACTTCCATTGAGTCTCAGGTACACACAGGGTAGCAACGATCAAATCCAAGTTAAAATCATCCCCTGTATTCTCATTTCAATTCTCCTACTCTAGCCTCCTCTCGGGCTGCTTAATCACCCGCTGAATCGCCTCAGTACTATACTCCACCGTCAACCACCTGACCACAGTAAATCCGTTCTTCTCCTTCTTTGCATACACATAAAACTCATGAACCACACTCATGGGCACAGCATCGGTTGTCTCACAAAAAGCAACCCAGCCCATCTCCAAGATCATCTCCAACAACTTACCATCTTTCCCTGATGGAAGAAAACCTCGCTCCTTGGCTATAGGCTTTGAAAGCAGCCTCATATACTCTTCCTCAGCATCGGGAGTTGAAAACCTAGACCTCACACCACCCACACTCGAAGAATCAGTGGTGCTGCTACTAACTTGGATTCGTTGTCTTTTGGGTGTCATTGGAAGGGAATAAGCTTGAGAGAATAGAAGTATGTAAGAGAGATTTGTGTGTTTGAGAATTTGAGAAGTGATGGAAGAGTTTGTGTATAAGTGTGTGTGTGTATATAGGAATTTAGGAGAGAATTAGTTATGGAAAAGAAGTGGGAATTAATTATGGGAATAATGGGAGTAATGGGGCTGATTAAAATTGATTTGGAGAGGGAAATATGGGATGTGAAGGAGGAAAATTTGGGTGCAAGCTGTTTTGTTTTTGATTTTCGATTTTTCTGATTTTTTTCAGCTTCAGGGGACCAGCGCGGCCGCGCGCTACCTTGGTGCAGGTGCGCTGTGCATTTGTCAATCCAGCACAGCTGCCACGCCAGGCAGCGCGGGCGCGCACCGTTTCTGGAAAATCAGCGCGGTCGCCCCGCTTCTCAGCACGGGCGCGCCGTGCTTCTGGAGTTGACACTGAAAAAAATTTCAGATTTTTTATGTGTTTTTCTCCTTGTTTTCTTCTTCCTCTATCTACTAATGTACAACAAACTTGGGTTGTCTCCCAAGAAACGCTTGGTTTACGTCGTTAGCTTGACGTAGAAACTCGAGATCAAGTAGACAATAAAATGGCATTAAACACCTCACGGTTTGCTGTATCCCCATAGTAATGCTTCAACCTCTGTCCATTCACCTTGAACGATTGACCTGGATCATTCTCAAAAATCTACACAGCTCCATGTGGAAACGCAATTTTGATAATAAATAGCCCTGACCATCTCGACTTCAACTTTCCAAGAAAAAGATGGAGACGAGAGTTAAACAAGATAACTTGTTGCCCCGGCACAAATGATTTGAGCACTAGACCCCTATCGTGCCACCTCTTGACTTTCTCCTTATACATTTTGTTATTCTCACACGCTTGAAGCCGAAACTCATCGAGTTCATTCAATTGAAGCATTCTTTTCTTCCCAGCTGCATCCAAATCAAGGTTCAACTTCTTCAAAGCCCAATACACTTTATACTCGAGCTTCATAGGCAAATGACAACTTTTACGATTAACCAACTGAAAGGACGACATGCCTAGCGGAGTCTTGTATGTTGATCGATATGCCCAAACAGCTTCATCTAGCTTCAAAGACCAATCCTTCCTTGATGGACATACAAATTTCTCTAGAATACGCTTGATCTCTCTGTTAGATACCTCAGCTTGACCATTTGTTTGGGGATGGTAGGTTGTAGCAATGCGATGATTCACATTATATCTCCGCATCACAGCAGTGAACTTGCGATTGCAGAAATGCGATCCCTCATCACTGATTATGACTCTTGGAGTACCAAATCTTGTGAATATCTTCTTATGAAGAAAATTAAGCACTACCTTCGCATCATTTATCGGTAAAGCCTTAACTTTCACCCATTTTGACACATAATCAACCGTCAACAAGATATACTGATTATTGCAAGATGAGACAAACAGCCCGATGAAGTCAATTCCCCAAACATCGAAGACCTCAACCTCGAGAAGCATATTAAGAGGCATCTCATCGTTCTTGGACATATTACCCACATGTTGGCATCGATCACACTTCAAAACAAACTAATGTGCATCCTTAAATAATGTAGGCTAGAAGAATCCTGCTTGAAGAATACGAGCTGTTGTCTTTTCTCCTTGCCTAAACAAAAATGGCTCATCCCACATATACCACTTCACCTCATGAGAAAACTTCTTCCTTTGAGCAGAAGACAATTCTGGAGGCATAATGTTGCTCACAAAGTAGGTCACAATGTCTGCAAACCACGGTTCTTCTTCTTGCACCCCAAACAACTGCTCATCGGAAAAAGGCTCATTTATCAATGTCTTATCCTATGAAGTTGCACCTGGATCTTCCAAACGAGAGAGATGCGGTATATCGTTGGTTCATAAAAGTAAGTACCAAACTCATCAGCGACTTGATTCTCAGTACCCTTTCTGTCCTTGATCTTTAAATCAAATTCCTGAAGTAAAAGAACCCATCAAATCAATCTAAGCTTCGAGTCCTTCTTCGAGACGAGATAGCGAATAGCAGCGTGATCAGTGAAAACTGTCACCTTCGTCCCAAGCAAATAAGATCGAAACTTCTCAAAATCGTAGACAATAGCCAAAAGTTCTTTCTCAGTAGTAGTATAGTTCAGTTGAGCACCATTGAGGGTCTTACTCATATAGTAGACCACATGAAATGTGTTGTTCTTTCTATGTCCAAGAACTGCTCCAACTACATAGTCACTTGCATCGCACATCATCTCAAAAGGCTCATTCCAATCAGGTGCAGTTATGACAGGTGCCGTTATCAAACTCTTCTTCAAGAACTCAAAAGCAGCTAGGCACTCATCATCAAACTTGAACGGGACATCTTTCTCTAGAAGATTGCACAAGGGTTTAGAAATTTTGGAGAAATCCTTAATGAACCGCCTATAGAAACCCGTGTGACCAAGAAAGCTGCGGACTCCCTTAACATAAATTGACGGAGGAAGGTTTTCAATGACCCCCACCTTTGCCTTGTCCACCTCAAAACCTTTACTAGAGACCTTGTGCCCAAGAATAATGCCCTGTCGCACCATAAAGTGACATTTCTCCCAGTTGAGAACCAGATTGGTCTCAATACACCTTTTAAGAACTGCGCCAAGATTCTGCAAGCATTCGTCAAAAGAATCACCGAACATAGAGAAATCATCCATAAACACCTCCATATTCTGACCAATCATGTCAGAGAAGATAGTTATCATGCATCTCTGAAATGTGGCAGGTGCTCCACACAACCCAAAAGAAACTCTTCTGAAGGCAAACATACCAAATGGACAAGTGAAAGTGGTCTTTTCCTGATCTACCGGAGCAATACAAATCTGATTATAACCCAAATAGCCATCCAGAAGACAGTAGTACTCATGCCCAGCCAACCTGTCAAGCATTTGATCAATAAAAGGAAGAGGGAAGTGATCCTTCCTTGTGGCCTTGTTCAGCTTTCTGTAGTCCATGCAAACTCTCCACCCCGTGACTGTTCTAGTAGGAATGAGTTCATTCTTCTCATTAGAAACAACTGTGATGCCTCCTTTCTTTGCCACACACTGAACTGGACTCACCCAAGAACTGTCAGAAATAGGATAGATGATCCCTGCATCTTGCCACTTGAGAATTTCCTTCTTCACAACTTCTTTTATTATCGGATTGAGCCTTCTCTGCTCAACAGTAGGCTTGCTACCTTCCTCAAGCTGAATTTTATGCATGCAATAAGAAGGGTTGATTCCTTTAATATCTGCTATAGTCCATCCAATTGCCGATTTGAACTCTCTCAGCATTCTTAAGAGCTTTTCCTTATCACTACCTGAAAGGTCAGATACAATAATAACAGGCACAGTAGATGCATCACCTAAAAAAGTATACCTTAAGTGTTCAGGCAATGGTTTAAGCTCAAGTGTAGGAGCTTCCTCAATAGATGACTTGAGGCGCTTTGGATATTTGTCCAGTTCCTCCATTCCAAGAGATTCAAAAGGCATAGCCAGCCTTTGATTCCAGGGTGAAGCATTCAGATATTGCAATTGCTCATCACCTTCGTCATCTTCACTATCTGAATTCCTCAATAAGGCTTTTTCTAAGACATCAGACTTTAGCAAGTGATCAAGTTTTGAATTAATCACGGAATCGACCAACTCCACTTTTAAGCACTCCTCATTTTCAGTAGGGAATTTCATGGCATTGAACACATTGAATGTTACATCCTGATTCAACACTCGCATGGTAAGCTCACCCTTCTACACATCTATCAAGGTGCAGCACGTAGCCAAGAAAGGTCTTCCCAAGATTATGGAAATCTTTTTATCCTCCTCGAAATCAAGAATTACAAAATCAGCAGGAAAGATGAGTTTGTCCACCTTGACCGATACATCCTCCACAATGCCTCATGGATATCTAATAGAGCGATCAACCAACTACAAGGACATATATGTAGGCGTTGGATCGGGTAAATCCAACTTTTTGAAGACAAACAAAGGCATCAAGTTGATGCTAGCTCCCAAATCACATAAACACTTGTCAAACAACAAGTTTCCGATAGTGCAAGGAATAGTGAAGCTTCCAGGATCTTTAAGCTTCGGTGGCAATATCTATTACAACACATCACTGCATTCCTCCGTGAGAGCAATGGTCTCTAAGTCATCAAGTTTCACTTTCCGAGAGAGAATACCTTTCATAAATATCGCATAATTAGGCATCTGTTCAAGAGCTTCATCGAAAGGTATGTTGATATGAAGTTTTTTGAACACCTCCAGAAACTTCTCAAACTGCTTATCCAGCTTTTTCTTCTACGGCCTCTTATGAAAAGGAGGTGGAGGATAGATCCGTTTCTCCCCTGTATTACCCTCAAGGGGAGTGTGTTCCAGAGTAGTCTTCTTTGGTTCCACTTCTGCTTCCTTTTGCACTTCTTCCTCAACCACAACTTCATCTTCCGAAACTTGAGATTTTTTGGGGGTTGCAACCTTCCCAGACCTCAATGTGATTGCCTTAACCTTCTTTTTAGCTTCCTTCTTGCTCGGGACTTCAGTGTCACTAGGAAGTATCCCAGATTGACGATTGAGCAATGCATTAGCAATCTGCCCAATTTGATTCTCCAAGATCTTAATAGACACCGCTTGACTCTTGCACATGAGCCTCAACTCCTCCAATTCAGATTTTTCATTAGACTGCTGCAGCTGGAATTGTTCTCTTGGTGTATATTACGGTTGCTGAAAACCAGGAGGGTTGTATTGCTTTAGTACAATCTAAAGTTATGATCCAACATCGTGGAAATTATGTCAATATATATATATATGTAAAAGAAGTTTCATGTAAATTCAAACGATATAATTTTAATTTTATAATAATTTTATTTTCTTATATAATATTAAAATAGAGATTGAATAATCATTTTTTCATCATAAAGTAAACGATCAAAATTTCAAATAACAAAATTATTTAAAAATTTGGATACTCACTTATTTTTACATGATAATTAACATACATATTATAAGAAAATAATATTTAACAGACATATAGTTGGATTTTTAATTTAATATTTAGATATTATTATAAGAAAATGAAAATAATGAAATAAACCTCTGTTTGATACTGAAATGTACTGTATTTTCAATTGTCCAGTTCCCAAATCTCTTCAACACAGCTTCCCGAAGATTGAATATATTGCGACTTAATCCGGGATCTTTGCTACACAAAATGTATCGATAATCGAGCCCTAACTTGCACTTTAAGTAGGTGAGTTTTTTTTTTTTTTTTTTTTGCGGCTGTTTATTTTATACGATTTTCTTCAGTTCTAATTAATTTTTATTGTATTTCGATTGTACCCTCATAATTCGATTTTATAACTGTATCATATGTACGTGTATGTGTATATGTGTATGGTCATTCGAAGTTGTAATTGAGATGAATTTACTGCGTGTGTGTGTGTGCGTGGACACAGATTTGTGAGGTATGCAGTAATGAAAGACAAGAATTCGACTTCTGTGCTCAAGCGAGTTTTGGTCAAATGTGGAGCTCAGGCATGTTTTTTCCGTATATTCGTAATTGCGCTTATGTTTCGATGATGATTGTTACTTGATTATGTTTGTATGTTGCCCATTCATGACTTGTAGAGGCGATAGTTGCTTGTTTGCTTTAGGCAGTTGTTGAAGCCATTTTTTGCTTCCGGTCTTCGGTGATCGGAACTTTGGTTTCGCGTGTTAAGTGTTTTGTTGAGAGAATTAATTAATGTGTTCAAATAGGAACCGCATCCCCATGGAATTTCAAACCATTCTTATTTCCCCTGATAAGTCCAAACAACCCCTCAATGACAGTCGAATGAAATTTTCTCTTTGTAGGTGCATTCAGATGAATGTTTCTAGATGATTTTCAGTTGAAGATTATTGTTATATTTACCTCAGATATTTTGTTAGATATGTTGCTTATCCAATATACATATCATCTTTATTTTGTATGTCTGAGTGAATATAGAGGGCTTTTTTTCTTTGTGTCTGGTATTTATATTACTGGAATGATTTCCGTGTTACCAGTTTTTTTTACGTGAAGTCTTCTCTACACGTCTTTTTGACTTTCTTCGCACATGCAATCAAGTTTGTACATCTTTTTAAAGTTTTGTTTCAAATTAAATGTAACTTTAAATTTTATTTTAAGATAAAACCACAAAAAACTGTTATGTGCAAGTACTATTGTAATTAGACCTTAAAGTGTGCAAAAAAGGGACAAGGGACAAGTGGAATGAAGGAAGGAGTAGTTCTTGCACTTGCTTCTTTTTCTGTTGCAGGACCTTGACCTTGAGAACGAGCATAATGCTATAAATTACAGGGATATTCATTTGTAGTTAACTTGATGCCCCACTATGATCTTCTGCTATCAGAGCTCTATATTTAATCTGTCTAGTGATTTTGCTGAACCATCATGTCTAGATTGTCGTTTTGGTCTATATTTCTTGTTAGTTTTTTGCACTGCAGTTTTAGCATCATTTCTTTTTACAACTTCTTTATTTTGTTAGGAATATAACAATTTTTTGAGCAAAAAAAATGATATAATCAAAATGTCTCCTTTGTTTCGAATATATACTTTTTGTGAAGTTGCAAAATGAAATACAGCAAATAACAGTTGCTGATATAGGAGTGATTGCCTCGTTCAATAACCTGTAACCCTTTATTACCTTATCCGAGGAAATTTAATTATTAATTCCTCATAGCCAATGTGGCTCGTCTTATTAGTTCCTTTTATGTAAAATGGTTTCGCAGTCAAAAGAATATGGGAGTTGTGTTGCAGCAAAGGTTCCAGAAGTTGAACGTGATATGTGTCTTAAGGAGTTTCTTGCACTGAGGAATTGCATGCAGAATGTGGTAATATTCACTGTAATTTATAAGGAAGCAAATTTCTGTAATGAAAGTGACTTTCCTGTTTCGTGTAATTTTATCTTTCAGTTGCTTGATCTGCACTTATCAACTTTTTTTCCCTTGTATAGCTCAAAGGAAGGGTTTAATTTCATGAAATTCATTGCAGATTGAAGGTATGAATATTATATAATTCAAATTATGGGAACACTTACTGATTTCATATTTGGTTATTCTTATAAATTAAATTCTCCCTAATACCATATTTCCCCCTTTTTTCACAGCATTGTTCACAAATTCTAGTATAAATTTTGTTCAAGCCTTGTCCAAGTGGCAGTTCTGTAAATTTGATATTGTGGTATATAGCTCAGAGTAGGTGCTAAAAGCATGTCTGGGGAAGGATCAAGTTCTCAGCCTAGTGTTGGATTTCGTGGATCTGGTTCTATGTCACATGTTTATATTCAGCATCCACCCTTAAGATGTAGAGTTCCTGGATCAAGAGGTTTATTTTATGATGATGGAAATAAATTAATAATCTCTCCAACATCTGATCAGGTACAGTATATAAAGTAGAATTAAATATATTTTGCTGTCTAGGTGGCAAATAATGTGAAATTTCGTCTTAATCTTTTGCCTTTTATCCTCTTCATGTTTATGAGGATGAATTTTGTAACTTATTGTCTGATTTTCAGGTTGTTTCATGGAAAACATCCCCATCTAATGCGGAAGTTATTCCGGAATCCGATTCAATAGTAGAAGGGCCAGTACTATTGGTTCGCTATTCATTAGATATGAAGCTTCTAGCTATTCAGCGATCTAATCATGAGGTTCAGTTCTGGATCAAAGAGACAGGGTATACTTTTAAACAGAGGTGCAAATCTGAGTTAGAGACAATACTAGGGTTTTTTTGGACGGATTGTCCAACTTGTGATGTTGTCTTTGTAAAGACCAGGTATGCCTCTGATTAAGTAATCGTATATATTATTAATATTATTATTAATTTATTATTGTGTTAAATTGAGTCTGCTTGTCAGATCAAGTTCACAACCGGCTTGTCTGTCAAATTTTAGTTGTTTTTTGTAATTTTAAATTATTTGTGGTATGGTTTAACTAGTTTTTTGGGGAGCTGGACCCTTAATTTGGGATTTATGGTCCATACTTATTAAACTTGACTTGAGATAGCCAAGATAAAGATATGTAGTTGGTTTGAGTTGGGATATAAAGATAGTTTTCCTCCCATTATAATAAGCCTAGTAGGGGAAAAAATGTGTTTTTGTATCTGTACTATAGCTATGGCTATAAGAGAGGAACTACTTTATTTTTGGTAATCCGTTGGCTGGTAGGTTCTTCGCGGCAGGTTAGATAAAATGAGTATGGATCAATTGATTCTGAGATGAGATCAGTTGTTACCCTTTCAGTGTTGTCTGAAGTAGAGTTTTCTTGTAGTGGTTTGGACTTCTTCTCTTATGATTCTGAAATGAGATCGCTTCGTTTGGTCGAGACAAAGAAATTAAATGTGAGTTGGTACATTTATACACATGAAAGCCGCCTGGTGCTTCTTGCCTCGGGAATGCAGTGCAAGAGCTTTTCTGGGTATCAGGTATGTGCACTATTACTTCTCTGTTTTTTTCAACACTACTTGGCTTTGTTAGATCTTAAAACTGAATAGGACTTTGGTGTTCTGTGGCTAATGGATTTGTTGATTTGAGCCAGCAGTCATTTCCCTGCTAACGATGAATATAGTTATATAGAACTAGTAATTGCGAAGAAAAAAACCGTGTTGACAAAATTGAATTGTGGTTGACAAAGCTAGATAATGGTAAAGTAAAAATGTAGGCAATTTTATACTGTTGCAAAAATAAGATGCCAATTAGCAAAAAAAGAACTTTGAATTAAGAGAATGCAGTCACTTTTGTTCAAGGCTACTACTTATTATACTAATTAATTATCTTTTAATTTAGGATGTAATATCATATTGAGTTTTGAGTTTAATTAGGAAAGTAGATTATTTTTTTGTAGTAGCTAGTTATTTGTAATTCATAAAAGTTCATTTAGTAACTACTTTCTCATGTGAGAGGAGTTTTTTTGATGAGTGTTGATCGTAGTTAATTGATGATAAATTTCAGAATATGTAGCATCTCTTTGGTTTTACTAGATAAACTTATAAAATTATCAGCAATTGGGCCTGTTTATCACGTTATAGTCTGGGGAGGGGAGGGTGAATATTTGACATGGTATCTTGACTAAGGTTGTTGATTTGTTGCTATGACATTAAGAGATTCTGTTTCCATACAGTTACAGGTTGTATGTATGGTAGACTGTCCGGCCATCATCAAGTTTTGGCCACTTTTTATAGCTAGTTCTTGCTTGCGGATCATAAGAACAACTTAAATGAATAGTTAGCTTTTAGCTTATACGTTTTAGTTTTTAGAATAGTTTTTTCGTAATGATTTATTGTGGAAATGTTTTTCTAAGCCAAGTCATAGACTTAGGTAGCTGCTTGTCCTTTACTTGGAAGCTCCATTTCCATAAAATAAAGGATTTTACACATGGTAGAATGTTATATTATCAAATATCAGTGACACTGTAATATATTGTTACAATAAAATATGCATCTGAGTGTATACGGCATCTTACTATCTTAGTATGACGGATGTACATGGCATTTATTTCTGTATTCTGTTTAAGCAGTAAGTTTATAGGAAGTAACCTTTATTCAAGCCGTAAGTTCTATTCTTTAAAGTGAGGCTTTGTATTATTGTAAACTTTGTAGCAGAATATGTATAATACAAATTTCAAGGTTCTCTACAATCTTTCTCTCCTCTCTACTATTGTTCCATTAAATTATTTCCGCATTTCTCATATTCTCTGAGGTTGATATATGCCCGTCTTTAGGTGTAATCCCTCACAAAAGAACTTCGAGTATTACTTTACGTAAAAAAACTGAATATATGTATTATTTGTATTCTGATTAGCTTTCATCTGTGGGGATAATCCGCCTACCAAAGTTTGAGATGGCTATGGCGAAACCAGAGGCCAATAATAAGCCTGTCCTAGCTTCTGAAGACATACATGTTGTTACTGTGTAAGATTTTCTTTGCTTAATCCAGTAACTCCTCAGTGTTGTCAAAAATTTGAAGACTCATTATCTTAACTTTTACAGTTATGGTAGGATATACTGCTTGCAAGTTGATAGAGTTGCAATGCTACTGCACTCATACAGATTCTACCGTGATGCTGTTGTACAACAGGTGAGTTTATCTTAACGTATTCAATTACGTCTTGTATCTTCTCAGTCTGTATAGGTGTCAGTGCTCTTTTTTCTCTGGCCTTCATAGTTTTGACTTTCAACTGAATATCCAATGACAGTCATGTGTTTATTGTTAGTTGTTAACTAACAGTTTGCTCATATTAAATGCTGAAGTTTTATGTTGCGCCTGAAAAATTAGATGACCAGCTTAACCGTTTCTATATAATGTAACTGTTAAATTTGTAATACACGCATGACAAATGAACCTTCTCCTTGAGTTGATTTTTCTTTTTCCCTGTTTTTACTATGTTTAGTTGGGATTTGTCTGACTTTATTTCTTTATTTTTTCAGCTGTGTGAATGTTCAAATTTAATCGTAGTTGTTTTGATCAGCTTTTGACTTTAATATCTGTATTCTTTTTCCTTGACGATGATGCCATAACATTTGTAGGGTTCTTTGCCTGTTTATTCGAGCAAAATAGCTGTCAGTGTGGTCGATAATGTTTTGCTTGTGCACCAAGCGGATGCGAAGGTTGTCATCTTATATGACCTATTTTCAGATTCCCGTGCCCCTATATCTGCTCCACTACCTCTATTATTTAGGGGGGTTTACAGGACCGACATTTCATCCTCTCATTCAAGTAGCAACCTTTCTGAAACTTCAGAGGAAAAAGATTTTACTGATAAAGAAGCAATCATTTATGGAGATGATTGGACTTTTCTTGTTCCTGATCTTATATGCGATGTTGCTAATGGTCTTTTGTGGAAGATCCAGCTGGATTTGGAGGCAAGTTTTGATGATTGCTTTAGCTTTCTCATTATATTCTTGTGCTGATTGTCTACAACTTTTCAGGCAATATCCGCTAGTAGTTCAGAAGTTCCATCTGTACTCGAGTTCTTGCAGCGGAGGAAATTGGAAGCAAAGAAGGTAACATCATATATTAAGGAATATCTTCTTTTTTTTTGGTGTCTGGGGGAGGGGGGGGGGGGGGGTTCTGTTGTACTGCTCTATTGGCCTACAACATGTGGTAATAATTGTTATAAAATCAATATAAAATAAATTGTTTTTAGTAAACAGATGTTATATTAATTTTCTTTTTTGTGTGTTTATTTTGTAATATTCCTGTATGTACTGAATGATATCTACTCTTAGTGTTCCTTGAGATTTTTTAATGTAAAAATTTGCATACTTCTTCTGAAGATGCCTGGTATTCTTAATTAATTCCTATATTTCAGGCTAAAGAATTGTGTCTGGGAATAGCTCGCAACATCATTCTGGAAAGGAGACCTCTATACATGGTTACACGCTCAATCGATGTTTTAGTTACTTCTTACTCTTACGCAGTCAAAACAGGAAGTTATCTGAAGGGTGTAAACGCTGAGAAGCCTTCATCCTCTGGTGTTACCAGCGTAAACAAAACTGACACTGCTGCTGATGAATCCACTAAAAGAGGAGATGCTTCTGGAAAATCTGTCAAGCATGGCCCTGCTGCTGAATTGGGGGATGGATCTGTTTCTAGTCATAGTTACTCCACTTTAGACTCTGATGACAATTCTTTCTCTGATAGGCAGAAAATTAGACCTGTCAATCTTCAATCTTCCGGGGGTGATATAGACAGAGAAAACTTAACAAGGGTTGATGCCAGTAATGAAGAATTTCATCCATCAGTATCACAATCTCAAATTATAGGACATAGTAACTCCATGTCAAATGTTAATAATTCCGATATTCATGATACTCAAATAAATTCGGCAGCAATCACATCAGATGAGATGTATAGTTTCGTGTTTGCTCCTGTTGAGGAAGAGATGGCAGGGGATTCTTTTTACTTGGCTTCTGTCATTATTGAGTTCCTACGCAGGTAAACCCGATTTGATTGTCTTCTATACTTGGCATCATTAGCATGTTTTTGTTTGTATTAATGCAAATGAATAGCATATACTGGCGGCTCTTGATTGTGTTTGCAACTTTGCATACAGAAATACGATGAAAATACCAAGTAACGGTTTTAAAAAAATATATATATATATTTGGCATCTCTGTAGTCTTTGCCCAAATTTGTTATGTTTTTTTCCTAGAGGGGGGAAGAGAGAGGGGTTGTGAATGATAACTAAGAGAGGTTATCATTTCTGTGTATATGCTCACTATATACTGATTTTTCGTAAGAACAACAATGCTGTTGAACAAGTTGTCTTATATGTCAATACATGTCTGATCACCGGTATGGCGGCATCCGGCATGTATCTGACCACTTTTAGGTTCCATGTATTTGGAAAAGTGATTATATAAGTTTGATACCTAGAGACATACCAATAAGGCAGCACCTAACCAGATGATGTGAGAAATGGCAGGTGAGACCAGTGTTCCAGATAAGTTCTGATGAAAACCTCCCACTATCAATCAAACTCAATAAAACTTTACAGCTGGTAAACTCTGCTGAGTTACAGAGAATAAACTCCCAGTTATGATCTAAATAATCTACTTCCCTAATTTAAATCAAAGTCTTAATAATAACTGCCAACCCTAAGTGATAATTACTAGACACGTTGTTCAAATATAATAGATAATAACTATTTCTTTCATAATCGGCTTCTGAGTCTCTTATATTAATTTTCGTATCACAAGTTCAGACCTATATAACTGGGTTTTCACTTCAAAGAATGACCAGGTTGACATGAAAGAAAAGAGTAATAATTTTAAATCCTTACACGTTTGCAATATCAGTAACTACAGTATTTGAGAGGGGCAGTCAGTATATTCATTTGCTTTGGTAGTTCTATCTATGATTATATGTAGATACTTCTGCTATGTAGCTTCTGGTTTCCAACTGCCATCTAGAACTATATATATCCTGACAGCCATGTTATGGCATCAAGAAAGATCTATATTGATGCTATATGCACGCATCTCTAACTGGGGTGAGACAAATAGACCCGAGATCCTGTACGTTCAATATTAGTGGTGATCTTATCACTACTAGCACACATGGATTTATTGAATGACCAAATTGAGCTTCAGGCAGTTTGGAAGGCAGGGAAACTTGTTAACGATATCTTTGGACCTTGATTTTCCTAACATTTTTCAGTTTTTATATTTTCTGAATTTTGATACTCAAATTTACCTACCTTGTACTGATTGTTGCAGCTCCAACATTGAAAAGGTGAGAGTCCATCCAAATAATTATGTTCTGACCATACGACTACTCGCTCGGACTGAGCGATACCCAGAGCTTGGATTGTTCATCACAAACAAGGTATTATATATTCAATATGGTGTTCTAAAATAAGACTTTGTTTCTTTGACGCCATGGTGCTTGAAGTTGGTTCGATTTGTTTGCAGATTATCGAACCTTCAAAAGAAGTAGCTTTTCAGCTACTAGAGGCAGGTGATCAGCATTTTCTAACGAAGAAGTTGGGTTTAGAAATGCTGAGGCAGTTGTCACTACATCATGACTATGTCTTGCTACTAGTACAAAATGGATACTACCTTGAAGCTTTACGTTATGCTCGCAAAAATAAGGTAAAGCGAATGAACCTCGATGTTAAAAATAATTATGAGCCGATGTTACCAATACTTTTAAGTTCTGACCATAATAGTTAGCTCACAATATGCACATACTAGGTTTTGACTGCCTATTAATGTTGGCAATGGCATGCAAGATTTGCCAGTGACAATTTAATGTAGCTTAGATAGTTGACCAACAATAACTGTTTCTCCAGTTCCATAGTTGCAAAGTTATCTTAAATTTATAATGATCATTGCAGGTTTATACTGTACGCCCTTCATTGTTTCTGGAAGCAGCTTATGCTTCAAATGACTCGCAGCAGTTGGCTGCAGTCCTGAGGTTCTTCTCTGACTACTTTCCTGGCTTTAGAAACACTCCTGATCACAATTCATACTGCAGTGTTCTTGCTGGCATGGGTTCGTCTATTGTAGCTTGAGCTATGTATTAGAGATCATTGTACTATAAAATAAATTTTAACTGTTGTAGTACTATGCTAGTTACGTAGTTCCTACTTCCTAATATCAATAGTGTCAAATATTTTGAGGACACCTACTGAAGACATTGTGTTTAATTTAACTTTGTTGGAACTTCTTATAGTTCTCCCCAAAGTCTTAATTGATACAATAAGACTTTCTTAAGCAAATGAAGGCAATATTCAACTTGTATTGTTTAGTGGGTTCTCTTGTATCTGCTAGTCCAATGCTTTCTCCCTTCCATAATTAGAATATGTTATGTTTTTCAGACAATATGTACTGTCTTGCAACTTGTAGTTTATGGTATTGCTGAATATGATATGTGTGGCTGTAGAATAGCAAAACAAGACTGGGGATAGATTCTTTTCTTGGGCTACAAACCCATGAGAAGACAGACAACTTTCAGCAAGTGGCTATTATCATATGTGGTTATTTATGTGTTTTGTGTATAAATGTGTGCAAACTTGTGCATGTGTATTAGAAAAATGATGAGATGAGATTCTTGGTGTAAACCTTTTCAAGAAGATTAAGATGAGGGCTATGGGATATTGCAGCTGAGTGCACGCTCTATGTTACCTAGAATTAAGGGCAACCCATTGAAGGGGGAGCCTCTGCAAAGAATATTGATTACAGAAGCATGCCTGATGCCTCAACCTACAAAGCACCACTGATAGGTCAAACATGGTTTGCACATTGCAATACATGATAAATAAATAAATAAATAAATAATTTCGGAACAAAATGAAAGTTTAGGGGAAATTTTTTATGGGAAAGGAAGAAAGTTCAGTTTTTCGGTGAAAATAAATCAGAAACATAGTTGATCATTTTATTCTACCTACTTTATACAATTGAATTATGACACAGCATTTGGTATGTAATCTGTTATCTGTATATCAAAGTTGCTATGATTGACCAGTGACAGTGCACAGGTCCATGTATCATGTATTTATCATTAATCATTGCTTGGTATGATTTATCAAGATTTTTAGTTTGTTAATTACAAATGACTACAGTTTGAGAATAGTTTTAATTGTAATGAACATTATTTTAGGCAATATGTTGCTTACAGTATTTAGCATGTAATTAAGTGAGTTATGGGTTGGTAGCAAACATGCAATTATGCGTGAGCCTACCTGGTGGAGCAGGTGGAAGCAGAAAGACTACCATACCACCTAATACTAGTTTATCCATTAAAAAATATTATAAATATAAAAATAATTTATTTATTGTAACGCCTTTTTATACTTCTCCCAAATTGATCGCAAACAAATTGTAATATTTCGGACCAAGTTAAGGCCAATCGAGCCGATAGTCTATTTTTTCATCATTAACTCCGTGGCATTCTACGTTAGATATGCACAAAAAGTCCACCGGGCCGGATATGTTAGATATGCACAAAAAGTCCATCGGGCCGGGTTTTATCCGGACTTTAAAAAGCCCGATTTATTTTAAAACGGATCGGGCTGGGCTTTTTTAAAAATCGGATCGGGTCGGGCCGGGCCGGGCTTCCTAAGAAATATAAGGCTCGTTTTAGGCCCGCGGGCCGGGCCGGATCGGGCCGAACCGGGCTTTATCTAGGCTTATTATTTATATATTAAAAAAATATTTTAATAATTTATAACTCGAATTATGAGTAGTTTAAATACCAGAGAAAATAATATCTTGATATATTAGATAGAGTAGTTTAGATACCGAAATAAATAATTATTTTTAATATAATATATAAATAATCATATATACTTTAATTGTTTATAATATTATGATATATTATTTTAAAAATCATAAAAAGTATTGTACATTTTCAAATTCTATATAAAAAAATCGGTTTTTTAATCGGGTTTTTCAAAAAGCCCGGGCTTTTATCCGGACTTTTTTCGATCCGGACTTTTATCCGCGCTTTTCAGGTTTTGGGCCGGGCCGGATTTTTGAGAAAAAATGTAGTCCATTTAAGGCCCGCGGGTCGGGCCGAAACGGGCCGGATTTTTTTCCGGATCGGACTTTTTTCCGGATCGGATCGGATCGGATTTCGGGCTTCGGATTTTTTGAACATCTTTGTTCTATGTAGCAGGGTCATAACTACAAATTATCTTACAACTTTACATACATTTTGACTATATGCTTAAAATTATTATTTTAAATTTATGTTCAATTATAATTTTATTTTACAAAAGTAAAATCTATTATATATATAATAGAATAAATAGGGGGTTGGATAAGATATTTTATTTTATTTTAAATTACTAAATTATCCCTCGTCAATAAATATAAATATTTGTCAAATTTAATAACATATTTTAATTATATCTAACTCATTATTACTTTTCATCAGGTAAATATAAATGATTGTCATATTTAATAATATGTTAATTACACCTAACTCGTTAGTATCATTATTTTATATTTGTTACCATTTTTTAGAATATTAACAACCTAGACTTAATTGCATTTTATATACCTGAATAGTAATAATTTTGCACCGAAATGGTTAAAATTTTATTCACGCCAATCTGGTGGCTAAATTTTTATTTTTTTATAACGTAAGGACTCCGTACTTCAGCCCGTAATTTTTTTATTAAATATTAATAAATATAGGGGTATAATTGTCAAAAACAACTTATATAATTATAAGATGTATATACATTCGTCTTTTAATAATTTTATTAAACTGAAAATTTCTTAAATAAGTCCCAAATTTTTACTAGTGTTTATTGGCTCACAGATTAAACTAACATAAAAAATTTTAAGTCAAAAAATTAGTGTAAGCATAAAAAATGAATATTTTTATTACATAAGATTGTTATATCATTTTTAATAAATTAAATATTTCTTATATAAATCCAAAATACTTATGAGTGCTTACTAGCATGTTGAATAAGCTATCATTAACATTTCAAGTCAAAAAAATTGTTCATAAAAAAAAGGAATTAAAGAATGATTTCATATATACATTTTTCTATTACATAGCTATTCCAAAACATTTTTAATAAATTAAAAATTTCTTAAATAATTCCCAACTTTTTACCGGTGCTTAGTAGGACTCCGCTTAAGTTACCATGAAATTTTTGAGTCAAATAAAAAAACGAATATATGTGCAAATTATAATAATTTAAACATGTTTTGACAATTATACCCCTGGATCGGTTAATATTTAATAGAAAATTTTAAAAACTGAAGTACGGAGCCCCTATGTTATAAAAAATTTAAAATTTAGCCATCATATTGGCACAAATAAAATTTTAACAATTTTCGTGCAAAATTAATATTGTCCAAGTATACGAAGTGCAATTAAGTCATAAATTTAACATGGTAGATATTTATGAAAACGACAATGTTGATATATCAAGTATTAAACCCAAAAAATACAAGATATTTTCTTTTTTGTATACTAATAAAAGAGTGGATTACGAGAAATTTTTATAATAAAGTTGAATTTTTTATCATGCTTCCAAATCGAACATAAATTAATATTGGTTGGGAGATTTTGAATAAAAATAATAAATTATTAAAATTTTAAAATATCAACTTCACCGCGGGTATGAGTGTAATCAAGTCGAGTCGAGTTGAACACTGTTAGACTCCGCTCGACATCGATTAAAAAATGTACGGTCGAGTCTTTAATTTCAAGCTCTCATTGCAGTTAGGGGTGTAACTGAGTCGAGCCAAGTCGAACACTGTTAGGCTCAACTCAAGTTTGATTAAAAATGTTCGGGCGCGAGCTCGAGTTTGACCGAGCCTTGAATTCCAAGCCCGAAACTCGGTTTGTAAAAAGTTCAATAGGCTCGAGTACGACTCGAAAACTTGATTCGATTTTCCAAAATACTGACAAAAACTCGAAATAAGATCGGTCCGACTCGAGTTTGATTCGATTAAATATATAAAATATAAATAAATACTAAACATTTATGTAAATATATATTTAAAAAATTAAAAAATAGTAAAGGCTCAATAAGGCTTGCGAACCTTACAAGCCGAGTAATTTAAAATTCGAGCTCGGTTTGGTTAAAAATTCAAATAGCTCGAGCTCGCTCGATTATTAACGAGGCGGATTCGAATATTTTACGAGACGAGTTCGAGTAACTCACGAACGTTTTGCCTTATTTACACCCCTAATCGCGGTTACAACAATGTCTTACCACATGAAGGTGTCATATATCTTACATTAACCAATTTAAAGATTTTTTTCCCAAAGATATAAGTAAAAGATTTATATAATTACTGAGCTAATTATTAATATATTTATCATAAAAAATGAAGTGTTTTGGAAAATATATTAATAATATAATTGTACAATATTACATTTAATATTTCGGCTTTAATATTTAATTATTATATTTTCTACTAAGAAAAGTAAGAATCATTAATTATACCTTGACACCTTGTAAACAATTGTAGACAATAGTAACTCTTTAGATGGTTCTTTAATATTTTATTTTTACAGTTGTCACTATTTTTAAATGTAAGTTGCCATTATTTTCATGAAAAATGTGTGTTTATATTTTAATTTCATTGTCGCACATATAATTAATTATGAGACAAAACATATTAATCCTGTTATCGATCTCAAATTTATAAATGGAGATATTTAGTTAATTTATTTATCAGAAAATGATATTAATATACAGTCAATAATTATAATTAAAATAACATCAATTCACTTAACACATACCATTACAAGTATAAAGCTAATTTATATTTAAACATAGGTTAGTAGTCAAAGGACTTGAAAATTTCTGTATAAACTATAAAATCAAACTTTCCGTTAATCTGATTTGGCTTTCAACTTTTTTTTACTAGTTACTAGCTATAAAGCATTTCCCTACCAATTTAAAGCATTTGTTAGGTGATACTTAATTATAAACTAAGAAACCTTTATTGAGTTTGTTACTGAACATGAAAGATGGTTAGTATATGAAAGATGGTTAGTATGAATAAATTAAGTGGCCGTTTGGAAAATATTAAAATAAGTAATTTATAATTTAAAATGAATAAATAACTTACAAGTGATAAGTAAATAAATACTTATAAGTTATATAATTGTTTGGATAATTTTACTTAAAAGTCGGAATTTTTTTATTTAAATAAATCAATATAAATAAAATTTTACATAATATTAATTTAATTTGTGAATTTAAAAAAATTTAAAAACATATATTTTAACCTTAAAGTTAATAAAAAAAGTGAAAAAATCAAAATAAGTTGGGAAAAAGTACGTCATGACCACCATTCAACTTATCAGCTTATAAGTTATCAATTCAACTTATAAGTGGGGTCGACAAACAGTCGTGGATAAGTACTTATGGACTTATAAGTGAATAAGTAGCTTTTTCTACGGAAGCCAAACAGGTCCTAAATACAGTAGAACTTAAGTTCTTGAAAGTATTTTAAAATTATTATTGTAACACCAATCTTATCTTGAATAGTTGATGGTACATTTTCACCATTTTCTTTTGTTAATTTAATATTTCTCTAAAAGACATTGTTATAAGTAAATATTAAAATTTAAAATGCACTTTATAATTTTTTAACTCATGTCTCCTTTTTGTATATACAAAAAGATTAAAAGGAAATTATATTAATAAATTTGCAAAAATCATAAGAAGCGGTATACACACTTGGATATTTTATTAGCTTATTTTAAGTCGCATGTGGAAAAAGGGAAACTGCATGAGGTAGGTCAATACCTTAAAAAAACACGGGATCATTAGAGACTTAAATTTGTGATATAAAACTA
This sequence comes from Apium graveolens, assembly GCF_009905375.1. Lineage (NCBI taxonomy): Eukaryota > Viridiplantae > Streptophyta > Magnoliopsida > Apiales > Apiaceae > Apium > Apium graveolens. The sequence goes on along the minus strand of NC_133650.1, from coordinate 272,137,937 downwards.
TAAATAATACAAAAAGATATCTCTACAGTCTATATTAATCTCAAAATACTAAAATTTTTGTTTTGTCAGGGGTTGGAGTCCTTCTGTGTCACAGGGGACTGGGTCTGGGAGTGGATTAAGTGGTGGTGTCATTTTCTCGTTTTCGGGTGAAAAATATTTCAAAATTTTATTTTTAAAAATAATAGCTCAAAATGTCAATTAAGGATGACACTTTATTCAGTGTTTCGAGATAACATTACTTCATTTCACGTTTTGCTTGTTTTCAATTTTTTTATTTTCTAACAAACAAAACACAAAATTACAGGTCGTCTTGGTTAGCTTTTTTGAAAAATAAAAAGGGAAGACCGTTAGGTGAAGTGGGGTAATTGTAAAAGCCAAAACACTACGTCATCTAACGTTTTGACTCCAAATCAATATTTCATCTAGCGTTTTACACACATTATTTTTTCTAAAAATACATTTTTTGAACCCAAATAAAAAATTATTAAATCTTAGAATTATAAAAAATTATTTTAAATTTTAAAACTCAAAAGAGAATTGGTAAATTTTAAAATGTTAAAATTATTAAATTAAATTATACCCTTAAATTTTGAAATTGTTTAATTTAAAGTTTACATCTTTTGTTTCTTTTGTTTACGGGTTTAGGGGGCCTAAACTAGACCTGTCAATTCGTCAGTGTCGTATATTTTCGTATTTCGTGTACTTGAATATCAAACAAAAACCCGACATATTTAGCGTTAGTGTACATTCGTGTTCTTGTACTTTCGTTTCGTGTCGTGTATGTCGTGTTAATTTAATATTAATATATATTAAATTTAATATTAATATAAATTAAAATATAAGAGTTTTAGGCAAAAAAATTATAAAATATATGAAAAATATGTATTTAGATATCAATTATATACAATATAATGAAATCAAATAATATTTTATAAATAAATATGCATACATTTATTATAATTCTACATATATTTATAAAAAATATTAAAAATTAAATTATAATATTTATTTATGTCGTATACTTCGTGTCGTGTACTCAAAGATTAAACACAAAACCGACATTAAATATCGACCGTGTATTTTCGTGTTCGTGTACTTTCGTGTCTTGTACTAAAAATGCAAATACAAACACTAAATTTTCGTGTCATGTAAGTCGTGTTGTGTCCAAAATTGCCGAGTCTAGCCTAAACCTTAGATGGAATTAGGGTTTAGGCTCCGACCTAAACCCTAAATCGGTATACATATTTTATTAATTTTTTTTTAATATTTTCTAAAACCCAAAAGGGGGTTGTTAAATGCTAAAATGTTAAAAATTATTAAATTATATGTCTCTTTTATTCAATTTTTTAATATTTCTAAAATTCAAAAGGAAATTATTAAAACATAAAAAAATTAAAAAAAATGTTAAATTATGGTACATCATTAAATTTAAAAATATTAATTTAAAAACGGTTGTTAAAAACGTAACATTAAGTTGTGTTTACGGGTGCAAAACGACACACACAAAAAGCTAAAAAATATAAAACAAATAAACAACAACCTTAACACTAGATAGTGTAGCGTATTAAACATATATTAAAAAAATTGGGCAAAACGCTACACGAATTAGCATTTTGAGCTATTTTTAAAACGCTACACGATACACTGTGTTGAAGTGACATTTACCTACACAAATAAGCATTTTGAGCTTTTTTTAAAATGCTACACGATACACCGTATTAAAGTGACATTTAAGATTTTATTTTCCAGAAAGTGAAAATCAGGACCATTTATCTCAAAATATTGACATTTGAAACGTTTTCTCGGATGAAGGAGCTAAAATAATTAATTAAATAAAAAGACACTCATAAAATGATAGTGCCCGAGGATAATCAAAATCGCACATTACTTGTAGTCCTATATTATAGGTGAAAATGAGATTAAATGAAACTTTTTATCTTTGTAACAAGCTTGCTATGACAAATACAAAGTTAATAAAGCATGATATATAAATATTACTAAATTTTAATAACTTAAGTTTTTCTTAAAATCAAATTTTGTTAAAGCAAAGAACAATCAACCATAATAGTCTACAACACATTCGAAGGAGGATGAGTAAACAAGATCATATTTCCTGACACACAAGATAGTTTAGCTACACTATGCGCTACCCTATTTACTTGTTTTCAGACATGTTAAATTTTAAAGTCACCTCTTTGACGGGGAATAAATTTGCACCCTACAAAAGTATTTCCCACTTCCGACACATAAAAAGTATTCTTGATCAGAGCATTCATCACGTTAAATGAATCACTTTTAATAATCACATTCCTAGCCCCCAAAATCAGAGAGCCGGTACAGAACTTCCTTCATTTTTACAACTTTTGCCTCCAAAACTGTCGCTTTCTCAGCTATCGCCTTTTGCATACCTGCAATGAATTCACCTGTATCATTTCTGAGCACCACTTCAACTTTGAAAACCCCAACACCCTCTTGAATAGTTGCGTCTACATTAGCTTTCTACCATCCAAAATCTGAAGGTTGTCACTTTACTCGGTCACAAGACAACCTACTAGAATTCCCTCGACTTTCACTCCGAGCCTTCTTTTGCGCGTTCACCCCACTCTAGAATCATCTTCGAACTAATCTCCATTGCTATCGTCGGTGGTAGAATCTTTCCTTCCCATAGTCTCATATTTCTTGCATACTCTATCCCCCATAAGATCTTAACCATAACTGCTAAGTTGTCCTTATTTTCTTTCCCCAATCTATCCAGCACCCAATCTGATAAAATATCTATCTCTGATAAATCAACGCCTTCCCTTGTATCCTCCCAACAACTTTTTACGAACTGACACTCAGTGAAAATATGGCGAACATATTCCATTTCCACATCACAGACTGGAAAATTATTGAGGTTTGCACTCCTCTTCCACATAGTTGATTTTTCATTGAAATGTTATTCTTACAAATGCGCCAAATGAAGTATCTCATTTTATGAGGTACTGGTAGTTTCCACAGTCTCTTCCAGCCCTTTGACACCACTTCCTCTTCATGATTGCAGTGCCTCTTGTACCAAAAATGATAGCCTAATTTTGATGTATAATGTCCATCAACTGTAAGCATCCAAGTTACACGATCAAGAATGTGATTATATGGTATTCTTGTCTTCAAAATACAATCAACTTCATCTCCTTGAAAGGTTTGTTATATTCAATCACATCTCATTGTTTAATTCTTGGATGAAAATACTCCGTCACCTTATCACCTCTGTTGCTGTTCACATGATGATTCTCCACTTGATAATCAACCTTGCCCCTCAGTCATGGATCAGAAAAGATGTTAATACTACAATCATCTCCCAAAATCCATTTAAAGCCTTTACATAATTCATCTCTGGCCTCAAAAATTCCCCTCCAAATGAAACTATCATTATGATGTCTCTGAGCTTGTAAAACATGATTAGAGGGATAATATCGAGCTTTAAAAATTCTTGCCACTAAGGACCCCAAATTATTTATAAAGTGCCAGATGTGATTTCCTAATAACACAATATTAAACTCATATAGGCTCCTGAACCCCAGTCCTCCTTTACTTTTCGATCTGCACATTTTCTCCCACGAAAGTCAACGAAGTCCTTAATGTTATTCAATCCCGACTTTCACCAGTACCCATTTAAAATTCTTTCTATCTCCTGAAAGAGTGATTTGGGTATTAAAAAGCACGACATACAGTAGGATGGGATGGATTGAGCAACATTTTTTTATCATAACTGCCTTACCAGCCTGAGATAGTTTGCTATTGCTCCATCCTTGCAAACGTTTCCACACTCAATATATAACAAAGCTAAAAACCTTCTTCTTTGATCTTTCAATTAAATATGGTAACCCCAAATATTTCCCCTCCCGCAAGTCATTGTAAACCCCCAAAACATCAGTTATCATTTGCTGTTTATCTCGCCCAATATTTGAACTAAAGAAAATTCCTGATTTATTAAAATAACAGCCTTCCCTGATTGAAATTCGTAATAATTTAAGAAGAACTTAATTTTTTGAGCTTCCTCCGTATTCACTTTAAAGAACAAAAAGTTATCATATGTGAATAATAAATGAGTCACTGCTAGAGCTGAATTAATGATATGACACCCATAAATATCTCCACTGATTGTAGCAGTGTTAAGCGAATGTGATAAACCTTCAACACAAAGCAAAAATAAATAGGGAGATAGTGGGTCTCCCTGTCGCAATCCCTACTCGGATATACATGACCAACATAGGAACCATTCATACAAATCATGTACTTCATTGTTGTGACACATAACTTTATCCATCTTACCCATATTTCACAAAACCCCATAATTCTCAATATATGCCACATATAGTTCTAATTAACTCGATCATAAACTTTGCTTACATTGAACTTTAATTCCACTTCTCCTTTCCGATATACCTTCTTCTTCTTCTTCTTCTTCTTCTTCTTCTTCTTCCTCTTCGTCTTCCTCTTCCTCTTCCTCTTCCTCTTCCTCTTCCTCTTCCTCTTCGTCTTCCTCTTCTTCTTCCTCTTCTTCTTCGTCTTCTTCTTCTTCTTCTTCTTCTTCTTCTTCTTCTTCTTCTTCTTCTTCTTCTTCTTCTTCTTCTTCTTCTTCCTCTTCCTCTTCCTCTTCGTCTTCGTCTTCTTCTTCTTCTTCTTCCTCTTCTTCTTCCTCTTCCTCTTCCTCTTCCTCTTCCTCTTCCTCTTCCTCTTCGTCTTCGTCTTCTTCTTCTTCTTCTTCTTCTTCTTCTTCTTCTTCTTCTTCTTCTTCTTCTTCTTCTTCTTCTTCTTCTTCTTCTTCTTCTTCTTCTTCTTCTTCTTCTTCGTCTTCCTCTTCGTCTTCCTCTTCGTCTTCCTCTTCGTCTTCCTCTTCCTCTTCCTCTTCCTCTTCCTCTTCCTCTTCCTCTTCCTCTTCCTCTTCCTCTTCCTCTTCCTCTTCCTCTTCCTCTTCCTCTTCCTCTTCGTCTTCCTCTTCTTCTTCTTCTTCTTCTTCTTCTTCTTCTTCTTCTTCTTCTTCTTCTTCTTCTTCTTCTTCTTCTTCTTCTTCTTCTTCTTCTTCTTCTTCTTCTTCTTCTTCTTCTTCTTCTTCTTCTTCTTCTTCTTCTTCTTCTTCTTCTTCTTCTTCTTCTTCTTCTTCTTCATATAATGAATCATCTCGAACGCTATAAACACATTATCAATAATACTTCTTCCTGGTACAAACGTCGATTGCTTTTATGAAATAATTTCAGGGGAATGCCCTTAATCCTGTTTGCGAAAACCTTCGCCATGATCTTATATAAAATTTTGCATAGAGCTATTGGCATAACATCGGTGAGCTTCTTTATATTATCTTTTTTCGAGATCAAAACCAGATTTATGTTGTTGAGTTCAGCAGGAAAAGCATTATCAGTTAGCCATTTCTTACAACACTCGAACACCTCCTTACCCACCATCCCCCAGAAATATTAAAAAATGCAGGACTAAACCCGTCTGACCCCGATGGTTTTTCTGGATGCATATCTCTTAAGGCTACTGTGAACTTATCGAATGATAACTCCACTGTTAAAACCTTATTCTGCCTCTCTGAGATCACTGGTCTTCTATTGTTACGTTAACTGGCGTATTAACATTGTCACCAGAAAACACGTTTTCAAAGTATTCCTTAGTCATTGAAAATATCTGCTCATGATCATCCACTTTATCACCTTCCTTCATAACAAGATATGCACTATTATTCAACTTACTTCGCTTTGATGCTTGTGAATGGGAAAACTTAGTATTTGCGTCTCCTTCTTTAAGCCAAAAATATTGGCCCTCTATTTCCAGTATACCTCTACGTGAAGTAATAATTCATTTAGTCTCTCTCTTTCTTCAAAATGAGCTTGATGCGAACCTCATATTCTCGCTTAATCAACTTATTTAACATCTCTTTTTGATTTTTCACTTTATCTCTAAACGCATGGAAGAATTGATTTACCCACTTAGCCATGAAAGTTCTTTGAATGTTGGTTCCCAAAGCCAAGAATTTTCAAAGCAAAATTTGAGCTGCTTTCATGATATCATCGTGTCAAATAAATTCAGCCGAATAGGGTCATGATCAGAGACCGTTGTGTGATGAACTTTGAGGGGGCATAACAAAAATTTACGCCACCAATCATTGTCCGCAAAGACCCTATCTAACCTTTCTATGACCCAATTTGATTTTCCTTTTCTACTTTCCCATGTAAACTCTCCACCTAAAAGGTCAGGCTCCACCAAATTATAATCAACTATGACATCAAGAAACCCATCTAACGACGCCTGAGGGTGAACATGCTCTTCCTTCTTATATGCACTATACAATAAATCATTAAAATCTCCAAAAACACACCACGGGATTGTGTCTTGCACAACCAAATTCCTAAATAAATTCCACGACTATTGCCTACGAGATCGCTCTGGCATTCCATAAAAACAAATTAATCTCCATGTAGGAGAGTTCTTTTTTAGTAACACCATATTGATGTCATTTCTTGAAAAATTCATAATACTCCAACTCTTTGTCGATTTTCATAGCACTTCCATCCCCCAATCTTGACCAACCTTATCTAATGTAAAATAACATGGTAAACTATATAACACACTATTAGATATTTAGTGCAACACGGGGGGGGGGGGGTGAATGTATTTTCTTTCTTTTTAGCCTTTTTCAAACTTATTTGGATATGGTGATCAAAGCAATTTATGATTTGTAAAGATATTGTGTTAGCAGAATTAAAACAAAAAGCACACAAGCACAATATTTCAAAACTCACTTAATTTGTATTAATTAAGTTTGTCTTGCTATAAATTATGGGTTCTTAAAAATATAAGAACTCAGCTTCTTTCTTTAGAGAGTACAAGATAATTTAGATCTGTTTTTGTTTGTTACCCTAAAAATAAAGGACCATTGTTTACTTTATAGATTAGTAAATACAGGTTTACACAAAATGCAATAAGATGTACTAAACCCTTTTCTAAACTATCTTTGAATCTTTCTATTTTTGGCTTAATAAATCTTTGCAAATCTTGTAGGTCTGTGACCATCCGTTGTCAGTTAATCTTGACCATTGATCTTGCACTTTTCAAGCTGCTTTTGTAGATTTTCCAATCTAAGTGAAGAGATTATTTGTTGATTGATAATCTTGAATCTTTAACTTGTCTGTATTACTGTATTTGAGGTTCATGTCGAGATCTCCAGTTTGTTCTATAGAGAAGTGACATCTCGATAAGTATAATGACCTATCGAGATCTCTGAGTTCTCTATAAGTGTATTTGATTTGTAGAGGTCTATGAGTTCTCTATAAGTGAACCTGACTTGTCGAGGTCTCTGAGTTCTCTATAAGTGAACTTAACTTGTCGAGGTCTCTGAGTTCTCTATAGGTGAACTTGACTTGTCGAGCTCTCTAGATCTCTACATATAAAAATGACTTGTCGATATCTCTGAGATCTCTATATACATTTTGACTTGTCGATATCTCTGAGATCTCTAATGAGAAATTGACTTGTCGATATCTCCAATCTTCACATCTTCATTTGACTTATCGATATCTCTGAGTTCTCTACATGCAGAAATGACTTTTTGATATCTCCAATCTTCACATCTTTATTTGACTTGTCGATATCTCTGAGACTTCTCTATAAGTTATTTTGGACTTCTCGATAAGTCATTCTAGAGTTCTCAAATGACTTCTCTATATAATTTGATCTGCGACTTGTCGATATCTTGACTTCGAACATTTTTCATAAAACAGATTTATTAAACTCCAAGCTTCTATATCTTTTCTCTAAGGCATGATCTATCTTGATCTTCTTCCAAAGTTTATTCCTTAGGCTTGAAATGTTTATAAAAAATACCCCAGTTTAATCTTCTAACCATTTTACAGACTCAAGTAATACAATACAAAATACAAATTTAGATTACCAATACAACTGAATCTCAGGGCTGTCAATTTGACTTAGTCTTGTTGTTGTATAAGCATGTATTGCACAACAATCTCCCCAATTTGTGAGAAGATTTCTTATCACAAATTCATGCCTGATAACAAGACTAACCCCAAGCTAAAAATCAAGTACATAAAAATTGACAGATTTGACAATCATCAATATTTATATATTGAGCAATTACATTAGTTCAATAGTACAAAAACTAGGTGAAATCTTCATAGCCCGATTCTTTCCTAATGAGGTCCTTAAGATTTATAAGCACATTGAGTTCTTCAATAATTTTTGTCCCTCTCAAGGCTTCTACTAGTTTGAGCTAATCATCCAGTTTGTAACTATTGAGGTAATTAACTCTGAATCTTGTGTAACTGTCAATCTTTATGTTTGAAAAGTGTCCATCTTTTGAAATTCTACTCATCCCCTTTGCTTTGAGCTCATTTGATCTTTGTTCAAACATAACAATTTCTTCTGCATACTTGCTATCCGTCTCTTCCTTTTCAGTCCTTGCTTTTGCATTTCTTTCATCCCTTTCTCTTAACCATACACACATCACAGCCTTCCATGCCCTTGTACTTGTGTCCTTGTCCTTCATTAAGCTAATCATCCTCTTAAATTCTGTGGTTGAAAGTGTATCCATTAAGTCCCTGCCAAGTAGAGTGAATGAGTTATCCTGATAATAGATTTTGACTTCTCTCGATGATACAACCCAAAATTTGACCATATCTTCAGATAATTGTTGAAAGTAGTCATCGTCTGTGATACTCCGGTTTAAAGGTAGAAAATCAGTCTGATTAAAGCAATTCTAGATAACCCCTTACCAACTTGCAACTTCTTTGGGTTTGTCCCAACAGTCTTGAAATGAGTCTTGATTGGTGGCTTAAATGAAGGTAGGTTTGAGATTTTCTTTAAGGTGGTTTGGCTAGAAGTGATTGGTATTTTGAGTAAGGTGTTTGCAGTTTGTTTGTACAAAAGTTTAGGCTTAGAGGTTAAAGGTGGTTGAGTGTTTGAGCTTGCAGGCTTAAAGGTCTGAGTAAGTTGAATCTTGACTTGTAGTTCTTGGACATTTCTTTTCCTTGAATCCCCTTCTCCATATTTTCTACTTCTTTTTTCATCATCCTTCTTATCATCTTTCCTCTTCTTTTTCTCATACACCTTGCTGCCAGCTGCCTTAGAGGATTGACTTGGATTTGAGCTAGAAGGTTTTTGATCATCTTTCTTCTGCTCATCATCATCCAAATCATCCTTAGTATTGATCTGAGTTTTAGGCTACATGATTTCAGCATCTCTCAAGTATCTCCCCAATATCTTGATCATTTCCTCATCTTCAACAATATTGTTCTGCTTTGTCTTCAAATCTATTTTCAGAGTCATTATCAGCTTCTTGTTTTCCATGACACATTGCTCTGGAATTTGGAAGTGTTTACAATGTTTGCTGGATGGACATATATATGCCACTCCCTTGCTTGGTTGGAGATATGCTTCTGAAAAAGGAGCTTCTTGAGTATTTTTCAATTCAGTCAGTAAGAGAATGTCTTCTTAAATCACCTTATTAACTTTTTTGATTAGGATGTCCACTTCAGATGCCCTTCTATTTATGAGATAATTGAAGGGCACCTGCATACACTTATCCACACCAGTATCATTTATATTGACAATAATTTTCTCTCTTGAAAATCACCCTTAGTCACCACCATGATCAATCTTTTGAAATTGATAGTCTTTTCCAAAGCTTTCTTGTAGGTGAAGAAATTATTGGGTACAGAAGCCCTGAGAGCCCTTAGCAGTTCATAAAATTCTTTGCTCAGACTAGGTCCCTCAGTTGCTTTTAGCAACTTCTTTTTTCAGTTTCCTTAGCTTTGCCTTTGGCTTGTTCAATTTCTATGGCTTTGACTCTTTGTGCTTGGACAGATGATTTTAGCAACCTAGCCTCTATCTCCCCCTTAGTCTTGGTAGCAGAAAAGATGAGAGGTGCAGGAATTTCAGGCCTCACAGCTTCAGGAAGTGCATGCAAAGGAATATTTAGAGCACCCATGATAACTTTCAATGATACTAAGTTTTGCATTTGAAGATGCTTATGGGAGTCTACCAAAGTCTTGATGTCAGCCTGTTGACTTTGTACCAGAGCTGTGAGTTGTGAGACTTGATTTGTGAGAGAATCATTGGATGACTATAGAGATGAGACTTGAGCTTGAAGAGCTTGGATTTGCAGATTAGTGGATGTGGACATTGGTGATTGGGAGCTTGATGAGAGAGAAGCACCAAAGGTGGCTTGAAAAGACTCCTTGATTCCCTTCATCAAAAGAGCTGAAGTTTCATACCTAGCCTGATGTAATTGATCCAGTTTGACCCTTGTGTCATTGTTACTTGTGATGTGATTCTGGACAACTTCATGCAGAACCAGTAAGGACTGCTTTAGATTTTTGATGCTCTGTTCCATACTGGTGACATCAAACCTTGCCATTTGCTCAAAAAAATTGTTGAATTTATTCTTTATATCCACCTGAGTTGGCACAAGGTCATCTAGTTTGTCTTTCACCCACCTCCTTATTCTGTCTTGATGACTATTCAGAGTCTGTTGTAGTGCTTTACTAATAAGATAAAAATCTTTGAGCCGGGCCTTGTAGACTTCTGTAATAGCATCATAGACTTCCCGTAGACTGAGGGTTTTGGCATTGCTTCCCAGGATAGTTACATACTCTTCTCTAAACCTAGCCAAAACCTCATCCATATCCAAACTGAATTCTTTATCTAACTAAGCATCAACATTTCCATCTTGCTCAACTTCATTGACAATCTTTTGTTTTTGTTCCTCAACATCTATTTTATAAGAAAATAAGATTGCCTGATAATCCTGATTGGACATATCAGTTGTGAGCAGCTGTTGGGTAATATTTACAAGGCCAAAAGTTGGTCCACTAGAATATCATTCATGGTTATAGGCTAAGTGTGATCATCCTAAAGCCACTGTGAGATGGGGTGTGAAGGTTGTTGTGTAGGATTGGATGTAGAGGGGGTGTCTGTTTGATTTGAGGTGGATGTTTGAGAGATGATAGGTAATATAACGACTCGTGTATTTTTGAATTATTTAAATATGTGACTATGGAAATTATTAAATAAATAAAATATGTGTATTGGTTTTGACCGCTATGTGCTGTTGGATTATATTCTATGTGTGATTTATGGTATACCGGGTTGTCCGCATGATTAATTATGGGGTCGTATTGGATTGTTTTCACTTTCAAAAGTGAATTTAATGCAAATTTATTTGTATAAATATTTGAAGTGTCTCTAAAATTGCTTTTATGATTTTATAATTACTATAATTATTTTTAGGATTTTATAAAATTAAGAAATCAATATTTTATTAATTATTTATCTTTAAATGATTTTTTGATTGCTTTTACTTGTAAAATCCGTATTTAATTCCAAAAAATTTCAAAATCGCAAAATTCATATTTTTCTAAGTTTATAATATTTTGAGAATTTTATAATTTTTTTGGAAATTTTCGGGATTAATTTCACCCGCGCGTTGTTTCGTTTAATTGTTAAAAAGCGGGTATAAAGTGCACTTCGAAAATTGTTTTAAAATTTTGAAAATTATGTTTTTATAAACTTCGGGATATTTCTAACATTTTAAGACTGTTTTCATGATTTTCTTAAATTGTTTTAAGTGCAGCTCAGATCGTTAATTGTTAAATGCGGGTACGAGTTACGTTTACAATATACTTTGAAAATTACAAAAAATTTATCTTTAATAATTATGAATTATTTATGATATTTTAAAACTATTTTGGTAATTTTAGGGTAAAAATTTTTACCAATAAAGTTATTCGTTATTTTGCAAAACGCGAACAAAATCGGGGACTATAGTACAAATCAGGACACGTGTTGACACGTGGCAGATGGTTATAGAGCTAACAGAAACGTGGCATGTTTATATCAATTGAGATGTAAATATTTTTTTTTATTTTAATCTCTCCTCTCTTCTGGATTAATCACTCTCAGTTCTCTTCTTTCAATCCCTCCATCTCTCCTTCCTCGGCCACTTTTTTTTTCTTCTTGTGGAATTGCTCGCCTGATTCCTGTCTGTTTTCCGGTCAGCCTCCGGTTCCGCCCGTCTCATTTGTTCCGCCGCCTTGTGCTTCTGTTTTCCGGCGACTCCGCCGCCTGTTCTTTCGGCACCGTCACTGTCTTGCTTCTATTTCCCCTGTACTAAATTCGTGTCCAGTCTTAGGTATATATATGTATATATATGCAGATGCAGTGTGCATTATTGTGTGTGTTGTGTATAAATTCATGTGTGTATATGCGATTGTGTTTGTGTGCGTGTGTGGTTATTGGCGCGTGGGTGCGCATGTGAGTTCCTGTGATTGATTTACTTGCTGTGCTACTATATTTCAAAACAGTTCTGATTTGAATATTATTATTTCCGCAGGAAAATATTTGATTAATGTCCATGAAATAATTTTTTCGTATGGGGAAAATTTTGTTGCTAATCGGTGAAGTTCGTGTGGAAACCCAAAGTTTATTGGGTACCGAAGAGTTTTGCCGCCGTCGGCGATGAGCCTCGGCGAGCCGACGGTGGACCGTGATGAATATATTCTGAGTCCTAACTTAATAAATAAATAAATGTAAAATGCGAATAATAATTAATAATAGTATTGAATTGGTGTTTGGGAAATTATGGATGTTGGTTGTTGTGATTATGGATTGTTGTGGTGAATTGACATCGATTGTATTCGACGGGTAGTCCGATAAACGAAGGAAACACTGCCCGATTTTCGGGAAACTGAACTACGTAAATACGGGAACGTATTCGATGATTATCGGGACGTTGAGTGACTATATATATGTGCGTGTGTGTTTTATATGAAACTTGATTGTACGATGTGATGAAATATTTTGCCAAATCGATAACCCTGATTTCGTAAATTAAAGAGTATATGTATTTTCCGAAAACGAACACCAAACCGATTTTCGAGATTGTGAACCCTACTTATTGCGTGTTTTATTATAATATACATAATTACGAGTCGGGTTTGAATATTATTGGGTAGAATTGGTATCGAGGATATATCAAGCATACCTGGACGTCTAACATAGGGTATTTTGACCCTGTAGGTTCTAGTCGGGAAACCGAAAGTGGACGTTGGACTAAAGATGACCTAGTAGTCAGTCGACAAGCTCAGTATAGTTTCAACAGAAAAACCTGAGTGTCGAAGTCTAATCTAATGTGGTCTAGTGGTTGAAAGTTAAAGCCTGAGCGACAGAGTCGGCTCAGAGTCAATCAGTAATAGTTGTAAAGCCCTGTAAGGCAAGTACTTCTGAACTTTTCTCCAAAATATATCGCAAATATTTTTGAACTATTTCATAACATGTCGTTATTATTCAAAATAACTAATGTTTCATATTGCAAGTGCTTTAAACTATTTACCCTTGAACCCTGATTTTCTTGATCTTGAGCCGTAAGCCTTATTCTTTGTAAACCATCCTTTGTTGATCCTCAGATACCAAATCACACAAATATGATACTACTCCCCAAATGTATAACTACCAAACACCGAACACTGGAAGAGAATTGTTTGAAAACACAAAAACATTTATACTCCAACCATTCTTTATTACCTCAAAGAACCATACCCTGAAAAATCATTACTGGTCTAATACCTGATCCTTTTACAAACAAAAAACCATTTCTTATACATCCCCTGATATACCCTTGTGATATCCATGAATTTCTTTACATTTTTATTCAAGTGTTTAATCATCGTTGATTATGATTTTGTTTTATTGAAGTATATTGTTTATTATACTGAATTGTTCTAGGATTGGATAGTTTTCTGAATAAGGACCAGATTCGTGGTCAGACCAGATTCGTGGTCAATTATAGGCCAATGTGTGCCTTGGATCCAGTAATTAGAGCAGTACTGTATGCTTTGCTCGGGGTTAGTGCGCGACTGATCAGCAGCCTAACTTTGGTTTTAAAACTTAAAATGAATATCCAATTCTAATGAATTGTTTAACAATAAACTTGATTCTTCTGAATCATTCCATTTGAACATTGCTTAACCTCAGTTATCACTGTTATGACTTGCTGAGCTAGTTAGCTCACCCTTGCGATTCTTTTATATATTTTAAAGTTGAAAAGGATATGGATGATAGTAAAGTCCCTCAGTCCAAAGTGCAAGCTAGGATTCCAGTTTGAGTTGGATCGAGCTAGTAGGAGCTTTCTATGGTAGTGAGATAGTAAGATTGTAAGAATAATTTCAGTATCAGTTATAAGTTAAACTAGTTGGGATTTGGTAAATTGTAATAAAGGTTAAGGTGGTGGCTTGTTTTCATACTTTAACCTGTTGCGATCCATGATTATGTAAATCAGGGTCATTTTAAATAATATTTCTTATACATGTTCATATATTGTGTATGTGTTATGGACCCCAAACTTTTGACCCGGGTTTGGAGGGCGCCACAGGTAACCCTGTGATTGGAATCACAGTTGAACTCAGAGTAGAAACTGTGGTTGTGACAATGTGGTTTTCACCAAGAGTGGGAACCTCCATTTGAATTGGAGGGGATTTGACCAGGTTATTGTCATGTACCATGGTCTCAAACCCTTTTTTTTCTTGCAAAGAACTGGCACCTGCATGTGCTTGACTTGTCTCCCCTATGACAAGATCATTGACAATTGGACTCCTAGCTTCAATTGCTAGAGCAATCTCAACTAGGGTTTTGAGAGGAGTTGTCCCTACATGAGGAACCTCCAATTGAATTGGAGAGGATTTAGATAGCTCCCTCGTAGAAGTACTACCTTCAAACCTTTCAATATGTGAAAATTGATTTGCACATTAAGGTGCATTTGTTACAACCACAGGGTCTTCAGTAAAAACTGATAAAACCCCTGTGTTTTTGTTGGTTTCATCAAGGTCTGCCCGAGTGTAGCCTCTTCCCAACATAATATGGTGCCTGGGCGGTGAGCACAATTTTATAAACCATGTCACTTGATGTTGACAACACTTGTGAAGTGGATAAAAGTGTTTCATTGTATGTAGAAGAAATTTGAGAGATTAGATTAGTAATTTGAGAATTGAGTGTTGGCATCTCCCCCTGAATAGATGATAGAGCTTCAAAATATGTGCTCTCAGAGTGTGTGCCATCCTTATTTCTTCTTTCATACACTTGAATGTGTTCAAGTTGTGGTGCAAACTCCTTACAAGATGTACTAGGGAGAGTGCTTTGTTCAATGAAGACCACCTGTTGAGAGGATGCATCCGGTGTCTGTTTTAAACCCTCTTTTACAATTACATCCTTTTCGGAGGATACAGAGGTAGCTAATTGAGTTGTCAACTCAGTTTTCCTTACCTTCTTTGGCTTCTTGACCAAGGTAGACTCTAGCTGTGTTTCATACTCACCACTCTCATTTATTACTGTGAAGGGTGCCTGCTTTCTCTTTTTTTTACTCACTTCACCCTTTTGAGAGGATGAAGTGGTTGGTTTCCTAGATTCTAATGGTAGAGAAAGAAGGATCTCAGTTTGGGAAGGCCCCTATTGGTGTTCCTGTGTTTGTTCTTCCACAGGTACATGAGCCATTACTGTACTAGTTGTGACTATAGACCTCATGTTAGGCATATGGTAAGGGTAAGTACTGAATCTCTGCAACATAAATGGAGTGAAAGTGAGCCAAATATAAATTTGGACACCTGTTTACAATTGTCTATCCTCGGTCTATCTATACCGTTAAGTAAATGAATGTCTTGAACTTTATGGTTTAAAGAAGACATTATAAACCTAGGAAAGAAATTTTTCTTACCTCTTGTAGCCAAAGGCATTGTGAGCCTTGTGTTAAGTTCCTGCAGAATCAAGAGCCCCACATTTATGTGTATGTTGTGAGCCATGGAGAATACCAGCTTCTGGACCACACTAGAGATGTTGTTCATAGTCTGTCTTCCTGTAAGTGAAAACCCTCACAATTAAGTCAAACATGAATGACCATTCCTTTCTGAAGTGCTTCTTGTTCAACCTTTCCAAATTGATCTTCTCACGGTAGTTGATAAAGTCCATGAAATCAACTAGCTCTTATTGAGTTGGGACCTCCACCCTATTATCAGTGGGAATACCCAAAGCCAGGTTGACATTATTTCCATTGAACTCTACTTATTTCCCTTGAATTGTGCAGTTCACCACCAAAGATGCAGCTTGGTTCTCATGCACAACTGTCATAACCACAGCTGTGTTCCAGAAGTCATTGAGAAAATCGAGATACAAAATTGGATTTGCAGGTAGAGCACCTGCAAAGAATATCTCAGATAGAAACTTTACAAAGCTCTTGAATCTATCAGGAGCTTGATTAGCATATGTGAATGCATGGTAGTTGATGCCCTCCTTTGGGATAAAAGCTCTAACAGAGTTTGATGCCATTTAAAGTGGTTGATTTTAGTGGGGTAGAGACTTGAAGAAGAAAGAGTTCGAAATTTGAGATAGCTGTTAAGATTTGTAAAAATTAGGCCACTTGAGATCTCGAAGGCGTAAAGAGGGTTTATATCGAGATGTCTGGGTATTTAGAGAAAAAGGTAAGTGACTTGTGGATAAATAGAAATAAACGATTGGGATTTGCTTATCAAGAAGTCATATGTGAGAAAGAAACATATCGATATGTCACTATCATGACTCTTATCGAGAACTAAATATTGACTCATCAAAATGTCAAATAAATACCCAGTTTGTCCTGAATGGACTGAATTTTCTCAATTTTTATTTGAATAAATCAAAATAAAATTAGAATGATTTTATATCAAAAGTATTTTACTAAAACAATTTATTGAATTAAATTATTTCAGTTTTGAGTTAATGAGAAGTCTAAGAATGATACTTATAGAGAACTCTATCGAGAAGTCTCAAAGTGACTTATCGAAATCTAAAAGACTTATCAAGAATTCATAATGAAGCCTGTCGAGAAGTCCTTCGAGAAGTCTAGAAAAAGACTTATCGAGAACTCTATCGAGAAGTCTCAAAATGACTTGATTCACTAGAAATTAATTTGCTGCAACATATTAGCCGAGTTCTTGCCTTTAGATGAAGAATTTAACATTCCAATTTCACCAACAAGTCTAGTGAAAGTTGCTTCATCCAAAGGTTTAGTAAAAATGTCAGCTAATAATTTTTCTGTTGGAACAAAAATAAGATCAATAGTACCATTTGCAGCATGTTCTCTAATAAAATGGTACCTTACATAAATGTGCTTTGTTCTAGAATGATTAACTGGATTAGGATCAATAGAAATAGCACTAGTATTGTCACACATAATTGGAATTTTGTGTAACACTAAGCCATAATCCATTAGCTAATTTCTAATCCAAAGCACTTGAGCACATCAACTTCCAGCAGCTATGTATTCAGCCTCAGCTGTCAAAGTTGACACAAATTGTTGTTTCTTGATATTTCGGGATATAATCTTTTTTTCAAGAAATTGACAGCTTCCACTAGTACTCTTTCTGTCGACCCCGCATACACCACAATCTGCATCTGTGTATCAAATAGCTTCAAATTGAGTTCCCTTAGGATATCATAATCCCAAGTTTGGTGTTCCCTTTAAGTATCCGGAAATTCTCTTTATAGCCATCAAATGTGATTCCTTTGGATTTGCTCGAAATCTTGCACACGGACATGTAACAAACATAATGTCTGGTCTACTAGCAGTCAAATAAGACAAAGATCCAACCATTCCTCTATAACCTGAAATGTATCCACTTTTTCCTTTATTATCTTCATCCAACTTTGTAGTTGTAGACATATGTGTTGATGCAGGTGAACAATCAACCGTTTCAAATTTCTTTAATAAAACTCTAACATACTTGGTTTGGCTGATGAAGATTCCATCACTTCTTTGACTGACCTAAAGTCCAAGAAAGTAACTTAATTTCCCTATCATGCTTATTTCATATTCACTTTGCATGAGTCTTCGGAATTTTTGACATAACTTTTCATTAGTAGAACCAAAAATAATATCATCCACATAGATTTGAACTATGATCATATCATCACCATGCTACTTGTAGAAGAGAGTCTTGTCAATTGTTCCTCTAGTGAATCCATATTTAAGTAGAAAATTTCACAGTGTGTCATACCAAGCTCTAGGTGTTTGCTTTAATCCATAGAGAGCCTTGAGTAATTTGTATACAAAGTCTAGAAATTCTGGATCTTCAAAGCCAGGTGGTTATTGCACATAAATTCTTCTTCCAACTTACCATTAAGGAATGCGCTCTTTACATCCATTTGATACACTTTAAAGTTTGAGTGTGCAACAAATGCAAGAAAGATCCTTATTGCTTCAAGTCTTGCAACTGGAGCAAAAGTTTCATCATAATCAATTCCTTCCTCCCGCGAGTAGTCTTTTGCAACCAACCTTGCTTTGTTCCTTGTTACAATTCCATTTACATCCATCTTGTTCGTGTACACCCACTTTGTTCCAATTATACTTCTGTTCTTTGGTGCAGGAACCAACTTCCAAACTTTGTTTCTTTCAAATTGATTTAGCTCTTCTTTCATAGTAGATATCTTGTCAGGATCAAGTAGATCTTCCTCAGTTTTCTTAGGTTGAATTTGTGTAAGAAAGCATGCATGTAGACATTCATCAGTAGTTGCACTTCTAGTCCTCACCCCAGAATTTGGATCACCAATAATTGCTTCCTTAGTGCGACTCCTATCCCACTTTCTGGTATGATTTTGTTGACTTGAAGTTTCTGCATTTTCTTCACCATTGGCATGAATTGCAGAATTTTATTCTCTTTCTCCCATTGAGTTTGTGCTATCAAATTTAGGTGTTTAAGATTAGCTTCCATTATCATGATTCACTTGCTCAGTTGATTCTTAATTAATTTTGTTGCTTGTGTTGATCTCAGCTTCATCTTTAGAATCACTATCAATGTTGAGATTTTCAAACTTTAGGGTTTCAACTTCATTTTCTTCAAGGCATTCCAAGTCTGGACACTTGTCATCATCAAAAGTCACATATGTGCTTTCCATAATTTATTTTGTTCAATCAAATCTACTTTGTAGGCAGTTCTCTTCAATAAATATCCCAGAAAAATTGCTTCCAAAACTTTAGAGTCAAATTTTCCCACATATTCAGAGTTGTCTTTTAGAACATAGCACTTGCTTCCAAACACATGCATATGCTTCACAGTAAGCTTCCTTTTTGATAAGATTGAGTAGGGTGATTTGCCAAGATTTTTGTTGATGAGATATCTGTTTTGAGTGTAGCATGCAACGTTGACAACTTCTTCCCAAAAACTTGTTGGAAAATTGGCATCTTGCAACATTGTTCTAGCAGCCTCAACCAAAGTTTTGTTCATTCTTTCAACTACCCCATTTTGTTGAGGTGTCCTTGTTCCTGAAAACTCTTGAACAATTCCCTTGTCCTTGCAGATTTCAGTTAAGGTTATATTTCTGAATTTTGTGTCATTGTCACTCCTCAATCTTTTCACACAATTCTGATCTTCAGCCTGCTTCTCAATTTTCTTGATGTGTTCAATAATGATGTGTGGAGTTTCATCCTTTGAGTACATAAATCCTAACCATGTGTACCTTGAGTAGTCATCCACCATCATAAGTGTATATTTCTTCCTTGAAATTAATAAGACATTAAATGGTCCAAATAGGTCCATATGAATAAGTTGCAAATGTGCATTTATAAAATTCACAGCTTTGCTTTTGTGACTAGATATTTTCATTTTGCCTTTTTGACAAGCCTCATAAATTTTATCTTAAGCAAACTCCAGATTTGACATATCTCTCACTAATTACTTTTTCACCACGGTATTGATAGTCTTGTAATTCATGTAAGAGAGCTTTTTGTGCCACAACTTGCTTTGCTTAACATATACCTTGGTGTAGAAGCAACAAATTTTATCCTTATTTGCTGAGAATAAGTCTGCAACAAACAAGCTTCCTTTTTATGCTCCTTTTAAAGCAACTTCACCAGTCTTTTTGCTGAAAATTGAGCATTCTCCTTTGTCAAATGAAACTTTGAATCCTTTATTTGTGAATTGACTGACACTCAGGAGATTCACCTCAAGACCAACTACCAGTGCTACATCTTCAACTATAATATTTATAGAAACTAAATTGCCATATCTCATTGTGAATCCTTTGTTGTTGTCTCCAAAAGTCACTAATGGGCCGACCATCTCCTCAAATTGTGATAGCAGGGCTTTATCACCTGTCATATGCTGGAGCATCCACTGTCTATGATTTATATGACCTTCTTCTCTTTTCCCTGCACACAATAAGGATTAAGTGTGTTTAGCTACCCAAGCAGTGTTGGGTACTTTTTTCTTGTTAACAGAATATGCAAAAGTAGAATTTGATGATTCAAAAAGAATAGTGCTCAAGTTTTGATTTGTAGTTTCCTTCTTGGCTGTAGACTCGGTTTTTGCCTCTTTGAGATTCATTCTCAGTCTATAATAGCTTGTCATTATTTTCATATTGCAAGAAATTAATCAAATTTGTTACAGAAGGAATAAGGATCTTCATCCTTTGCTTCATTGTATCTGCAGGCTCCCACTTTTGGCTCACTAACAGCCTTTTTGCAAAGGTGAGTTAGGTGATTTGTAGAGACACACTTCTGACATTCTTTCCTAGGAGCATATGCAACAAATGTAAAGTTATTGCTTTTGTTCACTCCAATTTTCCCATTCCTATTCTTCTTTTTCCTTCCTGCATTCTCAGTCTTGATTTCTTTGACTGGCTTCTTAGAAACTTGATCTACCATGGGCTTCTTTTCAGGTTTAGGAATTGGAGTTGTCTCTGTGCATTTTTTCTCATTGTCCTCATCTGCAAGCTCTTGCTTGATAACCAACTCAACTTCACTGAAATTGACTTCACATGCTTTAAACAAAGGTGTATCAACTTTTCTCAGCAAAACTGGGACATCTTGATTTGCAATTGCTTTACCTTTGTCACCTTCACTTTTCTTATTTTTGTTCAAAGCATCATAGCCCAAACCAATAGTTATGTTAACACATGGTTTGTTTTTCTCATGGTACTGACCAACTAGATGAGATGCATTCCTGAAAGATTTCAGTTTCACCTCATTCTTCTCTATCTTTTCCCTCAACACAACTTCTATTTCACTAGCACACTTCAGCTTGTTTTTCAAATATTCATTTTCTTGCTTGACAGTTTCAAGCTCAACAAACTGTAGTTCCAAATCTTTCTTCTCAATCTCAAGGTTTTCATTTAATTTTAATAGCCTACTCACTTCCTCAGTAGCTGCCACCATGCTTGTGTGGACATGAAACATCTCTACACTCATCTTTTTAACAGTTTCTTTATATTGGCTTGTATTTAAATCAATGGTGGTTATAGTTGGTACCTCATATTTTGATGAGGATGATTCACCTTGCTCAGGAGCCATTAGTGCATAGTTTCCAAACTCTTCGTTCACATCTTCATCATCAGTATCATCCCAACTTTTGCCTTCTGCAATGTAAACCTTTCCTTGTTTCTTCAATAGAGCTTCATAATTTGCCTCCAATTCCAAATAGGCTTTGTCCTTCTTCACCTTCTTAGGCTTCCTGCACTCAGTAGCAAAGTGACCCAACTTATCACAAATGAAGAACCTTATCTTTGATCTGTCAATAGATCCAGTCTTGTAGCCACATTTGCTAGCTGAGTTATATTGAGTCTCTGGTTTCCAGTTGTTATTGTTGGAAGATTGTCCCTTGTTCTTGAAAAACCTAGGCTTCTTAACTAATGTTTGAAAATTTATAGCCAAGTAAGCCATGGATTGGTCCATTTCATCTAGCTCATCCAAGGTGTAAAACTCATCTTTCTCTAGCTCCAAAACAACTTGCTTCTAAGGTCCTTTGTTCTTTTGCTCCATAACTTGAATAACCGAAACTTGAGCATCTTGTTCATTGTTAGGGCAAAAACATGCGCTAAAATTCACGCAAGTATACGCGTTCACAAGTAGTATAAGATATAAATCAGATTCGTTCCCACAGGGACTGGTTTAGGTTAAGTTCAATTTATGCACCTATACAACAATGTATGGTTATCGCTCAATGCTAAGACAAATAACAAATTGGGTTTTGATTAAACTAAAAGATTATAATAAATAACATTAACTAAGAGAATTGGGGTTGAATTACTATATATGACAAACATGGGATTCCAATTTCATTACTACTTCATTCAAGAGCCTTTTTGTTCTTGACCTTAGCATGTGATGGTGATGACACTAATCAGATAACACGAAACTGATAAACGCCAACTTTCATTGCACGAGTACCATTCTACCAGACATCCACAAAAGAGATAGAAGCTGAATAGGCACAAATTATATTGAGACCCTATATGTCTATAGAATTTGAAAACATAACGGTTTAAGCACAAGTTATCTATCTTGATTACACAGGGCAAGTAAGATGGTTAAAATTACCTACGAATCATGCATAACAAATACATGAATCTATGCTAGCATGGCAAGTTCTAAACCTCTATATTCACTGTCACTTCAATAGAGATTAACACGCTATCTTATATGTTAGCTACGCACATAAGACGAATAAGCACAACCAATACTAGGATATCATACAATCACCACACACTAAAGTATCGAAATAAATTAATTATTGAAATCCATAAGTAAATCCGCTAGAATCCCATGACAACGATTAGTTCATAATCGAACTCATCGTCACCATGGGTTCCAATGAAAGCATGGTATAAAACAAGGTCTTAATAAACTGAATAATAATTAAAGTACAAATAAACGAGATCTAGGTTCAACAAGAACGAAAACGAACATCCAAAGTTACAACTAATTCAAAGAATCACAAGTTGAAAACAAGATCTTCTTTTTGGAGTTGTTTTGTGCTTCTAGGTCTTCTCCTTGGTATCCCAATCTTCCCGGATGATTAAAACCCTTTTTTAAGTATATATACGCCCCTAGTGGACCTGGACCCTTAAAATTGTCAAATTCCACTCAAATAGGGTTTTTCAGCGAAATCAGCGAATCAACCGTGCCTCAAACGGCCGCCTCCACTCTCCAGGCGGGCGCCTCAACTCCCAAGCGGCCGCCCCACATCCCAGGCGGGTGCCTGCAACCTGTCTGGAAAAATTCTGATGAATCTTGTTTTGGCCATAACTTGAGTTCTACTCGTCAGAATTAGGCGATTCAAATGCCCACGCGAAGCTAACGAAATTCTCTACAACTTGACAATGGACTTGGCTTCCAAATCTGATGACTTTTCATCATATTTCCTTTAAAAGCTCCTTTCTTCATTTAACTCATACCTGAAATGCAATAACACAAAAACACGTCAAAATACCAATAACTTGAGTCCAAAACACCAATTTAAGCTTGTAATGAAGCGTTCCAAGTGGATATAAAATCCACTTATCACTAATCTTCACTTGCTTCATTGCCATTTATAACTAAGGCACTTGAACCATTAACCACATGTCATTGGTTTGCCTTTAATAACTTTCTTTGTAACATTTCAAGTTTATAAGTTTTCAAGATCCCATATAACAATCCAATGTTATTATCCTCAAGTCTCTTCCTTATCTAATAGCTGATATTTTATGTTCAAGGTGGTCAGGAAGAGCTAGAAAGAACTTTAGGTAAACCTCCTCAGCTTCATAATACTTATCATGAAGCTGCAAATCATTTATCAATTTGTTAAACCTTTCAAAAAATTTAGTAATTACTTCTTTAAGCTTTTCCATGAATCCCTCATACTGAGACACCAGTATCCTCCTTTGATTTGATCAAACTTTCTCTATACCCTCACACATAATCTCAATCTTCTCCCAAATATGTTTGGTTGTATCACAGTTGACAATATTATTGTACATATATTAAGTGTCATTTATATCCACTTAGAACACCCTATAAAGGCTTGAATTGGTGTTTTGGGCTCGAGTTGTTTGTGTACTTGATGTGTTTTTGTAGTGTTTTTGCATTTCAGGCATAGTTGAAGGAATCAAAAGGTTTCGCATTGCAATGGTGCTAAAATGGTGTTAGGGAGGTGTCTTGAATAGATTTTCAGTTGGAAGTCATCTCAATCCAGTCAAGAAAACAAGCAGAAGAAATTCCATAATATCAGCGCGCCCGTGGTGTAATAGCGGGCGCCCGCGCCAGAACTACAGAGAGACAGCGCGCGACCGCGCTGGAACAGCGCGCGGCCGCCGGGCCATTTTTTAGGAATCCTGTTTTAAGTAGAGAACTAATTTTTTGGACTTCTAATCTGCATGGGCTGCTATATAATGATAACTTAAGGTCGTTTTTCATAACAGACACGTATTGGAGACTAAGGAGAAGACAGCGAGAAGATCTAGGAGCACAAATACAACCAAGGCGAAGAGAATCTAGTTTATTCTTGTGATTCTTTGTTTTAAGCTGTAATCTTGGATGCTAGTTTTCTTGTTTGTTGAACCTATTACTCTTGTTTAACGTACTTTGATTATTATTCAATTTTATAAAGACTTAGTTTATTATACCATGCTTTCATCGGAACCCACGGTGATGATGAGTTCGGTTATGGGCTAATCGTTATCGTGGGGTTTTAACGGATTTACATATGGATTTCAATAGTTAATTTATTTCGATACCTTAGTGTGTGGTGATTGCATGATATCCTAGTATTGGTTGTGCTTATTCGTCTTATGAGCGTCGCGAACTTATAAGATAGCGTGTTAATCTCTATTGAAGCAAAAGTGAATATAGGGTTTTAGAACTTGTCATGCTAGCATAGGTTCATGTAATTGTTATGCATGATTCATAGGTAATTTTAACCATCTTACTTGCCCTATGTAATCATGATAGATAACTTGCGCATTAAACCATTATGTTGTCAAATTCCATAGACATATAGGGTCTCAATATAATTGGTGTCTATTCAACTTCTATCTCTTTTGTGGATGTCTGGTAGTAGGGTAATCGTACAATGAAAGTTGGCATTTTTAGTTCCGTATTATCTGATTAGTATCATCACCATCACATGCTAAGGTTAAGAACAAAAAAAGCTATTGAAGGAAGTATTTAATGAATTTAGAATCCCGTGTTTGTGTTATATAAGTAAATCAACCATAGTTCTCTTAGCTAATATTAGTTAGTATAATCTCATAGTTATAAACAATCTCAACTTGTTATCATCTTAGCATTGACTAATAACCCTACCGTTGTTGCATAAGTGCATAAATTTAAGACAACCTAAGAGAGTCTCTTTGGGAACGAACTAGAAATAATTTTATATTAGTTGTGAACGCGTATACTTGTGTGTATTATTAACGCGTGTTTTCATCCTAACAAGTTTTTGGTGCCGATATCGGGGACTCGTGGTTTACTTTTAGTTTATGTGCTTGACATCAGTGGTCATTAAAGTTCACCGACTCAGATATTTTACTTGTTTGTTTCTTGCTTTTTCAGGTACTCTAGAGAGCGTGTATGCTAACGCGTTCTCGATCTTGAAAGAGAACACTGGATAAAGCAGAGGAGGAAGTTGTAGTAGAGGAAGAAGTTCTTGTTGAGGAGAAAGTTGAAGAAGAAGCACTTGTTGCAATGGGTGAACCAGAAATGAATACGAAGGCTTTGATGGATTACTCTCAACCGAAGATCAATGATATTCAGTCTAGTATTGTCAGACCAGCCATCGCGGCTAACACTTTTGAAATCAAGGCTAGCACAATTCAGATGGTGTAGAACTCGGTTCAATTTGGGGGTTCTCCGACGGAAGATCCCTACATGCATATTAGAGATTTCATCGAGATCAACAACACTTTCAAATTCAACGTGTCTAAAGATGCTATAAAGCTAAGGCTTTTCCCATTCTCTCTGAGGGATAAAACTAAGTGTTGGTTGCATTATCTACCATCAGGCTCTATCACCAAGTGGGAAGATCTTGCTCAAAATTTTCTTACTAAGTTCTTTCCTATGGCAAAGACTGCTGCAATCAGGAATGCTCTTACTCAATTTGCGCAACAATCAGGAGAGTCTTTGTGTGAAGCCGGGGATCATTATAAGAAGATGCTCAAAAAGTGTCCTCATCATGGGATGCCTTCTTGGATAATTATTAACTGGTTTTATAATGGCTTGGGAGCACAGTTTATACCCATGTTTGATGCGACATCAGGTGGAGCCTTATGGGCTAAGAGCTACGATGAAGCTTACGAGTTGATTGAACTGATGGCTGCTAATGAATACCAGAACCCTTCTCAGAGACTAAATCAAGGCAAAGTAGCAGAAATTCTAGAGGTGAATGCAACTACTGATATAGCTGCTCAGATTAAGGCTTTGATGATGAAGGTGGATTCTTTGGCTAATTATGGAGTTAATCATATCACTAGTGTCTGCGAGCTTTGTGCTGGTGCGCATGAGACAAAGCAGTGTGTTATTTGTAGTGAATCAGCTCAGTTCATGAGCAACTTTCAGAGGTCGCAGCAACTAGTTCTAGCCACCTATCATCCCAACAACCGCAATCATCCTAACTTCAGCTGGAGCAACTCTCAGAATGCGGTTCAACATCCTTATCAACAGTATGATGCAAAGCAGTACAACCCTCCTGGTTTTCAACAACCGCAATATGCTCCTAGACTGAAAGGCATATGTCATAGCCTATTTGTTTATTCGAGGATTTAACTCAACTCAAATAAGGATGTAACAAGTAAATAGTGGTTCTATCGTCAGAGAGATCTCTCAAAGTAACATATGTCAAAGGATTAAGTAACATTGTTCATCTACAGTCTTGAGGACTTGATTCACTGGAAGAAGCTCAAGAAATTGATCATGCCCCAGTGATAAAAATCAAGATTGTGGATTTAATCAAGTGATAGAGATCTCGTCAGGATATCAATTAATTACAAGGATTTAGTCTAAAGAAAATCAAGAGTATTAAAGTCAAGGCATGAAGAAACGTCAAGGAAGTTAGTCACTAATGAACCAGACGGTACATCGAGTGTCAACATTGAAGTGTGGAATTGATTCATAATTATCAGAAGATTTTCAGAAGAATGGTTGCTGTTCAAGAGTAGTATTAGTTCTCTATTAATTAATTAGTCGTATAATTTAATTAAGAAAATAAATTATATCTGCAAAGATTAATTTATTGATTAATTGAATTAATTGATTAATTAATTCTGAATTAATATTATGTATTTTCAGAATTAATTTTAAATTAATATTCTATATTAATTCAGCAAGACTATCTTTTGTATTAGCAAGACAATCGGTATGACAATCAATAGTCATACCGAAAGTCATGCCAATTCATTTGATTGTCTTGCCAGTTCAAATGGATTGTCTTGCCGAAAGTCTTTCTAGTTCAAATGAATTGTCTTGCCGAAAGTCATTCTGGATCAAGTGGATTGTTTTATTTACTTAACAACAGCAGCTGATTTTTCAACAGAGTGTGCATTGAATATCAAATACAGAAGAACACAGAACAAAAGAAAACCTGCAGAGAACTTATTGCAAATTCTCAGATCATTTATTTCTAGTATTTATTGTTAAATCTAATCCACTAGAAATCCTTTTCTTGTTCTTGTGTAACTATCTAGCGGATCAAAATCCCTAGAACTTAATCTCAAATTGCAGTTAGCATTTGATCCTTTTATTACAAAAATAGAAAAAGTTCATGTCGAATTTATTCTAGATTTGGAATAATTTATTTGAGATTAATCCCTTGTAAATGATACCGTTGTTGTAACACCTTTTAAGTTTAATAATAGTTTTATTTAACTTGAATTTTGTTTCACTTTTTTATTCCACATTTTATTTGATTAAACGATATTGTTTGTATTCAACCCCCCTTCTACAAACATATTGAGACCTAACAATTTGTATCAGAGCCTTCTGATTAACGAACAAATCAAGATCCTAGACTTTTGTGATTCTTTCACTCCTTGAATTTTTTTTACTCAAAAATTCATAATGACTACACAAAAAGTTGGAACCGTTAAAATTCCATTATTCGATAAAGAAAATTATGTTATGTGGAAGAAGAAGATGCTATTGTTTTTACAAGTTGTAAATTCCAAATATCTGGAAGTGTTAAAGAAGGGTCCAAAAATTCCGATGGTTATTGAACCAGAGGTAATAGAAAATGATGTGGTGATTACCAAAGCTAGAACTTATGTGAAAGATCCTGAGGATTTTTCTCCTGCTGAAAAAGAAGAAGCCTCCCTGGATGCTAGCCTTCAATTAATTTTAGTAGATTCCCTTGATCCCTTGATGAATAGACATGTGATGAACTGTAAAGATTCCAAACACATCTGGGAAACTATTGAGGTGATTAATGAAGGCACAGAGGAAGTTAGGGAGAACAAGTTAGAAATCCTAACCTCTGAGTATGAATACTTTAAATCCAATCCAGGAGAAGGAATCACTGAAGTGTTTGAGAGGTACAATGCATTGATCAACAACCTGAACATTAATGGTAAATACTATTCCATCAGGGAGGTCAACAAAAAGTTCCTTTTAACACTGCCAACTCATCTCGAACATAGAATCACTGCCATAAGAGAAGCAAGAGATCTGAGTGAGATTTCTTTGGAAATGCTCTATGGTGTGTTAAAGACTTATGAGTTGGAGCAGATTCAGCAGAAGGAAGGCTACGGGAAAGGAAGAGTGGTCAGCACGTCTACTGCTCTAGTAGCTGAAGAACAACAACAACAACAACCACAATATCAACAACAATCTCAACAGTCAGAAAGAATGGTACAGTCTTCCAAGGTTGAAGAAAATGTGATAGTAGCAGAATTTGATCCTCCTACTACAAATCAATCAGGAGATGATTTTTATTCCTTGGAAGAACTGGAGTAATTGGAAGATGAGTCAATGGCCCTGATTGTCAAAAGATTCTCCAATGTCAGATTCAAGAGGAATCCCAAGTTCAAGTACAAGTCCAACTACAACAGATTCCAGAAAGGTGGATCTTCATCCTCTAACACCAGCAGTGGTGGGTACAAAACAAGGATGGTTGATCGAAGCACCATTCGATGCTTCAACTGCAATGAGTTGGGACACTTTGCCACAGAATGCAGGAAGAAAAAACAAGTTAGGAAGAACTCTTATGATTCTAATCAGAAGAGTAAATCTGAAAGGGCTTACCTGGCAAAGGGAAGAAGCTGGGATGATACTGACAGTGAAGATGAAGAAGTTGGGAATCTTGCTCTCATGGCTAGTGATGCAAACACCTCATCGTCAAGAAAAGAGGTAAAATTTACTGATGCTGAATTAGTTTATCATCTAAGAGGTTCCTTAGATTGTGCTCGTCGTGATAATGAAATGTTAAATCAACAAATCAAAGACCTTGAGAAAGAGGTCAATGAATTAAGACTTGTGCACATTAATCAAGATAAATTAAAAGAACAAGTATCTTTTTTAGAGAATAGAGTTGACGGTTATAGACAACTCGAAACTATTCTCAAAGACAAGATCACCGGTCTTGAGGCTAAGGTTAAAGCTTACTTTAATTCTTGTTCGAAGTCCAAAGAGTTTTACAATAAGCAAGTTGTTAATCAAACATCTGGAATAGGTTATGATTACAATGTTGCTATTGGAAAATTAGGCATAAACTCCCCTCCTCATGTCTGTGCTAAAGGTATGGAAGTACCACATGTGCTTAAGGGTGTTGATGAACCCCTCTATAAAGAATCAATTGCTGAACCATTTGAGGAGACCTCATTTATTATTCAAGAAGAAATCCGTGCTGAAGATCTTGCTAATGAGAAAGCTGTTTCCAAGTCAAGTGTGTCAAAGGTTCCAGTCAAAGTTGTGGAAGCAACTGAGACTAACTCAGACACACATGAGTTGGATAACATAAATGCCATATCTACCATGCATAAATTGCCCATTGTTAATCCCTCTCATAAAGCATGTGATGTTCCTGATTGTATGTCTTGTGCTTTTAATTTGATGTATGCTTATTTTAATGGTAAGCATGTTTCTAATGATAAGACTACTCCTCGTCAGCATGTGAATGATAGGAAGCATGATAGGTCTAAGACTGCTAGTCCTCCTAAAGCTAGAAAGGAGACATTTGTGCCTAAGCCTAAACAAAAATTTGTCAAGGCTGTTCACAAGGTCAAATGTCCAGTCATTGAGATAGTTGAGAACATTAAAGTTAAGGATGTTGTTTTGCCTGATAAAGGCCAATTTTACAAGTATGTCGGACCCAACCAAGCTTGGGTTCCGAAGAAGGTCTAATCCATTTGTATTGCAGGGCATTAAACAGGTACAACCGGTAGTGTGGATTCTTGACAGTGGATCGTCAAGACATATGACCGGAGATAGAGCCCTGCTATCAAATGTGGTTGAGAAAGTTGGCCCAGTGGTTACCTTTGGAGATAACAGCAAAGGTTTAACTGAGGGATATGGCTGTTTGCTAGCTGGAAATGTTATCATTGAAAATGTGTATGTTGTGCAAGGACTTGAACATAATATGCTTAGCATTAGTCAGTTCTATGATAACGGCTACAATGTTTTATTCGACAAGCTGAAGTGTCAGATTCTGCACAAGAAAAATGAAAAACCCTCCTTGATGGGAATCCGGAAAGGAAATCTGTTCGTAGTTGACATGAACTCTGGAAGCAATCCTGAAGTCAATTGTTTCTATGCAAAGGCATCGTCTGATGAGAGTTGGCTATGGCACAAGAGACTTTCTCATCTCTATTTCAAAACAATATATTCTCTTGTCAAAAGAGAATTGGTCAGAGGTCTGCCTCAGCTGGAATTCTCCCCAAAAGGACTGTGTGAGGCTTGCCAGAAAGGAAAGTCAAAGAAGGCAAGTCACAAAGGCACTGACACATCCTCCATAACTGGTGTTCTGCAATTATTACACATGGATTTATTTGGACCAGTTAATGTTCTTTCGATGTCAAAGAAGTGTTACTGTCTTGTGATAGTTGATGACTATTCCAAGTATACGTGGGTTTTATTCCTTCACTCTAAGGATGAAACACCACAAGTTGTGATTGATCATATCAAGTTGATCGAGTTAGATTCTAATGTCCCTGTTAGAGCAATAAGGTCAGATAATGGAACAGAATTCAAGAATTCACTTCTCAATGGATTCTGTACAGACAAAGGGATTACCAGACAATTTTCAGCTCCTAGAACCCCTCAGCAAAATGGAGTGGTAGAAAGGAAGAATCGTACATTGATTGAAGCTGCAAGAATGATGTTAAGTGAATCAGGTCTTCCAATGTATTTTTGGGCTGAAGCTGTCAATACTGCATGTTATACTCAGAATCGAACTCTAATCAACAAAGACTTCATGAAAACTCCTTATGAGGTTTTGAATGTACAGAAACCTTCTATCAAATACTTTCATGTATTTGGTGCCAGATGCTTCGTGCTCAAGGATGGAGATGATCGTCGTGGTAAATTCGAGGCAAAGGCCTATGAGGGTATTTTTGTTGGATATGGAAGAAGATCATACAGGGTGTATATCATTAATCAACACAAAGTAACTGAAAGTGTCAATGTTACATTTGATGACACTAAACTCCCTAGTATCCAAACTGAAGATCCTTCTGAGAAACTGAAGTTTGATGATATGTCAGATTCAGAGTCAGAACATGATCAAGAACCTGAGGTTGTTGCTGGTGAAGAACCTGTTAATCATGATGATACTCAAGGTAATGGTGATGGAAACTTTGGCAACAATGGAGATACCACTACTACTGACGGAGAATCTTCAAGTCAACATGGCAACAACTCAGGGGGAGATGCTGAAGGATCAACTAGTAGGACACAACATCTCAATCAATTTCAAGGTGAATCATCAAGATCAAATCTTCCAAGACAGACTGTCTGGAATAAAGCTCATCTCTTTGAGTTGATTATTGGTGATCCAGATGTTGGAGTCAGAACTAGACGTGCTACTCAAAATAAGTGTCTGTTCTCAGGATTTCTTTCTGAGATGGAACCTAAGAAGATTGAGGAAGCACTGACTGATCCAGATTGGGTGATTGCTATGCAAGATGAACTCAATCAGTTTGAACATCAACAAGTCTGGAAACTGGTACCTAGACCTACACACAAGAAAGCTGTTGGTACTCGGTGGGTATTCAGGAATAAACTAGATGAAGATGGTGTGGTTACAAGAAACAAAGCAAGACTGGTAGCTAAAGGGTATTCTCAAGCTGAAAGCATTGATTATGATGAAACCTATGCTCCATTGGCTAGACTAGAGGCCATCAGGATATTTCTGGCATTTGCAGCATTCTCTAACTTTAAAGTTTATCAAATGGATGTCAAGAGTGCCTTTTTGAATGGAAAGCTGGATGAAGAGGTATATGTAGAGCAACCTCCTGGTTTTGAAGATCCAGATCATTTGGATTTTGTCTACTTTCTTTTCAAGGCTATCTATGGACTCAAACAGTCTCCGAGAAAATGGTATGACACTCTCTCTGAATTTCTTATTGAAAATAGCTTTATTAGAGGTGTCATAGACAAAACTCTCTTTTCTAAAAAGCATAAAAATGATACTATATTAGTCCAAGTCTATGTGGATGATATAATATTTGGGTCTACTAATGATAATCTCTGTAAGAGATTTTCTAAGTTAATGCACAGCAAATTTGAAATGAGCATGATGGGAGAGCTGAAGTTCTTTCTTGGATTACAAGTAAATCAAAGGTTAGATGGAAATTTTATTTATCAATCCAATTATCTCAAGGAACTCCTCAAAAAAAACAATCTAGAGGATTCTGCATCAGCAAGGACTCCGTCAACTACAGCTGTTAAGCTTGGACCATGTGAAAACTCCATTAAGGTAGATGTCACAATCTACAGAGGTATGATTGGCTCGTTACTCTATCTTACTGCAAGTAGACCATATATTATGTATGCTACATGCTTATGTGCAAGGTTCCAAGTGGATCCTAGAGATATTCATCTTATTGCTGTTAAACGAATCTTGAGATATCTTAAGGGAACACCAAATCTAGGTATTTGGTACCCTAAAGAATCTAGTTTTAACCTTGTTGGATATACAGATTCAGATTACGCAGGAAGTGTTGTTGATAGAAAAAGCACCTCAGGGAGTTGTCAATTTCTAGGTAGCAGACTAGTCTCATGGTATAGCAAGAAACAGCAAACAGTTTCAAATTTAACGGCCGAGGCTGAATATATTGCTGCTGAAAGCTGCTGTGCTCAGATCTTGTGGATTAGGAATCAGCTACGGGACTATGGCTCTGTATTGAACAAAATACCTATTCTATGTGACAATACAAGTGCAATAGCCATCACCAACAACCCTGTGCAGCATACAAGGACCAAGCACATTGACATCAGGTATCATTTTATTAGAGAGCACATCATGAATGGTACTGTTGAACTATTTTTTGTTCCAACAGAAGAACAAATAGCAGATATTTTCACTAAACCTCTTGATGAATTCATATTTACCAAATTAGTTGGTAAATTGGGTATGTTGAATAGCTTTAGTGATTAAACTTGTGAATATCTGAAATCTATTCTTGAGTGAATTTACAAATGAATTTTTCATAAATGAAAAATTCATTTGCAAATTTATTTTATCGTTTTCCATAATACTTGCTTATTTCTATGTAATTTTTATTATCTTATCTTATTTATTTATTCAACTAGTTAATTTTAATGTCTCAGAATATCTTATTTTCTCTAAAAATATTTTTCTATGAATTTTATTTGCTAAAATTCAAAAGAAATCTATTTTTGGACTGAAAATATAATTATCTCTGAAATATTTTAATTTTATAAATATTCTCTGCAATTTTATTTTTATTATTATTTTTATTATTTTATATCAGTCTTTATTTCAGTTTTCTATAATTGGTTATTATATATCTCTGTGTTTGTATGTCTTTTACATCTGCAATAATAATCGGCAAGACAATCAATTGTCTTGCTGAAAGTTATTCCAGTATTATGTCTGTGCATAAGTTTAATTTATACTAGAATGACAATCGGCAAGATAATTGAAATTGTCTTGCTGAAAGTCATTGTGGTACATATATGTGTTTAATTTTAATTCAGTTTAATTTTATAACTGGCAAGACAATCGGTATGACTATTGATTGTCATGCCAGTAATATAATTTATATTTGTTTTTATTTTATACTGGTATGACAATCGGTACGACTATCAGATTGTCATACCAGTTATATTATTACTATTTTTGTTTTCTGAAATTGCCTGGTATGACAATCGGGAAGACAATCGGTATGACTTTCCTCGATTGTCATACCAGTTGTCTACTTAACGTTTTTTTGTTTTGTAAATCATTCAGTTCAATTTTTTTTTCAAAATTCCAACAATTTTCTCTTATTTCTCTCTCTCTCTCTCTCTCTCTCTCTATTCGATCTTAATCAAAACCGCCTCCATTGATATTTCTTGCTCGAGTTTTTACTCAGCTTCACAAAACTTCACTCCTGTGATATATATATACACGTATATACATACAGAAGTGCTGCCCAATTTTTTTTGTTTTTATACTTCAATTCAATTTTTCCCAAAATCAGTTTTTTTTGTGTATTTCAATTTGGTTTTGTGTCTTGTGATTTTGCATATCTACTTTTGTGAGTTAAGAACATTAACGAGATACATTACTTTCTAAATTTTTCGGATATAATTGATTTAATTTGAATTATTAAATTAATTTAATTAATTCAAATTTTATTAATATTACTTTTAAAATTCTGAAAGTGTGTGTCTTATTATTATTTTTAAATGGCTCTCAATTTCCAAATTGTTTCGCATAATCTTGTTGGTTATTTTAATCCAGATAAATGTGATGTGGAAAAATTTAAGCCGTGGATTAGATTTTTAAATGACCATTCAATTGTTAGCTCTGCTATTAAATCAAATATGATTTTAAATGTTGATCTACTCAGACTGATTTGCACAACCTCTACTGTGGCCGATGATTTTAAATCTTTTTCATTCACCGTGGGAAACACACAGTATGTAGTTGATGAAACAGTCGTCAATCGTGCATTAAATTTTCCATTGGACAATTTCTGTAATTTGCCCTCTGAAAATGATATTTCAAACTTTTTTCATGCTATTCACTATCAGGGGGTGATTAATTTAACTAAGTTGTCTAAATCCAATTTGGTTTCTGAATGGGACATTTTCTTCGATACACTTTCTAAAGTGTTTGCCAACTGCACTAAATCCAACTTTCACAACATCACTTCCACTATGCAGTATATTGGTCTTGCGGTTGTTTTCAATCAAATTATCAATTTTGGCAAACTACTTTTACCCATTCTTCTGAGACGTCTCACTACTGCTTTACGTGATCATTCTACAAATCGTAGGGTATCATGCTACTACGCTCGTTTTCTCATGCTCATAGCAGAACATCTTCTCTCACCTGAGCATAAAGCTCTTTTTGCTAACTCTTCAGTAACTGAACCCCCTCCAGTAAGCAAAAAGATTTACACTCGCCAAGACACAACCCTCAAATTCATTCAAGTTCCAGTACTTGTATCTGCTTTCATGGCCACTTACATTTCTTTACCTATCTTCAATCTTCCCGGTCATGAACAGCAAGCTCAACCTCCAGCGGTTCAAACCACCCAGGCTCAAACATCAGATGCTCTTCCTCTGCAGGTAATAATTCCTCAAACTCAAACTATTCCTACTTCTGTTGAAAGACCCCCAGTGGTTGATAGGACTGACCATGAAGTTGTAGAACCACAGCTTCAATCCCAGGTCATAGAGCCAAACACAGAGTCACAACCTATCTCAACCTCTCCCCCACTGTCTAAAATATTGCCTAGAAGGTTAGTAGGAAGTAGTATGTTAGTGGATGTGAATGAACCCTCAGCTCTGCCTCCTCCGAAGAAAAGAAGAACATTTACTGAGGCATCTGAAAACCCATCCTTGTCCTCCCAACAGGACATGGACTTTGATATGGCCAGTGAACAGTTATTAGAGACATTCTATCAACAGGATGAATCTATTAAAATTCGCCATAGGGCCATGGCATCGTGTACTGAGTCAAGCACACTTCCATTACTCACAATAGAAGCATACAGACCAATAGATGATACTCAGGACACGGAGCGAGGAGTGCACATTGAGTCGGTTACAGTGCCTGCCATAGTTACGGCAGAAGAGCAGTCACATGCTTCTAAGGGAAAATCTGACTCTCAGCCACCTTTAATAGAGTCATTTTCTCCCCTCCCAGATCCAACACCTCTGGCTCCCTCACGGGATTCTCCACTCACAGATTTATCTGGAGAAAGTGGAGGGCAACTCGGTCAATCTATCCCTGAAGCAATTCAGACATCTATTTCACATGAAAAGATAGGTTTGACTGAGGATCGGGACTCGCGAATTCCCATTGCACCACCACTGACCTCTTTTGAAGAGGCTAGGGTGATTTTAAATGCAGGTACAGAAGATCAGCATCAGGAAGACTCCTCACGAGCAATTATATTGAGAGATACACAAGCACGTGAGTTGAGTGAATCAAACAGGAGAGATATTCAGGTGAGCGCACACACAGACACAAACACTGAAAATTTGTTAGCTCAAATTGCCGATCTCAAGGAATAACTTGCAAAAAGTCAGGCTGAAGCTAAATCATTCAAAGCACAAGTGGTTGAACGGTCTTCTTCATCTACCTCTGTCAATAATCAGCGGGCTCTCATCAGGACTGAAATATCAGATTTGAAGACATCTGTTATACCAAAGCTTAACTCAATCCAGGCATCTCCAACTTTATCAGCTGAAGACATTTCAAACTTCTGCTCTCTCCATACAAGAATGACTTCTCTTGAAGACTTGGTTGAAATGAATCATTCACTGGATTCCTCCAGATTTCTGAAGATAGAGACGGGCATGGAACATCTCAATGAAGGGATGAAGCACTTGTACTTCATGATCAAAAATTATCACTGCCCTAATGAAGAACAAAGGACTTTCTTTGAAGGGTCGTCTGGTGGAGGCTCAGGCTCTGGAGGTCATGGAGGTCATGGAGGTCATGGAGGATCTAAGGGAAAGTCTGTAGAGGATTCCTCAACTAAGGGGGAGAAGAAAGGGAGAAGTGAAAAGGGAAAAGAAAAAGATTCGTCTGCTGGAGGCATAGGGAAGCCTGATGATATCTACTATAGTGGAGAACAGGATGACTTTGATATTTGTGACGTTCCCACTGAACCAGTCTTGGAAGATAAAGATGGTTTCTTTGAAGCTGAGGAGGAAAGTGATTTTGGAGAATGGGAAGAGGAAGCTCCAGTGGATCCTGTTTTTGAGAAAGAATTTCAGCTGCAGTAATCAGAGTTGAAAAGAAAAGAAGCTGAACTCAAAAAGGTATCCCAGATCATTGACATGAGGAAAGATATTCAAAGAACAGAAACTCTTCAAAAGCAACGTCTTCATGACATTAAAGCTAAAGAAAGGAGAAGAGATGTCAGACTGAAGATTGGTGAAAAATGGGATGAAGCTAGGAGATTACTTGATATGCCTCAGCTGAGCACAAACAATGATAGGCAGTTTCTACATCTTCTGGACAAGCTGGAGATCTCTAATCCAAACAATGACATGTACATGAATGTTATAAAGACTGAAGTCTCAAGGATCACAGCTGCCTTTGACAGATCCCTAAATGAGATGAGCATATTTGTATATTGTCAGAGCGAAGGATCTTTCAAGGTATCACTTCATCTATTTGAGAATCGTACTTTGTCAGAAATTTGGGTTCTTCTCAACAAAGTCAAAAGAAGCTCAGAATTGAATGAAGTTCTTCGAGAAAGGCTCAAAGAGTTTGCCAGCAGGGCTAGTCCTCAAGTGGTCAACAATCCTCATCAGGTAAGATTCTTTAAGTCTGACTGTCTTCAAATCTGCCAGCTCGATTCACAATCTCTTAAAGACCACTCAGCTAAGCATCTTGTCTGGATGGAACATCACTTAAGAACTACTGGATATTCATCCATGTTGAAAACTCAAGCAGCTGATCTGATTCAAGCTTATTGTGAAAAGAATATTAAAAGGTAAGATCAGTTCAAGAATAAGCTAAAGTCGGTTGGAGTTCAACCAGTCAGACCAGCCAGCTTCACTTCTGAAAAGGATCGTGTCTTTGACAAGGAGTTGCTTGAAGATTTGGAAGAAGGTGAATTCGGAAGAGAAGACAACTGAATTCAATAAGCTCAAAACTTAATGTAATATGATTAGGGCTTTATGAATCAAGATAGACTAATGTAGTTATATGTTCAGTCTAGAGGAACATCTATCTTGTATTCACTTGTAAATTTCTTTTGGAATCTGGAAAATGTTAAATATAATCCAGAACTTTTTTGCTATTTACTTTGCATTACTGTTTATATCTTTTCTTATTTGTTAGTTGAGTTATCCTCTAGGTATTTGTTGTTATTAACAAACAAATAGGGGGAGATTGAAAGGCATATGTCATAGCTTATTTGTTTATTCGAGGATTTAACTCAACTCAAATAAGGATGTAACAAGTAAATAGTGGTTCTATCGTCACAGAGATCTCTCAAAGTAACATATGTCAAAGGATTAAGTAACATTGTTCATCTACAGTCTTGAGGACTTGATTCACTAGAAGAAGCTCAAGAAATTGATCATGCCTCAGTGATATAAATCAAGATTGTGGATTTAATCAAGTGACAGAGATCTCGTCAAGGTATCAATTAATTACAAGGATTTAGTCTGAAGAAAATCAAGAGTATCAAAGTCAAGGCATGAAGAAACGTCACGGAAGTTAGTCACTCATGAACCAGACAGTACATCGAGTGTCAACATTGAAGTGTGGAATTGATTCATAATTATCAGAAGATTTCAGAAGAATGGTTGCTGTTCAAGAGTAGTATTAATTCTCTATTTATTAATTAAGTCATATAATTTAATTAAGAAAATAAATTATATCTGCAAAGATTAATTTATTGATTAATTGAATTAATTGATTAATTAATTCTGAATTAATATTATGTATTTTCAGAATTGATTTTGAATTAATATTCTATATTAATTCAGCAAGACTATCTTTTGTATTAGCAAGACAATCGGTATGACAATCAATAGTCATACCGAAAGTCATGCCAGTTCATTTGATTGTCTTGCCAGTTCAAATGGATTGTCTTGCCGAAAGTCTTTCTAGTTCAAATGAATTGTCTTGCCGAAAGTCTTTCTGGATCAAGTGGATTGTTTTGTTTACTTAACAACAACAGCTGATTTTTCAACAGAGTGTGCATTGAATATCAAATACAGAAGAACACGGAACAAAAGAAAACCTACAGAGAACTTATTGCAAATTCTCAGATCATTAATTTCTAGTATTTATTATTAAATCTAATCCACTAGAAATCCTTTTCTTGTTCTTGTGTAACTATCTAGCGGATCAAAATCCCTAGAACTTAATCTCAAATTGCAGTTAGCATTTGATCCTTTTATTACAAAAATAGAAAAAGTTCATGTCGAATTTATTCTAGATTTGGAATAATTTATTTGAGATTAATTCCTTGTAAATGATACCATTGTTGTAACACCTTTCAAGTTTAATAATAGTTTTATTTAACTTAAATTTTGTTTCACTTTTTTATTCCGCATTTTATTCGATTAAACGGTATTGTTTGTATTCAACCCCCCTTCTACAAACATATTGAGACCTAACATAGACAATAAGTCCAACTTCATCAGTTACTACATGGAGGTACAAATCAAGTTAATGAAAAATCTGAATTGGAGGAGTTGAGGCTCATGTGCAAGAGCCAAGCGGTTTCTATTAAGACCTTGGAGAATCAAATTGGGCAGATTTCTAATGCCTTGCTGAATCGACAACCTGGTACACTTCCTAGTGACAAAGAAGTTCCAGGCAAGAAAGAAGCAAAAGAGTAGGTTCAGGCAATTACATTGAGATCTGGGAAGGTTGCAAGTCAAGAAAAAGCTCAAGTTCCAGAATCTGAAGATATGGCTGAAGAAGATGTGCAGAAGGAAGCAGAAGTGGAACCAAGAAAGACTATTGTGGAACACACTCCTCCCAAGGGTAATATAGGGGAGAAACAGATCTATCCTCCACCTCCTTTTCCTAAGAGGTTTTAGAAGAAAAAGATGGATAAGCAGTTTGAGAAGTTTCCGGAGGTGTTCAAGAAACTTCATATCAACATACCTTTCACTAAAGCTCTTGAACAGATGCCTAGCTACGTGAAGTTTATGAAGGGTATTCTCTCTCTGAAAGTGAAACTTGATGACTTAGAGACCGTTGCTCTTACGGAGGAATGCAGTGTTGTGCTGCAACAGAAGTTGCCTCCGAAGCTTAAAGATCCTGGAAGCTTCACTATTCTTTGCACTATCGGAAACTTGTCGTTCGGCAAGTGTTTGTGTGATTTGGGAGCTAGCATCAATCTGATGCCTTTGTCTGCCTTCAAGAAGTTAGATTTACCAGATCCAAAGCCTACTTATATGTCCTTGCAGTTGGCCGATCGTTCGATTACATATCCACGAGGCATTGTGGAGGATTTTCTGGTCAAGGTGGACAAACTCATCTTTCCTGCTGATTTTGTAATTCTTAATTTCGAAGAAGATAAGAAGATTCCCATAATATTGGGAAGACCGTTCTTGACTACTGGTCGAACCTTGATCGATGTGCAAAGGGTGAGCTCACTATACGAGTGCCGGATCAGGATGTGACTTTTAATGTATTCAATGCCATGAAATTCCCGATTGAAAACGAGGAGTGCTTGAAAGTGGAATTTGTCAATTCTGTGATTCTTTCGGAACTTGATCAAGTGCTAAGGTCTGATGCCTTAGAGAAGGCCTTGTTGGGGAATTCAGATAGTGAAAATGATGAAGGTGATGAGCAGTTGCAGTATTTGAATGCTTCTCCCTGGAAGAGAATGCTAGATATGCCTTTTGAATCTCTAGGAATGTCAGAACTGAAAAATGTTGAGGGGCATCTGAAACCATCTATCAAGGAAGCTCCTACACTCGAGCTTAAACCATTGTGCTAGGTAATGAATTACACACATAGAGGGGTGAATGTGTTTTTCTGATTTTAGGCTTTTCTTGAAGGATAGTTGTTGAACAAAGTAAATTAAATCTTGTATAAAAAAGTGTTCATGAAGAAATTAACTTGCAAAAAATAAAGAACACAGATCTTCAAAACTCAATTAATTTTTGTATTAAAAATTAAGATGTTTTGCTACAAAATTTCTAAACTTTTTGAAGTTAAAGAGCCCAGCTTCTTCTTGAGAGTGTTATAAAAATTTTGATCTAAATTGTTGTTTCTAACTAGAGGACCAGTGTTAACTTTATATCTCAGTTAACTGCAGGTTTACACAGTGGATAATAAACATGCTATTAACTTTTCTAAACTGTCACTTGTCATTTCTATTTATAAAAAAGCAAATCTTCCATTTTTGTCTTAGCATATCTTTAGCATCCCGTGTTTACTTTAATCTTCCTCTGTCAGTTAATCTTTGCTATTGATCTTGTACACTCTTCAAGCTGCTTTTTATAGACTTGTCAATCCAGCTGTTGGATTGTTTGTTGATCGTTTATCTTAGATAATGAACTGATCTGCAATTTTGTACTTTGAGACTGTACTTCGAGATCTCCAGTTTAAATTAATAGAACACTTGACATCTCGATAAGTACATAGGCTTATCGAGATCTCTAGTACTCCATAATAAGTTTGGCTTGTAGAGGTCTTCAGCTCATCGAGATCTCTAGTCTTCATATCTTCACTTTGACTTGTAGATATCTCTGAGTTCTCGAATGAATATAGACTTGTCGATAACTCTGACTTCTTTAGTGAAGAAATGACTTGTCAATATCTTCTTGAGTTCTCGAGTAGCTTTCTTGACTTTTCCACTCCCGGTGGATATTGCGTATCCGTTGAGTAGATATATAGCTCATCCATCGAGTAGATATATAGCTCATCCGTCGAGTAGATATTGCTCATCCTTCGAGTAGATGTTGCTCATCCGTCGAGTAAATGTTGTTCATCCATCGAGTAGATATATATCTCATCTGTCGAGTAGATATTGCTCATCCGTCGAGTAGATGTTGCTCATCCGTCGAGTAAATGTTGTTCATCCATCGAGTAGATATATAGCTCATCCGTCGAGTAGATATTGCTCATCCTTCGGTACTCTCTGGAGTTTGAATGACTTCTCGATAAGTCATTCTGGAGTTCTCGAATGAATTCTCTATAACATTAAATCTGTGACTTGTAAAGATCTTGACTTAGAACATTTTTCTTCAAAATAGATTTATTCAACTCCAAGCTTCTTCGAAATTCTTCTGAGGCATGATCTTCTTCCAGATAGAATTCTTAGGCTTGATACTGTTTTAGGAAAAATACTCCACTCTGTTCCTTTGCAGTTTTACAGACTTTAAGTGTTACAAGTACAAAATACAAATTTAGATAACAATACAACTTACTTAGGGTTGAGCCCAAGCTTAATTGATTATAGATGTTAATCTTCTACTCAGATCATAGATGCTAATGATATTATTATCTCCAGTAATCTTTGACATCATCTATTATATATTACAATCTCCCCCAACTTGTTCATTATGAAATTATGCACAAGTTCTGATTGATGATGTCAAAACTTTATCTAAATGCAGAACCAAATCTTCCCATCTGATCTTCTTTTGTGAGTTGCATTTAGATTTACTCTTCCTTCTCCCCCTATCAAGAAAAGATTATTATTATCTGGCAACATCCATTAGCTGTTTTGGCATTTAGATATATTATCCCCCTTTTTGACATTATCTTCAGGAGGAAAGATCCAGCTAGATGCACATTGTTCAAGCTTTTGTCAATGTCCATTTAGAACACTATCAGCAGCTTCAAGCTTTAGTGAAGTCTGTAGTGATGAGTTCATTAAGTAGAATAGAATAGCAAATTCCTAAGCTCTCTGTTTTTTGAATAAGTAGTTTTACTACTTCTCACTGCACTAATCTCATGACTTTTAAGAGTTAGAGTAACCTCACAAGGATTGCTAAATCCTGACACTCAACTACCTCTCCTTTTGCCAGGAAGGATCCTGCCTCTCTTATTTTTTGTTATTATCTCAATATTTTCTCACATTCTCAAATGAAAGTTCATGCTCAATTTGTTTGTCCTACAGAAATAAGAGGTGGATGAGAAGAGTTTATCTATGATCATATAATTAGGGAAAAACCATATAGGTCTAATCATACTCATTTCATTAGAAGAGAGTTCATAAACATCTGTGACTAGGGTCACAGTTTGACTCACTGATTGCTCTGTGGTTTTGACAGTGTGTTGTCCTCCATTTATAGTGGGAACCTCCAATTAAATTGGAGGGGATTTGACTGGGTTACTGCCATGTGCACCAGCCTCAAACCCTTGTGTGTCTTGCAACACACTGGCACTTGAATGTGCTATGCTTGCCTTTCTCATGACATTGTCATAGGCAATTGTACTTCTAGCTTTGGCTGCTGAGGAAGCTTCTGCTAGAGTTGTGAGGGGAGTTGTTCTTCCATGAGGAAACTCCAATTGAATTGGAGAGGATTTAGATAGCTCCCCCTTAGGAGTGCTACCCTCAAACCTATCAGTCTGTAAGACTATTTTGTACATGAAAGTGCATTAGTGATATTCATGAAAAACTGATAAGTTTCCATGTCTGTGATACCATGTTTCTTTTCTCAAACCATAAAACAGCTAAAGAACATTTTGGGGATTCTGTCCTTTTATAAAATAGGTTCCTTTTGAGAGTTACCTTAGTGGGATGGTGTTTGAGTTTGTGTTTGTGTTGCTGTGCTTGGGTGAACTGCAGTTTGGTTTTGAAATGTTTTGGTTGCAGTTTTAGCACTAATACATGTGGATAAATTATCTGAATTCCCTGTTATGTTGGAGCTGTAATGCATTGAATAAATGTATCTTTTTGGAGTTTCGTTAGACAAATACATTGTAAGATATTTTAGTTTCAAACATTATTGCAGAGAAGACATTATTCAGTACAGATATAAGCGCATAGGAATCATTACACAAACAAGAGAATGCTTAGAGAAGAATTTGGATTTTCATTTAAAATTGAAATAGAGTACATTAAGACATAGATTCAACAAGTAAATCCTAATCCTAACTACTCTAGTTTGGGCTTCTTCTTCTCTGCCTCCAACCTCCTTGCCCTGCGCTGATAAGCTCCGGACATGGAGTGTGCAAGAAAAATGATTCTCTCCTGCAAATCCAAAGCAACAAGGCGTTGCTGCTCAACTACTCTTGCTCGTCTCTCCTGCTCGAGATAGACTTCCATCTCAAAGAAAAGGATGTTGAGTTGATCATCCCATGAGAGTTCATCAAAGATCACTCTTGGAATATCAAAGGGGCTACAAATAACCCCCCTGAGACGGACACGGAGTCCGAAGGGATCAAAGTAAACTTGGTCTTCATCTAGATGATGAACACGCTAATAAGCACCATGAATGACGGGGCATCCATTTGAGTGAGAGAGAGAGAGAGATGAACAAGAGGTGAGTTTGAAATTAGATGTTTGTTGAGAATAGGAGAGTGATGAATGATAAAGAGTGAAGCGTTTTTGTAATATCCCATATTTTCAGATATTATTATTATTATTTGGAATTGTTTATGTGATTTTATGAGAATTTTAGTTAATTATCTGGTAATTGGAATTGATGTTTTGAATGTTTATATATAATATTCTTTGAGTATACTAATTTTTATATGTGCAGAATAAAATATAGATAATTGTGATATTTTTCTGATAATTTTTGGACTATTATATGATTTTATAATGATTTATGGAGTTATTAATTATTTTCTGAATAATTACAAAAACTATTTTATAAAGCCGGGAATCGTCCAACTTCAATCGTTTTTGCGTTTTTACAACCCGAAACTCTTCGGAAAACTCCTTC
Organism: Apium graveolens; assembly: GCF_009905375.1. Lineage (NCBI taxonomy): Eukaryota > Viridiplantae > Streptophyta > Magnoliopsida > Apiales > Apiaceae > Apium > Apium graveolens. The sequence continues at coordinate 272,093,116 of NC_133650.1, read as the reverse complement.
CTAACCTAATCTGATAATTCCAGACATTTTCCGTGTTTTAACTTTTTCAATCCGGATTACGGTTTGACCTGTGCGCGTCCCGGCGTAAAATTTTCGATACAATAATCATTTCGGTAGATCAATAAAACCCGTATTCTTGGGAGACAGGATATTTTGACATTATTTTCTCATAGGGTGTTTTATAAGAAGCTGGGTTTTGATAATTATCCAAATCTGGTATTAAATTGTATCGTTTTTATAGTTACTTAGCGGCTAAGTAATCTATTTTTGGATCCGATATATAAGTGTAAATTCAGTATTAAATTTCAGAATGTTTCAAAAATCATGAAACTTATATTTTATTATTATTTGAATATTTCGAGAATTTTAAAAATATTTCGAAAAATTTTTGGATTATATTTACCCGCACGTTTGTTCGTTAAATCGTAAAATGCGGATATGACGCGCGATTTACAAATGTCTTAAAAATTTTGAAAAATTTATTTTCTTAGTTTTTAAATATTTCAAGAATTTTAGAAATATTTCAGTTTCATAAAAATTATCGTACCGGACCTCTATCGGGACGTAAAACTGCACAAAAATCATAATTTTATTTTTATAAAATCATGGGACTTTCAAATATTTTATATTTTCGCATTTTTGAAATATTCATAATTTTGGAAAATTTTGATATAAATTTTATATTTATTTGTTTTAATATTATTCCCCGCTATTTATTATTTGGGCTAATTTTAATTATGTCGTATTAATTTATAGTTAAGAGAAAAAAAACAAAAAAAACGTGTAAACCACCTGCCCCCACCTGGAACCCCCGAGAATACACCCCTCCCCCATTTTTCATTCCCCAAAAAGATACGACTCCCTTTTCCTCTCTTCTTCTTCTTCTGCCTCTCTGTCTCCGTATATATATTTATTTTTAATTTTCAAAAATTCATATCTTCTCAACCGTTCGTCCAAGTTCCAATTGTTATATATATAAACGATCAGCGCTTCGATACCTATACATAGGTAGATATATTGCAAGGTTTTGAGGAGATAATTTGCGCGATATATTCTCCGTTTTAATTTATTTTCGGGGCATAGAAAAGGAGTTTGGCGGTGTTGACTACTCTACATGGTATCTCAGCGTGTATATATCTATCGCTATTAATTTCAAATTTTTCTGGAGATATTTTCCGGACATCAGATATTCTCTTCGGGGTGACCAGAATTTATTTTGGGTTGCAGCACTGCATGAGCAGCAGATCAGAGATCTAGCGAAGTAAAAGACGGTGATGTTTTGAGACAAAATGTCAAAATAGATGTGTTATTGTGAGTGTGACTAACTACTAAATCTCAAGGGCAAGTATTCATATCATCACTTATTGTTCAAGTGATATTTATTTTAAATCTTTTCATGCAAGTATTGCTTTCCCTATTCAGTTCGTAATAGATAAATATTTTATATATCGTTGAATTAAACGATTCTGTTTATGCAAGTATTCTTCTGCTATTCTATGTTCAGAATAGCTAAGTGATTTACTTATCAAATTACTGGATTTATAAATATTTTGGATTTTGAGAAAGATGATTTTGTTGCGAGGATTTATGCCCAAGTGAATGGGGGAATAAAATTATTTAGGATGTCGATTGATTCGGTTCCTTTTTCAATAAAAAGGTTTTTAAGATTGAAATGGTTACTAGTTACTGGTTACAGCATTGGTGATCGAGATATCGGTCCAGCTATAATATCTTTCAAGGCGAGTATATGCCTTTTCTGGAGCCCTATAGGTACCGTATGGCTGCGGGATACGGGTAGTACCTATACTTACGGTATGGCTGCGGGATACCGGTGTTGTTTCGTGACTGATCATCGGAAACAACATGAAATATAATTGGTTCCAATCTAAATTGATATCTAAATTTCTTTATTGTTTTGATAATCATAGAATAAATGATTTATCAACTGTTTCTGTTTTGGAATAATGGTAAAATGCAGTTTTGATTCAGATTCTGATTTATACTGATACTTACGTTGTTGTTAAATATCAAAGGTGGTATTAGTATAGATGATTGATGTTGACTTCAGTATGGGATGTTATGAGCATCAAAGTTCGTATTGATATCTAATTTGATATGACAGAAAAATAAGTATTAATTTCAAGAGTTCGATTTTGAGTAAAGTCTATGATTCAATCCATAATCATTGTTTCATGTTATTGTGGTTTACGATATTTCCGTAAACACTGTTGTTTTACGAGTTTTATTCTCCTCAAGATTCAAAGTATTGCTGAAGCACTTCGCTCAAAAATATCAAAATGGTTTTGAATACAATTAAGGAATCAATTCTGGGGTACCTCAACTAAAATTTTATGATTCAGCAATTATGATTTTAAATGTTCTGCTTTATTGCAGATGTCGGTTTTATATCAAAACAACCCTATATATGCTATAACGAACTTGCTGAGCATTTCTTCCGCTCATACTTGTCTGTTTTTAAATTTAACCTCCAGTGAGGATTAGCTCGCGATGTTTAGCCGCGTAATTCGAGGAAGTAAAGAAGAAGATTTTGGAAGGTGGTTGGTCCAGGGTTTGCGGACTAGTGTAAGTTTTATTGTGTAAAGTTGTTTATATTATATTATATTATAGTGGTGTATTTTATAATTGGGCCTAGTATACTTCTTTTCGAAATTATACTAGCGGATTAACTTTTGAGATTGAGAATTGTTGAAAAGAGTTTTAAAAGAAAGTGAAAAATTTATTTATGGAATTTGAATATCTTGTTTCTAGAACTCTAACCTTAAAAGATCTTGGATTAATTTGGGGTCATAGATGCTAAATATCTTCTGCTGGCATTTGCATTTCGATTTAACAGGTTGATTTGGATTGAGGTTTTATAGTGACGACCAAATCCTCTGACCCCGAATTTGGGGGCATTACAGTTTTAATTTATAGAAGGAGTAAAAATAAAAACCAATAGACTCTTGAGTTTCCCGGATAATAAGAGTAATAATCACATAAGTACATTTGACAGTTAGAAATGACTAGTTACTATTCCCCATGCAAGTACTCAAGAATATTAGTTCACTATTTAGAATAATTGTTCCCCATGCAAATAAACAAGTACTCCCTACATAAAAGTGACTACTCCTATCAACATATAGTCAAATAATTTAACCTTTGATAGCTATCTCAAAACAAAAATAATAATAATAACCAGTCTACTTACATTAGACCAGCATAAGAAATTAAGCATGTAAATATGTCAATAAGTCAGAGTAATAATAGACAAGGTATGTCAAAAGTATTTTGCCGAACATAATTTATGAATTAGATTATGTCAGTTTTTCATACTTTTTGCTTCTTTTGATCCGCTATTTATTAACTTCATATAGTGAGGATATGAATTAATAAATACTCAGTTTACTTAGAATTTTGAGAAATTCCAAGTTAAAACAATCGAGAAGTCTGGGTATTTATAGTGAAAGTAGATGTAACACCCCCAGATCCGGGGTCGGGAATCCGGGTTGTCACGGTCTTTCTTTCCACAATATCACTTTACTTAATTAATAATAAATACCCTCATGCTGTGACCCCACACTAACACACACCACAACTCGTTATAGTCTCAGAGATGAAATTGAAATAAGTACAAGTCTTTGAATCCACAATTTAAAATTATTACAACCCAAAATGATTACTTGATAATTTACAGTTAATTGCCATTATCTGCCACAAGTTATAATTATACATAATTGGATTCTCAAAAGTAGATGGTCTAAACTACAATGGATCTACCTCTGCAGCTATAGCAGCTACAATATCAGCGGGAAGACGCGGGACGCTTCCCACGCGCTTGCGCTGGGTCTGCTGGAGTCTGGCCATCTCTCCTAACTGTTGTTGTGTGATGAAGAAATAAAGCAAGGGTGAGCAGCAAGCCCACCAAAATAATATGTATAATGATTTACAATATATGAGCCTACTCATAATACTCATGAAAGTCTTGGTCAAAAGAAATGAACCAAGTTTGATATCTTAATGCGATGAAGTCGCAAAATATTCAGTATATATACATATATACTTTTCAAAATATTGGAAGTCCTCTTCCATGCATAATATACACAAAGTCCCAGTGTATAGCTGTATAAAAAAATATCGTTGCAAGGTGATCTCATATATCTAACCTTGTCTCAACGTTTTTCTGAAAATCTTTGTCATTCATAAGACAATTATTAATTAGATATAAGTTTAAAAGATGAGGTTACCAAATACCCCAATATACTTATATCTTTCCCAATACTACTTGAACTACCACCGTTCAAGTTATAATCAGTTTCAAAAGTTCATCACATAGATGAGACTACAAGACAAGATTTGAATAGATTCAATCTTTGAAATATTATTGAATGAAATAAAGTTACGAGATACTTTATTTAGTCCCGATATATATATATCCATATATATATATCTCTTAAACATTTCCTGGAACCTCTGTTATGTAAAGTATGAACAGAGTTTGAAACATCCAATGAATTTTGGAAAGGAAAAGAATTTTGGCATAAACCCGATATCTCGCTGATCAGGCAAAGATACCAATAAGTAACCTTTTCTACTAGTAGATGGACGAATTCCCCACTGGTCATCACCCTGGTCATAATTAAGACCTATGCTGGACTGCCACTCTGCCACTTATGCATTTGATGGACTCCCACTGAGCCACTTACACAATAATAGACCGTACCCCGGCCTGTCGCTTATGCCGACTCAATGAGAGGGGCTTACTTCCCGAACGTTGGGCAAGTAATCAATTCATTTACCAAATCTGCAACCTTGTTGCGAATATAAAATACACCACAGAGCCGGATTCCCCAGGTTTTGAGCGAGTATTTAAATCCCCTTAAAAAGGAAGATCTTAAATATAAAAATGAGTTTTGGGATCCGCTCTGACTTTTAAAAATCACTTTGAAGACTCGAAAACACTTTAAAGAGTGTTTGGAGTAAAGCTGATTTAATGAAGTAAATCAGTCCCCAGAATATTGGAAAATATCTGAATATTATTAATTAAATAATATTCCCATAAAGAATAATCTTTATAAAAAAATAATTGAAGTAGAAGTATTAAAATTTATACTTGAAACGAGTATTAAATAACCAAAGATATACTTATATGAAAGTATTATCTTTATTTGAATAATCGAAAATAAGTTTGATTATTTACACCTTATTCTTTAATAAAATAAAGAATATATTTCAGCAAATAATCGGAGTCATAGATCCTCAAATGAATATTCAAATAATATTCAATAAATAAAATAAGCTGAGTCATAATACCTCGAATGAATATTATAAATAATATTCATTAAATAAAATAAAGGAGTCATACATCCTCAAATGAATATTCAAATAATATTCAATAAATAAAATAAGCTGAGTCATAATACCTCGAATGAATATTATAAATAATATTCATTAAATAAAATAAAGGAGTCATACATCCTCAAATGAATATTCAAATAATATTCAATAAATAAAATAAAAAGTCATACGCCTTCGAATAATATTCGAAATAATATTCAATAATAAAATAAAGTTTAAAGTTATCGAATAAACCTTATTCGATTAATAGTTTGGAAAACTATAACCATATATATATATATGAATATATATATATATATATCCATATCCATATATACAAGATTACTCGGGATCCTCGACTCCCGGTTTTAGAAAATATTTTCACCTTTGGGTCCCTATACTAAGGGTATATGCAAGATGCAACTATCCTCTAGCATAGGTATTATCAAATAAACCAACAGATATATATCTCAAGAATATAAAACAGGCATGCATATATACCATATCACATGCTACAATATATCGCAACATTTGCTAAATAACAATCATGCAATATCACAAGATAATGCATATACATACATTTACATCACAACAACAGTGTATCGGATAGAATACTTGCCTGAGCGACTGGGGGTTACGAATGGCTCAGGACGAGTCTGGTAACCTATAAGCAACAAGTAAGTTGGAATTAAACCAAAGTCACTTGTTAATCTATACTTTAACTAACTTAGACTCTAACGCTCGTTTTGCGCTCACTGATTCGCTTAAGTCACTCGGGTACCCTCGGCTCCACCATTTTTAATAATTTAACCTTTACGAGTTTTAAAGCGATTCCTTCGCGAGTGTCTTACCAACTGCCTAACGCACTTACCATAAATGTTTCACACATTAATTAACCCTTTTTGGTCTTTAACCTATGTTTCAAAGTAAGGCGAGGGAAAAAGTTTCGTCCGCGAAACGCCGTTACTTGAAACGGTCGTTTCTCCTAAACCGTAAATCGGAATCGAACGAACTACATATCAAAACGAAGCTCGTAACATGAGCTATCTAAACATGGCAGTGGTCACAATTTAGCAGGGGGTTCTCGGGTCCTAATGCTATGCACAAAAACAGTCCAAAGAAAATCGGACGTTACGACGGCTATGTTTACGCGATTACCAATATTTATACCACTCCAATTCTTTACCAATTCACTACAAACCACCCAACCATCATCAATACCTCAAACACAACTTATATCAAGGCAAAGTCAGTTCATAATCTCAAGGTTTTCCAACTTATTCAACCACAAACATGATCTACTAACCATAACTTAAGATTCATTAACCATTAACCAAGATTCATATCCAAAATCACCACAAATCCAACCAAACCATCTATCATACATGGATCTTGCTATACATACATGGATATTTCTATATATACATTAATCCATCCATAAACTCATCAAAACTCAAAGTTCAAACTATAAGTTAAAGGTGAAAGTTGTTTATACCTCCTTGAAGCTTCCTAACACAACCCAAGAGCTTTGAATGCCTAAAAGAACCTTGATCCTTGCTTGTATAACCTTAATCTTTCATAAAAATTCAAGAAAACTAAAGTTATTTCTTGAAGGTTACTATTCACCATCTTCTTCCTTGATTTATAGAAAAAGATTGGCTTGGAATTAGAAGCTTAAACTTATAGGAAGTATGTAACTATCCATGGGGAAGCTTAGATAATTACCTTGCTAAATAGTAAGTGGTGGAGCTTGGATCTTCAAATTTTAAGAAATGGGCCGAGAGCTAGCTTGGGAAGAAGATATTTTTGTGTTTTGTTTGATGAAAATGAAATGATTTGCTTGGTTGGTTGATTTTTGTGTTGTTTTTGGTTAATGACTTAATTAACCTTGATTTTGTGTGGTTATAATTCAACCACACTTCCTTCCCTTCTATGTCATGCTTGTGTCACCTTGCACATGTCATTATGCTCCCACTTGTCCACACCTTGTGGTTTGATGATGTCACAATCCCTGGCTTCTTGTACAAGCTTGTCTCTTGGTCACTTATTTGTTTTACGGTTCGCTTATCTTTCGTTCTCGTTTATCGTTTGAGGGATCATACCCGGGATCTTATTACTTAGGTTCCCTTAACCTTTCTCAATATATTATATTCCTTTTATGATCCTCTCCTATAATCCTTTAATTTCAATCCTTTTTATCCTGTTACCTTATACTCAATTCTCTCCTTATCTTGTGGATTTCCGGGAAAAATCAAAGTGTTCGGAATTGGATTCTGACGATCTTTACATACACTTATATACCACATAGAGTACTAATAATATCCCATAAGATCAATAACAGAACCCCTACATAGCGTGGCATGAAAAGTTTTCTCGTTCAGCAAAAACACTATTCATAAGGGTTTCAAAATTTCTCAAAAATTGGGGTTATTACAGTCTCCCCTCCTTAAAAGGATTCCGTCCCGGAATCAGATAGAAAACAAATGGGGATACTTTCTTAGCATTACACTTTCTAACTCTCGAGTCAATTTTCCACATTGTGGTTCTACCACCAAACTCTGCCTAGTTTGATAATCCTTCTCCTAAGCACTTGTTCCTTTTCACTCTATAACCCTTCCTGGTTGCTCCATATAGGTTACGTCGGGTTGCATATCTATGCGCTCATATGCCCCTATTTGACTGGCATCCGAATTACACTTCCTTAACATTGATACGTGGAACACGTTATGAACTTGCTACATATTCGGGGTTAGGGCTAGCTTATATGCTAACTTCCCAAACGTCTTAATATATCCAAGGGTCCAACGAATTGTAGACTTAGCTTTCCTTTCTTTCCGAACCTCATCAATCCTTTCCAAGGGATACCTATAACATTACTAGGTCCCCTATTTCATACTCTTTATCCTTTCGTGTCAAATCAACATACTTATCATGTCCATCTTGGGCTACTACCAGCCGTCCTCTGATTAGATCTATCATATCCTTGGTCCTTTGGACTACTGCGGGTCCGAGCATCTTGCGCTCTACAACTTCATCCTAACATAAGGGAGATCGACATTATCTTCCCTCAAGGATCTCATAAGGCGACATCTCGATAATGACATATGATCTATTGTCGTAAGATAACTCAATCCGAATTAAGTGATCATTCCAAATTCTTTCAAGTCTATTGCACAGACTCTCATTATAGCTTTTATCATTAGAGCTTCTGCTTCTCAATACCCATTCTTTTCCAGTTCGTAATCGCTACTACCTTCCGTTCCTAATATTATACTGGTTATACTTTTGCTCGTTAGCGTTCTATAACCTTTTAATAACCACGTCAACCTTAGTATCACGAATGTGTTCCCATTCCGCATACTACCACCACTTTATTACTCCTTTTTCAGTTGTTTCTATTTTCCAAAATTTGATCAATCAAATAGAAGTAAAGGAATTTGTTGAGAGATCACTATGATCATGAACACTTGTTATATCGCATAGTTAGTACAGAAGGTGGCCAGCCTTTAGTACTTGACAAGCAATTAAACAACATGTGGTATCCTACTAGGCTTCTATCACAAAGATAGATAGTCATTCGGCAATACCTCCCCTTCTGGAAGGGTTGTTCTTCTCAGCTTACATGAAATGAAAAGAAGAGAAAAGAACGAACTGAAGAGAATTGTATATATGAAAAAATATACAACCACAAAATATCTGGCTTGGAACCTACCTCTGAACTATAGAGGTTTGTCATAGGAGAACAAAACATATATGTATTTATATCAACATCAAGTATTATAGCATCGCATTTCACGTGCCTAAATATTTTCTCTATCCCGTCCATCATTCTATGGACCCATGCTCTTCCTCGAGCTTATACACAATCACCTTTGAAACTCCCTCGACATCGAAAATCGAATCTGGGATCTCATTCTATATATCACCGTTACTAGGATTCTATGCTCGCATCGCAACCTTCCTCGTATAATAATACGGCTCTCTATTGATAAGAAAGAATAAATATTCACTAGGTAGATACTCTACTTAATTAGTCTATCAATGATAACTTATACACTACCACGACCCGATTAGTGGTACTCAATCTCAACACCCATTCCAATACAACTCTCACGGTTGTAATCAGCTCATTACTCGCAGAATCATTGCTGCCTTACTATGGTCCACCACTGACCCACTGTAGTCATTCATTTTCCATGAAGTCTTAATAGCTAACCATACGGAGTCTATCCATGTCGTATCTAATTCTCCTAAGGAGTTAACATAACCACCAATCACAATTCATGAAGAACACTCCAAACTCTGACGTACTTTCATGACATGAAGCAGATAAAATTTGCAGAAGAGTTTCGCTCAAAGCAATGATAGCAGGTTAATACCATTCTTAATCATATGCCTTCAATAGAAGACTTAACTCAAAGGTTTGTTTAGTCCTTTTTGAACTATGGTCCTGGCTTATCTCAAGATAGTATCTTCTGAGATAGATAGCCCGCTCATGGTGATTACACGAATTAAACCTTTACCAACTACTATTACGGTTGGGTATTGCACAGTCATCAGAAGGAATGTCAATCTTCCAAACCATAATACAACCTTCACAGCTTTAACCATCATCACTGTATTCTTTTGGCACAAGCGCCTATAATTATCCTCGTACCTTTAAAGTGTCGGCCACCTCTTTGGCCTTTCCTGATAGTAAAATTTCCTTACAGTCAATGTCATTTTAACCACCTCCAAATAATTTTCTACCTCATTTCAATCACAGCTTATGTGAAGATGTTTTCCTTAAAATCTGATAAGTAAAAAAAATATCACCATTTTTCCATAAGTTATTGCCTCAGTCTTTAAAGGTTAATCACTGTCACGACTAACTCTCAATCATACTTAGAACATCTTTTATCTTAAGTCCTAATTGCCCTGAACAATTTTGACCATTACTGGTTCGATCCATACTTTCTCGTGGTGTAACACGTGCCCCACTTGGCATCATTATAATTACGTCACATTTCCTTTATCAACATTTCTATTCTTGAGAATTTTGAATATTACCTTTCTCCTTGTAAAACCTCTAAGGTTATCCTTGAATCGTTCCTCCTGTATTCCCTAGATACAGGGCATATCAAGATACCATTTATTAATACCAGAATCATTGTCTATATACTTCTGAAAAAATTTCTCCACTGATTCTTAAAGGTTGTTATTAACTTAATCCTTTCCAATTCATACTGTCAAAACTCATACTATCCCTATTAAGGGTGAAATGCCAACCTTTATGCATTCCCCTAGGATTCGTTTTAAGTTACCGATGTTCTATCCTTAATTCCACCTTTAAAAAGGTACATGCATCCTTCCATGGATAAATTAAGTCATATATCCCTGATAAGGGTGTCTTATTCAATCATTCCCACCTCGATAGTATATGCCTAATTTCACAATAACATCTGTATACAAAATGAGGTTAATCAAAATGGCCTCCAAAAGATAACAACGATTATCCGCTTTTCTTGCCTAATCTGGTAACGATAACAAGGATGTTCTGGAAGATATTGGTCGTGTTCAACGTGAACTTCTTCTTAATAATTCCTTATTTACTTTTGTTATTTATCTCAACAGTCATCTCAATGTTGGGATATCTTTCATACCTGGCGTCTCCCTTTCTGGGTATCAAGCCACCGGTCTTACACTTCACATTCTTGAAGGTCACTTCCTTCATCCAATTTTCCTAATCTTACTTCCTTGTTTCCTCAGTCTATCTGCGTCTCATTATTTATCCTTCGAACTATCTCAAGGTTTCCTCGAATCCTCCCAACTTAAAGGGGGTACAATATATGTATCTCTTATGCCTTCAACCATCAATTTTAACTCATGGTGGATCATCATCATCCTGACGATTACATTCTATTGCTATGAGTCTTTAGGGTTTCCTCATACCCAACTCCCTTATCATTCCTCAAACTCTATTGCCTTTATATTCCTTTCCACTTCAGTTTCTTTTTATTTTATTTTCCTTTCTCTTATCATTATTTCACAAACCAATCACAACATAAGCATTGATTTCAAACATCCCGTCATTCTGGATTCGTGTCCTCAGAACGAATCTTGACAACTTTTACAACTTAGATTCATAATTCATCATACTCGTCCACCTTTGTTCTGGCTCTAAAGCTTTTACACTATCTTCATAACCTTGGGAAGTACTTTCCTGTAAATAATTGACTGAACTTAAATCAGTTTATTATAATCTCTTGCTCCGTGCCTTCTTTGGCCTTTCACCAGCGGGTGGCCTCTTTCTTAGGAGGGTAAGTGACAAAAACAGTCTTTTGTGATTCGTCCATCATTTAGAATCTCAAATGATTCCTATATTTTCTTTAGCCAGGCTCTCACCTCTACTGGGTTCACTTGTTCCTTGGAACTCTGAGAGCTTAGCGACTTAAAGGTCCTGAAAGAATTTCCCACTACATTGTTTCCTCAGGGTGGTGGTTGGGGATAATAGTCTAAGTTTTGTCTAGAAAGGTCCATAAATTATCGTATAGGAGTACCATCTCGGGTCTCCTTTCCTTACTCGACTTCTGTTTCCTTAGTATGAACATTCCCTCCTCCTCCCCATAATCGGGGTCCTCCTACATATTTCAAATCCTCATTTTCCACTTCATCATGTTATGGTTTCCTTCGATCTTGATGGCGACCTCCCTGACTATCCTGTTCAGGGTTTGCTCTAAATCTTATTCCTCAAACTAGCTTTCATCTAAGATCTCATCTTTAAGCTCTTGAACATTTGGAACCCAAATTCTGTAGGAATACCTCATTATTCCCTTATCATCTTTCTCGGTATTAATCTCTTATCTATTTGTTGGCTTTCTGCCTTCATTCATCACTTTTTCTTGGCACCATATGATCCTTTTCGATAATTCGGGCTGTATTGCAATCTCAAACAGCTTTTCGGTACCGGCTCCGGTTACCTTCACTTCTATTTCCATTTTCTCAAAACCTCTTATCAACTCTCCCAAAGACATTTTCATCTTGAGTCTCTCTTTTATACTAAGGGCATTAGCCACCATTTTGGCTTTCCCTGGATGATAAAGAATCTCATAATTGTAATCCTTGATTAGCTCTAACCACCTCCTCTGCCGCATGTTGAGCTCATTCTGCGTGAAAATGAACTAGAGCACTTATGGCTTGGTAATTCTCGCACTTCTCTCCATACAAGTAGTGCCTCCAATCTTTAGGGAAAAACTATTGCCACGATCCCAAGCTCATGGGTGGGGATATCGAATTTTATATTCCCTTAATTGTCTTGACGCGTACGCGATTACCTTGTTGTGCTGTATAAGAAGCACCCTAATTCCTTATGCGAAGTGTCACTACACATCACAAAATCTCCTTTTCCATCCGGCAACGCCAACATAGGTGCCGTCACCAACCTTTGCTTCAGTTCTTGAAAGCTGTTCTCGCATTTCTCTGTGCATTCGAACTTCTCAATCTTACTAGTAAGTCGCGTTAAAGGGGGCTACTATCTTTACAAACTTGAACGAACCTCCGGTAGTGACCGACCAATCCTACCTCTGGTAGTCAACCTAATCATGGTCATTAATTCATCAGTGGTCCTTTATTCATTCGTTTCAGGATCCTCCACGGGATCCTCCTTAGCAACAATCCCTTCTAGGATAACATCCTCAACCGTTACATCCTCAATATCAACATCATCCGGTCCTGCGTTAGGACACTCTATCGGATCCACAATCTGATCTCCAATAAGTAATAAAATATCATCGCGTTGTTGCTCCTCAACCTCAGGGTTCGGAGTCCCGCTACTCTATACGATAACGAACTACGCTTCTATCGCTACATTTATAAGGGTTCCCATAAGGGTTTTAACTGTCAGTACTACGTTAGGTAGTCCGACTATGAACTTGGCAAGAGTTCTTATTATCTTAGTGAACTTATTATCTTTACGTCCCATCATCTCTGAGGTTTATAACGCTTAGCTCTGATACCATTTCTGTAACACCCCCAGATCCGGGGTCGGGAATCCGGGTTGTCACGGTCTTTCTTTCCACAATATCACTTTACTTAATTAATAATAAATACCCTCATGCTGTGACCCCACACTAACACACACCACAACTCGTTATAGTCTCAGAGATGAAATTGAAATAAGTACAAGTCTTTGAATCCACAATTTAAAATTATTACAACCCAAAATGATTACTTGATAATTTACAGTTAATTGCCATTATCTGCCACAAGTTATAATTATACATAATTGGATTCTCAAAAGTAGATGGTCTAAACTACAATGGATCTACCTCTGCAGCTATAGCAGCTACAATATCAGCGGGAAGACGCGGGACGCTTCCCACGCGCTTGCGCTGGGTCTGCTGGAGTCTGGCCATCTCTCCTAATTGTTGTTGTGTGATGAAGAAATAAAGCAAGGGTGAGCAGCAAGCCCACCAAAATAATATGTATAATGATTTACAATATATGAGCCTACTCATAATACTCATGAAAGTCTTGGTCAAAAGAAATGAACCAAGTTTGATATCTTAATGCGATGAAGTCGCAAAATATTCAGTATATATACATATATACTTTTCAAAATATTGGAAGTCCTCTTCCATGCATAATATACACAAAGTCCCAGTGTATAGCTGTATAAAAAAATATCGTTGCAAGGTGATCTCATATATCTAACCTTGTCTCAACGTTTTTCTGAAAATCTTTGTCATTCATAAGACAATTATTAATTAGATATAAGTTTAAAAGATGAGGTTACCAAATACCCCAATATACTTATATCTTTCCCAATACTACTTGAACTACCACCGTTCAAGTTATAATCAGTTTCAAAAGTTCATCACATAGATGAGACTACAAGACAAGATTTGAATAGATTCAATCTTTGAAATATTATTGAATGAAATAAAGTTACGAGATACTTTATTTAGTCCCGATATATATATATCCATATATATATATCTCTTAAACATTTCCTGGAACCTCTGTTATGTAAAGTATGAACAGAGTTTGAAACATCCAATGAATTTTGGAAAGGAAAAGAATTTTGGCATAAACCCGATATCTCGCTGATCAGGCAAAGATACCAATAAGTAACCTTTTCTACTAGTAGATGGACGAATTCCCCACTGGTCATCACCCTGGTCATAATTAAGACCTATGCTGGACTGCCACTCAGCCACTTATGCATTTGATGGACTCCCACTGAGCCACTTACACAATAATAGACCGTACCCCGGCCTGTCGCTTATGCCGACTCAATGAGAGGGGCTTACTTCCCGAACGTTGGGCAAGTAATCAATTCATTTACCAAATCTGCAACCTTGTTGCGAATATAAAATACACCACAGAGCCGGATTCCCCAGGTTTTGAGCGAGTATTTAAATCCCCTTAAAAAGGAAGATCTTAAATATAAAAATGAGTTTTGGGATCCGCTCTGACTTTTAAAAATCACTTTGAAGACTCGAAAACACTTTAAAGAGTGTTTGGAGTAAAGCTGATTTAATGAAGTAAATCAGTCCCCAGAATATTGGAAAATATCTGAATATTATTAATTAAATAATATTCCCATAAAGAATAATCTTTATAAAAAAATAATTGAAGTAGAAGTATTAAAATTTATACTTGAAACGAGTATTAAATAACCAAAGATATACTTATATGAAAGTATTATCTTTATTTGAATAATCGAAAATAAGTTTGATTATTTACACCTTATTCTTTAATAAAATAAAGAATATATTTCAGCAAATAATCGGAGTCATAGATCCTCAAATGAATATTCAAATAATATTCAATAAATAAAATAAGCTGAGTCATAATACCTCGAATGAATATTATAAATAATATTCATTAAATAAAATAAAGGAGTCATACATCCTCAAATGAATATTCAAATAATATTCAATAAATAAAATAAGCTGAGTCATAATACCTCGAATGAATATTATAAATAATATTCATTAAATAAAATAAAGGAGTCATACATCCTCAAATGAATATTCAAATAATATTCAATAAATAAAATAAAAAGTCATACGCCTTCGAATAATATTCGAAATAATATTCAATAATAAAATAAAGTTTAAAGTTATCGAATAAACCTTATTCGATTAATAGTTTGGAAAACTATAACCATATATATATATATGAATATATATATATATATATATATCCATATCCATATATACAAGATTACTCGGGATCCTCGACTCCCGGTTTTAGAAAATATTTTCACCTTTGGGTCCCTATACTAAGGGTATATGCAAGATGCAACTATCCTCTAGCATAGGTATTATCAAATAAACCAACAGATATATATCTCAAGAATATAAAACAGGCATGCATATATACCATATCACATGCTACAATATATCGCAACATTTGCTAAATAACAATCATGCAATATCACAAGATAATGCATATACATACATTTACATCACAACAACAGTGTATCGGATAGAATACTTGCCTGAGCGACTGGGGGTTACGAATGGCTCAGGACGAGTCTGGTAACCTATAAGCAACAAGTAAGTTGGAATTAAACCAAAGTCACTTGTTAATCTATACTTTAACTAACTTAGACTCTAACGCTCGTTTTGCGCTCACTGATTCGCTTAAGTCACTCGGGTACCCTCGGCTCCACCATTTTTAATAATTTAACCTTTACGAGTTTTAAAGCGATTCCTTCGCGAGTGTCTTACCAACTGCCTAACGCACTTACCATAAATGTTTCACACATTAATTAACCCTTTTTGGTCTTTAACCTATGTTTCAAAGTAAGGCGAGGGAAAAAGTTTCGTCCGCGAAACGCCGTTACTTGAAACGGTCGTTTCTCCTAAACCGTAAATCGGAATCGAACGAACTACATATCAAAACGAAGCTCGTAACATGAGCTATCTAAACATGGCAGTGGTCACAATTTAGCAGGGGGTTCTCGGGTCCTAATGCTATGCACAAAAACAGTCCAAAGAAAATCGGACGTTACGACGGCTATGTTTACGCGATTACCAATATTTATACCACTCCAATTCTTTACCAATTCACTACAAACCACCCAACCATCATCAATACCTCAAACACAACTTATATCAAGGCAAAGTCAGTTCATAATCTCAAGGTTTTCCAACTTATTCAACCACAAACATGATCTACTAACCATAACTTAAGATTCATTAACCATTAACCAAGATTCATATCCAAAATCACCACAAATCCAACCAAACCATCTATCATACATGGATCTTGCTATACATACATGGATATTTCTATATATACATTAATCCATCCATAAACTCATCAAAACTCAAAGTTCAAACTATAAGTTAAAGGTGAAAGTTGTTTATACCTCCTTGAAGCTTCCTAACACAACCCAAGAGCTTTGAATGCCTAAAAGAACCTTGATCCTTGCTTGTATAACCTTAATCTTTCATAAAAATTCAAGAAAACTAAAGTTATTTCTTGAAGGTTACTATTCACCATCTTCTTCCTTGATTTATAGAAAAAGATTGGCTTGGAATTAGAAGCTTAAACTTATAGGAAGTATGTAACTATCCATGGGGAAGCTTAGATAATTACCTTGCTAAATAGTAAGTGGTGGAGCTTGGATCTTCAAATTTTAAGAAATGGGCCGAGAGCTAGCTTGGGAAGAAGATATTTTTGTGTTTTGTTTGATGAAAATGAAATGATTTGCTTGGTTGGTTGATTTTTGTGTTGTTTTTGGTTAATGACTTAATTAACCTTGATTTTGTGTGGTTATAATTCAACCACACTTCCTTCCCTTCTATGTCATGCTTGTGTCACCTTGCACATGTCATTATGCTCCCACTTGTCCACACCTTGTGGTTTGATGATGTCACAATCCCTGGCTTCTTGTACAAGCTTGTCTCTTGGTCACTTATTTGTTTTACGGTTCGCTTATCTTTCGTTCTCGTTTATCGTTTGAGGGATCATACCCGGGATCTTATTACTTAGGTTCCCTTAACCTTTCTCAATATATTATATTCCTTTTATGATCCTCTCCTATAATCCTTTAATTTCAATCCTTTTTATCCTGTTACCTTATACTCAATTCTCTCCTTATCTTGTGGATTTCCGGGAAAAATCAAAGTGTTCGGAATTGGATTCTGACGATCTTTACATACACTTATATACCACATAGAGTACTAATAATATCCCATAAGATCAATAACAGAACCCCTACATAGCGTGGCATGAAAAGTTTTCTCGTTCAGCAAAAACACTATTCATAAGGGTTTCAAAATTTCTCAAAAATTGGGGTTATTACAGTAGATGACTTGTCAAGAACTCAAAAATAGACATTTGGAGTTGTCTATCGAGAAGTCATTTAGAGAAATGAGGTATATGTCGAGAAGTCATTTTAAATCACTCTTATAGAGAACTCAACCTTGACTTATCGCAATGTTAAATAAATATCCAGTTTGTCCCCAAAAATGGACTGAACTAATTCTAACTTTTACTTGAATAAATTCAACATAGAATTAGAATGCATTTTCCAAAAGCATTTTACCAAAATAATTTATCAGTTTAAATTATCTCATTTTTGAGTTATTGATAAGTTAAAGTTTGTACTTGTAGAGAACTCTGTGAATGAATACTACTAGAGAACTCTACAAGGACTTATTGATAAGTCATTTTGAACCTATCGAAAAGTCACTCGAGAAGTCAGTAAGTTGACTTATCGAAGACTCACTCGAGAAGTCCTAAAGTGACTTGTCGAGAAGTCAATTTATACTTATCGAGAACTAAGTTCTCTAGATACTTTTGGTTATTGTAATTCTGCCTTGAGTTAATTTTACATATTAAAGATGTAAATTAACAACTAAGCAGTTTACTCAGAATTTGAAAAATTCCGAGTTAATTTAATTTGAAAAACAAATATGTAGAGAATTCTGAAATATTTGTAATTCATATTTCAGTTAATTTCCAATTTAATCAAATTAACTTTGATTTACTGGAGATTAATCTGCTGCAAAACATTAACCGAGTTCTTTCCTTAGGATGAAGAATTGAGCATTCCAATTTCACTTACAAGTCTAGTGAAAGTTGCTTCATCCAGAGGTTTAGTAAAAATGTCAGCTAGTTGTTTTTCTATTGGTACAAAAATGAGCTCAATGATACCATTAGTAGCATGTTCTCTAATAAAATGGTACCTCACATCAATATGCTTTGTCCTAGAATGATAAACTGGATTAGCTATTATAGATATAACACTAGTATTGTCATACATGATAGGAATTTTGTGTAACACTAGACCATAATCCATTAGCTGATTTCTAATCTAAAGCACTTGAGCACAACAATTTCTTGCAGCTATATATTCAGCTTCAGCTGTAGAATTTGATACAGATTGTTATTTCTGGTAGTACCAAGATACAAGTCTTTGTCCAAGAAATTGATAGCTTCCATTGGTACTCTATCTGTCAACCCTGCATCCAGCAAAATCTGAATCTGTGTATCCAACACCTTCAAAACCAGTTCCCTTAGGATACCATGATCTCAAGTTTGGAATTCCCTTCAAATATCTGAAAATCCTATTTACAGCCATCAAATATGATTCTTTTGGATTGGCTTGAAATCTTGCACATAGACATGTTGCAAACATGATGTCTGGTCTACTTGCTGTTAAGTAACGCAATGATCCAATCATCCCTCTGTAGCTTGAAATATCTACACTGTTGCCCTTTTTATCTTCATCCAACTTAGTTGCAGTAGACATATGTGTAGATGCAGGTGAACAATCAACCATTCCAAACTTCTTCAAAAGATCCTTGACATATTTAGTTTGGCTGATGAAGATACCATCACTTCTTTGGCTGACTTGAATTCCAAGGAAGTAACTCAGTTCCCCCATCATACTCATTTTATATTCACTTTGCATAAGCTTGGAGAATCTTTGGCATGCTTCTCATTAATAGAACCAAAGATGATATCATCCACATAGATCTGAACTAGGATCATATCTTCACCATGTTTCTTGTAGAAGAGAGTCTTGTCTATGGTTCCTCTAGTAAAACCATGCTTCAATAAGAAATCTGAAAGTGTGTCATAACAAGCTCTAGGTGGCTGTTTTAGTCCATATAGAGCCTTGAGTAACTTATACATAAAATTTGGAAATTTTGGATCCTCAAAGCCAGGAGGCTGTTGCACATAAACTTCTTCTTCTAACTCACCATTCAGAAAGGCACTTTTGACATCCATTTGATACACTTTAAAATTTGAATGTGCAGCAAATGCTAGAAAAATTCTTATAGCTTAAAGTCTTGCAAAAGGAGCAAAAGTTTCATCATAATCAATCCCTTCTTCTTGTGAGTAGCCTTTTGAAAC
Source organism: Apium graveolens (assembly GCF_009905375.1). Lineage (NCBI taxonomy): Eukaryota > Viridiplantae > Streptophyta > Magnoliopsida > Apiales > Apiaceae > Apium > Apium graveolens. Next base: position 272,073,421 of record NC_133650.1, on the reverse strand, counting down.
CAACCTTGCTTTGTTTCTGGTGACTATACCATTTTCATCCATTTTGTTCTCGAGCACCCATTTTTTTCCAATAATGCTTCTGTTCTTTGGTGCAGGAACTAACTTCCAGACTTTGCTTCTTTCAAACTGATTTAGCTCTTCCTGCATGGCAGATATCTAGTCAGGATCCAGTACAACTTCATCAATTTTCTTAGGCGCTACTTGAGACAGAAAACATGCATGTAGGCACTCATTAGCTGTTGCACTTCTAGTCCTCACACCAGCAGTAGGATCACCAATAATTACTTCTCTAGAGTGACTTCTATCCCACTTTCTTGTGTGAGTTTGTTGACTTGTGCCTTCATCATTTTCTTCATTATTGGTATGACTGGTAGATCCTTCTTCTCTTTCTCTCCCTGAGTTTGTGCCATCAAATTCAGGTGTTTGAGATGAGCTTCAATTCCCATGATTTTCTTGTTCAGTAGACTCTTCATGCATCATTTGTTGTGCATTAGCTTCATCTTCTCCATCAGAATCACTATCAATGTTGAGGTTATCAAATGCAAGGGCTTCAACTTCATTGTCATCAAGGCACTCCAAGCATGGACACTTGTCTTCATCAAAGGTCACATATGTGGTTTCCATGATCTTTTTTTGATCAATCACATAGACTTTGTAGGCTGTTCTTTCCGGTGAATATCCCAGAAAAATTGCTTCAAAGACCTTTGAGTCAAATTTTCCCACATATTCAGAGTTGTCTTTCAAAATGTAACACTTGCTTCCAAACACATGAAGATGCTTTACAGTAGGCTTTCTTTTGGACATGATTGAGTAGGGTGACTTGCAATATGCCTTGTTAATAAGATATTTGTTCCGAGTATAACATGCAATGTTGACAGCCTCTTCCCAGAAACTTGTTAGCAACTTGGCATCTTGCAGCATTGTTCTAGCAGCTTCAACCAATGTTCTGTTCTTTCTCTCAACTACTCCATTTTGTTGAGGTGTCCTGACAGCTGAGAATTCTTGAACAATGCCCTTGCCTTTGCAGAATTCACTTAATGTGACATTTCTGAATTCTGTTCCATTGTCACTTCTCAATCTCTTCACACAATTGTAATCCTCAGCCTGTTTTTCTATCTTCTTAATGTGCTCAGTTATGATATATGGAGTTTCATCTTTAGAGTACATGAACTCTACCCAAGTGTATCTTGAGAAATTATTCACCATCACAAGTGCATATCTGTTCCTTGAAATTGATAAGACATTTACTGGCCCAAATAAGTCCATGTGAATAAGTTGTAAGGGTGCACTAATAGAATTCACAGTTTTCGACTTATGACTAGATCTTTTCATCTTTCCTTTCTGACAAGCTTCACAGACTTCAACTTGAGCAAACTCCAGCTTGGGCATGTCTTTCACTAACTCCTTTTTGACTAAGTTGTTAATTTCCTTGAAATTCAAGTGAGACAGCTTCTTATGCCATAGCTTGCTTTGTTTTTCTGATGCCTTGGTGTAGAAGCATCAAATACCATCCTTATTTGTTGAGTCCAAGCCTGCAACAAACAAGCTTCCTTTCCTTGCTTCTTTCAGAGCAAGTTCACCAGTTTTCTTGCTGATAAAGGTGCATTCTTCTTTGTTGAATAAAAATTCAAAGCCTTTGTCTGCAAATTGGCTAACACTGAGAAGATTCACCTCAAGACCAGCTACTAGTGCTACATCATCAATGACAATATTTTCAGAAATAATCTTGCCATATCTCATTGTGAATCCTTGGTTGTTGTCTCCAATGGTCACCAATGGGCCAACTTTCTCCTCAAACTGTGATAGCAGGGCCTTATCACCTGTCATATGTCTGGAACATCCACTGTCAATGATCCATATGACTTTCTTCACTTTGCCCTGCACACAATGAGATTCGGTTGTGTTTAGTAACCCAAGCAGTGTTGGGTACTTTCTTCTTATTAACTGATTTAGCAGAAGTAGAGTGATTTATTTCAGATAAAATAGAGTTCAATGATTGTTGTGCATTTTCCCTTTCTGATGTTGACTCAATTTTTCTTTCTTTAAGGTCTACTCTCAGTTTGTGGCAACTCTTCATCACTTTCAAGTTACAAGGGATGCAATCAAACTTATCACAGAATGAGTAGGGATCATCTAAATCTGCTTCATTGTATTTGCAAGTTCTTTCAGTTGGCTTACTAACACCCTTTTTACAAAGATGAGTCAGATGATTTATAGAACTACATATTCCACACTTCTTGCCAGGAATATCTACAACATAGTCCAGATTATTGCTTTTATTTTTCCCCATTCTTCCACTTCTATTTTCTTCTTCTTTCTTGCATCTTCAATCTTGGTTTCTTTGACAGGAGTCTTGGTACTTTGGTTGTTCATAAGATTTTCTTCAACCTTGGAATATTAAATTGAATCTGCATTCTTCTTTTCATTATCCTCATCTGCAATTTCTTGCTTGATAATCAATCATTCTTCACTGAAGTTTGCCTCACAAGTCTTAAATACTGGTGACCCAACATTTTTCAGCATTGCTGGAACATTTTCACTCTTTGTTGCTTTTCCTCTTTCAGTAGTGTTTTTCTTCTTTATGTTTAAGGTATTATAATTAAGACCAATGACAATGTTTACACATGGTTTCTTTTTCTCATGGTACTGACCAACCAATTCAGATGCATTCTTGAAGGACTTCAACTTTACTTCACTTTTCTCCAGTTTTTCTCTTTACACAGCCTCAATCTCATTTGCACACTTGAGCTTGTTTTTCAGATAGCCATTTTCTTGTTTCAAGGCTTCAAGCTCTACTATCAACAATTCAGCTTCTTGTTTTTCACTTTCAAGCTTCTCATCTAACTTTGTTAATCTGCCAGCTTCTTCATTAGCAGCAACCATGCTTGTGTGAATGTGAAACATTTCTGTGCTCATCTTTTCAACAGTTTCCTTATATTGATTCACATTTAAATCAGTGGAGGTAAGAGTTTGTACCTGTGATTTAGATGAGGATGATTCTCCTTGCTCCAAGGCCATGAGTGCATAGTTTCCAAGTTCTTCATCTTCGTCATTTTCAGAATCATCCCAACTTTTACCTTCTACAATATAAGCTTTGCTTTGTTGTTTCTTCAGAAGAGCTTCATACTGTCCTTCAAGTTCAAGATAAGCCTTATCTTTCTTTGGCTTCTTGGGTTTCCTGCATTCTGTAGAAAAGTGTCCTAGTTCATCACAATTGAAGCACCTTATATTAGATCTGTCAACAGATCCAGTTTTGTAACCACTTTTGCTATCAGAATTGTACTTCCCTTTCTCTTTCTAGCTGTTGTCTTTGTTAAAAGATTGTCCTTTACCTTTGAAGTATCTTGGCTTCCTTACTCTAATGTTAGAGAATTTTCTAGCCAAATAGGCCATTGACTGATCCAGCTCATCCAGTTCTTCAAGAGTGTAGAACTCATCCTTTTCCAATTCTAGTATGACTTGCTCCTGTAAATCAATTGTTCTCTGTTCACTTGTTGATGCAACTGAGATATGAGATCTTGGTTCATCATTGGATGTTTGGCCTTCATTTACTATAAAGCACTTGAACCATCTACAATATGTCATTGGCCAAATCTCAATGATTGCCTTTGAATCATCTCTAGTTCATAGGTTTTGAGAATTCCATATAGAACTTCCAGAGTTATCCAGCTCAAGTCTCTCCCTTCCCTGATTGCTGAGATTTTCTGTTCCAAGTGATCAGGAAGAGTAAACAAGAACTTTAGATTCACCTCTTCATCTTCATAGTACTTGTCATGAAGCCGCAAGTCATTTATCAGCTTATTAAATCTTTCAAACACTTCAGTAATGTTTACCTTGGGCTTAGCCATGAAACCCTCATACTGTGAAATCAGTATCCTTCTTTGATTAGATCTAACTTCCTCAGTTCCTTCACGGAGTATTTCAATCTTCTCCCATATTTGCTTAGCAGTGTCACACTTGACAATGTTGTTGTACATCACATTGTCAAGTGACTCAATCAATATCAATTGTAAACTGTTGTCCAGGGAGACTTTTTCCTTTTCAAGGTCAGAATACTCAGATGGATCTTTAGGAGCAAAATGAGCAGGTATGACCATGTCTCCATCTGTAGATTCCTCAACTCTTACCATAGGAGTGAAAGGTCCATTCTTGAAAATCTGAACATAGAGTGGATTGGCCATCTTGATAAACAACATCATTTTCTTTTTCCAAAGAGTGTTGTTAGCTTTGTCAGAGGTAGGAATTTTGATGCAACTGATTTTCTGTGTATTCATTCTTCCAAGATCTTGAATCTGTTTTCTTTCAGATTTTGCTCTGATACCACTTGTTAGGTAATGAATTACACATAGGGGGGTGAATGTGTTTTTCTAATTTTAGGCTTTTTTTAAAGGATAGTTGTTGAACAAAGTAAATTAAATCTTGTATAAAAAATTTTCATGCAGAAATTAACTTGCCTAAAATAAAGAACACGGATCTTTAAAACTCACTTAATTTTTGTATTAAAAATTAAGATATTTTGCTACAAAATTTCTAAGCTCTTTCAAGTTAAAGAGCTCAGCTTCTTCTCGAGAGTGTTACAAGAATTTTGATCTAAATTGTTGCTTCTAACTAGAGGACCAATGTTAACTTTATATCTCAGTTAACTGCTGGTTTACACAGTGGATAATAAACATGCTATTAACTTTTCTAAACTGTCACTTGTCATTTCTATTTATAAAAAAACAAATCTTCCATTTCTGGCTTAACATATCTTTAGCATCCCGTGTTTACTTTAATCTTCCTCTGTCAGTTAATCTTTGCCATTGATCTTGCACACTCTTCAAGCTGCTTTTTATAGACTTGTCAATCCAGCTGTTGGATTGTTTGTTGATCATTTATCTTGGATATTGAACTGATCTGCAATTTTGTACTTTGAGACTGTACTTCGAGATCTCCAGTTTAAATTAATAGAACACTTGACATCTCGATAAGTACATAGGCTTATCGAGATCTCTAGTACTCCATAATGAGTTTGGCTTGTAGAGGTCTTCAGCTCATCGAGATTTCTAGTCTTCATATCTTCACTTTGACATGTAGATATCTCTGAGTTCTCGAATGAATATAGACTTGTCGATAACTCTGAGTTCTCTAATGAAGAAATGACTTGTCAATATCTTCCTGAGTTCTCGAGTAGCTTTCTTGACTTCTCCACTCCCGGTGGATATTGCTTATCCATTGAGTAGATATATAGCTCATCCATCGAGTAGATATATAGCTCATCCGTCGAGTAGATATTGTTCATCCGTCGAGTAGATGTTGCTCATCCGTCGAGTAAATGTTGTTCATCCATCGAGTAGATATATAGCTCATCCGTCGAGTAGATGTTGCTCATCTATCGAGTAAATGTTGTTCATCCATCGAGTAGATATATAGCTCATCCGTCGAGTAGATATTTTTAATCCGTCGGTACTCTCTGGAGTTTAAATGACTTCTCGAGAAGTCATTCTGGAGTTCTCGAATGACTTCTCTATAACATTAAATCTATGACTTGTAGAGATCTTGACTTAGAACATTTTTCTTCAAAACAGATTTATTCAACTCCAAGCTTCTTCAAAATTCTTCTGAGGCATGATCTTCTTGATCTTCTTCCAGATAGAATTCTTAGGATTGATACTGTTTTAGGAAAAAGAGTCCAGTTTGCTCCTTTGCATTTTTACAAACTTTAAGTGTTACAAGTATAGAATACAAATTTAGATAATAATACAACTTACTTAGGGTTGACCCCAAGCTTAACTGATTACTGAAAGTAACTATACATTAATCTTCTACTCAGATCATAGATGCTAATGACATTGTTAGCTCCAGTAATCTTTGACATCATCTATTATATATTACACACTGCCTGAACACTTGAGGTATGCTTTTTTAGGTGATGCATCTACTTTGCCTGTTATTATTACATCTGACCTTTCAGGTAGTGACGAGGAAAATCTCTTGAGAATTCTGAGAGAGTTCAAATCAGCAGTTGGATGGACTATGCAGATATCAAGGAAATCAGCCCTTCTTATTGCATGCATAAAATTCTTCTAGAGGAAGGAAGCAAGAAAACTGTTGAGCAACAAAGGAGGATAAATCCGATAATGAAAGAGGTTGTGAAGAAGGAAGTTCTCAAGTGGCTAGATGCAGGGATTATCTATCCTATTTATGACAGTTCTTGGGTGAGCCCAGTTCAGTGTGTACCGAAGAAAGGAGGCATCACAGTGGTTGCTAATGAGAAGAATGAGCTCATTCCTACTCTAACATTCACAGGGTGGAGAGTTTGTATGGATTACAGGAAGTTGAACAAGGCCACAAGGAAGGATCACTTCCCTCTTCCTTTCATTGATCAGATGCTTGACAGGTTGGATGGGCATGAGTACTACTATCTTCTGGATGGCTATTCAGGTTATAATAGGATTTGTATCGCTCCATAAGATCAGCAAAAGACTACCTTCACTTGTCTGTTTGGTATTTTTTCCTTCAGAAGAGTTTCTTTTGGGTTGTGTGGTGCATCTTCCATATTTCAGAGATGCATGATGGCTATCTTCTCTGACATGACTGGTTAGAATACGGAGGGGTTTATAGATGATTTTTCTGTGTTCGGGGATTCTTTCGACGAGTGCTTGCAGAATCTTGGTATCGTTCTTAAAAGGTGTGTTAAGACCAATCTGGTTCTCAACTGGGAGAAATGTCACTTTATGGTGCAACAGGGCATCATTCTTAGGCACAAGGTCTCTAGTAAAGGTCTTAAGGTGGAAAAAGCCAGGTGGGGGTCATTGAAAACCTTCCTTCACCAATTTTTATGAAGGGAGTCCGCAGTTTTCTTGGTCATGCAGGCTTCTATAGGCGGTTCATCAAGGATTTCTCTAAAATCTTTAAACCGTTGTGCAATCTTTTGGAGAAAGATGTCCCTTTTAAGTTTGATGATGAGTATGGAGCTGCTTTTGAGATCTTGAAGATGAGTCTAATCACGGCAACCGTCATAACTGCACCTGATTAGAATGAGCCTTTTGAGATGATGTGCGATGCAAGTGATAATGCGGTTGGAGCAGTTCTTGGTTAGAGGAAGAACAATATATTTCATGTGGTCTACTATTCTAGTAAGACCTTATATGGTGCTCAATTGAACTATACTACTACTGAGAAATAACTTTTAGCCATTGCCTACGGTTGTCAGAAGTTTTGATCTTATTTGCTTGGGATGAAGGTGATAGTGTCCACTGATCACACGGCTATTCGATATCTCGTCTCGAAGAAGGACTAAAAACCTAGATTGATTCGATGGGTTCTTTTACTTCAGGAATTTGAGTTGGAGATTAAGGACAAAAAAAGTACTGAGAATTAAGTCGCTGATCATCTCTCTCGATTAGAAGATTCAAGTACAGCTTCACAGGATAAGACATTGATTAATGAGTCTTTTCCCAATGAGCATTTATTTGGGGTGCAAGAGGAAGAACCGTGGTTCACGGACATTGTAAACTACCTTGTGAGCAACATTATGCCTCCAGACTTGTCTTCTGCTCAAATGAATAAGTTTCTTCATGAGGTGAAATGGTACATGTGGGATGAGCCATTTTTGTTTAGGCAAGGAACTAACCAAATCATCAGGAGATGTATTTCGTACAGCGAGACGGAGGGTATCTTGCGAGACTGTCATTCGACTGTTTAAGGAGGCCACTGTGGTGGAGAGAAGACAGCAGCTCGTATCCTTCAAGCAGGATTCTTCTGGCCTATATTGTTTAAGGATGCGCATCAGTTTGTTTTGAAGTGTGATCGCTGCCAGCGTGTTGGTAATATGTCAAAAAAGAATGAGATGCCTCTTAATATGCTTCTCGAGGTTGAGGTCTTCGATGTTTATAGAATTGACTTCATGGGGCCATTTGTCTCATCTTGCAATAATCAGTATATCTTGTTGGCGGTTAATTATGTCTCAAAATGGGTGGAAGTCAAGGTTTTGCCAACGAATGATGCGAAGGTAGTGCTGAATTTTTTTCACAAGAAGATATTCACAAGATTTGGGACTCTAAGAGTCATAATAAGTGATGAGGGATCGCATTTCTACAATTGCAAATTCACAGCTATGATGTAGCGATATAATGTGAATCATCACATTGCTACAGCCTACCATCCTCAAACTAATGGTCAAGCTGAGGTATCTAACAGAGATCAAGCATATTCTAGAGAAGGTTGTATATCCATCGAGGATTGGTCTTTGAAGCTAGATGAAGCTGTGTGGGCGTATGAAATAGCATACAAGACTCCGCTAGGCATATTGCCATTTCAGTTGGTTCATGGTAAGGGATGTCATTTACATGTGGAGTTAGAGCACAAAGCTTATAGGGCTTTGAAGAAGCTGAACCTTGATTTGGATGCAGCTGGTAAGAAGATGATGCTTCAATTGAATGAACTCTATGAGTTTCGACTTCAAGCGTATGAGAACAACAAGATGTATAAGGAGAAAGTCAAGAGGTGGCATGATAGGAGTCTAGTGCTCAAATCATTTGTGTCGGGGCAACAAGTTCTTTTGTTCAACTCCCGTCTCTGTCTTTTTCCTGGAAATTGAAGTCGAGGTGGTTAGGGTCGTTTGTTATCAAAACTGTGTTTCCGCATGGAGTTGTGGAAATTTTTGAGAATGATCCAGGCCAAGCGTTCAAGGTGAATGGACAAAGGTTGAAGCATTACTATGGGAATACGGTTAACCGTGAGGTGGTTAGTGCCATTTTATTGTCCACTTAATCTCGCGATTCTACGTCAAGCTAGTGATGTAAACTAAGTACTTCTTGGGAGGCAACCCAAGCTTGTTGTACATTAGTAGGAGTTAGAAGGAAGAAAAAAGGAGAAAAAAACACAAAAAAATCAGAAAATCAGGAAAAGCATGGAATTTTTGGCAGAAGCACGGCGCGCCCGCGCTGGAAGCGGGGCGGCCGCGTTGAAAAGAACAGAAGTTGCGCGTGCCTGCGCTGGATTTCCAGAGACATGGTGCGCCCGCGCTGCCAGTCAGGGCGGCCTCGCTGCACCCCTGTACAAGAAAAACAGAAAATCAAAAAATCAAAAAGAAAATCAGTCTATACCCGAATTTCCCTCTCCCACCTTCCATATTTCCCTCTCCAAACCAGTTTCAATCACCCCATTACTCCCATTATTCCTATAATCAATTCTCACCTCTATTCTAAACTTAATTCTCTTCATATATACGCACACACTTATACAAAATCTTCTCCATCACCTTTTCAATTCTCAAAGCTCTAAATCTTTCTTACTTACATCTTTTCTCTCAAACTTATTCAATTTCAATGGCACCCAAGAGACAAAGAACCCAAGTTAGCAGCAGCACCATCGATTATTCTAGTGTTGGGGGTGTGAGGCCCAGGTTTGCTACTCCAGAGGATGAGGCGGATTATACGAGGCTGCTTTCGAACCTATAGCCAAGGAGCGAGGTTTTCTGCCATCAGGGAGGGATGGTAAGTTGCTTGAGATGATTATGGATATGTGTTTGATTGATTTTTGTGAGGCACCAGTTGCTGTGCCCATGAGTGTGGTTCACGAGTTTTACGCGAATGCGAAGGCAGAGAAGAACAGGTATTCTGGGGTTAGGGGATTGACGGTGGATTATACCGTAGATGCGATTCGGAGGGTGATTAACCAGCCTGAGAGACAGCCGGGCCAGGATGATTGGGTCACGAAGGTTGGGGAAGATTTTAATTTGGATTTAATTACTGCTACTCTCTGCGTGCCTGACACTCACTGGAAGTTTAAGGGGTCGAACAAGTATGTTACTTTCCCTGCGTCGTGTATGAACATGTATGCCCGTGCATGGAACTCGTTTATTTGTGCTAACATTATGCCTTCATCACATGTGCATGATATTATGGTGGACCGAGCAAAGCTGTTGTAGGGTATTCTGTAGGGTGATTCTGTGGATTTGGGGTCCATTATTTTCCAGGGGATTTTGAGGTTTCTACGAGGGAGCACTACGGGTTCTATTCTATATGCATCAATTGTGATGAAGCTGTGTATGACAGTTGGAGTTTATTTGCCCACACACGAGCAGCTGTAGTTGCCTAGTGCCCCCGATTGACAGTTCGACTATAGCAGTGATGCAGGAGTGGTACGGTGGAAAGGATGATGAGAGGGGGCTCGGTTATTCCTATGATAACTTCCCAGATGGACGACCAGCTGATCATTCATATGCTGGTGGTTCCGCTCAGGCTAGTAGAGCAGCATGGAGACATTATATGGGGGAGGCCGGTTCTTCACAGCAGCAGCAGTAGGATGTTGAGGGCAGTGCTGGTTTGAGTTCAGCGCAGTATAGGCGCTTGATGAGGAGGATGGATGCGATGCATGACATCCATAGTCGGTTTGCACAGGACCTTACCCAGGCGTTGGATACAGCATTCAGAGCCACATGAGTTGACATCCAGTGGCCAGTTTTTGGTGAGGCGTCTATGTACCTACCGCCTGACACTCATGACACTCCACCCGTTGAGGGTGATGATCCTGATTCCGAGTAGGTATGCCCGATTCCTTACTATTACCTTCACCGAGGACAGTGAATATTTTAAGTTTGGGGGTGGCAGTTAAGGAATATATATTATGTGTGAGTCTCATATAGTTGCATATTCATGATAGTTTAGTTCATATAGTTGCATATTTGTCATGTAAAAGTTTTTTTTATTTTACATGATAGTTTGTTGCATATAGATTGCATGTGAATTATATCATGATCCCTTAAGTTTACTTTTCTGATTGATTTGTGATATTGATGCTAGTGTAGTGATGTTGTATAAAGGGATGTTAAGTCCTATCGAGTTGACTTGCATGCTAAAAGCAATAAAAATTTCACTAAGTCTTATAGGTTACTTGAGTGCTAGATCACGGTCATGGTTTATTTGTTTGTCAAGGTTTAATCACTTGTTTATAGTTAGAATGTATGATATTCTCTTAATGATAAAATAACATGGATATATAAAAATGGGAGAAAAAACATTGGATTTCATTGCTAGTTGTTGTGGCTAGGTGTCAAATGGCTAGTAGCCGGCTCATTTTATATGAGTAGTCTAGAGTTGAGCGAGATAGAGCGAAATGCACTCATTCAGAAATTGTTGAAAAAAAGAGGAAAAAAATGAATGAGAAAAAAAGAGAAAAGAAAAGAAAAAAATATGTGTTGATGCATAATTGATCATGAGTGGGCTCTTTAATACTCGAGTTATTAAGTTCTTAGGGGACTTTGAGCCTAATGACCTAAGGCTTTTATAGTCTGGGATCCACTAACCTAACGCTCGTTACAGGGGTATTATTGTATAAGTCTTTTATGGACCTCACTCATTACACAATCAAATATGCATATTTTTTAGTGTTTATGTGTTAGCAATAAAAGCATGAATCCTTGTATAAAGACTTAGTTTATTATACCATGCTTTCATCGGAACCCACGGTGATTATGAGTTTAGTTATGGGTTAATCACTATCGTGGGGTTCTAACGGATTTACTTATGGATTTCTATAGTTAATTTATTTCGATACTTTAGTGTGGTGATTGTATGATATCCTAGTATTAGTTGTGATTATTCATCTTATGAGTGTCGTGAACTTATAAGATAGCGTGTTAATCTCTATTGAAGCGACAGTGAATATAGGGGTAGCATAGGTTCATGTATTTTTTATGAATGATTCGTAGGTAATTTTAACCATCTAACTTGCCCTATGTAATCATGATAGATAATATGCGCATTAAACCGTTATGTTGTCAAATTCTATAGACATATAGGGTCTCAATATAACTGGTGTCTATTCAGCTTCTATCTCTTTTGTGGATGTCTGGTAGTAGGGTATTCGTACAACGAAAGTTGGCGTTTACTAGTTTCATGTTATCTGATTAGTGTCATCACCATTGCATGCTATGGTTAAGAACAAAAAGGCTATTGAATGAAGTATTTAATGAAGTTAGATCCCATGTTTGTGTCATATAAGTAATCAACCTTGATTCTCTTAGTTAATTTTAGTTAGTATAATCTCTTAGTTGTAAATAATCTCAACTTGTTATCATCTTAGCATTGAATAATAACCATACCATTGTTGCATAAGTGCATAAATTGAAGTTAATCTAAAAGAGTCTATGTGGGAACGTACTAGAAATAATTCTATATTACTTATGAGCGCGTATACTTTCGTGTAGTATTAGCGCGTGTTATCGTCCTAACATTCATGCATTTTTATTTTTCGTTCTTTGAGACTGTTTGTGCTTGAGGACAAGCATCGGTCCAAGTTTGGGGGTGTGTTAAGTGGCATTTATATACACTTAGAACGCCCTATAAAGGCTTGAATTGGTGTTTGGGCTCGAGTTGTTTGTGTATTTGATGTGTTTTTATAATGTTTTTGCATTTCAGGCATAGTTAAAGGAATCAGGAGGTTTCGCATTACAATGATGCTAAATGGTGTTAGAGAGGTGTCTTGAATAGATTTCTAGTTGGAATCCATATCAAACCAGTCAAGAAAACAAGCAGAAGAAGAAATTCCGAAATGTCAGCGTGCCCGCGTTGTGATAGTGCGCGGCCGCGCCAGAACTACAGAGAGACAGCATAGCCGTGCTGGAAGCCAGGCCATTTGTCAGGAATCTTGTTTCAAGTAGAGAACTAATTTTCTGGAATTCTAATCTGCATGGGCTGCTATATAATGATAACTTAAGGTCGTTTTTCATAACAAGCACGTATTAGAGACTAAGGAGAAGACGGCGAGAAGACCTACGAGAACAAATACAACCAATACGGAGAGAATCTAGTTTATTCTTTTGATTCTTTATTTTAAGTTATAATCTTGGATGCTAGTTTTCTTGTTTGTTGAACCTATTACTCTTGTTTAACGTACTTTGATTATTATTCAGTTTTATAAAGACTTAGTTTATTATACCATGCTTTCATCGGAACCCACGGTAATGATGAGTTCGGTTATGGGCTAATAGTTATCGTGGATATCTAACGGATTTACTTATGGATTTCAATAGTTAATTTATTTCGATACCTTAGTGTGTGGTTATTGTATGATATCCTAGTATTGGTTGTGCTTATTCGTTTTATGAGCGTCGCGAACTTATAAGATAGCGTGTTAATCTCTATTGAAGCGAAAGTGAATATATGGGTTTAGAACTTGTCATGTTAGCATAGGTTCATATAATTGTTATGCATGATTCGTAGGTAATTTTAACCATCTTACTTGCCCTATGTAATCATGATAGATAACTTGTGTATTAAACCATTATGTTGTCAAATTATATAGACATATAGGGTCTTAATATAATTGGTGTTTATTCAGCTTCTATCTCTTTTGTGGATGTCTGGTAGTAGGGTATTCATACAACGAAGGTTGGCGTTTACTAGTTTCGTGTTATCTGATTAGTATCATCACCATTGCATGCTAAGGTTAAGAACAAAAATAACTATTGAATGAAGTATTTAATAAAGTTAGAATCCCATGTTTGTGTTATATAAGTAAATCAACCTTAATACTCTTAGCTAATATTAGTTAGTATAATCTCGTAGTTACAAACAATCTCAACTTGTTATCATCTTAGTATTGAATAATACCATACCATTGTTGCATAAGTGCATAAATTTAAGACAACCTAAAAGAGTCTGTGTGGGAACGAACCAGAAATAATTATATATTACTTGCAAACGCGTATACTTGCATGTATTATTAGCGCGTGCTTTCGTCCTAACAACATAACGTTGTCAAGTGACTCTTTTAGAATTAGTTACAGGCCACTATCCAGGGATTTTTTTTCCTCTTCAGTTTCAGTGTATTTTGAAGGGTCTTTAGGGGCACAATGAGCTGGGATAATCATATCTCCATCAACCCTTTCCATGGGGGTGAAAGGGTCATTCTTGAGAATCTGGATATATAATGGGTTGACCATCCTTATGAACAACATCATCTTCTTCTTCCAAAGTGTGTAGTTCATTTTATCAAAGGTTGGTATCTTGATACTGTTTATCTTTTGTGCACTCATACTTCCAATATCTTTATCTATTTTCTTTCAGATTTTGTTCTGATACCACTTGTTAGATATTAAGTGCAACACAGAGGGGGAGGGGGTGAATGTGTTTTCTTTCTTTTTAGCCTTTTCAAACTTGTTTGGATATGGTGAATAAAGTAGTTTATGATTTGTAAAGATATTGTGTTAGCAAAATTTAAACAATAAGCACACAAGCACAATATCTCAAATCTCACTTAATTTGTATTAATTAAGTTTATCTTTATACAAATTTTGGGTTCTTAAAATATAAGAACTTTGCTTCTTTCTTGAGAAAGTACAAGAAAATTTAGATCTGTGTTGGTTTGTTACCCTAAAAATAAAGGACCAGTGTTTACTTTATAGATTATTAAACACAGCTTTATATAGCATGCAATAAGATGTACTAAACCCTTTTCTAAGCTATATCTGAATCTTTCCATTTTTGGCTTAATAAATCTTTGCAAATCTTGTAGGTCTATGACCATCCTCTGTTAGTTAATCTTGGTCATTGATCTTGTACTCTTCAAACTTCTTTTGTAGAGTTTCCAATCTAAGTGAATAGATCATTTGTTGATTGATAATTTTGAATTTTTAACTTTCTGTATTACTGTATTTGAGGTTTATGTCGAGATCTAAGGGTTGTTCTATAGAGAAGTGACATATCGATAAGTATAATGGCTTATCGAGATCTCTGAGTTCCCTATTAGTGTATCTGACTAGTCGAGGTCTATGAGTTCTCTATAAGTGAACTTGACTTGTCAAGGTCTCTGAGTTCTCTATAGGTGAACTTGACTTGTCGAGGTCTCTAGATCTCTACATGTAGAAATGAGTTATCGATACCTCTGAGATCTCCATATAAATTTTGACTTGTCTATATCTCTGAGATCTCTGTTATGCCCAAAATTTGGTACAAGCAATATTCGGGTCAAACTCGGGTCAATTGGATGAAATAAGGGCAAGAATACCAAGTTCAAAGAAAGATATGGAAAAGTCCTCTTTCCCGAAAAGGTAAGGGTGCGCCCTGTCTCTCCGTAAGGATCAAGAATACTTTGAAAACTCTAGGTGCGCCCTCAAAATGGTGAAAATAGGAAAATCCTCAAGACTTGAAGGCGCGCCCTAATAATGCTTTAACAGGAAAAAAGAGCCTTGAGATTAATGAGGAGAAAAAAGAGCTTGAAGCTTGGGGAAACGCCATATAAATACAGAAGACGCACCCATCATGATATATAAAAAGATTTTGTTGAGTGATTCCTTGAAGGTTCAAGGCGCGCCCTCCACTGATATGAGAAGGCGCGCCCTATAGTTGTATGAAGAGGAGATTTTGAATGATTTATTGAGTTGGCCCCTAACCCATAAAAGTGTTAGGGCGCGCCCTTATTCAAAGAAGTAGATTGGAAGTCAACTTCAACATGTTACTTGGATGAGTTATATGGATGCATCAAGGAGGAAGGAGGTTGTTATTACTAACATATTTGCTGCTGGTACTCTATTGAAGAACTCTTTCCTGTAATGCAACCACAGGAAGGCAGTGTCCATGGCCAGAGACCTCCAGGGGTATGCCTGGACGAAAGTCCTCCTCCTGTAGTCAATTAGTGTCCTCATTGGGGATGTGGGGTAAAATCCGGTGTATGCTTTGGGAGCTGTGTCTCTGTAGTCAACGGGTGTCCTCGTTGGGAGATTTTGGAGTATTTTGCACTTTGCACCCAAAAGCTTGGGATCACTTGTCCTGCAATATAAGGTCTTTTTCTTTTTCTTTTGTTTTTCTTTTAGTTTAAATTGTAACTAAATTAATTTATAAAATAAACTTAAATATAACTTTTATAAATAAACTAATCTAGATTTATAAATAAACTTATTTAAAGTTTATAAAATAAATCATTTTAAGTTTATTAAATAAATTATATTGAAGTACATTAAATAAATTTATTCAAGTTAACAAATAAACTTTGAACTCGGCCAATCCCTCTAGCTGTTTAGTTGTATACCTCGCGCAACTTTTCTCGTACTTTAACTGATAAACGTTCAATCCAAGTACGTTCCTCAACTTAACAATTCTTCTAAAAATAATACCCAGATTTCTTTCACGAGCTGTTGACGCCTAGTGCAACTGGTCTACTTCACAAACGACTAACTCTGATTCGGGTCTTCGTATTATGGCCTTGATTACATTGTTAAGCTTGCAATTACTTTATCGCTTCAAACACGGAATGTCAATAAACAAATGTACTTTTACTAGAATCTTTTTTGGTACTTTAGATAACGTCTTCATTGCTACTACAATCTTGAATACTTCATTCACTGTTCTTCACCGACGCTTGAACATATAAATGAACTCATGTCAGTGAGTATAGCTTCAAGACTGCAGCTATCTTCTTTAACCTCTGTATATACCATGTCTTCAATTCTTCAGATTTCTATGCTTCGAACACTGTCTATCTTCAATCAATGCTAATACACTGAAATCTTCCGGTGACACTTATACACCGAATCTTCAACATTTCCGAAATCTTGAAAGCCTTTAATCTTTATTTTTCACTGAGGCATGAACATTTTAATGAGCTTCTTTTATTGACCTGTAAACAGACTTCAAACTTTCTTCTAATCTTTTGATTCTTTATATTTGTATTGTCTTCATTTCTTCTGATTTCTTGTGCAGACGTATTATTATTAACCTGTCATCTTCTAGTGTTGTTCTCATGTTGATTTTATTGGGTTTCGAACACATAAACGCAACGGAAACAGTTTTTAAAAAACGTGAAAAATCAGAATTTTCGAAATCCACCGCAGGATCCATGCAAAAAACATATATTTAATTCGTAGATCATATTGTTTACCTTAAGAAGCTTTACCAATTGGTTGACTAATGGAGATCCAAAGCTTGTTCAATCACCACACATCCCACTCTCGCGATCTACGCTCTATCGGTATCCACATGAATGCTTGAACTCAGGGATTGGAAGTGTACTAGCACAAACCCGTTTCTTCTTCCTCTCTCCATCTTCTCTCTTGGTGGCTAGGGTTTTTGGTAAAAGTCTTACACACCAAAAAATTAGTCACACAAGAGATATTATCTAGAGAGTAGAAAAACGAATTATAACTCTTAACTAATTAAGAGTTATTATTAATTCGAAATTCCTATTTGTATTATAATTAAGTCTCACTTAATTATTTAACAAATAAATTTCATAATTAATATTAGTAAATTTGAATATCATTATTTATCTAATTAATTAAGTCAAACTTAATTAATATTATAAATAATTCAAATTACTTTAGTTTAATTTAAATCTAATTTAAATTAAATAATCCTTCAAGCATTCTTAGTGTGTGACCCTATATGTTATTATTACGTTGGCAACAAATTTTAAATCTAATTTTAAATCGTAAATAATGAGCGACATCTAGTAATACATCATTGCTTCCCAAGTAATAATAATTGAATCGGTGATTGATTAAACCTTTTGTGAATAATGTATAATGTAATATAATCCCTTTAACCAAATATTATAGATTAAACTAGAGGCATGTAATGTGTCATCCTCGTCATAGTTTAATCCAAGTTTCCTTGATCAATGAGTAGACTATCATATCAAATCAACATTTGAGCGTGGTCACGCATTTCATAGTCTAGCTCACACAAGAGGCCAATAATATCACTCCTAAAATAGGAGGGTTAAATCCCATCTAGATCATTTATATTTCTTACACGATTCATAATATACCCAATGTCCACTTTTATCATTACCCGGTCAAGGATAACTTTTAATGGAATCAATGTATATTAATTCTCGTATAGAAATATAATGACTTCAGGTCTAAGGACCATTACATCATTATCACTGTAAGAATTACTTATGACACAACAGACATGTAGAACCTCACATTGGGTCTGTCCAGCACCATGTACATATACATATGCCTGTGTTTTTTACTTTAGTATCACTATACATATGATCAATGAGATGTGATCACCAGTCAACAAACACACCAGTCTTTATGCATTATTATTGTCCCTTAATAATAATACTCGACTAGGGACCTTTAGGAATATTGATACTATTCTCATAATCTCATTTCTAAGTCACGTACTTAGAGATATAGAATTGCATATCATATTCCAAGGATATTTATTAATCTAACATTTATATCGCAGTAAATTAAGAATTAATAAATTATAAAGGGAATAATCGATAGAACATAAACATTAATAATCCTAATGTCTTAAACTAAAACATCATAATGTTGTCTCTAGGGCACAAACACTAACAATCTCCCACTTGTAGAGCCAATCACCCATGTATCTAATACTCATGGAACTAGTATGACCATTGTGCTTCTGGTGCGACAAAGCCTTAGTCAGTGGGTCTGCAACACTATCATTACTATGCACTTTACATTTATATCTCCTAGATCATTAATCTCATTAATAATGTGATATCGCCTAAGGCTAAACAGTCTCCTTGGTTGTTTCAAAAGTATCCATATATTCGGCTTCCATTATAGAATCATCAATGTTCTTGATGTGAACTATTCAAGCTAACATCAATTATATTTAGACAAAACACAAAACGGACATAAACTCATAATCATCCTCGTTTGTCCAAAAATTAGGTTCAGAAACTAGTATCAGTGTAACCCTTTACAACCAGTTCCCTATCTTCTCCATACACCAAAAATAAATCTTTAGTCCTCTTCAAGTACTTAAGAATATTCTTGAAAACTATCAAGTGACCCTCACCTGGATTGGACTGGTATTTGATCGTGACGCTCAAAGCATACGAAACATCAGGATAAATACATATCATTGTACACATTATAGATCCAATTGCTGACGCATCTGGAACTTTCTCAAACGGCCTTTATCATCTAATAATTTAAGGGGCAATTATCTTTTGAGATCACTTTCCCATGAGACATCGAAACATGTCCTCTCTTTGTCTCTTGCATCATAAAATGATGTAATACTTTATCAATGTATGTACTCCAACTAGGTCGATTAATCTTTTCAGTCTATCTCTATAGATCTTGATCCCTAATATATCGGTAGCATCGCCTAAGTCTTTCATCGAGAAACTATTTCTCAACCAAGTCTTAACAGCCTATAGAGAAGGATGACATTTCTTATTTGTTATATGTCATCTACATATAATATTAGGAATGTCACATGGCTCCCATTAACCTTCTTGCAAACACATGGTTCATCTTCATTTTGAATAAAGTCAAACTCTCTGACCGTTTCATCAAAATGAATATTCATTCTCCTTGAGGCTTGCTTCAATCTATAAATAGATAGAAGCAACTTACAAACTATTTTAGCAAACTTTGGATTCATATATACACCCTCTTCAAGGCTCCCATATAAGAAAGCAGTTTTGACATCCATTTACAAAATCTCATAGTCAAAGTAAGCAATTATTACTAACAAAATCCTGATGGACTTGACCATAGTAACCGGTGAAAAAGTCTCATCATAGTCTATACCATGAATTTGTTTGAAACTTTTTGCCACTAGTCGCGTCTTATAGGTCTGTACTTTACCATATATGTCAGTTTTCTTCTTGAAAACCCACTTGCACCCTATAGGTTTTACCCCTTCGAGTGGATCAACTAAAGTCAATACTTTATTTTGATACATGGATTTCATCGCGGATTTCTTGGCCTCTAGCCATCTCTCGGAGTCTGGACTGTTCATAGCATCTTGGTAGGTGTGAGGCTTATTCTTATCCCTAAGCATCATATTACCATCTTGAGTCAAAAGAAATCCATAATTTATCCCGAACTCATGGTGAATCCTACTAGATCTACGAATAACCTGTGTTTCCTAAACAAGATTACCTTCAACATTTTGATGTACATCCTGATCTTATTCCAACTCTGGTTCAATATTATCATGTGGTTCTCGATCTTCATCGAGATGTATTATCCTCCCACTGATTTTCTTAGAAAGTAGTTCTCCCTCAAAAAATACAGCGGCCCGAGCAACAAACACTTTGTTCTCGAAAGGATTATAAAACTATACCATAGTCTCACTTGGATATCCCACAAAATAACATCAATCTAATTTTGGTCCAAGCTTGTCAGAGGCTAAATGTTTTATAAACGCTTCACGTCCCCACATTTTCATAAATGACATGCTATGACATTCATCACTTTAAATCTCATACGGAGTATTTTGAACCACTTTAGTCGGAACTTGGTTAAGTTTATATGCAGCCGTTTCTAGAGCATAACCCTAGAAACTGAATGGAAGATCCGCTTGACTCATCATCGATCGCACTATGTCCAACAAGGTACGATTTCTCCTCTCAGAATCTCTATTCCATTGAGGTATTCCAGAAGGAGTAAGTTATGATACACTATCACACTCCTTCAAGAAACTCTTGAAATTGAGGTTTAAATATTCTCCTCCACGATCTGATCATAAAACTTTTATACTTTTCCCTTGTTTTCTTTTCTACTTCGGCCTTATATTCTTTGAACATTTCAAAAGAATCTGATTTGTTCTTCATAAGAACCACATATTCATATCTACTGAAATCATCAGTAAATGTTATGAAGTAGTATAAGCCCCCATTTGCCATCATACGCATTCGACCACATACATCATTATGTATAAGTCATAATCATTTGGTGGCCCTTTCACCTGATCAGGTAAAAGAAGCGTTAGTCATTTTGCTAATGAGACAAAGTTCGCATCTTCCGTATAATTCAAAATCAAACTTATCTAAGTATCCATCTATATGTAACTCAGAAATGTATTTATCATTAATATGGCTTAACGGCAATGATAGAGGTAATGTTTGATTTGAGTCATCTTAGAATATATAAATTGTTAACTAATTGTGCAACATTATAAGCCTTATCATTAAAATAGAATAAACAACTATTGTTTATTTAATTAAAATGAAAACCTTTCTTGTCCTAACAAGAAATTGACTTAATGTATCCGCTAAAGCAGACACGTAATAACAATTTATCAAGTTCTCAATCTCGCCTTATGGGCAAAATTAGGTATCGAGTTCATTCAACTAGAACAACTTTTGCTTCAATTCTAACCCTATACCTGAAGTTTGACCATTTCTAGTCTTCTTCTTTATATCTTCCAAATAAGCTCGACTATTTAACTTCCATTCATCCAGTTATTTCCATAGAAATGACAATCATATCCTTTAGCAACACCATTATTAGGCTTCAAAAGCCCTTTAGGATTGGACTTTGGTTTGGCACCGAATAAGATCATATCTTCACCTTGCCTGTCCAATTTCCTTTCCCATTTGCATTCCATGTGTACATCATCAATATGGACGTAATTCATGCCTTTACCGTGTTATTTTCAGCAGTTCTAAACATGTTTAACAACTCAGTGAGTGTTCAGTCTATCTCATTCCTTTTAATCTTAGCAAACTGAGAATAGAAGTTGTTCAAAGATCGTTTGATCAAATCAAGCTAAGTCTCTAGACCATTCTTGAAACCCAAAATATTAAGGTACACATGCCTATCACCTTTAGAACATGTGGTCCAAACGGATATGATTCTCCCATTAATGCAAACGTATGGTGCCTTATTATTGTCAAATCTTTTTGACGAGCCTATCCTTCAAACATCTTTTGAAGGTGCTCAATCATATCATAAGCATCATTATGCTCTTGTTGCTTCTAAAGCTCAGCACTCATAATTACAAGCATGAGACATGAAACATCAGTTACATAATTAATTTGCTTCTGGTAAGCATTTTTTTTCTGCACATGTTTCATTCTCAGGTAGAAGAAATAAGGGAGGGGTTTGAGTGACATCCTTGAACCCGAGGACAATCCTCAAGTTCCCATGTCAATCGAGGAAATTATTTTATGTCAGCTTGTCCTTATCAAGGACTATTACATAGAGAAGTTATTTGTGTTATTTGTCAATTGATAACAATATTAAAATGCATAAAATGGCTTAGTCTACAGATGATCATTAAATTATGTTCAAGTGATTATTCATATATATATATTCACAATATATATCTCCCACTATTCTTATCAAATCAATAGTCCTAACTATTAATTCGGAAAAAATATCTTATATATCTTTTCTAGTGAGCCAAGATCCATATTTCACTACGCGTTAGGTCAGCTTTGGCTTTTCTCCTAAAACATGATTATTTAGGTAGACAATATATATCAATTATATCAGCTATATAACTCTTGGATAGCTTGGCGGAACAACATTTGTTCATATTTATCTAATAAATCTCGCCAAACACTATGCCTCTAAGTTCACAATCCTATTGTGATAACTTAGTTAAGTTTAACCCAATAGTCAAAAAGTATCAATATACTTCAGCACATCTCCCACGATGGATAGGATTACTTCGCTTTGGTGAACCCACTCCTGGTCGATCTAGGGGTTAGCGCATTGGACTCATTGGAAGGCATCTGATCAACTTAATATTAACTTTAGGGTTTTGTTAATTTTAAAATAATCATGATCCCATCATAAAGAGATTCTCAATTTTTCCT
Source organism: Apium graveolens (assembly GCF_009905375.1). Taxonomy (NCBI): domain Eukaryota; kingdom Viridiplantae; phylum Streptophyta; class Magnoliopsida; order Apiales; family Apiaceae; genus Apium; species Apium graveolens. The sequence continues at coordinate 272,050,891 of NC_133650.1, read as the reverse complement.
TGAATAAAATACTTCAAATCAATATTCGTCAATGGCTTGATTTCCAGGTAGTGAGGGAGTCATAACGGTCTCGCTTAAAACCTACAACCTTACAAGTTCAATGAACTCGCTTTTGACAAAATCGCCCCATGTCAGAAATAAAGAAAATTTGTATTTTATTCCGTGTTTCATAAACACGAGAATCTCATAATCGTTTGTTCATTTTAAAATCTTGAATTGTTACAGATTTTATCTTGTTTAGCAAGCATGGCATAGGTGTCGTATCTAATACATACATTCTTAATCTAATTAAGCATGCATCTTTATAAACTACTCTACACATACATTTATCCTATGTGATCTTTATTTAGCTAATGACAAAGATCTAGGTCAATCTAAGGTGGAAAATAAATACAGGCTAACTAATACATGTCTTATTTCTTGTATTGCTTCCTTGGATGGCCTCCGTGTGGGATTATCCTTGATCTTCAAATCTTCATGTCTTCATGTACATTACAAGAATTAAATATAAAAACTAATCTAATGAACTTACAAGAAGAACTCGAGTAACATTCGAGATTTAATAATTACAAGATTAAACGACATGCAAGCCGTATTTGAAAAACCAAAATCATTAACCTAAGATCATTAGCCATAACCATCCACCATGTTCAATTAACAAAAAATAACATGTTAAAACACATAATCTGATCTTAACATATCATACCCATCATGATCTAATCATAAAAACCAAAAATTGAAAAAAAAAATTAGAAAATTCGAAATTAAATCTGATAACATTAAATCGCATATTACAGGGCCTAAACGACGTTAAACTCCTTACAGATCAGTCATTGGTAGCTTTAGCTATCAATTACGTTCAGACGCTCGATTCCATATGAAATAGCGTATTCGTTCGCCAAAATTAGACATCAGACACAAATTTCAGCAAATCCGCTGCATCCGATTCAGAATCGTATCAAATATGATTCTTATAATAAGAACAAACAAAAAACATGTATATATCAGTATATATACAGATTACATAATCATCATATAATTATACAACTCTCATGAATATCATATATTCAAAACATATATATACATACGCATATATAAACATAACAACATGTAAAACATACAAAATTACATACATAACAGTCATGGAATATTGTATACATGTTATCATCATAAAACCAATAAACACATAAACGAATTAAACACTTTTCGCAAGTAGCTCTGATGCCATTGTTGGGTTTCGAGCACATAAACGCAACGGAAACAGTAATTAAAAAACGTGAAAAATCAGAATTTTCGAAACCCACCGCAGGATCCATGTGAAAAACATATATTTAATTCGTAGATCATATTGTTTACCTTAAGAAGCTTTACCAATTGGTTGACTAATGGAGATCCAAAGCTTGTTCAATCACCACGCATCCCTCTCTCGCGATCTACGCTCTATCAGTATCCACACGAATGCTTGAACTCAAGGATTGGATGTGTACTGTCACAAACCCGTTTCTTCTTCCTCTCTCCATCTTCTCTCTTGGTGGCTAGGGTTTTTGGTAAAAGCCTTGCACACCAAAAAATCAACCACACAAGAGATATTATCTAGAGAGTTGAAAAACGAATTATAACTCTTAACTAATTAGGAGTTATTATTAATTCAAAATTCCTATTTGTATTATATTTAAGTCTCACTTAATTATTTAATAAATAAATTTCATAATTAATATTAGTAAATTTGAATATCATTATTTATCTAATTAATTAAGTCAAACTTAATTAATATTATAAATAATTCAAATTACTTTAGTTTAATTTAAATCCAATTTAAATTAAATAATCCTTCAAGCATTCTTAGTGTGTGACCCTATAGGTTATTATTACGTTGGCAACAAATTTTAAATCGTAAACAATGAGCGGCATCTAGTAATACATCATTGCTTCTCAAGTAATAATAATTGAATCGGTGATCGATTAAACTTTTTGTGAATAATGTACAATGTAATATAATCCTTTTAACCAAATATTATAGATTAAACTAGAGGCATGTAATGTGTCATCCTCATCATAGTTTAATCCAAGTTTCCTTGATCAATGAGTAGACTATCTTATCAAATCAACATTTGAGCGGGCCACGCATTTCATAGTCTAGCTCACACAAGAGGCCAATAATATCACTCCTAAAATAGGAGGGTTAAATCCCATCTAGATCATTCATATTTTTCATACGATTCATAATATACTCAATGTCCACTTTTATCATTACCCGGTCAAGGATAACTTTTAAGGGAATCAATGTATATTAATTCTCGTATAAAAATATAATGACTTTAGGTCTAAGGACCATTACATCATTATCATTATGAGAATTAATTATGACACCACAGACATGTAGAATCTCATATTGGGTATGTCCAGCACCATGTACATATACATATGCCTGTATTTTTGACTTTAGTATCACTATATCTATGATCAATGAGATGTGATCATCAGTCAACAAACACACCAGTCTTTATACATTATTATTGTCCCTTAATAATACTCGACTATGGACCTTTAGTAATATTGATACTAGTCACATAATCTCATTTCTAAGTCACGTACTTAGAGATATAGAATTGCATATCATATTCTAAGGACATTTATTAATCTAACACTTATCGCAATAAATTAAGGATTAATAAATTATAAAGGGAATAATCGATAGAACATAAATATTAATAATCCTAATGTCTTAAACTAAAACATCATAATGTTGTCTCTAGGGCACAAACACTAACAGATTTATCACGTAACTGTTCATACAGCTACACAGTTTCACCAACAGGCACACCCTCAAATGGTAGACGCTCATACTAAATTTTCAAGTTTGCTAGGGGGTAGAAAATTCCAATCCCATTTCCAATGGCATACAGAATTTTGGGGTAGTTGTTATGCCCAAAATTTGGTACAAGCAATATTCGGGTCAAACTCGGGTCAATTGGACGAAATTAGGGCAAGAATACCAAGTTCAAAGAAAGATATGGCAAAGCCCTCTTTCCCGAAAAGGTAAGGGCGCGCCCTGTTTCTTAGTAAGGTTCAAGAATACTTTGAAAAGTCTAGGAGCACCGTCAAAATGGTGAAAATATGAAAAACCCCAAGACTTGAAGGCGCGCCCAGACAATGCTTTTAACAGGATAAATAAGCCTTTAGATTAATGGGGAGAAAAGAGAGCTTGAAGCTTCGGGAAGTGCCCTATAAATACAGAAGGCGCGTTCATCATGATATATAAAAAGAGTTTGTTGATTGATGCCTTGAAGGTTCAAGCATGCCCTCCACTGATATGAGAAGGCGCGCCCTACAGTTGTATGAAGAAGGGATTTTGAATGATTTATTGGGCTGGCCCCTAACCCATAGAAGTGTTAAGGCGCACCCTTATTAGAGGAAGTAGCTTGGAAGTGAACTTCAACATGTTACTTGGATGAGTTTTATGGATGCATCAAAGAGGAAGGAGGTTATTATTACTAACATATTAGTTGCATGTATTCTATTGAAAAGCTACTTCCTGTAATGCAACCACAAGAAGGCGGTGTACGTGGTTAGAGACCTCCAGGGGTATGCCTGGACGAAAGGCCTCCTTCTGTAGTCAATGAGTGTCCTAATTAGGGATGTGGGGTAAAAGGTGTGTGCTTTGAGAGTTCTGTCTCTGTAGTTAACGGATGTCCTGACTTCAGAGTATCATGCACTTTGCACCCAAAAGCTTGGGATCACTTGTCCTGCAATATGGTAGGGGCTCCTTATCCGGGGGACAAGGATGCTTCAAACATTTGGGGTGAATCACAGCTATATCTGTGTCCACGGATTAGAGAAACAGCTGGTAGCGGAAGGTTATCCTTGGCCAGGGAGATGCCTTATCCGTGAAGTCTTGAGGTCGTGGATGAGCCTTGGGCCTTTGTGGTTGGGCCTCATCGGCGAACATTCCTAAAGCTAATAGAAGACGGTTTTCAGTAGGTTTCGTACCGGGCCTCAGGACAAGTGATCTAAACCCATTAGATTTCTTGTTCCCCAAGAACTAAGTTGGCTTGATTCCCTATAAATAGGGATACGTATACAAATTACAAGGGGTCAGAAGCGAGAGCCATAAGGAGTCACCACCAACCCTAAGCAATCTCATCCCCCAATTCATCACAACAACCATACTCCGATCACTTTTTCAGGCAAAAAACCACCATCGTAGACCTTAATTCCGACGACAAACCTCAAACTTTGTTGATACCAAATTCCTCCGTCAACAATCTCTAATAAGAAATTGACTTGTCGATATCTCCAATCTTCACATATTCATTTGACTTGTCGATATCTCTGAGTTTTCTACATGCAGAAATGACTTGTTGATATCTCCAATCTTCACATCTTCATTTGACTTGTCGATATCTCTGAGACTTCTCTATAAGCTATGTTGGACTTTTTGATAAGTCATTCTGGAGTTCTCGAATGACTTTTCTATATAACTTGATATGTGACTTGTCGATATCTTGACTTAAAATATTTTTCATAAAACAGATTTATTTAACTCCAAACTTCTACATCTTTTATTTGAGGCATGATCTATCTTGATCTTCTTCCAGAGTTTATTCCTTAGGCTTGAACAGGTTACAGAAAAATATCCTAGTCTAATCTTCTAACCATTTTACAGACTTAAGTAATACAATACAAAATACAAATTTAGATTACCAATACAAATAGATCTCAGGGCTGTTAATTTGACTTAGTCTTGTTATTGTATAGGCATGTCTTGCACAACACAGACGAAACTCGTTTATTTTAACACTGTTTACCTTAATTTCAAAAAAAAAAAAAAAGTAGGTTTAAGAGACTTTATAACGTCTCCAAGCACACGAATTGTGCGAGGGTTCCCCAACCCCCGACGGTTTTAACTCAAGAGATTTATAATGGATGGCTAGCTTGCTTAGCAAGCTTAGCCAAATCATGTGTAAATGATGCTGAACAATCCGGATTAGAAAGAACAGCTTCATGTTGTTTGTTGCTACTTTTCATCAGTTCTGAGCGCAATAACTGCATCCAAACAACCTAAATCAAGCTCAACAATTTCCTCCTTACCCAACCCACTTGATTCATACCCCAGATGTAACAAGCTTTTTGAATTACTCTCATCCTTTTCACCCAACAAACTATCAACTAATATCTTTTTATCACCAATCAGTCAAGAATCATGCATTTCAGCAACAACCTTGTTTTTACTGTCGAAATTACCTCCCGCAAAAACAGGGTCATTGGTGTTTCGCCCAAATCTTGCCTCTCATTCAACATCGTTCTCGTCTCGCAATCACTTGATACGGTTCTGATTTGCCACCCTCCTCTCTGGTGCACGTAACCACCCTCTTCCAATCTTGTTGAGCACCTTCATTCTTATTATCCATATTCCTCCTGCAAAATCTTTTGGTATGCGTTATAAGACCACACACAAAACATAAATCTCCAAGTCTTTCGTATTTTCAAGTTACAGTAAACTCTGTACCATTCTTTCTCTTAACTCTCTTCTTCATCTTCCATAGCTTACGAACGACTATCTTAATTTTCACTTTCATGTATTCAACCCAAATGCTAGAATTATTTCTAGCATCATACGTCACAAACTCACCAAAAAAATCGCCCAATTACTTTCCCACAGATTCTGATATAAACCCTTTTGATAGGTCATGTAATTGAATTCACAACTCCAAGATCCATAACGGTACTTTTAGAGGTTCTTCTCCTGTTAGAATGTTACTTACAACCATCATTTCATTGTCGAACATTTAAGGACCACCATTACTTACCCATGACATGTCTTCTCTATGATAAAACTACAACAAAAATATACATGGATCGGTTTCTTTGATATTAACGCTCATGGCTTTCATACATTCGCAAGCTTCGTTGTCATTACTCTCATATTAATTGTTTTTCATGTTAAGAATTTCCCCTAGACATAAATATCTATTCACTTGTTCTTCTACTCTTTCATCAAATATAAAAACTTTATTTTTCTCTTACTCGATATTAGGATCTGCCAATTGCTCATCTAAATCTTAATTTCACGCCATACCGAACTCCCACAATCTTGTTTAACATATTAAAGAGAAAAACAAACCTCCCATACAGTGATTACACCAGAGAAAAAAAAATATTGGTTCTTGATAATAATAACTTAAGTTTGTTTAAATAAATTTCATACAAGTCCGGGTCTCTGACAAATATTAATCGGTCCAATTGGGTTGCTCGGAAACAGTTGTAACAAATGAAACAGAAATATCATCAGCTTTTTTGAAACCCCCGGTTATTGAACGCCGTTGAGTTCTGTTTTTCACATTTTCTCTCTCTCACATAGTCACACACACTCACTGTCTGATCATAACTTTCTCACTCTATTACAAATATCTCTCTCGCAGTCTCTCTCTCTCTCTCTCTCGATCTCTCTCTCAAAAAGGGAAACTATCCTCTCTTTTTTTACAAAAGAGGGGACTGGAGCATCATTTTCAAGTCAAACATAAAACAAAACCCCACCTCACCCCCCTTCAATTAAATAAACCCCCCAGGAGTCTATTGCTAAATCTTTCTCCTCTTCATCTCCATCATAATCTCTTCCCTCCATTTATTATTTTATTTGTGCATATTCATCTACAACAATGCTGTACTAATATAGCACCCTAGGTAATTTTCAAATCTGAAACTTCCTGTATCATTCTTAATTGTTCATTTAATTTACATTATGTTATGTTAATTGTGATTTTTGTTGTTATTAATCAGGTTGTTTTAATTCACAATGGCGTCTAAACAAGGATTAAGATCGCAGATTTTGAGTTCCAGAGCTTCATCTTCAACTACATCTTCTTCCAAACAGTTTCCAGAAGCTTCTGCTGATGATTTGAGCTCTCCAGCTTCTTCCACTGCCAGAAGTAAGGCCAAACACCATTTGCCTGTCGATGTGCGAAAATTGAAGGAGAATGTGACCGTCACTGTTCGATTTCGGCCTCTCAGGTACTTTTTCATTTTTCGGGAGGTTAATTTGATAGTTTTTGGGTTTATTTGATTATAATTTTGTTATTTTTTTAATTGAATTAGTCCAAGAGAAATTAGACAAGGAGAGGAAATTGCTTGGTATGCTGATGGTGAATCGATTGTGCGAGGCGAGCACAATCCATCCATTGCGTATGCGTATGGTACGGAGCTATTTATTTATTTTTTATTTTTATTTTGGAATCATATTGTAGTTTTAATTGTTTATCTTTGATGTGTTTTGTGTTGTCCTTTTGTTAGGTCTTACTTGGACAGTTTTTTAGTTATTTGTTTCTAGTGATTATATAATTCTGGTGAGATTTTTCTATCAAGTAAAGAGTTGTATAGCAAAACATACGAAATGATTATTCCACGCTGTCATACAGTCACAATAAGTCATTAATATTAAGATAGATGACACAAATAGCAGATGTAGCTCAAAAGAAAGTAGATAGTAACTAGTCTATCTGTGACATGCAGAAGTAACTTTTTTTTAATTCCAAAATAATACATTTTAAACGTGCTCAAGGTAACTTTTTTTTTCTTTCATAAATTAGCTTCAACTTTTCTATGGTACAATGTTCACACCCAAAAAACAATTTTATTTTTATATTGTATAAATTAATGGCATGCCAATTAAGTCTTTGTCAACTTTGCATAAATTAAAGTAGACACATTTTTCAGAGAGGAAAAGTGAGCTCCTTTTGTGAAGTATAAACTATTTCAAAATGTTCCTTCGGTGAAACAAAACTTTACTCCCTCCATCTCATATTATGTGTCCTCTTTTGACTATTACATAGTCAAGTTGACCATATTTTGACCGATAATTAAGACAAATTTATGTCCTATTTTTATAAATTGAAAGATATTTTATAGAGAATAAAATATATTTTCTAATGATATAAGTTTGAAATTTATTTAATTATATATTAAGTATAATTTGCGGTCAAAGTTCAAATAATTTAATCATTGACTAGTCAAAACCTGACACATAATACGAGATGGAGGGAGTATCAAACTTAATCCTCATGGTAATCTATAAGAACTTGGCCTAGTTTTTGTCTCTGTAGAAGTTTGCATATTAGGCTAGCTTATTTGTGATTTCATTTATAATTTATAAATGCCCTTTCATTTATAATTTATAAATTCCCTTTGTTATCACCTTCAAAGTAGATGCAAAAAAAGGGGCTCCACTTTGGTTGCTGTTACAATTTTGCAATGATATTAATTTTACTTAGGTTTGTTTTGCGTCTTTGTCTCTTCTTATACTGAATTATCCAAATTCCAAACAAAATACATGTGATTTGAGGATAAACATAGTAATCAGAAGTTGGGCCATAATCTTCTTTGTCTAAAAAAGTAATAAAAAATTTGGTTAGTTACATATTAATCCTCACACACGTGTTCTAGACAGTAGATAGTTATATGTTAAATATTTATGAGGTTCGGCATTACATTCTACCTCATGTTGATCACTAGTACTTTTAAATGGTTTCATTCACGATGAAATGTAAATATCTTTGGGCTCATATCTTGAGACCGTTGGTGCTAAAAAAGTTTAAGTATCCGGTCGAGTGTCCTTTCATATGCGCAATAATTTTTTTTAATCTTTTTATTCAAGAGTAAAATTACGTTTTGGTTAGTTTGTGTTGGTCGATGGTCATAGTTCATAAAACTTGGTTAAAATATATTAATATTTTAGGCTCGTATTGATTATTAACTGTAACATACATAGGCAGACAGTGGTGATGTCCATAAAAAAGTCTATACAAAATTCTTTTTAGCATTTGTGGAGGGAGGCCAAAATTGCATCATCCAAAATTTTTGTATATAATATTATTGATGGAATTTAGATTTCCTTTGCAAAGGGCCGAAACTTTTGACAGAAATTTACATGCTTTTTTCATGGAAACACAGACAAATATGTGTGCTCCATTACGTTGGTAATTAAGACAACCTACAATAAAAATGGATATGTAATATATATGTATGTATAATGTATCAGACCAAGTTCTATTGTAGGATATGTGATCAAGACAAAAAACTACCTGAAGAAAAAGACTGTTTAGAGGGAAAAAACTATTGAGAATGTGAGCACAGCCTAGAGGAGCCTTAAACTTTAGGTCACCAATAATCTTAAGTTTGAATCGGAGATTATGTTATATATCTTCGCGAAAGAAACCATAGATAACGTTCGTGAGATATTGTGGTGATTAATATGATGTGGATGTTATCTCAACCACAAATATATTTGCTATGCAACTATTTGCAACGCCGTGGGAGAAATAATGTCTAAGCTAACTGATTTTTTGATTGTTTCCTTGAACAAAGAAGGCAATCATTCAACTTTTTTTTGGCTAGCTATGCTGGAGGATTACCATTTCGGTCTCAGAATCACAATAAAAAAATTGAGTTTCATAGAAATAATTTGAGTTTCATAGAACTATAAAACTCAATTTTTTATTGTGATTCTGCGACCTTGTATGTATGTTTTACTTGCAAATCTATATCTAAAAACTGATTTTTTTTTCACATATTATAAATTTAGATAACTCTCAAATTTGATTCCCGATAACTACAAAAGTCTTTTTTAATTTGCTTTCTTTGTTCATTTGGGCCATTAAACTGGGCCAGCGTGTTCCTGTGTCCCTTCTTAAATTCACTGCTACCAGCAGAAATATCTACAATATTTTAAACAATATAATTTCCTCTTGGACCTTGTTATAGTTTAGACTAAACTTTGTTTAACTTTAATCATGTCTAACTCTCTAACTGCTAGATTGTATGGATGATATTATTTGTATGAGTTAAAGCTAAAAGTAGAGTCTAATTTTGGTAAAACGTCATACTGTCTGAATCTAGTCTGTTGATAGATATTTTGCCCCTTTTCTACTTACCACATGTAAAGGAAATGAAAAAATATTATTAATTTCTTTTAATGTGTTGCATTGTTGTGAAAGAGAAAAACTAGAAGTCTATAGACTATATACTAATACACTCTATAAACCTAATAGCAGTCCTTTAATTTATGTTGTAGTTTTTTTAATCACCGGGGTCGACCGTCCAAAAAAGGGAAATTCAAAGAAATTTTAATTTTCTTCATGTCACTAGGATTGATAAGCGATTCACCTCTATTTTAACATCACTTCAATGAAAAAATGAATCAAGAAGCACATCAGTTTCTCTACCCTCTTTTCTGGGTAAGATCAGTTTATCTAGCTACCTAGAGATTAGTGATATGTAATGCAAATTGCAGCATGTGTTATTCTATTCAATATGGAAATATTTTACGTAATTCAATGTACCGAGGTAAGTGATTTTTAATTAAATTATTATTTTGCCAATTGAGATTAGTGATATTTAACTTTAATGTAGGAATATCTATTATCCTATTAGGAATATTTGAAAAAATATACCTTGTAGTATTATTTCTTATACTACATGTTAGATTTAGAATTTAAATATCTTTAACTCTTCATGCGATCCTGCATATTCAGTAGCCTTTGATTCTTTTCATTCTCTAGTCGACTGGGTATATGATTTCTGTTCTTGTGTGTTGAGAATTCTAAGGGTGATACATATTCTGTGGTTGATGCACCTTCTTTCAGATTTTTCTTGCTCTTCGAAAGAACATTCATTTTTTTTTCTTTTGTGCAACATTGTAGTATTACTGCTACCAGTCCCAAATAATGTGTTAGGTTCTAGTATTTCTCTTCAGAATACTTGGCAATTTTTGGGTTGTTTGGGTGCTATGCTATTCCTTGAGGTATCCTCAATATACCTGTTTCAAGCCTATGATGGAGACATGGAAAAGGCACATTAAGTTTCTTTTCAGTATTACAAATAAAAAAATAAAGAGATTGGGACGCGGGATGCCTATGTGGAGATGGAAAAACCGCTTCAACCCCAGGTTGTAAATTACTTGACATTGAAGCGGTCAATCCGTGGAAGGGAGGGAATGGGAGCCTTAGCTCTTCCAATTTTACTAACCGAATTGTAAGGTTCAAATTGAACCTGAATGGGAATGACAGAAAAGTTTTATTTATGATTGCGTGTTAGTCTGTCCTAGGCACCTCTAATGCTAGTTTGAGCAGTTTTGAGTCTGGGTTTTCTAAGTCTTCTTTAGCTGGGATGGATGAACTCATGCTTAAATTTACTGTGGCGTTACTGATTGAAATGGAGAAAAATGTGTTGTAGGATTGCTGCTGCTTTTCTATAATCCGAAAATTTTGTGCTTAAGTGATTCTGAATAGCTGATTATTAATCATGTATATAATTTTAATCACAAATTCGATATTGTTTTTTTAATCTACAGTAGCGCTCACTCTTTGAATATGTATAAATGCCTCAGACAAAGTGTTTGGTCCAACTACTACTACATGTCATGTGTATGATGTTGCTGCTCAACATGTCATCAGCGGTGCTATGGAGGGCATTAACGGTAATTGTCAATATTCTTTTATCTATCGGCTCTGTATATATTCTTCAACCTTGAAGATGTTCACCAGATCTTTATGAGATATGGAAGTACATTGAAGGCCATGATTTTATATATATATATATATATAGTGGTGCAAAAGTAATTGATGATACCACTGTTTGACAAGAGTTAACAGGCATAAAACGAAGATATGTGAAATATAACTAAGCTGCACAATCAAAGAATTATGATCTAAATATATTTTTAGAGGGTGACCAATAATTAACTGTTGTGATCTCCAAATTAGCAGTCTGAGTAAAATACAAACATTAGTGATAGAATGTTAGTCCTCCCGCATTTTTTCAATTTCTCATCAACACTGTCAAAGTGTGCTACTTTCCAACTATTATAGAGTTACTTGCATTAGAAGATCGATAAGGAAAAGTAATGCTCAAAGAGCTATAACTTCTTAACAGAGAAATTAAGTAGTTTTAGTAAGTCGTAATCCAATAAAATTTATGACCAAATATCAGGCTAAGTGATGATTTCTAGTTGGATTTGTCAACTTTTTCGACACCTTCAATCTAATGGTGTTTGGACAATCTCTTCAACAGTTCAACTTAGTTATATCTAACATACGAATTATAATATATCGTATTTCTTTCGCAAGTAACAAGACCCATACAGATAATCTGGTTAAAATTGTATAATCCCTAGATTCCATATCCATTATTAAGGGTACACAAGAACTCCATAATTTTAGGATAGAAGTAGCACTATTTCTACATGAGTATTCTAGATTTGCATGTCGTCCTTTTTTGCGTGGTAGGCTGCACCTAGTGAAATATTAGTAGATTACACAGGAGTATACTGAAATGTATTAAGACATTCATTTGCCTTGTCAATTTGCATAATGCTTTCTATAATGTTTGTAGATCTTAGTTTTCATGTTGATATATTTCTTCATAGATGTAATATACTGTCAGGGTCGTATTTATTGTTGTTACCTTAACATAAATAAATTTGTTTTCTTTCAGGCACTATTTTTGCATATGGTGTGACAAGTAGTGGGAAGACACACACTATGCATGTACGGAACCTTCCAATGTTTGAGATTGCAATAGTCCAAGCTTCATTTTTAGTAGTCATGATAATACCATAAAACTACATTCTTTATCATTAGCCTGAGTCCAACATGACAGACCATTGAATGCATTTTGTTATCTTATGCGTGAATACACTTGTCTAGGATAGTAGGATAGGTAGCGGCTACTGTTAGGAGTTGAGAACTTCTTTGCATGCTTATGCTAATTGTTCTCATAAACAGGGAGATCAGCGGTCACCAGGAATTATACCTTTGGCTGTCAAAGATACTTTCAGCATCATTCAGGAGGTACAAGATTCAACTACTTTCTATGCCTAAATATTTATTTTTATTACTTATAAATTGTAACATATGCAATGCTGCAGACACCAAGTCGTGAATATCTGCTTCGTGTCTCATATTTGGAAATCTATAATGAGGTGAAGTTCTGGCTGGTCTATTCATTTGTCTAGTTGTGATTCTTAGTTTCTTAACAGATAAAAGTTTGTGCATGCACTCCCTTAAATTTCAGTTGTAGTATCTCTGAGTATATTCCTAGAATCAGCGGTAGTGTCAATAAGCATAAGGATAAGTTTTATTATCTGTCAAATCTTTACCTTGTCAATCCTGTTACTTACCTCGCATTTCTTCTCTTTGTCATAAATTTTTACACTTGCTTGAAAACTTCAAAAGTCCGATCTATGATTAGCAGCTTATTCTTTGTAAATTAATATTCTATGCACCCATTGATCAATTCAGGTTGTGAATGACTTGCTGAATCCTGCAGGACAGAACTTGAGAATTAGAGAAGATGTGCAGGTCTACCATACATTTCTATTACGAATATATTTATATGTACTGTTTGCAATCATTTTGATGATGTCTACCATTATTAGTTCCAACAAGTTTGTGCCTGACTTGTCTCCTGCAGTATTTATCTATCAACGCTAAATAATAATTTAGACCCTGATGTTTACACACATGAACAGAGAATTTCAACATTTGAACTCGTACTTCTAGACCTTAAATCTTAAATTATTTGACAGTGTGAGCCTTTTCTGTCAATAGATATTCTGATATTCATTAAAAGTCCCATCAAATTGTACATCTCTCGGGTTTGGGTTTAGCATGTTCACACAGTCACGTTTAAACTTTAGGGTCTAAAATGCCGGCCTTGTTCTACAGATCACCATGTTCTTCTGTCCTCATTATCAAGTCAGTGACTGAATGTTTTTATGCCCAGTCCTTGAAGGTACTTACATTATTAGGTTGTATCTGGTTGGTTGAGGATTGGACGTGGGAACGGGATATAAATTAGACCACATAGAAATTCTGAGTAGGTAAAAAAAACTCCAAAATCTTAGTATTTATTATAATACAAATCTTAGAAATTTTACATTCCACAATCTCCAAAACCAAAATTAGATATTTTTCTTATTAATTCAGGAAATATCTGATAATAAATATAATTGTTAGATTTCCAAAGTGTTGGTAAAAAGCTAACAGATGGATCATATATTATTAAACACTAACTTGACGCTCATACTAGTTGATATATATTACAATCCCTCTATTTGGCCCGGAGCATTTATTCCCCATAACATATAGGCTGGCCGCTAATCCTACCAAAAGGAACAATCTTATTAAGGAGTAAAATGCTTACAACGGTAGCCTGTTAGATAATAACAGGGGTAGCGGGTTACGAACTCTAGAGCTCTCCCAAACTTGAGCTTTAATATCATTGTAGATGTAAATTTCTCATGTCATTTTGTTGGTGTTTCCTATCACCTATTCACCTTTTTCCTTCAAGAGCCAAGTCATTACCCTTGGCATTTAGGGACAGCTTAACAAGAATGCCGAGATTTGTATTCTTAGCGAGAATCTTAATTAAGATTATTGTTACCTATCTTGTAATGCTTTGTAAGATTGTTGAAATACTACCACACTATAATTAGCTTAAGTAACTTTCTGTAGATCATATGAATTTATATGGGTAATTGACTTGAAAAATATCTAAATATACTTAAGATAATGATATCTGGCCAATTTTTGAATAATTTATCATGTAATTCCAGTGTGCATGAGTACAACTTATCGATACAACTCGTTTGGCAGGGTACATTTGTTGAAGGAGTAAAGGAGGAAGTTGTATTATCTCCTGCTCATGCCCTTTCTCTTATTGCAGCCGGAGAAGGTGCTGTTATATCATATTAAGCTTGCAGTTTTTCCTGTCCAAGTTTTGTGCAAAAAAGAATATTGTACTACTGAATTTGCCATCTCTTGTTTGTTAGAGTGCCGAATACCGTTAGTTTTCCTCCAATTCTCCACGTGCCTCTCTTGTTTTTGGGCTTGTGAGAAGTTCTAGTAAGGCACCACATTATTATCCTATTCCTTGGTCCAGTATGAAATCTTTCAAAGGAATCCTAATTTCACCCGAAATAAAATTATATGTAGAAGCTCCCATTTGTAAGACACACTAGTCTGTAATAAACTAATAACTATAACTTCTGCTCCTATTTAGTAATGCACATGTACTCATGCACCATTAGTAGGTTTTTACTTTCAATTTTGGAGTTGTATTTTCTTGGTTACATTCCCAAGAATGCTTGTATCATTCTTACCTGATTTTCCCTTATGGTTGCAGAGCACAGACATGTTGGTTCTACAAACTTCAATTTACACAGCAGCAGGAGCCATACAATATTTACACTGGTATTTATGCTATACAACTGGAATACACATGTGTGTGTGTGCGCGCGTGCTAATGTATTGCTGGACTTTTGTGTTGGTCTGTTGAAGATAATTACGATGTTCGATTTTTGCCTAATTATATGGCGTTTCCCTTGTTTCAGACTTTAAGGTGCAGTCAAACAAGTATGTGTGTCGCATGTAGCTTCTTATTTACATGACATTTATTTTTATTGAACTCAAATGATACACTATCCAGTATCCACTTATGTGATTTTTGAATCTTCTATTTTGAATTTCGGTGATAGCTCTTTTGCAGTTACTTTGACGGCCAAGTGGTGAATTAGTTGCTTGTCAGACCAGCCTGCTGACTATATCAGTTTCTTATTTGTGACCAGTTCTTACATAACTAAAAGTGCACTCTTCTCTATAACACATTATAAGTCTCTATTTGTATGCATCTATTAAGTTCTTATATGCAGAGCGTGTGTGTGTAGGTTATTATATGTACCGTGTGTTTAAATATGCATATGTAATTGACTTTATTCTTCACACTCAACGATTCACCCTGAATTCCCTTTTTCCTACTTGCTCTTTTTTCTCTTACCCAATCAATCCGCGTTATTGGTGAACATGGTATTGTCTTTTGAAATTTAGGTGACTTCATCGTAGTATGTGTACCAGGTCTAAACTTTGAAATTATATATAACTCGTATGACTTAGTTCAGTAAGAATTTGTGATTTGAATGAAGTGTCCAAAAATATTGTTAAGGAACTTGGCAGCCTTCATGATATTCTAGCCACCAACTTCTTTTTTTAGTATTAATTTTCTAATATACCTTTTCACTCTACCTTCTTTACAGACAATAGAGAGTAGTCCATGTGGTGAAAACAATGAAGGCGAAGCTGTTAATTTATCGCAGCTGGTATGTTTTGCGGATAACTCTAGGCTTGCATCTTTTTTCTATGACTGTTTTATGGCTCTTATCGATATTAGCTGTTTGATTACATCTATTTCTTTCCCTGCTTTAAGTTCGCACATTTTTAAAGCATTCATACGTGTTTAAATATCGCTATGCTTGCAATTTCAGAACTTTTAGCGGATTTATCGTCGTTTACCTTGTCATCTTTTATCCTTGCAGAATCTAATAGATCTGGCAGGTTCAGAGAGCTCCAAGGCTGAAACAACTGGTATTCGTCGAAAAGAAGGATCTTATATTAATAAAAGCCTTCTAACTCTTGGAACTGTGAGGCCTCCTTTCCCATAATTATATCAGTGTGATAGTTACTGTCTATGTAAAATCTATGCATTTCAAATTTTAGACCTGAGATTGTGCTTGGCCACCTCCAAGTTCTTTACCTTAAATGTGTTATCTATGATTTTCTTTAGAACCCCATGTTGCAAGTACTTTACTTGACAATTGGGAGAGAGATTTAAATTTCATCTTCCAGTGTGCATAAGGGAACCAGCTTATAAAGAGAAAGCTTTTAATACTTGAACAAGAGATATGAGATCCCAAAATTTGTTTACTCTTAAATCGTTTTTCTGAATAAGGCCTCCAACACAGCCGTCTTTCTTTGGTTTTCTTTTGTTCTCTTCTCATATAATAGCAAGTCTTTAAGTTTAGGTTGCATGCAATAAGTTCTGAAATACTGCATTGTTTGATTCTGGGTACATCATAGTAAAGTACCTAAGATGTAAGCAATTATTATTTTGCTGCCTGTACGTCATGATTTGACTTGTACTGTTAAAGATTTTCAAGGGGTACAATAGGTTCTTTCCCGCCAAATGTTCTCTCAGTGGGATAGTTGGTTTCTGTGTTGTTTTTCTTTTCATAAAAATGGACATCTATGTGTGTAGATGGTCGGGAGTATGCATTGTGCTAATATGACATCATTCTCAAGTAATTTCGAAGTTTTTTTTTCTTGCTAAATAGGTAATTTCGAAGCTAACAGATGGAAAGGCTTCACATGTACCGTACAGAGATTCAAAGTTGACGAGGCTTCTTCAGTCTTCATTAAGTGGTCATGGCAGAGTATCCGTAAGTTTTTATATATCTGAAATACTCCAAGACTTATCTCTATTTGATTAGTAAAGTGGCATGTAAAGCTAAGAAAACATCAATGCTACTGATTCAAGCAATAGATAAAATGACCGAGTTGCTGTAAATTTTGTGTATGTTTTGTGACTTTCAGCTCATTTGCACTGTTACTCCCTCTTCAAGCAATTCAGAAGAGACACACAACACTTTGAAATTCGCCCATCGTGCAAAACATATTGAAATTCAAGCAGCACAAAACAAGGTATACTTGTTTACAGTATCAAGATACTCTCTATGTCTTTGTTTACATTCCTGAATAACTTTAATCATATGAACCTGCAGATAATTGATGAAAAATCACTTATCAAAAAGTATCAACATGAGATACGGACCCTGAAGGAGGAATTGGAAAAAATAAAGAGAGGTGGAGTTGCAGTTCCTCATCTGAATCACACTGAAGGAGATGACATAGTACTCCTCAAACAGAAGGTACCTCAAATTCAGCTTGCTTCTAATATTCTCTGTACAACCAAGTCTCATATTCCTCTTCCTTCTGTACCCTTCTAAGATTTAAATTTTTGTCTGTATTTGGAAGCTTTTCTTCTTTGCCATATTTTGTGGATGTACTGGCGATATTAAACCTCTATATATCATATTAATAATTAACTTCTTTTTTGAGAGTTGTAGGCTTTGTAAGAGGGCCGGAATCTAAATGAACTCCAGTTTCTTGGATGTGAATAAGATTGTACTATCAGTAGTGATTCCATTTTTCATATAACTGATTTAGAGTCCACTTTCTGTCATATGAATAGGAGACGTAAACCTGGTACCATAACGAAACAACATTAGTTTGTTTATTATCTAACACCTTCCCCAACACGCCATAAGTGATGGTGACTATGATCAATTCCAAGATGAAGTAATTAATCATTATAATATGAATTTCTCTTATCTTTATAAAACAATCAATAATTTTGGTACTTGGTGACAATGTTGTCAGACATTTAGTATGCCCACCTTCACTTTGTGGGCCTATTTGGATTGTGAATCCTAGAGTCTTATTCATTCAATTGTTGGCATGACATCTAGCTGTTGATCCCTCCTTCACAAGTTCATAGTTTTTTCTTCAGAAACTCTCTACATATATCATAATGCATATATAGAGGTCGCATTTGTCCTGTCTGGCCTTAATAGTAGATGCAGGATTCTCCGTCAGCAAATCTCCATTTCCTGTTTATTTTAGTCTTTGAATGACCTAGTTTGTCTATTAGATCTAGAAATTATTTTCCAAAGCTTTAGTGGAATTTTTATAGTAAAAAACGCTAATCAGATCAACGAGTTACATTTATATAAATGCATGTATAGATGTTGGTTATGTAAAATGCAATAGCTCAAAACTGCATCTAAGCTTTTACAATTATTTGTATTTGCCAAGCAGATCTAATATTTTTTACTTGTTAGTGGTTTTTTTTGTTGTCTAACTGTTCTTGTAGTCATTCACATTTAGATATACGTTTTTCCTCTCCCAAAGTACAATCGTTGCACCAAGGCAAATACAGTCACAATATTAACTTAAATGCATTTATTATCTTTTGGTAGATATGCATTGTAACTTATAAAGACCGTTAGATATGTACCATGTATATGTAAAATTGTTTGTTATAACCTTATGACTTCCTGGTATATTTATAGTTACAAGATGGTCAAATCAAGTTACAATCGAGGTTGGAACAAGAGGAAGATGCCAAAGCTGTTTTGTTGAGCAGAATCCAACGATTAACAAGGTTGATCCTGGTCTCTACTAAAGACGCACAGTCTATATTTCCTCATCGACCTGGTCAAAGAAGACGCCATTCGTTTGGAGAAGAAGAGGTAGTGTGGTTGTCTTTAACAGAGCAAAAACCAAAAAGTACTTTGAATATTTATAGTAATACACGTGCACACTCTGACTAAATTTTTTAATTAACAATTTCCAGCTTGCATATCTTCCATTTAGAAGGAGAGATTTGATTGTGGATGAGGAACACATTGATACTTACACTTCTCTTGATGAAAACTTTGAAACAGCAGATGAAACATTGAAGGAGGGGAAGACACCCCGGAAAAATGGATTGTTAAACTGGTTAAAGCCACGGGCAAGTTTAAATTTAACTATTGCAGCTCAATGTTTCTGTTTACGTATCATTTATTGCCTAATTTTAACTTTTGCACTTGTTGATCAATCAGCTAGAAAACCTAGTTCCAATTGTTTCTAAAACCCAGTTCCCATATCTAGTACTCATATGTAACACATGATTTCACAAAAATAAGAAATTGGTAATATACAAGATGTTTTTAAAATCTGATCAGATGAATAATTAAGTCGACCTTGTGTATTGTAATTAAACTCGATTCACGGGTCAATTGGTTCTGTTATCAGGTGGGGGGGGTGGATAAGACGATGATCACTAAATCAAATATGGTATTGTTTCACAGAAGCGAGATAGTGGCTCGGGAACTTTTACAAGCACTAGTGATAGATCAAGTGGCACCAAGTCTATGAGCACACCCTCAACACCTAAAGCAGAAAGTGGTAATCTTCTTATGGAATCCAGACTTTCACATTCCACACCTACAGAAAATACTCCATCTGCTGATCTTCCATCGGACATTCGGCATGAGAGGGAAACTCCTGAAGAATCTTTACAACAGGAATCTCCTCTGGTATGTAAATAAATTTGTTGTCCATGTTAAATGCTGTATGGATCTTTGCTTTGCTTTCAACATTTGGATACGAAAATTCATAGATATTCAAGGTACATGTGTAAATCTTCTACAATACCAAAGCCAGACTGCTATGCTTGCAATTAACCAGTTAAATAAATTTAGAGTAGAGCAAAGCTTAGATACTGTAAATTGAAAAAATATGTATAAAAATAGCTCATATTGGAGAAAGATGGCCCAAAATGCCGGGATTCAATATTGTGTCTCACTTTACCGTTCAGGTATGCATAATTATTTTTTGTATCCCTGAAACTAACAAATGTCTGTGTATTTAGCCATGGTAGGTCCAAGTTCGATTCTCCTAGATTATTTGTAGTTTTCAATATAACTAATGTGAAACACACATCACTAGAATGCATATCATACTACAATCTCCCCCACCTTAAAAATATTTGCATGCTTAAGCCAGAGCCTTCACTAATGGTATAGTGGAAGTTATGTGAAAAATGCTGATACATTCTCACATAATAGGGTATAAAGGGCCAACAATTTGGATTATAGTATTTTCAGCAATCTTCAATATTAACATGGTATTATTTTGGGCAATCTTCTATATAAAAATTACAATCTATATCTTGGGGCAATATTCTTAAGTTCTGATATACTTTTCATTTTACCTTCTTTAGAGACAGTATAGTGTTTCCCGTATTGTGAAAACACCGAAAGTGAAGGTGTTAATTTGTCACAGCGGGTGTATTTTGGGATAATTCTAGGCAGATGCATCTTTCTTTCTTTGATTATTTTGTGGCTCTAATTGATATCTAGTTCGCTCTAACTTCGATCAACATCTTTAAGGTTTTTGTCGAAAACAATGATCTTATGTAAATATAGATAGAAGCCTTCGTGACTCTTGGAACTGTGACGCCTTCTCCTTTTCCCTTTCTTTACCCGTGTAATAGTTTGTTCTGTGTGTATCTTCCTATATCTGTAAGAATGTTCTTAACAACATTTTGCGGTTGCTTTACTCGAATGTGTTCATGCATTAGGATTTGACATTGGATTCTAAAGAATAATATAAATCATAATGCGGTTGAGGTAAAGCAACTTGAAAGTGGTCAAGAACATTCTCACAGTAATTAGAACTGATACATAAAAAAAACTTTTACACTAATAAAATAATTGCAAAGTATGAGGCCTCACCGTTCCAAGATTCACGAGGCTTTTATATATCTGATCCTTCTTTTCAGCCTTGAAGCTCACTAAGCCTGCCTAGTCTGTAACATTTTTCAGCTTTCACTGCAATGATACTATACTGCTCTCTGTTGTTTGTAAGAAAGGTAGAATGAGAGGTGTATTAGAAGACAGCCCAAAATTTTGATTGTGGTATATTTACATAGGAGATTGCCTAAAATAATACATTTATTATATACTCCGTACATTATTACAGAACACATTATAGATTTCGCAAAATCATTACATAGAAGATTGCCCACAATACTGCAATCTATATTTTTAGCTCTTTCTACACTAATAGTAGGTATTATCTGAATGTGTATCAGCGTTTTTCCATAAACCTCCATACCTTTATAGTAAAGGTGTTGATTTTTGAATAGAGGGTAGATTACCTTATACGAATATAGGAGTAGATTGTAGCATGACACACATTCTAGTGATGCATGTTTGGTCACATTAGGTAAAACAAATATAAGCTCTACCGTGGCTAAATATGCTGGAAGCATTTTTTTTTTTGAAAGGATATGCTGGAAGCATTTAACTAAAATAATTTTTTTTGTGATTTGCAGAATACACATAATAATTTGTGTCTACCTGAACAGTAAAATGGTACCGATATTGTTTTTATTTGACTTATTTTTTGCTAAATAAAATGGGACTAATGTTGAATCCTCTCATTTTGGGCCATCTCTCATTACCATGAGCTATTTTTATCATATTTAAGAAAACATGTTGGCTCTGTTTAAAAGTTCACGTGTATAACGTTTTCAGAATTCAATTTCAGCTGTTAGTGTTTGTTTTTAGGATGTACAATCAGTTAGATATGCTTAATATTTTTTTTTGTGTTATTAATATATAAATATAATGGGTTAGGTTTTCCTTTAGTCATTTTGGCTTTTCAAATTTGAGTTCGCATTCAAGAGAAAAAGAATGTCATCTATTACTCCTTTAAGTACATGCAAGAATAATTTTCAACTTGACCATGTCCAAATTTGTGCACCAGAGTGATTTTTTTGCTATTTCTTGTAATAGAGGGTTAGCAAATACGTTGCAATTTAGGTAGTGTCAATCAACTCACAATTCTCATGCTCTAAATTTCTGAAGTATTTAAATGTATTGGCTAATTTACTATTACTGGTTGGTTTCCTTTGAAAAATATCCAGTCATGAATAGATGGATTTAAAGTGTTATCTCTTTTCTGATGCTAGACTAGCATGCATACGCTGGACAAGATAGATCTTCTAAGGGAGCAGCAAAGAATCCTATCAAGAGAGGTAGACTTTCTCTTTTAGTGTACTGAGGCAATTGTCTGACGAGGCCTAAGAAACCCCAAGAGTAAATATATACAAGTAAAAGTTAATTTGACAGCTTGTTCAACTGCTAGTATAATGTCATAATCAATATCAAGATAACAGTTTCTACTCAATGAAGGTGGAACTGGAAAAGTTGAATGGTGTAATCAATAGGAATGATACAAAAAAATAGCTATCCTAGGAGAACTACTTACGTTATTTCTTTCTTGACAGCCTGAATAAGTTGAAACTGTCAGAAGTATGAGCAACTTATTTTGTTCTATACCCTAATTGAATTAAGGTTTTCTACTTGCTTCACAATTTAAATGTCTTTCCATGGTGCAGTCCGTAGCTGAGCTAGAGACTCAATTGAACGAAAAGTCCTTTGAACTGGAGGTGATGTTTTATTTGAACATTTCAACTTTTTTACTATTAGAGCGCAAATGTCATTGCAATTTACGTCCGCGAAGATGAATAAAGCAGAGAACCTCCAAAGTAAAATTTTGAACCTCCAAAGTAAAATTTTGAAAGCAGGAGCTAGGACCTTGTGTGTTGTTGAGCTTGTAATAAGTGTTATATAATATAAGGTATATTTTATTTTCCAGGTTAAAATTGCAGACAACAGAATCATTCAGGAGCAGCTCAACCAAAAGGTATTGTATCCTTACAGCAGTTTTTTCAAAAGTCCTTGTTGATCCTTATTCAAGGCCAACTCTGACAAAAGCTCAACTTTCTGTCAGATACATGAATGCGAAAAATTGCAACAAACAGTTTTGACCTTGAGAGATCAGCTCTCTGAAGCACATGAGTTAAAAAAAATCAGCCGCATGATTGGTAATTCAAATCAGTACAATGAAACACAAAATATGGAAGGGGAACTCTCTACTGAGAAGGAGAGTACAGTGTTGAAAGATAAATACGAAGGGTTATTTTTGAAAGCTCAGGTTCATATCTTTATCTCTATACCTGGCTGCATTTTTAAGAATTGGAATTAGATCATAAAATTTCTTCACGAGTGACGTGGTAAAAGTGTTGAAGGGTGATTGTTATTTTTCCTATTAAACAATGGTTTAATTGGAATGGAACTTATCTAAATAGAAATTAGAACTCTGTCACTGTTGTTGGGAACTGATGGAATAAATTTATGCTGAAAAATTGAAAATATCTGACCAACTGTTTAAGGTAGAAAGAGATAGTAGTAAAGTAAAGGGTGGGTTAACCGTTAACACGATAAACTGAGTTTTTATGACTGACGTCTATGTCTTGTCTGCCAAATACAAGGTCTAATTATCAAGTTAAAGACTTAACTTGTATGAATAGAGACAGGAATACCAATAATGGCAGGAGCAAACTCCAAAGAAAGACTATGGCCCCTGGGTTTCTTTCATTTGAACAATGTTTCTACATAATCATGCTTCTAATTGGTCCAGTGAGATTTAAATCAAAAAATCAAACCTTGTTTGACGTGCCGCTCAATAACTAATGAAGGGGGGCTACCTTATTTCCATTAATCTTACATGACCTATTCCAGTGTTTTTAAGTACTTTTTTGTTTACTTTTTCTTTGACTTGAGTGTGTGATGTATTATATAGCATATGATTATGTGACCAGACATACACAAAACAGTCAATTTTAAACTAAAAACAAAAAAAACAAAAAATGTTTGTCAAAATATTTGATAACATAACCCTTGGGCTCTCAGGCACGAAACAAGAGCAAGAGGACTCCTGTTAGTCAGATGGTTGATCTATATTCCTCGGATGATAATGGGTAGGGTTTGGGGCGGGTTTTATGATATCCGTCATCCACTCCGCATTTAAAAAGATAGTCCACTTCGCATCCATTATACTAGACTAGATAGTTTTGATATAGTATACCCAAATCCAACTCGTATAGATTTTTCATATCAGGTGTTATCTGCTCCGCACCGTTATCTAGTCAACTCGCTTAATTATCTGCATTGACCAGTGTGGATGCGGTTCGAAACCTGTGGGACGGGTGGAGGCAAATTGATCAGTCCGATTGCTCAGTGGATTTTGTGTGTGTTTGTGTGGGAACATGATTAAAGATCGTTAAACAAAGATGCATACTCTTGTGGAACATCTTTCAACATTGTATACTTGCCAAAAAAAAAAAAACTTTCAACATTGTTTTACATGCTTATAAGGTTTTTGCATTTACGTAGATCTTGGCATGCCATTGTATACAATATTCCGACTGATTTCTTACTCTTACATTTGATTAGATGGACATTAAAGATCTCACAGGGAAACTGACTACACTAACCGAGTCAAAAGAGAAGCTAGATATACAGAACCAGAAACTTGCAGAAGAAAGTTCATATGCCAAAGGGTTAGCATCTGCTGCGGCAGTCGAGTTAAAGGCACTGTCAGAAGAAGTTGCAAAGCTCATGAACCATAACGAGAAACTAGCTGCAGAGCTCGCGGCACAAAAGAATTCCCAAACACAGCGCAGAACAACTGCTGCCAACAGAACCGGCAGAAGGGATGTCATTCTTAAACGACATGAGCAAGGCATAGTAAACCCAGAAACTAAGAGGGAACTGGCGTCGTTTCGGGAAAGAGAGCACTCGTATGAAGCTGCCTTAGCAGAAAAGGATCAAAGAGAGGCTGAGCTTCTTAGAAGAGTCGAGGAATCCAAACAAAAAGAGGCTTATCTTGAAAATGAACTTGCAAACATGTGGGTCCTTGTTGCAAAGCTGAAGAAATCTCATGGAGCGGAAGTAAATGCATCTGACTTAACTAGAGAAAGCCCTACATTTGATGATAATTATGATATTTGGAATAGTAGAAATTAAATTAGGAACTTTCAGATAAGTGTGTAAATAGAAATACAGAAATCTTGTGCTTTGTTTTAGGGTGAGAGTTTTCCAGACCTCTGGGAGGATAACAAATATTTGTACAGTTCGTGTTGTTTTTTATTTTAGCTAGTTATAATGTGAACACTTGTTTACCCCTCAAGCATTGGGTGTCTGATAATGTTGTGGTCTGGGTGCTTGTTCTCGTATAATCTCGTATAACTTTTTGTACCAACTGCATTACAGAATCTCACATTATTACTTGAACTAGTGTCTAGTGTATTTGTTTCTTCAACGCCGTATTCCAAAACGTTTGTTTGGGAGAGAAAAGGTTTTTTCTGAGGGAAAAGGAAAGAAATCAAAATATTTGATTTCTTTCTTTTTGTTAACAATTTTGGAAAGAGAGTGAAAGAAATCTGAAGATTTGAAAAGAAGTTTCCTTCCATTTTTTTCTCCAAAATTTTCGTTCCGGGCGGTGACCCGGCCATAATCTCAGGTAAAAAGCAGTTTCAACAAGTGCATTAGCAGAGCCGTGTCTGAGATTTAGAGGGCCCTGTGCAAGATTTTAAAAAAGTGTCCTAATAATTTTTTTTTTTAAAATACATTAAATAATAAAAAAGCATGTAAACTTTAAAATTAATATAACAATTGAAGGTGTATAAATTAACTATATTACATAATGAAAATTAACAAAATTGTAAAATAATAGAACAAGTAAATATATGAAATCAAATAAGGGAGAAAAAAAAATGAGCTAGTATACATAGTTAAATTACTATGTTAATGAAATCAATGAAATTGGTATTTAAATGGGAAGTTTATCTTGTTAGAAGCGTAAGGAGGACACTGATAACAATTTTTGATATAAATATTTATTTCTATTAATATGATTTTTATATTATTGTTTCTAGAATTTATTTGACTTATTAAAGAAATCAATCAAAATCATGTTATTGTATAATACTATATCTCAAACGTTTTTCTTTTCATTTACATTTTTTAACATTAAAAATTTTAATTCTAAATTTTTTTATTTTTAACTATATATACACCTATATAAAAAAATGTGTCCTAGAGTGATTAAGGGCCCTGTTCAGTCGAACACCTCGCACACCCTCAAGCACGGATCTGTGCATTAGCTAAGCGTGTACATGTAAGCAACACAAGCTGCACATATATATCTATCTATCTATACTATACTGCTTATGGTAGAACACTCTCTATTTGATAGTCGGTTGTTCGGTACAGTTGTTTGGTACGACAAATAACAATTGTTAGATCTAAAGTCAGATAAATGGGAACCGTTGGATGCAATATTAAAATAATATTTTAATAATATTTAGAATGTTCTCATAGATTCAGGGTTTGAACCCTATCAACGGCTTATTATATTTAAATTTTTACATTCTTTATTTTAACAATTTCTACATCTATCTATACTATACTATTATAAGCAGAACACCCACTATTTGGTAGTCGGTTGTTCGATGCAGTTGTTTGGTACGACAAATAACAACTGTTAGATCTAAAGTCAGATAAATGGGAACCGTTGGATGCAATATTAAAATAATATTATAATAATATTTAAAATTCTCTCATGAATCCAGGGTTTGAACCCTTTCAACGGCTTATTATATTTAAACTTTTATATTCTTTATTTTAATAATTTATACATGTTGGGGGCTCGAGTCCCGTAAACAACATATTATATTATATTACATTATTTTCAGTTAAGTCTCAAAATATCACAAAACATCTTATATTAGGTAGTCAGTTGTTCGGTATAGTTGTTTGATATAACAAATAATAACCGTTATATCTAAAGTTAGATAGATGGGAACCGTTGGATGCAATTATAAAATAATATTATCTTAATATTTAAACTGTTCTTATGTATCCAGAGTTCGAACCCCGTCAACAGCTTATTATATTTAAACTTTTATATTTTTTATTTTAACAATTTTTATAGGTTCAGGACTCGAGTCTCGTGAACAACATATATATTATATTATTTATTTTCAGTCAAGTCTCAAATTATCACAAAATATTTATTATTATAACTTATTATGTTATTTAATTTATTTTTCAACAATTGAAAATATATATCAAAATATAATAATTTTAAGATATAATTATATTATTAAAAATTATTCAAGTATTAAAAATAATCCGTGTATCGCACAGGTTATAAGCTAGGAGATATTTAAGTGTAGATATATTGAAAAATTGTTCAGAATATTAATCAAGATTCTTAGCTAAAAATTTAGGTGGCATACCATATATAAAATTATAAAAATTGTGTAAAAATAAATTGCTCTCCAACATGACATCACCATCCTTAAAATTTAAGGCAAACTTATCATGTAGAATATAACTCCATGTCATATATGATCATATTAAAATTAAATATTCTATTTATAACAATTAAAATTAATATTAACATATAATTTTTAAAATATAGCCGATCCCACTCTCATCGAAGTACAATTCTTACAACTTGTAAATTTTCTAAGAATGCTCTAGTTAAACTTTCAAGAATACTCTGTCATGCTAAAGATGAACCTTTGCTCTATTTTCCCACATTAGGCATCGCGAAACGAAATGCAAATCGAATTATTTAAAAACACTAAACTCGAAAAAGATAATCAACTATCTCACTCAGTTTTGACATCAGGCATTGCCAAAAGTCCAGGTCCAGCAGCACCACGAGGCGGCGAAAACCCCAAAAACTTCTGCAAATTAGTCCTAATACTAATCGAACACAAAAAATACAAAAACGCCATCGCGCAGTCCGTATAATCATCTCCTTCTAATCCCCGATGACTCATCTTCTGCACAATCTTAAACGGTACAAACGGCAGTTTCGCAACCGCCTTGCCTTCAAACAAATTACTCAAAAACCTAAACACAACAAACAAAATCAAGGCCACAACAGCGCCAGATTTGAACTTAAACATCGACAGATCGCGGTTCGATTCCTTTAAGTTGGTCTCGAACCGGTCGATTTTCTTGGTTTTTGACTTTTTGAGGGAGAGTTTTGGCGCGAACGGGTCAGTTTTTAGGGTTTCGAGCTTCTTAGAAGCTTTGTCGATTGTTGATTTGAGGGATTTGTAGGAGTTAGTGCGGTAGATTAAGAGATATGAGATGGTTTCGCAGATGATTGCTGTGAGGATTGAGATTGCTACTACTGTTATGCTGTCTGAGTATTTGAGATTAGTGAGATTAGTGAAGATCATCACGAGATTTGAAGCCATTATTTGTGTGTGTTTAAGTGTGTGTTTTGTTAGTCGATGGAAACAAGATAATTGGAGGTGTGCGCCGGAGGTAACTATAAATAATTGTAGGAGTATCCGTTCAAGTCTATGATTCGTTGATCACGTAGTAAAGAGTTATTGTTCTTTTAGAAAAAGAAGTTGAGAATCAAAGTGTTAATTTAATATTTTTTACTAGAACTTTTAAAATTTGATGTCAAAAAGCTAATGGCTCATTTATTAAATCTGTATGATAATTTATGAATGATTACAATTTTGAATGAGTGATTAATCTGAATGCTGAATTAGTAATATTATTTGTTAAATTAATATAAAAGTTTTTCTGAATGATAAAATTAATACTTTTTAAATTTAATGATATTAAATTTTTCTACTTCATAGTATTATTATGTTATAGTATTGTATATACTTATTTTTTTAAAATTATCTTAAATTAAATTTAGGGAATTCTTAAAGAACTTTGTAAAATTAATATTAATTTTTTTAATAAAAATTATATTATTAACTACATCCTCATCTAAGTTATGTAAATTATAAAATACATAATATTAAATAAACAAAATTAAAAAAATAATAATAATAAAATTGATTTCCACCTAAATAAGGTAGAAAGTGGAGGTGCCAAATAAAGAGGGGGAGTTGAGGTGAAACTGTCGAGTAATGGTTCAGCAAAATTTTTTGCAATGACCAGTCCAGAAGTTGTTCAGATGAATGCGAATCTTCCAGCAGAATTAATGTTTAAAATAAACAATATGAACAAGAATAAATGACTGATACATTTCAGTTAGACTCATTCACCCATTTGTTCTAAGACTATTTTCAATTCATTACACTATTTTTGGATAAATTTATATCAAAATTGTAACACCCCAAATTCAGGGTCAGACGATTTTGTCGTCACGATCAAAACTCAATATAAAACAACATGTTTAATAGCAAACAGTTCTCAACAATTGAAATATAATATCTGCGACCCCAAACTAATCCAAAATATTTTTAGGTTATAGTTCTAGAAACAAGAATTCCAAATTCCACAAATAAATTTTTCCTTTCTTTTAAAATATCTTTTCAGCTATTTACAAACTCAAAACTAAACCCGCTAGTATAACTTCGAAAGGAAGTATACTAGGCCCAAATATATGATAACACAACTATAATATATATATATACGCACACAACTTTACACAATAGAACTTATACTAGTCCGCAAATCCTGGACCAACCACCTTCCAAAAGTTTCTTCTTTGCTTTCTCGAATTACTCGGCTAAATAGCGCCAGTTAATCCTCACTGGAAGGTTAAATTTAAAAATAGGCAATTATGAGCGAAAGAAATGCTCAGCAAGTTCAGTATTACATATATATGGTCTTTTGATATAAAAACTGATATCTGCAATAAAGCAGAACAATTAAAATCATAATTGCTGAATCAGAAAATTTAGTTAAGGAATCCCAAAATTGGCTCCTCATTTGTATTCAAAACCCTTTTGATATTTTTGAGCGAAAATGATTCAGCAACGCTTTGAATCTTGACGAGAATAAAACTCGTAAAACAATGTTTACGAAAATATTGTAAACAACAACATGAAATAATGATTATGGACTGAATCATAAACTTTATTACCAAATTACTCAAAACCCTAGTCATGATAATAATACTTATTTTGTCGTCATATCAAATTAGATATCAATACTAACTTAAATGCTCACAACATACCAGCGCTGAAGTATGGAAGTCAACATTAATCATATATATCAATATCACCTTTATATTAACAGCAAATTAAATATCAACATCAATCAAAAACTGAATTTCAAATTTTATCCAAAACAAAAGCACTTGATATATCATTTATTATATGATTATCAAAATAATTTAAAAATTTAGATTAGAATGGATTATGCACTATGTTGTTCCTGATGATCAGTCATGAAACAACACCGGTATCCCGCAACCAAATCGTAAATATAGGTACCGGTATCCCACAGCCATACCGTACCTATAGGATATCCAAAAAGGCATACATTCACCTTACAAGATATTACACTTTCGTATAATACCTCGCGCTGGACCGGTGCCTCGACCACTTACGCTATAACTACTAACCATCCAATCTTAAAATTTTTATTGAGAGTGGTCATAATAATCGACACCCTTATAAGTTTTATTCCCCCATTCACTTGACAGGAATACTCGCATCAAAATCATTTTTCTCAAAGTATAAAACATTTATAAATCCAGTAATTGGATAAGTAAAAACACTTAACTATTTTGAACCTAGAATAGCAGAAGAGTACTGGCATAATTAGAAGCAATCACTTTGATAGGTAAAGCATTTAACTATTCTGGAATTAGAATAGTATAGAGAAATTTGCACAATAGGATTCAAACTAAACATCACTTGAACGATAAGTGAAGATGGGGATACTTGCCTTAGGTGTTTAGTAGTTAGTCACACTCGCAATAACACAATTATTATGTCATTCCGCCTCAAGACATCATCATCATTTACTTTGCTAATTCTCTGGTCTGCTGCTCATGTTGTTGGTACAAGCCTTATATGCAATTAGAGCTGGCAATTCATGTCGTTCGTATATTTTCGTTTCGTGTACTTTCGTGTTTCGTGTAGTGAAAGGCAAACATAAATCCGAACCGTTTAGCATTCGTGTACTTAAGGGTAAACACATATCCATAACTTATCGTTTATGTACATTTCGTGTATAAAAATAAATAAATTAATAAATATATAAAATATTATATAGTTGGATATAATTTTATAAATATATATATATATATTTATATATATATATTAAAAATATATATAGAGAGAGTTTTGGTCCGCAACCCCGGGTGGTTGTAGTAACCACCCGGTACCCAGCATTAGTTCATTGCGGGGTGCACATTAGTTCATTGTGGGGTGCGCATTAGTTCATCGCGGGAGACCTCAAGCATTGAAACATTGCTGGAGGTGACTGCCGCAATGCTTACATGTGTCAGAATATTTATGAATTAATTTTGTTTCGATAATAACGGAGTTAGAAACCATTTATTTTATGAATGTAGTGTTGTTAAATTTGTTTACTGATCGAAAGGTGTAGACGACACCTTTCGATCAATAAACAATCATACTTGTTTTTCTAAAACTTTTTTGAGTGAATTCTAATCAAACTATTTTAATTTAAATTTAAATTTTGAATTATTATTTTAATTAATTAATTGGAATTAAATCATCACATAATCTACCCCTAATTTAAACCCTCATCATATTATAATCAACGCAATCATCACAAATTCAAAAAATTTCACAGAAATTCGAATTTTTGAACAGAATCAAACAAGAAACGAACAAAATCACAATGTAATCATTGTGTGTATGTCGTGTGGTTCGCATTGTTTCATTGCAGAAGATGTAATCGTGTATGTCTGTGTGTAACTATGTTTTTATATCAAAATAAGTGTGTATAAATGTGTGCATAACGGATCTTACCCGGTTGATTAATCGCCTGAAATGGATTGAAATCACCTTCAATTGCCAGAGAATCGATTCTAGGGTTTACAATTTTGGTTTGGGGAGGAATAAAGTGTTTCCTAATCTAAACGGGTTAAACCGGGGTCCCCATCCGCCGCATTGAGACAATGTTGCAATGGATAGATCTTTAATTTCTCGAATTTTAGGTAATTGTTTCTTAAAATAAAGAATTTATTAACAGAAATATATAAATACAAAATAAAAATATACAACCAAACAAAAAATAATTTGGGAATTTAAACATAAATTAAAATTATTTCTACATTTATTAATTATTATTTGACAATTACTTAAAAATAAATTAAAATATTTCTAACAGTGTACCATTGCGGGGTGCACATTGAGTCTATGTTGCAGTGGATGGTTATGTAATTTCGCGAATTTTAAGTAATTGTTTGTTAAAATAAAGATTTTATTAATAGAAATATATAAATACAAAATAAAAATATAACAACCAAAACATAAATAAATTAGGAATTTTAACATCAATTAAAATTATTTCTACATTTAATATTTATTATTTAAAAATTATTTTAGAATAAAACTAAATTATTTCCAGCAATGAAGTAAGGCATTTTTCGCAATGAATCAAAACTGCAGTAAACACGCAATAAATCATTGTGGGACCGTAATGAATCAAAACTGCGGTACTCCCACAATGAAGCATTGTAAGACCGCAATGTAACAATGCGGCAGGTGGTTATTACAACCATTTGTCGCTATGGAAGGGCACCCATATATATATTTATATATATATATACATATAACGATATAGTTTTGGATATATTTTTATCAATATATATGAATTTTATGTATATATATAATATTATAGTAATATGTATATTCATATAAATGAATATATAAATATTAAAAAAAATAAATTATCATTTCGTATACTTTCGTGTCATGTCGTGTATCAAAGGGTAAACACATATCCGTACCCGTTTAGATTTCGTGTTCTTTCGTCTCGATGCAAGCTTCACAACAGTATGAAGAACAAAATCAACAGCTTCTTGGATTGATCAGAACGATTGATTCCTTGAATTCGGAATTTCAAAAATAAAAAATAATTAAAACACAGAGAATTTTGATATATATCTGATTGAAGGATAAACACTGACTAAAACAGGATAAATACGAGACTTATTTATATTTACACAAACGGTCCCGATAAATCATAAAGCGGACCTTTTCTCGTTTAATTTAAATCACAAGCCCAGAATGTAATAATTTACGGGGAAAACTGTAAAAAGACAATCTATAGATAAATACAATATTTATGTCAAAATTCCCCGAAAATTGTGTACATTTCAAAAATACGAAAACACGGACTATTTTAAGAGTCCTTAATGTTGTAAAAATATAAATACAATTTTTGTGGGCTTTTACGTCCTAGTCGGGTCCCGCACCGATAACTTTTACGAAACAAAAATACTTCCTAAATTTAATATTAAACCCCGAAAACAAATATAATATATGCAAATACACATAAAACGAGATAAAACAAATAACTCGATAAAACGGACTTTAACACATGTCCAAATTGCGGGTAATTTCATACAAATGCATTCAACACATGTAACGAGTATCCGAAAATACTTTGGTTCTTAAAGGACCACACATAAATCCACCGCATGTTAAATCATGACAAGACACATTTTTAAATAATATTAAATACATAATAATTCATTTAACATGTACCAAAATAGCCAAAAAATATTATTTTTAATATTTTTAAATCTCGCCCTATGCCCGAGTAAACACGGTTGAAATACCAAATAATATTTCAAACACAGATAAAATATTGAGGCGAGCAAAATATCCACTCGATCCCCAAGACTGGAAAACACACTCAGTTTTACCGATATCGATAAAACGATCGGCTTTCAAATAAAATTGTGAAATAGTAAAAGTATCCAAATACTTTCACAGTAACAACAGGGATTGAGACACACTACCAATTAGCACATTAATCCAGTTAAAACACGAACTCATCAAACAGGAATAAAATATCCACAATTTTATTCCTTCTAAATCAGAAAATCATATAAACATATTCAAATAATAATAATAATAATTGGATATCACAAAAATAGTGTAAAAACTAAATTATTTTTAAAATTCAACTCCAACTCAACAACACTAAATTTTACACAATTTTGTACTATACATATTATTTTATTAATAAAGTACAAGATTAATGTTAAAAGTAATAAACTGGTCAGATAAAAATAAAATAAATATATTTTAGTAAAGGAGTACAAGGGCAAAATGAAAGCATATAAAAACTGTAAAAGTTTGGCGTGATACCAAATTTAATATAATTTTTAGTGTAACACTAAAATTGTATAATTTTTGAAATTAGGTTGGAGAGTAGTTTTACGTCAAAGTAGCCTAAAAGGGAATATTTAAAGTTGAGTCGGAGATTTTTCTTGTTTAATAGATGAATTAATCTGAAAAAATAACCAAAATACCTTTTTTAGATGTAATTTTGACCAAAATACCCGTTCTGAAATAAGGTGACTTAAATACCCACCAGATACTCAACTCATACTGGAGTATTAAGATGATACGCCACTTTTAGTGGAGTATCGGGATGATACTCATTTGTAAGTAGAGTATCATGACTCATACTTCTCTGTCACTGGAGTATCAGGCTTGATACTCTACTTTTATTTGATTACTATATTTTTTTTGAAAATTTAAATATTTATTCAATATTTTATTATATAAATATGTACCATATTTTAAATTTTTACTCCCTCCATCCCATTTTATTTATCACTTTTGACTTTGACCCAGTCAAATTGACTAACGTTTGACCGAAGTTTATTAATATTTTATAATTGAACAAAATAAAAAAATTATATCACCGGAAAGTAAATTTAATCTACTTTAATATATAATTTTTAGTTTTTTGAAATAATATAAGAATAAGGTTTAATTTTTGATCAAAAATTGATCAATTTGACTTCTATTAAAGGAAATGTGATAATTAAAATGGAATGGAGGGAGTAATATTTTATGATTTAAAAATATCCCATTTGGGGTTTAGAATTATTTAAAAAATGAATAAAAATAAAATTTTAAAAATTTAAAATTTTAGATGATACTTAATTGATAAAAGAGTATCTCACATATTACCCCACTCAGAAAGGAGTAGATGAGTCGATGCTCTACTGATAAAAGAGTATCAGACATGATACTCCACCGAGAAAGGAGTATCATTTTGATAATCCTATGTCAGTGGAGTATCAAGTTGATACTCCGTTGGAAATGGAGTATCTGATGGGTATTTTAGACAGTTTAAAATTTTGATGGGTATTTTGGGCGATTGTTATTTGAAAATGATTATTTAGTCAATTAATCTGATATTGTAAATTTATTCAAATAAATACCTACAATTAAAACAAATGTAATTTTCTATATAATAATAATGAAACTTTATATTTAAATGGTGTTTATTATAACAACATGAGCTGCGTTTAAAAAAAACTAGTAGCCAAATAAATCAAGTAACTTGTCATTTATTTGCCAAAAAAACTTTGAACTTACATCTTTACCAACAAATCCAATGAACTTTCATAAATACATAAAAATGATCGACCATTGTTTTTGAAAAATGAAAATAATTCAATAATGAAAAGCCATACTGCATCTACACATATGATCGAAATTGAACAAACGCGTAATTATATCGCTGTTGAATCTTACCTTTTTGGATAGGCATCCAAACGATTTTTTGAAGTGATATCTACATGATGTAATCCTCCAATTGTTATTTTGAGCAATCGACCACAAATGCATCACCATAAAAACCTTTATGACCGAATCAACACCATGAAAATTTCGCAGATCTGTAATCTCGGGCATGATGAACTGCAAACAAATTCAAATAAAACCAAACTCTTAAAAGTAGAGACAAACAAAACCCAAATAAATTGGGAAATTATTGAAGATTAACAAGAGATGAACTAACAATAATAAAAAGAAGAAGAGATCGGGGCTTTCCACCGGTGAAAGCCGATGGAAGCCCCTCGGGAGGCTGCTTTAAGGTTGAGGGAATTTTAGGGTTTCATGGTTTTAATATTTCCACCCCCTACTTATTGTCATTTTTCTTGATTTATATATGATCGACCATTGTTAAAAATGATTATGCTCTGATTGAATTTTTAAAAATAGTTGAAAATAATTTTATATAAAAAATTATTTATTATTTATTAAATACTTATGTTGATTGCACGTGAATGATACATGTACAAAAATATACAAGTCAAGTGAAAATATTTAAGAACTCGAATTTATATATTTAATCACAGTTAATTACTTGATTTTTTTATGATTTAAAATTAATTTATTGGGGTTGTTAATGAAACTTATAGTTGAAAGGTTTCTTAACAAAAAAATACTCCCTCCATCCCATTTTAATTGTCACATTTGACTTTAACCTGGTCAAATAGACTAAAGTTTGAGCGAAGTTTATTAAAATTTTATAATTGAACAAAATAAAAAATTTACATCATCGAAAAGTAGATTTAATCTAATTTAATATATAGTTTTTAATTTTTTGAAATAATATAAGAGTAATTTTAATCTTTGGTCAAAAATTGGTCAATTTGACTTCTATAAAAGGAAATGTGACAATTAAAATGGGATGGAGGGGGTAATAAGTTTATCCAAATTTTTAACTAATAACTCTTTCAAAAATTAAAAGAGTTGTGCTTATCAAACTACTGTATAAAATGGAGAGTATAAGTCGTTTCAGCTTTTTTCCAGATAAAACCAGAATCACAACCATATATTTTCGGTTTCTAAAATTAAAAATCGCAACTGCTGATTCGAATTCGGTTTATAAAATCCTGGTTCTATTTTAATTGGCTCGGATTCGATTATAAAATTAATTAAATATAAAAATACAAATCATATATAAACATATAAACTGATGAGGGCTTCATAAATAATAACAAAAATTAAAATTAATGGAGAGGAATTAATCCAAGAACAAGTGTGTTTAGTGTTGTGCTGCTGTGTCTTTGTAAATACATACTTTTAATCTATTTTTATTTTTTGGACACATGAGTCAATGGCAGCTGCACATGGTCTTTCGTTAGAGATACACAAAAAGCCAATCGGGTCGGGTTTTATCCCGCCTTTAAAAAGCTTGGTTTTTCTGAAAATGGATCGAGCCGGGCTTTTTTAAAAACGGGCTGGGGCGGGCTTCCGAAGAAATATAAGGTCCGTTTTAGGCCCGCGGGCCGAGCCGGATCAGGCTGAACCGGGCTTTATCCGGGATTTTTTTTATATTAAAAAAATATTTAGATATTTTATAACTCGAATTATGAGGAGTTTAAATACCGGAGATAATAATATCTTGATATATCAGTTATAGTAGTTTAGACACCGAAATAAATAATTACTTTAATATAATATATAAATAATCATATATATCTTAATTGATTATAAAATTATAATTTAATATTTTAAAAATCATAAAAAGCATTATATATTTCAAATTTTATGTAAAAAATTTGGTTTTTTAATCGGGCTATTCAAAAAGCCTGGGATTTTATTCGGGCCGAACCGAACTTTTATCCGGACTTTTTTAGATCCGGGTTTTTTTAAATCGGGCTTTTCGGGTTTCGGGTCGGGCCGAATTTTCGAGAAAAAAGGAGGCCCATTTAAGGCCCGCGGGCCGGGCTAAATCGGGCCGGTCTTTTTTCCGGATTGGATTTTTCGGGCTTTTTTTCGGATCGGATTTCGTGTTTCAGATTTTTTGAACATCTCTATCTTTCATACATACCCTGTTTGCCCCAAGTGTATACACACTTCAGGCTCAATTTCAGTTAACAAATTGAAATTACAGTTTAATTAATCTTTAAATGTTCGAATATATTATTATTTAATTAATATTTTAATAATCGATTTGGTTCGATTTTTATCGATTCCGTTAGGATGTATAACCGGAACCAGATCATTTAAATGGATTCATTTTTTTATTTATCAATTTCGGATTCGGGTTAATTTTATTTGGATCAATTTTCTCCAATTTTTCCCGATTTCGGATTGGTTTCGGTTTCATTTCGACATTTTCCTAAGCCCTAACTTTATATATGAATAAGATTTAACCCTAATTTTCATCTCTTACTAGAGTCAGCAGACTCATCTCCCTCCAACCCTAATTACACCATCTCTTTTTTCATCCCTTCTACCCATCTCTATGTCCATCTTTATCCCATTTCTTGCCATTCTCCAATAAAATCGAGTTTTATTCCACAAATCTCAAAAAATATATTTGACTTCTTCACTTTAATTTCTAAATCTATTAAGGCAAAAGTTTGAATTTTATAATAAACTTCAGTTATTGGATTCAAAATCTATGGTCTAATAACATATTAAAATTTGGTATCATTCCGAGATTTTTGAATTTGGGTTTGTTTCGTCTGTTTGAGTTATTGCATGTGTGTTTCTTTATCTCGTTTTATGCGATTTGGTGGTTGTGTTGAAAATAAATTTTATGATGTATTGGGAGATTCAAATATCTTGCATCAACAACATTTTTGACAAGTTTATAATTGGTGGGTAGGAAAATAATCGGGATGCGTTTGAAACAGTGGTTAAAATTGTAATATCCGAGATATATCGTGTAATTATTTTTGCTAATAAATAATTAGTATGTATGTTCAGTATCTATTTTGTGAATTATTTGTTAAGTGTTAAATATGTTTGGATGTTTAAAAATATTATTAATTGAGTATTTCAATTTTTTTTAATGTCCAAAATAAAATATAGATAATTGTCATATCTTCCTAATTATTTTTATGTTAATTTATGAATTTATAGGAATCATATGGATTTTTTTTTAACTCTTGTTCCGGGTATTTAAAACCTATTTTATGAAAACGGGAACCAACCACCGTTAACCGTTTTTACGTTTTTAGAACCCGAAACTCTTCCGAGAACTCCTTCCTAACCTAATTGCAATATTCCGAGCATTTTCCGTGTTTCGACTTTTTCGATCCGGCGTACGGTTTGTTCTGCGCGGGTCCCGGCGCAACATTTTCGATACAATATTCGTTTCGGTAAATCAATAAAACCCGTATTTTCGATAAACGGGAGCTTTTTATTAAACTATCCCAATTATCACATCGTAGTACGTGTAACCAGGCGCTGAGACCAAGACCGCAGTACAAATTGTACTGATTTGGATAATTATCCCGAAAACCGATACCGTTTGGATCAGTTTTTATAAATAAACGTACCGTTTTATATCCGGAATGATCCAAAGGGATACTAATTCTCCGTAATTATAAATAGCCTTTTACCGTATTTTATTTCGTATCAAAATCATTTGCAGACAGATAATTATATAATTTTTACAGAGAAAAATCATATATTCATAAACCTTTCTGAGAATCAAACCACAAATTCAAGGTGTTAGTGAAATCCGTTTGGAAAGTTGGAGTAACCAATTTGAAGGTCTCAAGGAGTACTATCAGATTCCAGGACCTGTTTTACTGCAGAATCAAAGGTTGATTTTTTATAAATTTAATTATTTTCGAATTATTTTCATGAAAAATATGAATTTTTGTTCGGATGATTGTTTGTATGATTTGATGATTGCATGTTGTAGAGCTTGTTTTCCTGATGATTTTGGTATATTATATGTCTGATTTGGAGTCCAATAACATGTTCAAATTTGAGTTTGATTTTCGAATTTCAAAATTAGGGTTTATAACCCGTATGAATGTTCTTAATTGAAATTTGGGGGTTTCTTATTCTGGAATAGATTGATGTTGTGATATAGTGGATTGTGTTCCCTGTAAAATTTGCAATCCAGTCGTATAAGTTTCATGAATCAACGAGGTCTGTAGAGAAGGGAGTTGTGTTTTGAATATTTCCGAAGTTTGCCGGAAACTGGCAAACTTCACGGCCAAATTCCGGCCAACTCAGGGATTGTTAGATCGATTTGATTGCATGGTTATGTTCCTGGTAATCCGTAGATGTGATCTGGAGCTTGTGGCAAGGTAGGGAGGCCGGAATCGTGTTCTCCGGCCACCCCTATGTTTTCCGACGACTGGACTGCAAAATTGCAGTTTAGTCCCTGTAGTTTTGTAGATGATGAAGTTTAGTCCATAAAATTTCCAGACTTTGCAAAAATTGGATTCCTATTTTAAAAAATGTTTAAAAATCATATTTCCTATTTATTTTTATTATAAAAATCCGTTTTTAATTTCTGAAAATTCTAAAAATTATTATTTTAATTCCGAAAATTATTTTTAATTCACAAATAAATCTGAATTAATTAGTTAATTAATTTCAGTTAATTTTTAATTGATTAATTAGTCAATTAATTCGAAAATTAATTGATTAATTGATTTAATTAATTATTAATTGATTTTTAATTAATTATTTAATTAGATTTAATTATTTAAAAATGATTTAAAAATTTCAAAAAATAGTTTCGAGCTTTAAAATATTATTCTAAATTATTTTCAAGACTCGATAATTATTCTAAAATTGTTTCGGAGCCAGATTTGGCCAACCGAACCTTGTTTATTATTCCGAAATTGATCCAACGACCCGTTTTAATTCCGAAAAATGTTTTAAAAATCATTTTAAATACCAGAAAGCCTATTTATGACCCGAAATGTCTTTATAAATGATATGTCATTGATTACGTGATGTATTATGTGTGACTTGTTGATTGACTGTCGGTTTATATATTCGATGATTACGTGATGATTACTGTGTATGTATATAAATTATTATTTATTATATTTTTGAGTAATTTATACTGGTCTCGTTTATTTAGATTCTAGATATCCTGGTCATGTATATATCTAATTGCTATTCAGTAAATTACTCAAATAACATGTATTTATGATTATTCAAAAATTATAATTATCTAATAAATAAATTACAATTATTTATATATCGTAGTCGTAGTAGCCCTGAAAATAAAAAAATATCTATTTTTACTCAACAGAGCATGAGTCATGGATCTCACATAAAAATAATTCATATATTGTCAAGATTAACTACTGATATTCAGAAGTTTTTTTTTTCCAAGAATCTGAAGATAAATTTGAATTAATATCATCATTCAAATAATTTTAAAGTTTCTTTCATTTATGATACTAATATTTATTTTTATAGTAACTTGATAACATTGTATACTATTTTTCTAAAATTATATATTTTCAATTTGATGATTTTTTTTTTAAAATATTAGTTGAACTTGTTAATCCTTTCAAAATATCGAATAATATTAATTATTTTATTTAGATATCATAACATGGATTAAATCAAATAGTACAATATATTATAGTTTTAACCTTTTTTCAAATAATTTAAAATAGATGTACAATATTTTCCAACACTATATATATATTTTTTTAATTTATTATTGCTAATTTAATTTTTATTTTTCAAAATATTGAATTATTTAATTTTACAAGTTTCTTATATATATATATATATATATATGAGAGTCCTTGTTTTTAGTTCAGTACGGAAGTCCATATATGTTCTGCAAGTAAAATAGTATAAAAAATAATAATTTTGATACATAATATCAATTGATTTGATCGTATAAAAAGCTCAGAAATATTAATTTTTATCAATATAAGATATTATAAAATTTATCCTTATTGGTAAGATATTCTCGTTGATACATAAATCAATTGACTTGATTTTATAAAGATCCCAAAGATATTAATTTTGTTAGTAAGATTTTCTCGTCAAACTCGTAATTCAAATTAAACCTATGTAGTGACATGGTATTTACGGACATGTCATTTAGTCAGATTTCGAGTATTTTTTGAACAATGGGTCAAATTCTAATTTTGAATTCGAAATAAATCGAAATACGCTAATTATAACTTATGTAAATATGTAGTACATATATATATATATTATTATATAAGTGTATCTCTTTTTAACATATAAAAAAATTAATTATATGTACAATTTATTTATTTTTATTAAAAATACATGAGACATACTTTTCAAACTAAATTATTTAATAAATAAGGTAATGATCCGTTTATATACTCTACTTAACTTTATATCTCAAACTCAATTGTTAAAAACTAACTCTACAACTATATTAGTAATCATGTTTGAAGTTAAAAATATTTTTCGTTATTTACGACACTCACATATTATGTGTATGATAAAAAATTTAAGTAACAGTGTGGTATAGTGGTAATGTGATGTGCTTGTGAATCTAAAAACTCAGGTTCAATTCCTTCCAACAATCTCTTTTATTTAAATTTTAAAATACAGGGCTAAATTAGTCATTTAAAAACTCAGGTTCAATTCCTTCCAACAATCTCTTTTATTTAAATTTAAAATACAGGGCTAAATTAGTCATTTCAATGAGACTTTTTAATCTCATGAATTTATCCCCTTATTCTCATATTATA
Organism: Apium graveolens; assembly: GCF_009905375.1. NCBI lineage: Eukaryota > Viridiplantae > Streptophyta > Magnoliopsida > Apiales > Apiaceae > Apium > Apium graveolens. The sequence continues at coordinate 272,008,355 of NC_133650.1, read as the reverse complement.
TATAGAAGAGATAAGGTATCATTGAATGGAATGGAATGGATAGATGTTTTCTAGTAAGGATGAGCATTCGGTCGGTTCGGTCCACCGGACCGAACTGAATCAACCGAAAAACCGAATTAACATTTTTTCTTGTACCGAACCAGATCGAAATTATAATACGGACCAGAACGAAACCGAAATAATTCGGTTCGGTCCGGTTTTGGACCGAACACACCAAATATTTTTCAAAAATAAAATTGTATTAAAATTTTAAACCAAAAAATTATAAAATCTAAAATATAATTAAAGTAAGGTGATATATAGAGTAATAAGAGTGGAGAAATATAATTATAAATTAAAAATTATGATTATAATTTTAAGATATATTTAATATGTATAAAAAATAAAATTATAGTATTTATAATTTGGTCTTTTCGGTCTATTCGGTCCGGACCGAAATATTTTTTAAAAGAACCGGACTGACCGAATTTTATTTCCGAATAGACTGAAATTTCTGAAAAATCAGGACCGAACCGAATTAGCACGGTTCGGTTTTTCGGTTTCGGTTCGGTTTTGCTCAGCCCTACTTTCTAGTGTCATAATAGTCATAGTTTTGATGGATACAATTCTCTTTTGATTTATCTTCCTCCCTCCATCCATTTTAATTGTCACATTTATTTTTATAGAAGTCAAATTAACTAATTTTTAACCAAAGATTAAACATTATCCTTATATTATTTTAAAAAACTAGAAGTTAAATATTAAAGTAGATTAATTATAAAATATTAATAAATTTCGGTCAAAATTTAGTCGATTTAACTGGATCAAAGTCAAACGTGACAAGTAAAATGGGATGAATGGAGTATTATTTTTGTTTGTAAGTGTCGTGTAATTTTTAAACATGAAATATTTTAACGTGTAATTTTTAAACATGAAATATTTTAACTAAAAAAAAGTATGGTAACAGATTATTTTTTCCTCACGTGGTAATATTTTTGAGGTCACAACTTGGCTTTGGCATATATTTAAGTAAATCCCTGCAGTTAGATCCGTAATTTGAGCTCACTAATATATAATATCAGCAAATGGTGCAAGACAGATTAACTGAATACACAATGCAGCAAGACAATTTGTAATTCGACCAAAGTAATTATCATAACTCATTTAACACAAAAGCCTAAAAAGGGCAGCAACATTTAAGGTTGAGAATTGGGAAGTCTAGCTAAAACAGAGTGCTCTGGTTTGTGGTCACATTCGTAATCAAGATGAACAAATGCACGCTCCACTTCAGATAGTTCTTCAATCTTGATCTGCAATGACTCTCCGATCGCATGTGCTTCTTTCAATGGCAAATCTTCTGGTAGTTCTATATCCACCTCCACGAAATACAGAGCACCAAAAGTGTAGGCACGAACGGTGTCTACACGTTTTATTTGCGGATCATGTCTAAGCACTAGATATGTAAGTTTCTGCAGAACTTCCGGTGGAGCTGATTGTCCAACCAGAGAAACTGCATATCATATATAGTCAAATGTTAGAACAAATCTTACTCAGAGAACCAAAACCAAAGAACCAATGACACCTTTGTATTGTCGTGTTAGAGATGAAGATAGGTCTCATTTACCTGCATTTTCAAGTACAGTTCCACCCCAATTTGAGATGGTGTAGAATGCTAGAACTATGGCACCAACAGGGTCAATCCACCAGTAGAATTTATCACCAAGAACAGCAGCTATTAGACCAACCACATTTGTCACCACATCAAAGTAATGGTCCTGGGGATGAAATTTTTTAACTTTTAAACGAAACCAGAAAATAATTACAGGATGTTAACATAATAATGAAACGTGTTTCAGAAAAAAGAACATAACAGAACTCTAATTTAGCAGATATCTCAAATTTAAACCATCTTTCCCCGAATATAGCTCCCTAGGATTAGGATTGAGCCAGAGGAGACCAAAAACATCAGCGAGGATATTGAACAAGACTTGGTAATCCAAAATTTTACCTTTGCATAGGCTCTAACAATCCTGTTTCCAGAACTTCTGCAGTAAATCCAGAGCACAAGTTTGACACCAGTCGCTGTAAGCATGATTGTATATAACCATATCAATTTCTCATTGTTCATGTTCTCTGAAGGTGCATCTCTAATTAGTTGTTCTACTGCTTGGATCAGTACTTGAAACCCTACATTAATAAAATGACAATAGTCAAGTCTTTCTTGTCCACACATACATGATAAGAACAAGAAGGTGCTTGGAAAGTATAGCATATTATTAAGATTAATTTGTGGAAGAACTACATACCAAGAGTTGCCATAATAGCAGCAAAGATAATGATGCCAACTGGTTGCACTCTCAATTTTCCAATCGGATATTTGTAGATGTTAATATCTTTCATAGTTCTGTGCGTATACCATAGGATCCCCCCAGCCATTAGATCAAGCAGAGAGTCAAGTGTTGATGCTGCAATTGCCAAGGATCCACTTTTTATTGTGGCCATAATCTGCACTCTCATTCATACACACCAGAGTCACTAGTACTTCCAATTTCACATCACAGTTAGACTCTTACAGAATATAAGAAAATCGGGTTCTTTAGTTTTTTTTTTTTTTATGAAACAATCCATTTACTCCTAAGAGTAGAGTTACCAAAAGCAGATGTAATGTCTTATTACAGTGGAGAGACTGTCAATACATTGTTCTACGAGTTCCTGAAACAACGTCCTACCCTTCTCAATACACTCCTCAGAGCGGAGACATATTATTAATCTGATGTATGATCTTAAGATTGGATTAAAATTATCATAAATGTTGCACATCTATAGCTCAAAAAATTGCCACGCACAGCATATGCATATGTCTGTCTACATTCATCGAATTGGTTTCGGAGAAATTAATAGAGATATGGATTTACCTTGAGCAGCAGCAGAAAAATATTAGCCCAATTAGAAATGTTGATAGCTCTTTCATGTTGTGTTTCTTCTTGGCTGTCCAACTCATTATTAGTACGAGGAGAAACTAAAGAATCAACTTCCTCAAATGACCTCAAGGTGGCCACTTGTTTCTCATAGTACTCTTTCTCTCCTGCAACATGAAAACTAATTCTTTCACAAATTTAGACAAACACAAGAATACACAACCATTGTCATGAATCTAGTTTACCTTCAATCAAGCCTTTGGTCTTAGAAATGTCGATTTCGAAAGGTGCTTCAGGATCAACACCATACTTAACCTTCTGAGGTAATTTAGAAAAGAAATTGCATCTCAAACTATTCACTAGAATATCATTATTATGCTTTTCATTGCGCAGAGGATCTTCATTCAACAACAATGGTGCTTTCACATCCATCAAGAATTCAAAAAATGGACAAGAAGAGAGGGTTTTAACTTATGATGAGAACTTGCTTATCTATAACAAGAAACACCCCATAAGCTGTGCCTTGTTAAGCTCAATATAAATAATAAATAAAAGAAAAGAAAACCATTCAAATAAAAAGAAGGAGAAGATATGCATGAAATGAAAAAAATGAAAAAGAAAGATAAAATTTGACTGTCAAAATAATTATAACCAAATCATTGAAGTTAAAAAGGGAGGACAGCGATAGATTTCTTGAAAAAACAAAGATGGTGTAAATATCTGCAAGAGAAAACAAAATTTACGGAGGTCAAGGAAAAAGAAGAAAGACAAAAAAAGTAACCGAAGATACCTTAAAAGAAAATCGAAAAAAGAAATAAAAAAAGAAAAGAAATGGACAGGACGAAATGATTAGGTTTCGTAGATTGTCCATGTCTAGCTCGTGCGAATAGTGCCTAAATTTTGTAGGACGTTTGCATGTGCATCTTTGTTTCTTTTTGGGATATTTATTTGTCTTTTTGCTTCTTGTATCTCGGTTGTTATTATAAATTTAAATTATATACTCCTACCTGTTACAATTTTGTATTCATACTTTAATTTTGTCTCTATTTTATAAATTTAAATACTAGTACCCAAAATAATTTCAATTTCAGTTGTTCGAAATCAGAAGGACCGTTAGCATTTTGGCGATGATTACGACACTGATAATAGAGATTTCCATTCCATTCACTCCTGTAATTTTGTTTCTAGTTTTGCCTTAGATTTATTTTTCATTTACTTCCGTAAATCATTTGGTTATGGTTTTGCTGGTATACATATAATTACTGTATATGCTATAGACGTGTTTTCATTAATATTTTTTTATTAATTAAAATTATATTAATTTTTTTGGATCATTATTTTATTAGTATATTTATATATAATAATATAAATATTTGTTATCAGAGGGATTCGAACCTGAATCTTGGATAGTGTATAAATAATAATATAAATATTTGCAGTTGGTGGGATTCGAACATGAGAGTTTTAGTATTGTATAAATAATAATATAAATATTTATTGTTGTTGGGATTCGAACCCGGGAGTTTTAGTATTATATAAATAATAATATAAATATTTTGATGTTGGCGTTGATAATATATATAATTGATGTTGGCGGGATTCGAAACTGGGAGTTTGAGTAGTTTATAATTATTTAATATTTGAATTTAACGGTCCAAATTACTTGATTTAAAAGACCCGACGGTCATAAATGGATATAATCAGACCAACCAAAAAAGGCATACCAAATTATACCCCATTTCGGTTATTATAGTATAGTTTCCCTCCCTCTCGACTTTCATTTGTATACAAATGATTTGGGCACGTAAATTAAGAAAAAATATAATTTAAGGGTAAAAAGTAAGAAAAATGTATAAAGTAATGAAATTAATAAATATTTAATATATAAAAATTTAATATTTAATGTATAAAATGAGTGTAGTGGAAGAAAGTCGTGGTTGTAATTAATTTTTATATAATAAAATTTTATCACTTTTGATAATTTTTAAAATATAAAAAATTAAATAAAACATTCAAAAAGAAAAGTCTATAGAATTAAATATGGGACATAAAGAGTATAGATTGTTATAAACGGGCCCATGGGCACAAATAAAAATGGATATGAATTATTGGATTATATGGTTGCTTACGTTGTTTAGGCACTATTTTTAGTTTTAGAATTCCAATTCTACATTATAGTTCACACGAAATTTATATAATTCTCTTTAATTCAGAAATAGCCCAATAAACAAAATCAACTACGAATTTTACTTAAAAAATCTCATGGATTACGGAGATCTTCTTGTGAAAATACTCATTATATGAGATATATATAAATATAAAATAGACAAGTACTATTATTTTAAACTAGAGAATAGTATAAGCATTTCATATACTGGTTTTACTTAAAATGCCATATTATAAGGGTTTTATATACCGTTTTTACTTGGTGAAGCCATGTATATCATTTATGTGAAAGGATTGAAGTTACGGATTTTCCTATCTTGTTTTCTCATCATTTCCTATTAGATTAATTATGTTTCATTATTTTCTTAGATATTCTATTTGTGTAATTATTAGCAAGTAACATTATGGGAAAGTCATGTTTTCACTATAATATGTGTATGATTGCCACAATTATTTGATTAATTATGATTAATTTTAATTGATTATGTTTTTATTATTAATTTGAGTAATCAAACAATACTATGAATTAATTTTATGCAAACACGAGTAATAGATCGGAAAATTTTACTCACTAGATACACACATTACCATATAAATGACTTTCAGCAACATCGAAAAAAAATGTAAAATGCTGAAAAATATAGCCAATAAGGCGTAAGGAAATACTTTGGTCCATTTTGAGGATGTTGAAAATTTGCATGTGGCCTTTAATATTATACCAACACATTTTTGAAAACTATGCTAACATTCATATTATGTTGCCTTAGTGTTAGATATGAATACAACACAGAGGGGGGTGAATGTGTTTTGGCTTAAATGGTTACTTTTTTGTCGACTTTGGGTTTAGCAATTGGTTGTTATCAATGATCTTGTAGAATAGATGTTAAACATAAATAACAATGCAAATATGTAAAACAAAGATATTCAAAACTCACTTAATTTTATATTAAAAATCAAGCAGTGTTTTGCTACAAAATTTCTAAGTTCTTGGTTTAGAACTTAGCTTCTTTCTTGAGAGAGAATACAAGATTTTCTATCTAGATTGTTACAAATGACTAAGGATCAGTGTTAACTTTATAACTCAATTAACTGCCGGTTTACACAGTGTGTAATAAGACATGCTATTAGCTTTTCTAAACTGTCACTTGTCATTTCTATTTATAGAAAAACAGATCTTCCATTTCTGGCTTAGCATATCTTTAGCATCCCATGTTCACTTTAATCTTCCTTTGTCAGTTAATCTTTACCATTAATCTTGCACATCTCTCAAACTGCTTTTTGTAGACTTGTCAATCCAGCTGTGTGAATTGTTTGTTGATTTGCAACCTTGGATATTGAACTGTTTAGTCATTCTTTACTTAGAGAAATTTCTTCACTTCGAGATCTCCAATTAAGCTGTAGAGAACTCGACATCTCGATAGGCATGGTGGCTTGTCGATATCTCTGAAACTTCATTGTTGACTTGACTTATCGACAACTCTGAGTTCTCTAGTGAATTTTGGTTTATCGATAACTCAGAGTTCTCTAATGGACTTTGGCTTATCGATAATTCAGAGTTCTCTAATGAATGTATACTTGTCGATATCTCTGAGTTCTCGAATGGGTATCTGACTTGTCGATATCTCCAATAGCATTTCCTGAGTTCTCGATAGACAATTCCTGAGTTCTCGATAGGTCTTTCTGAGTTCTCGAATGACTTCTCTATAACACTAATTCTGTGACTTGTAGAGATCTTGACTTAGAATGTTTTTCACCAAACAGAATTATTCAACTCCAAGCTTCTTCATAATTCTTCTGAGTCATGACCTTCTTGATCTTCTTCCAGATAGAATTCTTAGGCTTGACACTGTTTAGGGAAAAATGCTCCAGTCTGCTCCATTTACATTTTACAGACATTAAGTGTTACAAGTATAAATTACAGATTAAGGTTACAATACAACTTACTTAGGGTTGGCCCCAAGCTTAACTGATTGCTAATGACATTGTCAGCATCAATAATCTTTGACATCATCTATTATATAACTGATTGCTAATGACATTGTCAGCATCAGTAATCTTTGACATCATCTATTATATAACTGATTGCTAATGACATTGTCAGCATCAGTAATCTTTGACATCATCTATTATATATTACAATCTCCCCCAACTTGTTCATTATGAAATTATACACAAGTTCTGATTGATGATGTCAAAACTTTAACTAAATGCAGAAACCAAAACCAATCTTCCCATCAGGTCTTCTTTTGTTGAGTTGCATTTAGATTTATTCAACATCCATTAGCTGTTTTGGCATTTAGATATATATTCTCCCCCTTTTTGACATTATCTCCAGGAAGAAGTATCCAGCTAAATGCACATTGTTCAAGCTGCTGTCATTGTCCATTTGGAACACTGTCTACAACTTCAAGCTTCATTGAGATTCATGGTGATGAGTTTATCAAATAGAATAGAAGTTTCACTTAGATCTGCAGAAAAAGTCTGTCAGTGATAAAAGTCCTAAGCTCTCTGTTCTTTTGAATAAGTAGTCTCACTAATTCTCACTGCACTAGTCTCATGACTTTTGAGAGTCAGAGTTCCCTCACAAGGATTACTAAATCCATACACTCATCTACCTCTCCTTTTGCCAAGAAGGATCCTGCCTCTCTTATTCTTTGTTTTTCACTCAATCTTTTCTCTTATCCTCACATGAAAGGCTCAAATGTTGTTTGACCTACAGAAATAAGAGGTGGCTGAGAAGAGTTAATCTGTGATCATATGATTAGAGGAAGGCCATATAGGGCTAATCATACTCATTTCACTAGAAAAATGAGTGCATAAGCATCTATGACTGGGGTCACAGTTTGACTCACATATTCCTCTATGGTTATGACAGAGTGTTGTCCTCCACTTGTAGTGGGAACCTTCAATTGAATTGGAGGGGATTTGACTGGGTTACTGCCATGTGCACCAGCCTCAAACCCTTGCGTGTCTTGCAATACACTGGCACTTGAATGTGCTAAGATTGCCCTTCTTATGACATTGTCATAGGCAATTGTTCTTCTAGCTTTGACTGGTAAGACAACTTCTGCTAGAGTTATGAGGGGAGTTGTTCCTTCTTGAGGAACCTCCAATTGAATTGGAGAGGATTTAGATAGCTCCCCCTCAGGAGTACTACCCTCAAACCTTTCAGTCTGTGAAGACTGTTCTGAACATGAAGGTGCATAAGGAATACTCATGAAATATTCAGTAAACTGATAAATTTTCATGTTTGGTGGATTATTTTCTCAAACAACAGAACAATCTGAAGAACATCATGAAATTGCTGTCCTTTTGTAAAACAGGTGGCTTTTGAGGGTCACCTGAGTGGGATTGTGTTTGAGTTTCTGTTTGTGTTGCTGCATTTGGGAGTACTGTAGCTTGGTTTAAAGATGTTTTAGCTGCATTTTAACACAAATACCTGTTGATTGAAACTTTGAATCTCCAGTTATTGTCTGAGTGGATTGTGTTGAACCTGTAATGCATTGAACATATTTATCTGTTTTGATTAGGCATAACCATTGAGACATACAGTTACAAGCATTATGACAGGAAAACTAATAATCAATTAATTTGTAAACACAAGGCAATCATGACATAAACAATCAAGCAACAAAAACAAATTGATAAAGAAGAAGATAATTTCATTAATATTAAACACAGAGTACATTAAGATTCAGACTACATCAAGTAAATCCTAATCCTAACTACTCTAATTTAGACTTCTTCTTCTCGGCCTCCAACCTCCTTGCCCTGCACTGGTAAGCTCTGGACATGGAGTGTGCAAGAGATATGATCCTCTCCTGCAACTCCAAAGCAGCAAGGCGTTGCTGCTCAGCAACCCTTGCACGTCTCTCCATTTCTAGAGAGACTTCCACTTGAAAGAAAAGAATGTTGATTTGATCATTCCACGAGAGTTCGTCAAAGACCTCAAGTGGAATATCAAAGGGGCTGCAAACAACCCCCTTGAGACGGACACGAAGTCCGATAGGATCAAAATAAACTAGGTCATCATCCAAATGATGGACCGGTTGGTAAACTCCATTTAAAAGTCTGTAAAAGACTGGGGCATCCATTAGAGAAAGAGAGAGATGAACAAGAGGTGAGTTTGAAAGCGGATGTTTGTTGAGAATAAGAGTAGCGATAAATGATAAAGAGTGAAGCATTTTAATTTATAGACGGAGTAAAGATAGAAACCAAGAGACTCTTGAGTTGCCTGGATAATAAGAGTAATAATCACATAAGCATGCTTGACAGTTAGAAAAGACTAGTTACTATTCCCTATGCAAGTACTCGAGAATCTTAGTTTAATTTAGGATAACTATTCCCCATGCAAATAAACAAGTACTCCCTACACAAAAAGTAACTCCTCCTATCAGTATACAATCAAGTAAATTTAACCACTATCAGCATTCTCAAAACAACACAAATAATGTACTAGTCTACTAACATTGGACTAACCTATTTTCACGTAAACAAGAAATCATATAAGCATGTAAATGTGTCAATAAGTTAGAGAAATTAGAGACAAAGTATGTCAAAAGTATTTTTATGAACATAATTTATGAATTAAATTTGTTCAGTTTTTCATACTTTTTGCTTCTTTTGATCTGTTATTTATTAAGTTCATATACTGAAGATATGAAGTAATAAATATTCAGTTTACTTAGAATTTTGAAAAATTCCAAGTTCAAATTTATCGAGAAGTCTGGGTATTTATAGAAAAAGTAAAATACTTATCGAGAAGTCAAATAAACGTTTGATATTAAACTTATTGAGAAGTAATTTTGAACTTGAAAAAGGTACATTCGATAAGTTATTTTATTAATTCTTTTCGAGAACTAAGAAATGATTTACCGAGAACTCTGATAAATGCCCAGTTTGTCCGAAAATGGACTAAAAATGATTCTAATTTATTTGAATTGAATTAAATTGAAATCAGAATAAATTTTCTAAAAGTATTTGTCTAAAATAATTCATTGAATTAAATTATTTTAGTTCTGAGTTATTGACAAGTCTCAAAATTTCTTTGTCGAGAACTCTGTGAATTAACACTATTAGAGAACTCTACATGGTCTTATCGATAAGTCATAATAGAGCTTATCGAGAAGTCATTCGAGAAGTCTGTAAATAGACTTATCGAGGACTCACTCGAGAACTCTAAAATGACTTATCGATAAGTCATTTTGACTTATCGAGAACTCAGTTCTCTTTACCTTTGAGTACTATTATTCTGCCTTGTGTTAATTTTACACATTAAGATGTAAATTAACAACTAAGCAGTTTACTTAGAATTTGAAATACTCTAAGTTAATTTTTTTTTTTTGAGTTTTTAAGAAAAATAAATATACTGAGATTCTGAAATATTTATAATTCATATTTCAGTTAATTTCCAATTAAATCAAACTAGGTTGATTTATTAGAAATTAATCTGCTGCAATACATTAGCTGAGTTCTTGCCTTAGGATGAAGAATTGAGCATTCCAATTTCACTCACAAGTCTCGTGAAGGTTGCTTCATCCAAAGGTTTAGTAAAAATGTCAGCTAGTTGTTTCTCTGTTGTAACAAAAATGAGCTTAATGGTACCATTTGCAGTATGTTCCCTGATAAAATGGCACCTAACATCAATGTGCTTTGTTCTAGAATGATTAACTGGATTAGCTACTATAGATATGGCACTAGTATTGTCACACATAATAGGAATTTTGTATAACACTAGACCATAGTCCATTAGCTGATTTCTAATCCAAAGCACCCGAGCACAACAACTTCCAGCAGCTATATATTCAGCCTCAGCTGTGGAAGTTGACACAGATTGTTATTTCTTACTATACCAGGATACAAGTCTTTGACCAAGAAATTGACAGCTTCCACTAGTGCTTTTCCTATCAACCCTGCATCCAGCAAAATCTGCATCTGTGTATCCAATAGCTTCAAAACCAGTTCCTTTAGGATACCATAATCCCAAATTTGGAGTTCCCTTTAAGTATCCGAAAATCCTTTTCACAGCCGTCAAATGTGATTCCTTTGGATTGGCTTGAAATCTAGCACATAGACAAGTTGCAAACATCAAATAAAGCAATGATCCAATCATCCCTCTGTAGCTTGAAATATCCACACTCTTGCCTTTCTTGTCTTCATCCAACTTGGTTGCAGTAGACATTGGTGTAGATGAAGGTGAGCTATCCACCATACCAAATTTCTTCAGTAAGTCATTCACATATTTGGTTTGGCTGATGAAAATACCATCACTTCCTTGACTAACTTGAAGGCCAAAGAAGTAACTCAATTCTCCCATCATGCTCATTTCATACTCACTCTATATTAGCCTAGAGAATCTTTGACAAAGCTTTTCATTTGTAGATCCAAAGATGATATCATCCACATAGATTTGAACTAGGATCATATCTTCACCATGCTTCTTATAGAAGAGAGTCTTATCAATAGTACCTCTGGTAAAACCATGTTTGAGTAGAAATTCTGACAGTGTGTCATACCAGGCTCTAGGTGCCTGTTTCAATCCATATAGAGCCTTGAGTAATTTGTAAACAAAGTTAGGAAATTCTGGATCTTCAAAGCCAGGTGGCTGTTACACATAAACTTGTTCTCATAGTTCACCATTAAGAAAAGCACTCTTGACATCCATTTGATACACTTGAAATTTGAGTGTGCAGCAAATGCCAGAAAAATTCTTATTGCTTCTAGTCTTGCAACATGAGCAAAAGTCTCATCATAGTCAATTCCCTCTTCTTGTGAGTAGCCTTTAGCAACCAGCCTTGCTTTGTTTCTAGTAACAATTCCATTTTCATCCATTTTGTTCATGTACACCCACTTAGTTCCAATTATGCTTCTGTTCTTTGGTGCAAGGACTAATTTCCAAACTTTGTTTCTCTCAAACTGATTCAGCTCCTCCTGCATAGCACATATCCAATCAGGATCCAATAGGGCTTCTTCAGTTTTCTTGGGCTCTACTTGAGATTGAAAACATGCATGTAGGCATTCATTAGCAGTTGCACTTCTAGTTCTCACACCAGCTGAGGGATCACCAATAATAGCTTCTACTATATGACTCCTATCCCACTTTCTAGTGTGTGTCTGTTGACTAGTGCCTTCATCATTTTCTTCAGTATTACCATGACTGTCATTTCCATTCTCTCCTTCTCCCCCTGAGTTTATGCCACCAAATTTAGGTGTCTGAAGAGAGCTTTCATTCCCATGATTTTGTTCAGAGGTCTCTTCATTTGTCATTTGTTGTGCCACAACTTCATCTTCCTCATCAGAATCACTATCAATGGTTAGATTCTCAAATGCAAGGGCTTCAACATCATTTTCATCAAGGCATTCCAAGCCTGGACACTTGTCATCATTAAAAGTCATATCTGTGCTTTTCATAATTTTCTTTTCATCAATCACATAAACTTTGTAGGCTGTTCTTTCCAATGAATATCCCAGAAAAATTGTTTCAAAAACTTTAGAGTCAAATTTTCCCACATATTCAGAGTTGTCTTTTAGAATATAACACTTGCTTCCAAACACATGTAGATGCTTCACTTAGGCTTCCTGTTAGACATAATTGAGTAAGGTGATTTTCCATGAGCTTTGTTGATGAGATATCTGTTTTGAGTGTAGCATGCAGTATTAACAGCCTCTTCCCAAAAACTAGTTGGCAACTGAGCATCTTGTAGCAAGGTTCTAGCAGCTTTAACCAATGTTCTATTTTCCTCTCAACTACTCCATACTGTTGAGGTGTTCTAGCTGCTGAAAATTCTTGAAAAATGTCTTTGCTTTTGCAGAATTCACTCAATATTGAGTTTCTGAATTCTGTTCCATTATCACTCCTCAATCTTTTCACACTAACTTTTCCTTCAGCTTGCTTCTCAATTTTCTTGATGTGCTCAATTATAATGTTTGGAGTTTCATCTTTAGAGTACATGAACTCAACCCAAGTATATCTTGAAAAATCATCAACCATGACAAGGGCATATTTGTTCCTTGAAATGGACAAGACATTTACTGGCCCAAACAAGTCCATGTGAATAAGTTATAGAGGTGCACTTATAGAATTCACAGATTTTGACTTGTGACTTGATCTTTTCATTTTTCCTTTCGACAAGCTTCACAAACTTCCAGTTGAGCAAATTCCAGGCTAGGCATGTCTCTCACAAGCTCCTTCTTGACTAAGGTGTTGATTGCTTTGAAATTCAAGTGAGATAGCTTCTTATGCCATAATTTGCTTTGCTCTTCTGATGCCTTGGTGTAGAAACAACACACTCCATCCTTATTTGTTGAGTCTAAGTCTACAACAAACAAGCTTCCCTTTCTTACTCCTTTAAGAGCAATTTCACCAATCTTTTTGCTAATAAAAGCACAATCTTCTTTGTTGAAAACAACTTGAAAACCTCTGTCTGCAAATTGACTAACACTTAGAAGATTTACTTCTAATCCATCAACTAGTGCTACATCTTCAATGACAACATTTCCAGAAACAATCTTGCCATATCCCATTATGAATCCTTTGCTGTTATCTCCAAAGGTCACCAAAGGGCCAACCATCTCCTTAAATTGTGATAGCAGGGCCTTATCACCTGTCATATGCATGGAACATCCACTATCAATGATCCATATGACCTTTTTTCCTTTGCCCTGTGATTTAGATGATGAAGAGTCTCCTTGCTCCAAGGCCATGAGTGCATAGTTTCCAACTTCTTCATCTTCATCATTATATGAATCATCCCAGCTTTTGCCCTCAGCAATATAAGCTTTCCCTTGTTGCTTCTTTAGAAGAGCATCATACTTTGCTTCCAATTCAAGATAGGCTTTGTCTTTCTTTGCCTTCTTGGGTTTCCTACATTCTGTAGCAAAATGGCTCAACTCATCACATTTAAAGCACCCTATGTTTGATCTATCAACAGATCCATTTTTGTAGCCAGTTTTGCTATCAGGAGTGTACTTCCCTTTTCCTTTCCAGCTGCTGTCTTTGTTGAAGGATTGTCCTTTGCTCTTGAAAAATCTTGGTTTCTTCACTCTAATGTTAGAGAATTTTCTAGCCAAGTAAGCCATTGATTTGTCTAGCTCATCAAGCTCATCAAGAGTGTAGAACTCATCTTCTTCATCCAATTCCAGTATGACTTGCTCTTTAGTGTCATTGATTCTTTTCTCACTTGTAAAAATTTCTGGAGTTTGGGATCTTTGCTCATCATTAGAGGTCTGGCCATCATTCACAATCAGTGCACTTGAGCCATCCATTACATATCCTTGACCGGCCCTTAATGATTTCTTTTGAATCATTTCAAGTTCATAAGTTTTCAGAACCCCATAGAGCACTTCCAGTGTGATTCTACTCAAATCCCTTCCTTCTCTGATTGCAGAGATCTTTTGTTCCAAATGATCAGGGAGAGTAAGCAAGAACTTCAAATTCACTTCTTCAACATCATAAAATTTATCATGAAGCTGCAAGTCATTTATCAGCTTATTAAACCTTTCAAACACATCAGTATTCCCTTCCTTTGGTTTAGCCATAAAACCCTCATACTGAGAAATCAATATCCTTCTTTGATTTGACCTAACCTCCTCAGTTCCTTCACAGAGTATCTCAATCTTTTCCCAGATCTGTTTAGCAGTGTCACAGTTGACAATATTATCATACATTACATTGTCAAGTGACTCAATTAGTATCAGTTGCAAAGCACTGTCTAGGGAAACTTTCTCTCTTTCAGTTTCAGTATACTCATAGGGATCCTTGGGAGCATAATGAGCTGGAATAACCATGTCTCCATCTGTGGTTTCCTTAACTCTTTCCATAGGAGTGAAGGGCACATTCTTGAGGATCTGAATGTAAAGGTGATTGGCCATTCTTATAAACAACAACATTTTCTTTTTGCATAAAGTGTAGTTGGCCTTATCAAATGGAGGAATCTTGATACTACTGATTTTCTGTGTATTCATTTTTCCAAGATCTAATCTGTTTACTTTCAGATTTTGCTCTGATACCACTTGTTAGATAATATGAATACAACACAGAGGGGGGGTGTGAATGTGTTTTGGCTTAAATGGTTACTTTTTGGTCGACTTTGGGTTTAGCAATTGGTTGTTATCAATGATCTTGTAGAATAGATGTTAAACATAAATAACAATGCAAATATGTAAAACAAAGATCTTCAAAACTCACTTAATTTTATATTAAAAATCAAGCAGTGTTTTGCTACAAAATTTCTAAGTTCTTGGTTTAGAACTTAGCTTCTTTCTTGAGAGAGAATACAAGATTTTCTATCTAGATTGTTATAACTGACTAAGGACCAGTGTTAACTTTATAACTCAGTTAACTACTGGTTTACACAGTGTGTAATAAGACATGCTATTAGCTTTTCTAAACTGTCACTTGTCATTTCTATTTGTAGAAAATTAGATCTTCCATTTATGGCTTAGCATATCTTTAGCATCCCGTGTTCACTTTAATCTTCCTTTGTCAGTTAATTCTTACCATTAATCTTGCACATCTCTCAAGCTGCTTTTTATAGACTTGTCAATCTAGCTGTGTGAATTGTTTGTTGATTTGCAACCTTGGATGTTGAACTGTTCTGCCATTCTGTACTTAGAAAAATTTCTTCACTTCGAGATCTCCAATTAAGCTGTAGAGAACTCGACATCTCGATAGGCATGTTGGCTTGTCGATATCTCTGAAACTTCATTGTTGACTTGACATATCGATAACTCTGAGTTCTCTAGTGAATTTTGGTTTATCGATAACTCAGAGTTCTCTAATGGACTTTGGCTTATCAATAACTCAGAGTTCTCTAATGAATGTATACTTGTCGATATCTCTGAGTTCTTGAATGGGTATCTGACTTGTCGATATCTCCAATAGCATTTCCTGAGTTCTCGATAGACAATTCCTGAGTTCTCGATAGGCCTTTCTGAGTTCTCGAATGACTTCTCTATTACACTAATTATGTGACTTGTAGAGATCTTGACTTAGAATGTTTTTCACCAAACAGAATTATTCAACTCCAATCTTCTTATTAATTCTTCTGAGGCATGACCTTCTTGATCTTCTTCCAGATAGAATTCTTATGCTTGACACTGTTTAGGGAAAAATGCTCCAGTCTGCTCCATTTACATTTTACAGACATTAAGTGTTACAAGTATAAATTACAGATCAAGGTTACAATACAACTTACTTAGGGTTGGCCCAAAGCTTAACTGATTGCTAATGACATTGTCAGCATCAGTAATCTTTGACATCATCTATTATATAACTGATTGCTAATGACATTGTCAGCATCAGTAATCTTTGATATCATCTATTATATAACTGATTGCTAATGACATTGTCAGCATCAGTAATCTTTGACATCATCTATTATATATTACACTTAGGGTTCTATGGCGACATTTTTTACTCAATAGCAACATCAGCACTTGTGTTGGCTTTAACTCTATAACAACACCCTCTAGTCAATAACAACAGACATGAGGTGTTGTCTTAAATCGTGTTGCAACATCTCTTTCCATCTATAACAACACAATTGATTAACATTTTTTATTTTTTCCAACACCTAATCATGTTTTATAACAACACGGGCAATTAACACTGTTAAAGTTTTAGCAATATTTTTTTACAAGCAAAACCAACATTTTTTGTAATAATTTTAAAACAGATTTTTTCCTTAACGAATATACCAATATTAATCAATATTCATCCCAAAAATACATAACTAAATGCAAATTAATTTAAAATTCTAACATACATATACGTCAATAAAGAGCTTACAACTAAGAAGTTTCAACTCTAACTTATTTAACAATACCAGTCTAAATTTAATACATGGTTCATATTCAATACTGTAAAACTATAACTTCAAAAGATTAATGTCTTGAATCTTCACAGTCTTCATCATTCCTTTTAATTCCTTATTTTCTGATTTTTAGAGCTGTTATCTGAGAATGATCAGGGAAAAAAATGAAGGCAACAGTTAGAATCATAATTCTATAAAAAACTTCATCCTAAAACATATAAATTTTAGTAAGAGGTATTTAGAGACACTTAGTAGGAGTAAGTGTGCATACCCACAAATATATTTTTTATTTTCTAAACAATCATGGGTAAAATATATATCAGGTACATTCTTCCCCTTTAAAATAGTTTACTCTCTGTATTGTGAGGTTGTCGCTTAAAAATAATATAACTTTTTAAGCCCTCTAAAAAGTCTACCAGAAAAATAAAGAGGGGATAACTAAATATCCCATTAACCCAACTTTTTGACACCCTTGATAAATAAATTCTACCAGAGAAGACTATAAAAAGTCTTTAATGGTGATAAGTATAGATTATCTTATTCACATATTAAAGAAGAGAAGAAATAGAGAAACGTACAATGAAATATATTAAAGTCTTTAATGGTGAATTTCAAAGACCTTCATATACATATACCTTGCTAAGGATTTTTGTAAGCAACAGCTTGTACCATAAAGCTATAGCCACAATTAAATTAAACAATCCACGATATTAATCTTTCCATTAACCTGTCTTGAGACTTGACTCAATATTTGGTACAACAAGAAATGAAAGAATTGCTCTGATGAACAAAATGATGACTACGTTAATTCTTAGGTCTTGACTCTTACAATATTTTCAAACCAAATGGAAATTAAAGGAGGCCCTTAAAAATGCAAACTGGTGAACCAAAATGGATTTAACAGTCAAATATAAAATGGAGAGAAGATTTGCAAACCTCATGACCAAGATCGTTCATATCCAATATCACAAGTATATGAAGCTCCAGTCTTAGGTTTGACATCTTTCCATTGCTTGATGTACTTTGATGGTTCCTTGTAGCTAGAGTATATGATGAGTGCACAGATAGTAGCTAGAGTATAAATGTGATTTAAGTTTCAAGATTATAGATATTTGGAAATCTTATAGTAGTTGGAAAGGACAAATTTGCACTATGCATAACTGAAAAGTCACATCAATATCAAAAATGAAGAAAGTCTGGCGATGAGACTAAACCCATTTGCTAGAGTAATACAACTGTAATGACAGAACACCGGGTTTTCTATTTTAGCTGCTATTAGGTTTTAAAACTTGCGAGAGAAATATTCAGAATCTTAAAACCAACATAAAATACTTTTTTTGTCGGGAATATTACTATACGCGCAACAATGGGACAATTATATATAACAAATTAACAAGAACATGCAAATTCAACCAAGTAACGAAACAAACACGAAGGCCAAACAATATATAATTAGAGACCGAATTGATAAGAAATTAGAGAAAATCACTTAACTCTATGAAGCTTTATCAGAATTAGGGAATCAGCTGAGTCGCCAAGCCCTCGAGAAGACTTGCCTGTTCTTGAAGAGATTATTTCCCCACTTACGCTGTGATGGGTTTCCGCAATATCACTTCCAGGATAAAACGGCTCAGAGTGATCCGTTCACAGATACGAGAAGGCTCAACAACGACCAGCACCTCAATTCACCAAGTAAATGATGAATATATGTATATGTGGGAGAGAGCCAGAGAGATGATGTTTTAGGGTTTCTATCTATTTTTCCCAATCTATCTCCCTCTCAGATTTTCACACACTTCAACTTTTGCTCTTCTCTAC
The DNA here is from genome assembly GCF_009905375.1 of Apium graveolens. Classification (NCBI taxonomy): domain Eukaryota; kingdom Viridiplantae; phylum Streptophyta; class Magnoliopsida; order Apiales; family Apiaceae; genus Apium; species Apium graveolens. The sequence continues at coordinate 271,989,661 of NC_133650.1, read as the reverse complement.
AAAAGTAACGTATATAATATTATCTATTATATATTGTATAAGAGTCTAATTATTATTATTATTAAAATAATAATAATCCTCACTCAAATATTAATATATAATATACTTATTTATACAAAACATGTTTATATAGTTTTAGAAATTGGCTTCCATTTCAGGCCCTAAACAAATCAAAACTTTTCAGCACCTCAGGACCTGAACCTCTAGCCCCAGGCCCTGGTTAAATGGTAAGTAGCGATCAGAGGGTGTCCTAGCTTCAGTGGGAATAAAAATTTCCATTCATATCACGCGGGGCTTTTCTGCTTGGCTTACCTCTTTTTTCCAGAAATGTTTTCAGCATACCATCAGGTCCTGAGCTTCCAACCTCAGGCCCTGAACATTGCAGAAACTTAGTTCAGCACATCATCAAGCCCTGAACCTCTAGCCTCAGGTCCTGAATATTGCATAAATTTCACAATATGCTTCTCAGCTAAAATCGAAATAACTCTTATACAAATAAGCATTTTTGCTCTTATTTCTACATGGATTTCACTAAGAAAATATCTTAGATCCAAATATGAAAGTTTATGTCCTTATAGCAATGAACAACCTCCACTTATTATTAACCGGAAATTCCATAAAGAAGACATATTACATGTATCCTCAAAGTTCCATTTTCTAACATTTTTAACTCCATTCAACGTAACATGCATGAAGTCCAGGCACAATAAAAAATATATTTATACTTACAATTCACAAGTCTTTGTTTGTTTCAGCTAGAGAGTTATAAAAGGTTACTTTGACAATATCAGAGCAAGTATAGCAATAAGATTCTTTTACATTTCGAGCTACTTCAAGAGAATCTTCAGGAGGAATATGCTCCCCTCTTTCCTGCATAAGAGATTGTCAAAATGAATACTCAATAAGAACTACCGATTTAAGTTAAAGTCAAGGATAATTTCATCCATGTTTGATCACTCTGCCTTTAGGAATACTCTACTTAAGGCTCAAAATAATATTAAAAGTAACTCAAAGACATAAATTTAGATTAAGTACCCACATGAGTTGCTGAATAAATAGATTCACATATTTCCCTGAAAGAGGAATTGATCTAATGCTACTGCCAATAACATAACCATCTGCAACAGGTACAACATGGATAGCCCCATCACCAACATCTACTACCACTCCTGTCATCTCACACTGAAAAGTGTATATTTATGTTAATATACAAAGAAAAAAATAGAACAAGCGATAAAACATTCATGAACTTGAACTAATCCGACTCAGATGCATATCATCAAGTGTATATCTAGTCCTACTACCACTCTCATCTAACTCTCCTTCAAAAATAGGAAGTTCAAACCCTTGGTATACTTCACAGTGTTTTAAAACGATATTTTACTACACACCTCCTAATATGACCATAATGTGTTATTAAGACCAACCTCCTTCCGAAACACCAAAACAACAACAACACCTACACATTTCCAAAACTACAAGTTATTAATCCAATCCTAGTAATTCTTGGTCAATTTAGCACTTCATCAAACCATATAATATTTTATACATTATCGTGACTTAAAACAAACTCGAAACTGATACACATAATAACAGGTGAATCACATACACTTAATATAAGTATTTCATATACTAGATATCCTGAACTAGTAAATCATATAAAATAGGAAATATAAAAAAGCATAAACAAGTGGATTAAAAATAGGTCAAAATCTATATACATATATATGCATTTAAAAACCCCAAAAGTTACACATATACAAATATACCTTTTATTTAGGATTTATAAACCCCCTAAAAATCAGAAATCAAAAAATTAAAACACCCAAAATTAGGGTGTGTACAACCCCATAATTAGTGTTTGTAATTAGGGAAAACATATCCCTTATATTAGTTTAATGGAACCATGGAAAAAGAGCGGAAAGAAGCCAAGCTACGTCAAAGAGATTGAACCGAGTGAAGCTACAAAAGAGAGCGACGAGATTGACAAGAGCGAAGCGATTAAGGCGCCACGAAAGAGATGAGAGAGAAGAAAGATGGAGCATTTTAGTTTTAGTGTGTTATAATTAATTTTTATGATTTATTTGTTTTTGTTTTGTGTTACAATTGAGAGATTGAATTGAGCCGGCTTCTGAGTTTTTTCTTAGGGGGCTTTCATTTTTCTAAGAGCAGTCTTTTTCCCATTTTTTCTAACATTTTACAAGTGTCTAAGCCAACATCAATATAGGAGTTGGCATAATTTTACAAAGGCAACATACAAGATGTAAGACCCTTAGATTGGATTGGAATTATGGGTTCGGATTGACTAGGCAGCCAAGTGAAATTTGGACCGAGCGTCACCAGGCGGCGACACGGACTAGTCGCTAGGCGGCGACTCTGATTGGGTGCCAGGAGGCGACACAGACTAGTCGCCAGGTGGGGACTCAGATTGGGTGCTCTGGCAACTCGGGTTAAATTTGGTTGGCTGATTTATGTGTAGGTAACAGTGAGCTGTGAGCTTAGGTTGGAGTCCAAAAATGACTAAGGGGTAAGTCAAAATGTGGGCACATGTGTGGCACATGGGGGCTGATTTATATATGTGATATATATGTGTATATTTGTTGGGATATACACTAGTGTGTTGCTGAAATAACTACCTTGCAGTTGGGGCTCAAGGAAATAGTGGGAAATTCGAATTTGAGGGAATTTGAAATGCTGGAACTGTTTGTAACTGCTAGCAGTTGGGGCTGCTGGGCCTGTTGGTGTTATTAGAGCTGCTGGGGGTCGCAACCTGCACTCTTATATATAGATAGACATTTTCTGAATGTAATCTAAGCAGAATTCTGTACAAGTTCTTATTGTATACTGCACTTGTACTATATGCTAGGCAGTAGGCAAAGTCTGTATGCTTATCTTAGGATTGTATCCTTATATTATTGGTCAATAAAAGGTTGGGCATTCAGGCTCGTAAATCTGTTGTGTCTTTACATTTTCTTGGTAATTAGACACACTTGCACACACGATTGGATCTTGGTTTTGCGTGGGTTTCATAGTTATATTGTTGTGTTTGGATTGTTGGGGTTGCTTGACGACAACCTCTCAAGAAGCCTGACTACTTGGGCGTTGGGGTGATCGAGTAGGCGGCATGGATCAGAAAATTCACGGTTGAAAATTTGACCTCGTGACAAGTGGTATCAGAGCTGCGTTGGTAGATTCGTGGATTCAATATCATGGCTGATGGAAATTCTACTGGAGAAAGGTTGGCTAGGCTTGAAGATTTTCTGGGGGTGCCTTGGTCAACAGAAGAGATTCTTATAGCGAATCAGGTTCAGGTTCTCAGGGAGGCCTTGGATGAATTCAAGACCACGGTTGATGATCTTGTAAGGGTTATGAAGGAGGGTTATGATGCCCAAATTCAGGTGTTGCGTGATGAACTGGTGCTGGTGAAGCGGGCTGCTGTTGCTGGTGCGTCAAGTGGAAAGGAGGGCCACTCAAAGTTGAAAATTACGGAGCCAAAACCTTATGATGGGGCGAGGGTCGCCAAGGATCTGGAAAATTTCATGGAGCAGTATTTTAGGGCTGCCCATATTGATATTACGGAGCAAGTTTCAATCACAAGTATGTACTTGGTTGGCGATGCAAAATTGTGGTGGCGGACTCGTACTGATGGTGATGCGAGTGTGGACAGGCCAGAGATAACCACATTTGAGGCATTGATGAGGGAACTTAAGGAGTAATTTCTGCCATTTAATGCTTCTTGGCTTGCTAGGGAGAGTTTAAATTATCTCAAACAAACGGGAGATGTCCGAGATTATGTTAAAGAATTCAGTTCTTTGTTGTTGGATATAAAGAACATGTCGGATGAGGATAAATTGTTCAATTTCTTGGCTGACTTAAACCTTGGACGCAGGCAGAATTAAGGCGACAAGCTGTGAGGGACTTGCCGACTACTATCGCCGCTGCTGATGGTTTGGTTGATTACAAGCAGGCTGGTTCTCATGATGCTGAAAGGGGTAAAAATAGTGGCAAGAATCACAAGGGTGAGGAAAGAACCAAGAAAAATGACAGGAAAAATGGCAATGGTGATGCCAGGGATAATTGGCAGTCTTAAGGTGTTGGTGATAGGGGGTGCTTCATATGTGGAGGGCCGCATTTTGCAAGATAATGTCCCAAGAAAGAGAGACTGAATGCTCTTCGTGTTGATGAAGAGAATGAGGAAAATAATGAGGGAAATGATGGGGATCAAGTGAGGGTAAATCCTATGCGTTTGGTTGCACTAAGGACTGAAAAATCCATGGAGGGGGATGGACTTATGTATGTCAAGGACTTAAGGAATGGGAAGGCAGTCATGGCTATGGTAGACACGGGTGCCACAAACAGTTTCATTGGAATGGATTGTGCTGCGGAGCTTGGGTTAAAGCTGGAACCAAGTTCGAATCAGATTAAGATGGCTAATGCGGAGGTGCAGAAAATTGGTGGTATTTTGAATGTTGGCTTGACTCTTGGTGATTATCAAGGTAACTTTACGTTTTATATTGTTACCTTAGATGATTTTGATTGCATCCTAGGTATGGACTTCTTTAGGATGACTAGTAGCGCTATTATGTTGTGTTATGGTGGTGGGATTATGATCATGGATGAGGCATGTCCATGTTTTGTGAAAACTGTTCCTATGCAGATTGATAAGGGTAAAAAGAAAATGAAGAAGTTGGGGGTTGTTCAGATTTTGGTAGGCGACATGGTTTGTGAAATTGGATCACAGGTTGGCGACTCATCTCTACAAGGCAGCGAACTTGGAAATTTTCTAGTTGGGCCTAAGTCAATGTCTTCAAGGGTTGAAGATGCTATTGGAACTTAAGTCAGTATGGAGTGTGATGTGTGGGCGACTAGGCGTCTACACATGGTCATCAGGTTTGGTGACGAAAGGGAGAAAATTATGGAGGTTAATCAGATCAACTTATGGTAGCTGGTTGGGTTTGGCAGTGGCAGGAACCGCAGACGGATTTGCAGCCTTGGTTCATGGGCGTTGGTTTTGCTACTTGGAGAAACGGACTTCTCATAATTGTTGAGGATTTGATGAGGACATCAAAATCAGGAGGTGTGGGAGGGTTTGTAAGACCCTTAGACTGGATTGGAATTCTGAGTTCGGATTCACTAGGCAACCAAGTGAAATTGGGATCGAGCGTCACTAGGCGGCGACACGGACTAGTCGCTAGGCGGCGTCTCTGATTGGGCGCCAGGCGGCGACACGGACTAGTCGCCAGGAGGGGACTCAGATTGGGTGCTATGGCGACTCGGGTTAAATTTGGTTGGCTGATTTATGTGTGGACAACAGTGAGCTGTGAACTTAGCTTGGAGTCCAAAAATGACTAAGGGGCAAGTCAAAATGTGGGCACATGTGTGGCACATGGGGGTTGATTTATATATGTGATATATATGTGTATAATTGATGAGATATACACTAGTGGGTTGCTGGAATAACTACCTTGCAGTTGGGGCTCAAGGAATTGGTGGGAAATTCGAATTTGAGGGAATTTGAAATATTGGAACTGCTTGTAACTGCTAGCAGTTGGGGCTGCCGAGCTTGTTGGTGCTGTTGGAGCTGCTGGGGGCCGCGACCTGCACTCTTATATATAGATAGGCATTTTCTGAATGTAATATAAGTAGAATCCTGTACAAGCTCTTATCGTATTCTGCACTTGTACTATATGCGAGGCAGTAGGCAAAGTCTGTAAGCATATCTTGGGGTGGTATCCTTATATTGTTGGTCAATAAAAGGTTAGACATTCAGACTCGTAAATCTGTTGTGTCTTTACATTTTCTTGGTAATTAGGCATACTTGCACACACGATTGGATCTTGGTTGTGCATGGGTTTCATAGTTATATTGCTGTCTTTGGATTGTTGGGGTTGCTGAGCGACAACCTCTTGAGAAGGCGGACTACTTGGGCGTTGGGGCAATCGAGTAGGCCGCACGTATCATAAAATTCACGGTTGAAAATCTGACCCCGTGACACAAGGCAACGTTCTAATATGATGTTTCCATACATCCTCTTATTCGATTTTTTGCCACATAAGGCAATATTTTTTGTACCAACACCGTTTTTGGGTGTTGCTGAAGACCATTTATATAGTAGTGACACATGCGACTATCATAATTGAATTTGAGAGCTGGAGTATCATTGAGTCTCTGATAGCGTTAAGACTGAGGAGATTAACAATTACTTTAATTATCTGATTAACAGAATTATCTAAAGTTATTGATATGTAAGCGTGTTTCGAAATAATTAATACTTAAGAGAGATTAATAGTTAGAGCATCTCCAATGATGGAGAACGCTTAACTAAAATCCATGTTATAGAATATAGATAATATGTGAATTTTGTATCACTCCAACACACAATGCCCCTTATCAAAAAAATTAAATAATCATTCATTATTGACTATTTTTGTTGAATCAAATTTTTCTTTAAATATAATTTTATCTAATTAGTATTTTACCTAACATAATTGGAACATTTATATAAACTCTTAGCTAAAATAATTATAACAAACTAAATATAGCCATTATCATGAACTATACTCTAATATACATATTTTATTTAATTTTAACTTAAAAAATATATTATTTTGTGAGTATGATGGACGTGATTGCTCTAGGTTTTTAAATTTTGTTTAGCGTCTAATTAATTAGTAATAATTTAATTATAATGATTAATTAGTAAAAAAAATCAACACAATCATCTGTCCTTGAAACAACCGCATAAATTGAAATCGATTGACCGTATTTATTTGTGAATATCACCTGTATTTTCCGCTTTGTGACATCGGCAAATGGAGACCGTGGGTTTGGTGTTAAATATTTAAAATAAACATGTACATTCAAAGGGTTATATAATTTATAACTTTTGTTGGTTTTGCAAAGGCAGCTTTTTGGCTTCTCCGTAAGGCCTCAAAACCAATCGACTCCTTTTGCATGTGAAGTGTTAGTTGTCTAAATTAACTTCTCTAGTTTTTTTTTAAATTATATGACGTTGTCACGTTTTTTTCCAAAAAAATATTTTAAAAAGATAAAAAATTAAACAAGTAACATAAAATATTAGAAAAAATGGCACACTTTTTAATGTCAACCATTTTCCGTGTAATATAGATAATAATTATAAATTAAATTAATATTTTGAAGAATGACGTACATTTGGTATATTTGCCTGTGGTTTATGGATATATATATACAAGTGAGATCTTCATATTAGTTTAAAAAGTTGTTCAACTGTCACCAATAATGAAATGTAAAATAAAATATTGTATACGGGAAAGGCAGATGCACCATGTCAAACAACCTGGTAGTCGCAAAGGACACGAATGATCTGTAATTTTATAATATCTAGTTAGAATTATTCTTTGTATTTGACATATGGTACATCTTAGGAGTAATATTCTATTCAAATAAATGATAGGGAATTTCAAAAAGTTTTCCTAAATAGCATATGCATTGCAGAAATCATCTTATTTTTATTTTACAATCAATCATTGGCAAGTTTTGTGAAAACTTTTTTTTTTTTTAATTCTGATTCAAATACTTGTCAATTTTTTATTTTGTAGTTAACTATCTTTCACATTAATGCACCTATTGATATGTCACATAAATTGACCACTAAGAACAACTTGATAGGGTTTCTGTATCCGATTATACATGGTTTGATTATAAGCTCACAATCACAATCATCTGTGTTTTTCAATGTGCTTTTTGGAGTATGTGTACGTATTGTTTTCAGTCAGGCTCAGGCCAGGTTCTTTTTTTCCCAATTTTTTTTCACAAAATAGGCAGGCCAGGTTCAAGTGGGTCTTAATTTTAAACAAGATTCCCCCACCTTTTAAGATTAAATTGTAAATTATTAGATCAAAAAATCAAAAATAACGTGTTCAAATTGGACTTATTCTTCCACTGCAATTCGAATAGATATAAAAAAAACAAACCAAACCCGACCGATTCCTTTTTTGTACTCCCCGTTATTTATAGATAGTGGGTCTACCGTCTACATCATTTTCATTACCTATTTACAATTTTACATGCAACAAAAAAGATTCTCTACAATCCAAGCTGCCTATTTTTACCGGAAGCAGCAAAAGAAATTTATGTGTGATATAAAAGGCGAAACACTATGCCTGCTTTAGAACCGCAAACAAACAGATTCGAGCCGTGGCGAGTTTAATAACTGTTACGCCCAGATTACTTCGGGAGCTTGAACAGGCTTCGGCTGCCTTGAAGGTGGCTTCGGCTGTACCTGAAAGTGAAGAGAATGCGAGGGTTTGTACCCCCGATTCACCTAACAAAGGACCAGTGTTAACTTTATATCATAGTTAACTACTGGTTTACATAATGTATAATAAGAGATACTATTCACTTTAGTAAACTGTCACTTATCATTTCCATTTTAGGAAAAGTATATCTTCCATTTCTGGCTTAGCATATCTTTGCATGCTGTGATAACTTTGATCTTCCTTTGTCAGTTAATCTCCACCCTTGATCTTGCACATTCTTCAAGCTTCTTTTTGTAGACTTGTCAATCTAACTAGTTGGATTGTTTGTTGATTGTTAATCTTGGATATTGAACTGGTCTGCAATTTATACTTTGAGATTTTATCTCGAGATCTCCAATTAGGCATATAGAGAACTTGACATCTTGATAAGTACATTGGCTTATCGAGATCTCTAATCACTCTATTGTTGATTTGACTTGTAGAGGTCTCTAAGTTTTCAATAAAAGAATTTGGCTTGCCGAGATCTCTCCACTTCATGTCTTCACTTTGACTTATCGATATCTCTGAGTTCTCTAGTAATTTATTGACTTGTTGATAACTCAAAGTTCTCTAGTCAAATTTGTCTTGTCAATAACTCAGAGTTTTTTAGTGAATTTTGACTTGTCGATAACTCTGAGTTCTCTAGTGAAGAAATGACTTGTCGATATCTCCAATCTTCATATCTTCAGTTTGGCTTGTCGATATCTCTGAGTTCTCTAGTAGCTTTCCTGAGTTCTTTATAAGTCATTCTGGAGTTCTCGAATGACTTCTCTATAACACTAAATCTGAGACTTGTAGAGATCTTGACTTAAAATATTTTTCTCAAAACAGATTTATTCAACTCCAAACTTATTCATAATTTTTCTGAGGCATGATCTTCTTGAACTTCTTCCAGATGAAATTATTAGGCTTGATACTGTTTAAAGAAAAAGACTTCAGTCTGCTCTTTTGACATTTTTACAGACTTTAAATGTTACAAATACAAAATGCAAACTAAGATTACAATACAACTTACTTAGAGTTGTCAATTTGACTTAATCTTGTTATTGTACAGGCATGTCTTGCACAACAAAATCCAAGATCAGTTTTTTTAGAGTAATTTTTCTTCGATGTGTTTTGTAAGTGGACCTATCTTGAACACTAAAATGAGTTTGAATAAGTAAACAAGTTGACAAGTTGAGCCGAGCTTTTTGCTTATTCGACTTAAACTTCCCTCATTTAACTCGGGCTTCGCTCTGACTCGACTCGAACTCAACTATCTCTACGAGAATAAAATTTATATATGTTACAAATAAAAAAGTACTAGCCTATAAGCGATGTAAACATTTTTTTTAATTTTATATAATTTTTTGAATTTAATATCAAGTAAAAATTTGGGATATAAAATTATTTATTTAAAATTTTAAATATAGGCGATTTGATAATAATCAGAAATATACAGATACACATATAAGTTAGTGATATTTTTAAAAAAGTGGTATTTAATAAAAAATATTAATGATTGAAATATATAATTTTATTGATATTTATATGGGTGTTTATGAAATATAATTATATTTTAGTTAAAAGGTAAATTGTAGTTTAGATCGATAGTATATGAATTATTTTAGTTTAATTTTAGTCTTGTTTTAAGTGGATCAATTGTATACATTAATTTTTAATACCTTAAGGCTCATTATACCGACCAAATCAAGTTAATCATATTCAAACTTATTTAGTTTATTTTGTTTAAAATCGCTTAATGGTAACTTTTTTATGTTAGCCCGGATAAAAGTACATATATCAAGTTTTAGTTGGTTTAATTATTTTCAGATTTTAATTTTGTTTTATCTTGCATGAGTTGTATAAATTTTGTTAATCGAGATGAATATAATATATTGATTTGTTATATTGCGACGCTATTATCCCGACTAACGAATTATCTGTGGTTTAATTTTAATAAAATAATATGGATGTAGTAGAAATTGAAAAAAACCCTAATTATATAAACGAAAAACATTTTACAACATACTGACTATCAAAATTTTAATATTTCAAATATTTGGGGAGGTTCCCGTCATCCCACTCATTTTTAAGTCTACATTAATATATTTGACAACCAATTAGATAATTTCAATTTTATTTTAACTTAAATCAATAGTATACAAATGATCTTTTCTTAACTATAAAAATTATCTTTAGTTTGATTTAGCGCAAATCACTACTATGAATTATTTTCTTTTAGCCTCATAATCGTTACGTTAACCGGATTAGTAATATTTATTATTTTATTTTAACCCGAAGCAACAAATTTAAATAACTTTATTTGGTTTACTTTAATTTTTTATATAAGATTTGGTCAATACTATAATTTTGTTTAGTCAGAGTTTATAATATATGTATTTTATTTAAACTCGTGACCATTTAAAGGATTGTAATTATATTTGTAATTATATAATTATATTTTGAATATTAATATAAATATATATGAGAGTTGTTTTAAATATATTATAATTATAGGGGATTAGACCGACTATCAACAAAACTTTAATATAATGGTATAGAAGCGTCGATCAATACTATACATTATTTTATTTTAGTATTATGTCCGTTATATTAACCACAACCAACTAATTATCTTTAATTTGTTTCAAATTTAATTTCGTCCCGAGTGAATATAACTTTTTCAAACCGAATAAATAATATATATTATTTTATTTTAGCCTTATAACATTGTATGTACCAATAAATTACGTTTCAACTTTTTTAAGCACGGTTCAACAGTATAATTTTTTAGTCAATAGTATGTATTATTATTATTAGCTTGAAGTAGCAAATCCAAATAACTATATTTAGTTTACTTTTATTTTTTTATATAAGATTAACATTTCTCTATCTATTTTTAGTTATCATATTTGACTTTTGTGCAGTCAAATTGACCAAATTTTGACAGGATTTTATTAATATTTTATAATTGAACAAAAAAAAATTATCTCATTAAAAAATATATTTAATCTACTTTAATATATGATTATCATTTTTTAAATAATATAAGAGTACTGTTATGTGACAACTAAAAAAGGATGAAATGAGTAGTATATATTATTTTATTTAAACCTTAGACTATTAAAGAGATTATAACTTTTTTTGTAATTATATAATTTTATTGTAAATATTATTCTATTTATAATAGTATTTTATTTTAGATATTATTATAATTTCTTGTGACAATAACGGACTACCAACAAAACTTTCATATAATAGTATAGATTACTAATCACTTAATTATTTTTATTAGTACGATTTTTTCATTATTTATTAATAATTTAATTATTTTAAAAAATTTATTTGTATTATATAATTAATTAACGCTTAGCTTTTTCACATGTAAATTATCAAGTTTTATTTTCGAGATCTATTCGCCTCCGATTCTTCATATTTTTCATAAACACCATGAAATAACTTCTAATTTATAAAATCAAATTCAAGTAAAATCTCAAAACATATTAAAATATTGGCATTGACAATTTAAATTTTTTGTAAGATTTCTGAAGTTATGAATATCTCAATAATTTAAAATTAGACTTCTTAAAACTCCACTTAAAAAAATATAGGTTAAGAAATAAGTGTAAAGTGTGTGTATATATCATTCTAAGATAGTAATAGTATTTGATCTCGATGTAAATTATAAAAAATATATGCGAACTACTAATGAGCGAACTACTAATGAGCAACTAGATTATATTCGAATTCGGCTCGAGTTCACCCTCAACTCGATTGTTCGTGAGCAAACTCGTGTTCGGTTTGAATTCGACTCAGTTATTAAAAAGCTAATCTTGAACATTACTTTTCGTCGGTTAAGCTTGCTCGCTTTTAAAAAAAATTAAATTCAATTTATTTGGATATAATTCAGATCGAATTTATTCATTTTCTAACTTTGCGGGCATGTAGCTAGAGGTGTTCATTTGTGCAGGTTTGAACCGCAAGCTCGATACCGACTCGTACGGAAGCCCAATTTTATTCGGTCCAAATCAGGTCGGTTCAAACCTGTACAACTCGTTAAAATCAGAGTGACGGTTACGAGTTAGGAAGTCGAAAACCGGACCCGAACCGGCCAGCACATGAACCACATGCGCAAGTGGAACCGCACGGACCGGCCCGCACAACCCACATGGCTCGCGAATTTCACATCAATTACCAGTTTCATGTTTTTTTTCTTCCTTCTTATTGTTAAGTTAGGATACATAAATGCCAAAATTAATCATAAGTTTTTCATATTACATAGTTTTTTTTAAAGTCAACAGAGCATGGCGGCTAGATGGCAGCATAAACATACTTATATTATATTATAATAATTATATTAGGAATTAAGTAATTTAGTTAATAAAAAAGAAAGTTACTAAAAATTTAAATTATTTAATAATGAAAGTGATTGGTAAAAAAAAAAAGAATATTGGTAATAAATATTTAAAATCGTAGCCGAAAATAAAAAACAATCAGCCAACCCGTTCAACCCGCGTGACTCAGCCCGCACGGCTCGCACAAGCCCGCGGTCTTGCGAGTCACAGTGCTGAATACGGTTTCCCCTTTTATATGCGAACCCGGCCCAACTCGTTTCTCCAGCGTGCCGGTTCAGTGTCCAAATTTAACGTGCTCGACCCGTAGTCATCCCGACCCGGAGCGCACGGATGAATGGAAACCACTACACGTAGCTAGAGGTGACCAAACGGGCTGGTTGGCTCACCCCGACTCGCACCGAATCGTCTTTTATTCATCTAAAATCGGTTCATCTCGGGCCGGTTCCAACTCGGCACAAATCGTGACATTATACAGGGCGTTCACGAGTTCGGATATCTGGAATCGCGAACCGGCATAGACCGGCCCGTTAGCTCGCCAAACCAGGAGCTCGCATGTAGGCCTGTCAATGGATCGAGTTTGGATCAGATCGACCTAAATCCGTATCCATATCCATATATTTTTTTGGATTCGGATCCGGATCGGATCGGTCCCGAATTTTTTATAGATCGATCTAAATCCGGATCCGTTCGGATCACGGATTTCAGATCGGATATCCGCTCCATTTATGTATATTTATTTTTTAACATTACTTATTACAAAAGCTATTTAAATTTAATTGGTAATTCCAAAAAATATTAAAATACAAGTAGAATAATAATTTTATAATGTCAAAAGTTACAAATTAAAATATAATCCCAAAAGTTTAAAGACAAATTACAAGCTAAAAGTTACACGATGAAATTAATTTTTTAAAATAAAGAAAATATAATGATACTTGAAGAGGCCAACATGAATGCTTCGTTATCTAAAAAAAACTAGCAGTAATGTAAGAAACTTCCAGTACATTATTTGATAAGCAATCAATAAAATATAGTACTATAATACTAGGTTTTTGGAAATGATTTGGCTACTGAGTTTAATGATCATGTAAATTTTTAACTAAAACATAGATGAGACTTTGAAGAACAATTTCTACGATATAATTCACCTTTATACGGTGTTTGAACTATTAAAAGAATCTATAATATATAAATGGACTGGATTTGTAGACTATTAGACCGAATAATTATAGATAATCGGCCCTGATTCAATTGAAAGATAACACTTCTAAATTAGAAATAATGAAATATATATATATATATATATATATATATATAAACCGGATCAGATCAGCCTACATCCATATCCACTCCATTTATAATCGGATTTTTCTTATCGGATCGGACCCTGGATCAGATTTTTAGTAAATTGATCCATATCCGCTAATATAGTCCCGAATCGGATCGGGTCGGATCAGATTTTCGCTCCATTGACAGGCCTACTCGCATGGATCCGGCATGCCCCAGCCCACACAAGATGCATAACTCGCCTGAATTAGCTTTAATCTTGTTACTTTTTAGGTTTGTTTGCATGACTTTTGTATTTTTTAAACCTGTTATTGTCTTCTATAGTAATATAATTATATGCATTGTCTTGTATTGGTTAGATTTTTACTTGTTTGTTTTTCTTCTTCTGGTCTATATTTGTAACATGACTTATGAAATATTTTTTAATAAAATAAAATAATTATTAAAATTTTATTGTAATTGTAATTCTTTTATTATAACACTACCAAGTTGCACACATAACAAAACTTTATTAATGTATTAATTTTACATTCTTTTGTTTGATTTTTCAAATTTATAATGATTTGCAAATATTGAATTATGATGTAATAAATAAAATAAAATATACTGATTATATTATTGTTAATCCAAACAAATCGTATATTAACCCGTAATCAGCCAAACCCGCGTGTCGTATATGAGTCGGATAAATTCCGAATCGGTACAATCCGACACGGCCCGGTTAACTTATCGTGTCGGCTACGAGTTACACCCTGGCCAAACCGTTCCGCCGGCGAACCGACATGGCTCGCTCGGCCCGCTCGGCCCGCTCGTTTGGCCAGGTCTATATGTAGCCCTGTATGAACATGTGCTTTGCATGAATCCAAACTAATATATTGAATAAGAATCAAATCAGATCGGATTGTTCATGTACTTGAATGGAAATGAGCTCAACCAAATTATACATGCAAAGTCTTAACTAGACGCACTAATTAATAGCTCATAATATGATTTTGTAACTTAATTAGCCTAAAATCGTTATCCGTTATTTTTAATACCGTGTTTCCAAGTTTCAATTTTTAAATTAAGTTTCCGAATAAATATATTATAATGGAGTGCCAAACCAAACAAACATTCATTCAAAATAATTAGGCAGCGATGTTAACATAACTTTTGCTTTGGAAAAATAATTGAGTTTTAGGGGTTTATTTTAGACGAGTATTCATCATATTAAAAAAAATATTGGTGCTTTTACATATTACATAAGTTAAGCAACTACATACCCAAAAAAATATTCACATATTTACCTCAAAAAGTAATGAATAAAGTAATATATAGTTTGGGCTGCTTCTAACTTATTATAAACACATAAACACACACATATATATAGGTAAATTATTCACATCCAACATGACTGGGATACACTAGCCGCAATATTTTCATTGCGGCTGCCGTAATTGTGGCAGGTGAAAGCTACCGCAATGAAATATTGTGATTGGTTATTACAAAAAATTGATGATATTAACATATAAACTATCAGAGTTTATTTATCAGTATCTGATATCAGAGTTTAGCAGATGTGGCGTTATCAATAATTGTCATCAGGTATTTGACATCAACATTTGGTCACTTCAGCTGAAAGTCAGGAGATATCGAAGAAGGATTTACAGAATGTTAGATATATTTGATAATGTCATGGCTAATATGTTTTATGTTTAGCTTTCAGATCTTACTTGAACAGGATAAATCAGTACTTAACTGTTGATCAGTACTTATACTGGAAGTCAGGACTTAAGGATATCAGTACGTATGTTATCAGGAAATAATCGTCAGAAGATAGATATCAGAACTTAAGTGCTGAAGGACAATCAGATAAGGACAGTAGCTGATTAAAGGAAAGAAGATCAAGATAAACATAAGAAGAGATATGCATGAAGAAGGAATTCCGTAAAGAATGGAATACTTGGAAGAAAAGATATCTGATTGATATATATAGGAAGCAGAATTATATTCCATATCAATTAGCGATTATCTTGTAATTGTGTAGTATATAAACACAGACATAGGGTTTACACTATAAGTGTTATCATTATTAGAGAAGATTATTCATTGTAACCCTAGCAGCTCTCGTGATATTTGTTCATCACTGAGAGGTAACAGTTCCATACTGTAATAGAGTTTATTATTTCAATAAAGTTTGTTTTCTGTTACTTAAGTTCTTAAAGTTCGATTTGAGTGTACTATACACTGTATTCACCCCCTCTACAGTGTGTGTGTGACCTAACAATTGGTATCAGAGCCTATCTGTTAACATACATACAGTTAAAGATCCAAACACAATCATGTCGGACACAGAAACTCCAACTAAGCCTACCAAAACTGAGGAATCACCAAAGACACAAATTCAGAGTCGGTATGAGACCATCAGAGTTCCCATACTGAGACCATCTGAATATCCCATATGGAAGGTAAGGATGACCATGTTCCTGGAAGCAACAGATCCAGAATACCTTGATAGAATCAAGGAAGGCCATCACAAACCAACCAAGCTTGCTGTTGCAGTTGCAGGTGAAGCAGCAAAGACCGTACCAAAAGATAAGAGTGATTATACTGCTGAAGACATAGCATCAATTTCTAAGGATGCTAAGGTACGACACTTACTGCATAGCGCCATTGATAATGTAATGTCAAACAGGGTAATCAACTGCAAGACTGCTAAGGAGATATGAGATGCTCTGGAAACAAGGTATCAGGGAACTGACACAATTAAGAAGAACAGGAAGACAATACTCACTCAAGAGTATGAACACTTTGACTCAAAGACTAATGAGTCATTGAATGATTTATATGATAGATTTGTCAAACTTTTGAATGATTTGTCATTGGTTGATAAAGAGTATTATCTTGAAGATTCAAACCTTAAGTTCCTGTTAGCTCTTCCTGAATGCTGGGATTTGAAGGCAACGACAATAAGAGACAACTACAATCTTGATGAAACAACTCTTGACGAAATCTATGGAATGCTCAAGACTCATGAGCTGGAGATGGAACAAAGAAGCAAGAGGAAATGAGGAAAGTCGAGGACAGTTGCTCTTAAGGCTGAAGAAGAATTCCCCAAAGCAGCTTCCTCAAAGAAAGACAAGGGTAAAGCTCTTTTCATAAAGTCTGATACTGAGTCATCAAGTTCTGAGAGTGATGATGACTCAGATTCTGAAAGCTTGCCTAAGACTGATGCTGATGAGGAGATGATGAAGCTGTGTGCTCTTATGGTGAAAGGAATCACAAAGATTGCATACAGGAAGTTCAGGAAGGGAAAGAAGTTTTCCAGGAAAGGCATAAGTTCTGATAAGAAGAATTTCAGAAGATCTGAAGGCAGAGGAGGAAAGTCTGACAGAGGAGATTACACCAATGTTAAATGCTATAACTGTGGTGAGAAAGGCCACATATCTCCTGACTGCAAGAAGGTAAAGGGTGACAAAGGCAAGGCTCTTGTCACAAAGTAGAAAAGCTGGACAGACACCTCAGACTCTGAAAGTGAGGAAAACTATGCATTGATGGCAAATGCTGATAAAGAAAGTACTGAGAGCAGTTCTGAAGCTGCTGAAACAAAGGTACCTCAGACTACTTATGCTTTTCATACTGATGATATTAATGAGTTGAGAAGATATCTTAAAACCATGTTTGTTAGTTATAGAGATCAAACTTTAACATGTGAAAGATTAACCTCTGAAAATCTTGCATTTAAGAAAAGAAATGATTTCTTAGAAAAAGAGTTAGTCATGTTCCATCAAACTCAGAAGGATAGAGATGATGCTTTTTATGTTAGGAATGAAGTACTAAAATTAAATGAATCTCTAAAAACTGAGTTAGAAAAGGAAAAAGAGATTATCAGGACTTGGACTAACTCTGGCAAAACAACTCAAAATTTGCTAAGTAGTGGAAACTGGAAAGAGGGCTTAGGTTATGGAGAAGATAAGAAAGATAAAGGAACTGAAGAAATTAAGTCTTTTGATAAGCAAAAGCCAAAGTTAAAACCTGTTAAGTTTGTAACTGTAAAGTCTGAAAATGAAAAATCAGAAGTTACAAAGAAATTAACTTCTGATAAACTAAAACAGGAAAAGACAGCTGAAGTGAACATAGGCTTAATGACAAAGAAGCAGCTTAAGCATAAGCTGAAAGATGTCAAGAATGCAAACAAGGTAAAATCACCTAGGAAAAATAGGAATGGAAAGGAAGGTGTGAATAAAAGCAATGATTATAAACCTGTTCCTGATGCTCCTAGGAAAACATGTCATAACTGTGGAAGTTCTAACCATCTGGCTTCTTTTTGCAGGAAGAATAAGAATATTAACTCCTTACCTTCAAAATCAGTCTGTTAGATACAAACCACAAAATCCTTGTTTTCATTGTGGTAGTTTATGGCATTTCATTTATACTTGTAAGGAATATCATAGCTTGTACTATGATTATTATCAAATAAAACCTTCTTTGAAGAAAGTTTCCATTGTTCCTACTAGTGTAAATTCTGATTCAAAGTCTGATAGTGTAAGTTCTGATAAGAAAAATGTTAACATAAACTCTGATGCTAAATCCGCTGCAAATATTAACAAACTTAATAAGGCCAAAGGATCCAAGCAAGTCTGGGTCCTTAAAATTAATAATTAGTGGTCTTTGTGATTGCAGGGCAATAGGAAAAATATTCTAGTTCTGGACAGTGGATGTTCAGGACATATGACTGGAAATAAGGCCCTGCTATCAGACTTTGTGGAGAAAGCTGGCCCAAGTGTTTCTTATGGAGATGGCAACATTGGAAAAACATTGGGATATTGCAATATCAATCTTGGAAGTGTCATAATTAAACAAGTAGCTCTAGTCTCAAGACTTAAACACAACCTACTGAGTATAAGTCAAATCTGTGACAGAGGTTATCATGTTGATTTCTTTGAAGAACACTGTGAAATTGTGAGTAAATCTAAAGGCAAAGTTGTTCTGAAAGGATACAGGCGTGGTAACATTTATGAAGCTAAGCTTTCAACAAGTACTGATGGTTCTGCAATCTGTCTGATGAGTAGAGCATCAATTGAAGAAAGCTGGAATTGGTATAAGAAACTCTCTCATTTAAATTTCAACAATATAAATGAACTGGTCAAGAAAGATCTTGTGAGAGGATTGCCAAACACAGTATTTGCTCCTAATGGTCTTTGTGATTCATGTCAGAAAGCTAAACAAAGAAAATCTTCATTCAAGAGCAAGACTGAATCATTAATTCTTGAGCCTTATCATCTAATACATGTTGATCTATTTGGTCCAGTAAATGTCATGTCTATTGCAAAGAAGAAGTATGCGTTGGTCATAGTGGATGAGTTCACCAGATACACATGGGTATATTTCTTGCATACAAAAAGTGAAACTGCATCAACCTTGATTGATCATATCAAACATCTGGATAAAATGGTCAAAGATTCTGTGAAAGTTTTAAGGAGTGATAATGGCACTGAGTTCAAGAATTTGATAATGGAAGAGTTCTGCAAAAGCCATGGAATAAAGCAGGAATTTTCTGCTCCTGGAACTCCACAACAAAATGGAGTTGTTGAAAGGAAGAATAGAACTCTCATTGAAGCTGCACTTACAATGCTTGAAGAAGCAAAGCTTCCAACCTATTTCTGGGCTGAAGCTGTGCAGACTGCTTGTTTTACTCAAAATGCAACACTCATTAACAAGCATGAAAAACACCATATGAGATGGTGAAGAAAAAGAAGCCAAATCTGAAATATTTTCATGTATTTGGATGCAAGTGTTTTGTTCTCAAGACTCATCCTGAACAACTATCAAAGTTTGATCTAAAAGCTGATGAAGGAATCTTTGTTGGATATCCACTTTCCACAAAAGCCTTCAGAGTCTATAATTTGAAAACAAAAGTGGTCATGGAATCTATCAATGTCTCTTTTGATGACAAAAAGATTAATGGTCTTGAAGATTTCATTGACCATGATCAGCTGAGATTTGAAAATGAAGACTCAAATTCTGATACAGAAAATCCTGACAGTCTAAGTCCTGATACTGTAAACTCTGATGGATTAAACTCTGATGTTATTGAAACTGTGGAGACTACGTCAAAGGAAGATGCACCTATACAGGGGGAGTATACTCAAGATCCTACCACATCTCAAGAAACATCAGAACATGCATCTGGCTCTTCAAGTTCTGATTCGTCAAGTTCTGATAAGCCAAGTTCTGATAGTGCTGAAAATCTAAATACTGAAGAATCCAACTCAGAGAGCATAGTTTCAGGGGGAGCATCAGAAAATGAAAATGAAAATAGCATGGATCATGGGGGAGCATCCAGTTCTAGAGAAAACCTTCCATCTGCAAGGAAGTGGACAAAATCACATACACCTGATTTGATAATTGGAAATCCTGATGCAGGTGTCAGAACTAGAACAGGTACTTCAAATGAATGTCTTTACAATTCTTTTCTCTCTCAGACTGAGCCAAAGAAAGTGGAAGAAGCTCTTCAAGATGCTGATTGGGTGCAAGCAATGCAGGAAAAGTTGAATGAATTTGAAAGAAACAAAGTCTGGACCCTAGTGCCAAGACCAAAGAATAGATCTGTTGTTGGTACAAAGTGGGTATTCAGAAACAAAACTGACAGTGATGGCATAATTACAAGGAATAAGGCAAGGCTGGTTGCAAAAGGATATTCTCAATAGGAGGGAATTGATTATGATGAAACATTCGCACCAGTTGCTAGGTTAGAAGCCATAAGGATATTCTTGGCTTATGTTGCTCACAAAAAGTTTACTGTCTTTCAAATGGATGTGAAAAGTACTTTTCTCAATGGAGAATTGGAAGAGGAGGTATATGTTGAACAACCTCCAGGTTTTGTAGATACCAAACATCCAGATTATGTCTACAGGCTTGACAAAGCACTTTATGGACTTAAGCAAGCTCCTAGAGCATGGTATGAGACTTTAGCTCAGTTTCTTCTGGAAAGTGGATTCAATAGAGGGAAAATAGACAAAACACTGTTCTACCTCAACCATGGAAAGGACTTACTTCTGGTCCAGATTTATATTGATGATATCATTTTTGGATCTACAAATGACAAACTTTGCAAAAAGTTTGCCAAGCTAATGCAGTCAAGATATCAGATGAGTATGATGGGGGAACTTAGCTATTTTCTGGGCCTTCAAGTCAAGCAGAATGAGGAAGGCACTTTTATTTTTCAAACCAAGTACACCAGAAACTTGCTGAAGAAATTTGGAATGCAAGATTGTTCAAGTGCATCCACTCCAATGGCCACTGCGAGAAAACTGGATAAAGATACCGGTAAATCAGTAGATATTACTGACTACAGAGGTATGATTGGCTCTCTACTCTATCTAACTGCTAGTAAACCTGATATCATGTATGCTACCTGTCTTTGTGCAAGATTTCAAGCAGATCCAAGAGAACCTCACTTAACAGCTGTAAAAAGAATCTTTAAGTATCTTAAAGGAACAGCTGCTCTGGGATTATGGTATCCTAGAGAATCAGATTTTAAACTAATAGGTTACTCAGATGCAGATTTTACAGGTTGCAAAATTGACAGGAAAAGCACAAGTGGAAGCTGCCAATTTCTTGGAGGCAGATTGGTTTCTTGGTACAGCAAGAAACAAAAGTCAATTTCCACATCAACTGCAGAAGCAGAGTATATTGCCGCAGGAAGCTGTTGTGCACAGATTCTTTGGATAAAGAATCAGTTACTGGATTATGGGTTAACATATTTCAAAATCCCTATTTACTGTGATAATCAAAGTGCTATTGCTATGACAGGTAATCCAGTTCAACGCTCAATGACAAAGCACATCAGCATCAGGTACCACTTCATCAGGGAACATGTGGATGAAGGTACAGTGGAATTGCATTTTATTCCCACAGATCAATAACTAGCAGATATCTTCACAAAACCACTGTGTGAAGCTACTTTTACAAGATTGGTAAATGAACTTGGAATGGTTTCAGGTTCTTTCTCTAAATCTGCTTAGTCTTGTTCTGTGTTATCAGACTTTATGCTCAGTATTTACAGAATTAATCTCATTGTGTATTCTGTGCTTAATTGATAAATGTCTTTAAGTACTGACTGTTGTCTGATATATGTTTCTAAACTCTGATAAGTGATATGTCTGTTCAAGTACCTATTATATCCTATGAGGATAACTGTGCTAGATACTGACCTAGTAGTCTTCAATAAACAAATGATTCCATGTAAGAAATAATTATTTCAGTGGAAACCCTATGACACTAGCAAATTCTGATAATTGAGCTTAGTTAAGTTTACTTTGTATATCTTATTACTAAGTCACAAATTAGAATAATGCTACTCATCTGTTAAGTTCTGATACTAGTAAAACTGCTGAATGTACTAAGTGCTGATAAACCTCACTTATCAAAAGAAAAAGCAAAAAGATCAAAGAATAAAATCAGGTACTCCTTTGAGATCTAGAGTAAAAATGTGGAAGGGACGACCCAAGTGCATTGCTGGTATTAAGTAGATATGCATTAGAAAAGCAAAATATTTTCTTGGTGACTTTTCACACTCTATGATTACTGGAGAAATACTCTGATAATAGCATAAATTCTGATAAACAGTCGTGACTCACTTACACTGAGAAGCCGCTGTAAAATAGAATTTCAAAAGATGCATAAAATTAGCACAAAACAGTTGAGGTGGACTCAAGCATGAACTCATTCATCAGTAGGTTTCAGGACAATGATAGCTCTTTAGCAAAATTTTAGTTATGCCTTATTTCTAAGATGTACTGAAGTGAATCAGACTTTACTCTTTGTCTGTTATTTAGCTTAATGCACACACTAATCACTCCATCTGAATGATGAAAATTTCTGTGGTGGTCTATGTTATTTTAGATAAACAGTCATTGTGTCATTATTGCACAAATTCTGAGGACAAGTTCTAGTTACACGTTCTGATGATTAAGTTCTGAAGTCTATAACTCAAAACTTGTATGAGGATTTACTAAGATGGGCATTCCTTTTTTGAGTTAAGAAATTATGTTCTGATGACTGTTAAGTTCTGGTATAGGTCTAAGTTTTGATTTCTCAGTCTAATCCTTTACTTGGCTTATCTGTGAATAAAATTTGATAACAGTCTCAGTTCGAACTAGAATATGTTGAAGTGGAAGATTAATAGTCACTATGATTAGGATTAATGGTATTCGTACTTGAACAGTCCACTATTTCTTGTTTCTTGTGCGGTTTAAACCATGATTCCTCTTTCCAATGAATGTTATTCTTTTTCAAAGTCTAGGAAGAAGAGGTAGAATTAATTCTACCTGTCAGCATTCAATTTCTTTGCGTCTCCTGGCATTCTCTTGCCTATATAAGCAGCCACTTCACATCAGTCTTTCCATCAAATTCTTTTCACACACTTATCTTCATACTTCTTCTTTCAAAAATAAAATGGTCAGATACAACATGTTTTTGAACTACCAAAACTTCAATATGGAGCTAAGTTATGCCGAGTGGCAGCAGGAATGGCATGTCACAGCCATTCCTGAGGAGATATGGGACTCTGTCCCACAGGAGGTACTGACACACCTTCTGTTCTTCTATATAGACTACCATCGCCATCTGGAGCGATTGGAGGAGGAAAGGCTGGAAGCTCTCCGCCAGCAAGAGCAAATCATCCGACTCGCCATTCTGTTTGTCGAGAGTAGGAAGAAGAAGATGACTTAATCTCGTCTTCTTCCTGTTTTTCTTCATCATCAGCTTTGTCAGGCTTCTTAGCTAGGACTAAGGCTGTTGATGTTAGGATTAGAAGCTTAGGGAAAATCTTGTATAAGTATTGATGTAATTTCCATTTCATAAATGTATTGTCTTGGTATATTAATGAAAGTTATTTTTCCTTCAAGATTTTGTCTCTGAGTTATTTTATCTTGTGTTGATAAATCCTGATTGATATTCTGATGACCATATAAATTTTGTTTTATATTAAGTTCTGATTCATTTTTAGCACTTACTTATCTAATTTATCTTGGTCATTTTCATGTGATGTATTTTCAGAATATCAATGATGCAGTGAAAAATAATTCAATCAGTGCTAACGGTTTAAATTTGAATTAAAACTGTTTCTCTTGATAAATGGAACGGTTTTTCCTTGAAACTAGGCAACTGGGTAAGTAATGATTCCTGTTTTCTCGAGCCCAGTAACTGTCCGTTATTACTGCATGTCTGACAGGTGTCCAACGGTAACATTTTTGTTTAGAGTATAAGTACAACAGAGAGAAGATTTCTTTAATCTTTTATTTTCTTTATATTTTATCTCTCTCCTTACTTTTACTCTCTTTCTCTTTCTTTCTCACGTTGGTTTTTCATACAGACATTATCTCAAACACCTAACAGGCATACTTGAATCTCATTTTTTTTCACATGGCACCAAAGGATTTAATCATTGATGGAGCTAAGTTTGTCCCCAACAACTATGCTACAGTTCTTGATCACACTGAAGCTCCATCTGAATTGCACTTTGTGCAAGATCTTCTTGCACATAGTGAGGTTGGGTATGCATTAACACAGCCTGAATTCTTTTCAAGCTAACAAGTTCTGAGGTTTTGGAGGACTGGACTTTTTGATGATGGTGGTCAACGTGGAACTCCCAGTATTATCTTCCAAGTGGGTGATTCATCCTTTGTAGTCACTCCTGGTACAGTATGCAGGGCTTTACATCTTCCAGAAGATTGTACTTTCTCAATTCCAGAGGACTCAGCCCTTCGGGAGTTAATGGCTGAATTGGGATATGAAAAGAGTCTGACGAAACTTGGACAGTTGAAACGGGCTAATATCAGAAGAGAATGGAGTTTCTTCTTTGATTGCATCACCAAAGCTTTTGGGAACAAATGTTCAAATTTTGATGCTATCCCAATTCTGAGTCAGCACATAGGGTATGCTATTATTCATCAAACTCATTTTGATTTTGCAACTGGAATAATTGGTTTTATTGGGGATAGGATGACAGAGGATCGAGATGTTGTTTATTTTGCTAGATTCTGTCAACTTATTTACACTTACTGTACTGATGAACCTCATTTAGTCAGCACTCAAACCCCACCTTTTAAGGTTGCAAAATGATACTTTAATGACCTGGTAAATGCTGATACTAAGAAAAAAGTGGTTAGACCATTACAGATTCCTAAGTCTGTAAAATAGATCCTGGTAAATGCTGATCCTGATACTTATAGATCTGTTTACTCTGATGTCCAACCAACTCCAAACACCCAAAATCCATCAACCTCAGTACCTACCTCTCATTCTACTCAACCTACCCTCAGAACATATCTCAAATCCTATCTCTCAACTTCACAGACTGCTCGACCTTCATCTTCAGCACCTACTGTGAAATCTTCATCTTCCAAGCCAAAGAGGACAAAGAATGTTCCTCACACATCTCAAAAGAGAAGGAGGATTGCATTGAGCGATGAATCTGATTCTGAGGAACCGGTTCCTGCTAGAGAACCTGCTGTTACTGAAGCTGAGAAAAAGATTTCTCAGAAGGATTCTGAAATTGGGGGTTCTAGGCTTCTCAAGAGGCATAGACGAATGATAGTTCCTGAAACTCCCAAGAAATCCAAATCAACAAGGAAGTACAAGAAACAGAGGGCACAAAGGCCAGTTTCAGATGATGAAGAGGAAGCAGCTAAGGAAGGGGATCAGGAATCTCTGATCTCACAAGACAAGGAATTTGCTCCAGTCACTTCTTCTCCATCAACTCCATCTCAGGAAGCTGTATCTGACAAGGCTAACTCACCATCTGTGTCTCTTGTTGATCCAGGCACAAGTGCTGATATTGATGTTCAACACTTGGTTGTGTCTGAAGTATTTCTCTTAGAAGCTCCAACAGCAAATAATCCTTCCACAACACCTGTTACTGATGTTGTTCAAACTCCAGAGTTATCAACAACACCTTCTCTGCATCAAGATGCTGATGATCAGACTTTAGGTGAGCATCAGGATATGGCTGTTGATCAGAACTTAGTATCAGATCAGCAATTAGAGGATGCTGAAGCCTCCATTGCTACTCACACTGTTGTCTTATCAGAAGATACTGATTCTTTAAGTTCTGATGCTGCAAATGCTGGAGATACTGGTGATGCTGATCCAACTGTAGATGCTGATGAAGCAGGTCCTTCAGGACATACTCCTCAACAGACTCTTCCTAAGTCTGAACTGGTAAAGAAGTTTGTTACCGGGGCTGCACCAGTACCTTGGAGTGAAACTCCTGCAGGTCAGGAGTGGACTAAGGAATGGAACTCAGTTTCATGTGTTCCAACTGCAATACATCTTGCTGAGCACTTGACTAAAGCTGATGAAATGTTAAATTCTGATGATTTAAAAACCCAGCTTAGAGTCACTGCATTAATTATTAAACATCTACAAGGTCTTCATTCAACTACTCATGCAGAGCTACACAAGATTCAGGAGAACTTTATCAAACAAGAACAAGTTTGGAAAATTGATAAGAAAAAGTTCTTTCAACCTACCATTGACATGATTGCTTATATTGAGAAAACTCAAGAGAAACAACAAGCTCAGATTGATGACATTCTGACAAATCAAGCTTCTCAGCAATCACAACTTACTGAAATCCAATCCTCAGTGGAATTACTTATCTCTCTTTTACTACCTGCTGATGCCAAAAAGGGGGAGAAGGTAATTAAGTCCAAATGCAACACTAACAAGACACTGTAAGGAAAGGATGATGGAAATGATGATCAAGGATACTCTAGAATGGGTAGCGGTCATAGTCAAGGTAGAAGGTTTACATCGAGATAAGCTAGTCACAGGACAAGTTCTGATACTGGGAAAAGAATAAGTTCTGAACTAGATCGACAATCTAACTCACTACTTATCAAAACAATCGCAAGTTTATAAACAGAATAAAAGCTAGACTCAAAATAACTTATAATACTTCAATTCTTATATCGGAGTTAATCATGGATTCATGCTTTTATTCACCATAAAACAAAACACATATGCTTATTTGATCGTGCAATGAGTGAGGTCCACAAAAGACTTTAACACCCATGCAGCGAGCGTTAGGTTAGCGGATCCCAGACTATAAAAGCCTTAGGTCACTAGGCACAAAGTCCCCTAAGAACTTAATAACTCGAGTACTAAAGAGCCCACTCGTGATCAATTATACATAACACTATTATTCCTTATTTTTTCAACAATATTTTTTTCCTTTTTTTTCAACAATTTCTGAATGAGTGCGTTTCGCTCCATCTCATTCAACCCTAGACTACTCATAAAAATATGAGCCGACTACTAGCCATTTGACGCCTAGCCACACAACTAGCAATGAAATCCAATTTCTCCGATTTCTAAATATCCATGTTTTTTATTATTAAGAGAATATCCTAAATTCTAAATATAAACAAGCGATTAAACCTTGACAATCAAACAAATCATGACCATGATCTAGCACTGTAGCCACCTATAAGACTTAGTGAAATACAAGTGTCTCTAGCATGCAAATCAATCCAATAAGACTCAACATCACTAAATACGACATCACCACACTAGCATCAATATCACCAATTAATCAAAAAAATTATCAAAGGAAATCATAATATAATGCAAATGCATGAAACTACATGAACAAATTATTATAAAAACTACCAAAAATAATAAAAAAAAATACATGGCAAAATATATGCAATTATATGAAATAAAACTATCATGAACATGCAAACTATATGAGACTCACACAAACATATTCCTTCAACTACTACCCCCAAACTTAAAATATTCACTGTCCTCAATGAAGGTAATAGTAAGGAATCAGGCATACCTACTGTAAATCAGAATCCTCACCCTCACCAAAAACTGGCCACTGAATGTCAACTCTTGTGGCTTTAAATACAGTCCCAAGTGCCTGGGTGAGATCGCATGCAAAACGACTATGGATGTCGTGCATCGCATCCATCCTCTTCGCAAGACGCCTATACTGCGTCAAACTCAAACTAGCTCCCATCTCTACTCATGCTGCCTCCTCCTGCTGCCGTTGCGATGAACTAGCCTCCTCTCCATACTGAGCCCTCAAAGCTGCTCGCTGGGCATGCTGAGAACCTCCTGCTGTAGCTGCCGCCATAGGCACACCACCTGGCAGATGAGCATAAGAGTAACCAAGCTCCTTAGAATCGGGCTTCCCTCCATACCACTCAACCATGCTTTTCAGCGTAGTACTGTCAATAGGAGCACTGGGAAGCTGCAGCTTCTCATGTGCTGGCCAATGACCACCAAATGCCACGCATAACTTCGTCACAACTGACGCATACGGAATAGCACCTGTAGTACTTCCCCAAAAAAACCTCAGGATCCCCTGATATATCACCTTCCCTAAATCTATGTAATCACCCTGTAGAATCCCCCACAACAAACGAGCACGCTCCACCGTAATCTCATGCACATGCGAAGATGGCATGATGTTAGCACAAATAAATGAGTTCTAAGCCCGTGCATACCTGTTCATGCATGAAGCAGGGAACGTGGAGTAAATAGTAGTGCCCCTCTTGAACTTCTAATGAGTCTCGGGCACATGGAGAGAAACAATGATCAGATCCAAGTCGAAGTCTTCACGAGTCTTATCATTCCAAGTGTCCTGGCCCACCTTCCTCGCAGGCTGCTTAATTACTGTTCTGATACCCTCAGCACTGTACTCAACAGTCATCCCTCTCACCACCGTGAAACCATTCTTCTTCGCCTTTGCGTTAGCATAAAACTCCCGCAAAACACTCATGGGCACAACAGCGGGAGCCTCACAAGAAGGAACCCAGCCCATCTCAAGGATCATCTCCAAAAGCTTACCGTCGCTCCCTGATGGCAGAAATCCTCTCTCCTTAGCAATAGGCTTCGAGAGAAGCCTCGTGTACTCCTCTTCAGCCCCGGGAGTAGAAAATCTGGACCTCACACCACCCGCAGATGAAGAGTCGGTGGTGTTGCTTCCAACTTGAGTTCTCTGTCTTTTGGGTGCCACCGGATTGAAAAAGAGAGAATAAAAGCTTAAGTGTTTAGAGAGAATATGTGTTTGAGACTTTGTAAATTGGTGGAGAAGATGTATATAAGTGTATGTATTTATAGATGGGGGGATGTGAATTTGATAAGGAATATAAGTGGGAATTGATTATGGGAATCGTGGGAATAATGGAATTAATTAGGAGTGGGAATTATGGGATGTGGAAGAGAAAAATCGGGTTAGAACTGATTTTGGAATTAAAATCCTGATTTTACATGATAAACTGCCGCCTTAATTTTTTTTCCTGAACAGGGACCGGCGCGGGCGCGCGCTGGGACAGCGCGGGTGAGCTCTACTTTTGGAAAACCAGCGCGAGCGCGCGCTAAAACAGCGCGGGCACACTCAACTACTGAAAAAACGGCGCGGCCGCGCGCCAGAACAGCGCGGGCTCGCCCAGCTTCTGTACTTGGCCCTAAAATTTTTTCTTTTTCTGATTTTTTGTGTTTTTCTCTTTTCTTCTTGCTTCCTCTACCTACTATTGTACAACAAATTTGGGTTGCCTCCCAAGAAGCGCTTCTTTTACGTTGCTAGCTCAACGTAGAATCTTGAGATCAAGTGGACAATAAAACGGGACTAACCATCTCACGGTTTGCCGTATCACCATAATAATGCTTCAACCGTTGACCATTTACCTTGAATGCTTAGCCCGAATCATTCTCAAAAATTTCCACCGCTCCATGTGGAAACACAGTTTTGATTATGAAGGGCCCTGACCATCCTGACTTCAACTTTCCAGGAAAGAGACGGAGATGAGAGTTGAATAAAAGGACTTGTTGCCCTGGCACAAATTTCTTGAGCACTAGACCCCGATCGTGCCATCTCTTGACTTTCTCCTTGTACATTTTGTTGTTCTCATAAGCTTGAAGTCGAAATTCGTCAAGTTCGTTCAATTGAAGCATCATTTTCTTTCCAGCTGCATCCAAGTCCGGATTCAATTTCTTCAAAGCCCAATAAGCTTTATGCTCGAGCTCCACCGACAAATGACACCCTTTACCATAAACCAAATGAAATGGCGACATTGCCAATGGAGTCTTATATGCTGTTCTATACGCTCAAACAGCTTCATCAAGCTTCAAAGACCAATATTTCCTTGATGGACACACAACCTTCTCTAGAATTTGCTTGATCTCTCTGTTAGATACCTTAGCTTGACCATTTGTCTGAGGATGATAAGCCGTAGCAATGTGATGGTTCACATTATACCTTTTCATCACAGCAGTGATCTTACAGTTGTAAAAATGCGACCCCTCATCACTGATTATAACTCTCGGAGTTCTAAACCTTGTGAATATATGCTTGTGAAGAAAATTAAGCACGACTTTCGCATAGTTTGTAGGCAACGCCTTAACTTCAACCCATTTCGACACATAATCAACCACCAACAGGATATACTGATTGTTGGAAGATGAGACGAATGGCCCCATGAAGTCAATTCCCCAAACATCGAAGACCCCAACCTCGAGAAGCACATTAAGAGGCATCTCATCCTTTTTAGACATATTACCCACACGTTGACATCGATCACATTTCAAAACAAACTGATGTGCATCTTTAAAGAATGTTGGTCAAAAGAAACCTGCTTGAAGAACACGAGCTGCTGTCTTTTCTCCACCATAATGTCCCCCATAAGCCGTTGAGTGGTAATCTCGCATGATCCCCCCCGTTTCACTGTAAGGAATACATCTCCTGATGATTTGGTCAGCTCCTTGGTGAAAAAGAAATGACTCATCCCACATATACCATTTTACTTCATGTAGAAAGTTCTTCCTTTGAGCATAAGATAAGTCGGGAGGCATGATGTTACTCACAAGGTAGTTCACAATGTCTGCAAACCACGGTTCTTCTTCTTGCACTCCAAACAGCTGCTCGTCGGGAAAAGACTCATTTATCAATGTCTTATCCAATGAAGTAGCATTAGGATTCTCTAATCGCGATAGATGATCAGCAACTTGATTTTTAGTTCCTTTTCTGTCCTTGATCTCTAGTTCAAATTCTTGGAGAAAAAGAACCCATCAAATCAATCTAGGATTCGAGTCCTTCTTTGAGACAAGATATCGAATGGCGGCGTGATCCGTGAAAACTGTCACCTTAGTCCCAAGTAGATAAGATCGAAATTTTTCAAAACCATAGACAATAGCCAAAAGTTCTTTCTCCGTAGTAGTGTAATTCAGTTGAGCACCATTTAGAGTCTTACTAGCATAGTAGACTACATAAAATATATTATTCTTTCTCTGCCCAAGAACTGCTCCAACTGCATAGTCACTTGCATCACACATCATCTCAAAAGGCTCATTCCAATCAGGTGTAGTTATGACTGGTTCCGAGATTAGACTTTTCTTCAATGTCTCAAAAGCCGCAAGGCAGTCATCATCAAATTTGAAATGGACAACTTTCTGTAGTAAACTGCACAATGGCTTTGAAATTTTTGAGAAGTCTTTGATGAAACGCCTGTAAAAACCCACGTGACCAAGAAAACCGCGGATTCCCTTAACAAGAATAGGTGGGGGAAGATTCTCAATGACACCCACCTTGGCCTTATCCACCTCAAAACCCTTACTAGAAACCTTGTGCCCGAGAATTATGCCTTGATGCACCATAAAGTGACATTTCTCCCAATTGAGAACCAAATTGGTCTCAACGCACCTCTTGAGAACATGTCCAAGATTTTACAAGCATTCATCAAAAGAATAGCCAAAGACTGAGAAGTCGTCCATGAATACTTCCACATTATGGCCAATCATGTCAGAAAAGATAGCCATCATACATCGTTGAAATGTGGCTGGTACACCACACAGACCAAAAGAAACTCATCTAAAGGTGAACATACCGAATGGACAAGTGAAGGTAGTTTTCTCTTGATCTTCTGGAGCGATACAAATCTGATTATAACCCGAATAACCATCCAGAAGACAATAGTACTCATGACCAACTAACTTGTCAAACATCTGATCAATGAAGGGCGGGGAAAGTGATCCTTTCTAGTGGCTTTGTTCAGCTTCCTATAGTCCATACAGACTCTTCACCCCGTGAATGTTCTTGTAGGAATAAGCTCATTCTTCTGATTTGCTACCACAATAATACCACCTTTTTTGGTACACATTGAACCGGTCTTACCCATGAACTGTCAGAGATATGATAAATGATCCCTGCATCTAGCCACTTCAGAATTTCCTTCTTTACTACTTCCTTCATGATTGAAATAAGTCTTCTTTGCTGCTCGACTTTAGGCTTACTACCTTCTTCTAACATAATTTTATGCATACAGTAAGAATGGCTGATTCCCTTGATATCTGCTATAGTCCAACCAATTGCCGATTTGAACTCTCTTAGAATTCTCAAAAGCTTTTCCTCATCGCTACCTGAAAGGTGAGATGCAATAATAACAGGCAGAGTAGATGCATCACCTAAAAAAGCATACCTTAAATGTTCAGGTAAAGGCTTAAGCTCAAGAGTATGAGCTTCCTCAATAGAAGGCTTGAGGCGTTTAGGAGCTTTGCTCAATTCTTCCATTCCAAAAGATTCAAAAGGCATATTTATCATCCTTTTCCAGGGAGATGCATTCAAATATTGCAATTGCTCATCTCCTTCGTCATCTTTACTGTCTGAATTTCCCAACAAGGCTTTTTTTAAGGCATCAGACCTCAGCATTTGATCAAGTTCTGATGTGACCACCGACTCGACCAACTCGACTTTTAAGAACTCCTCATTATCAGTAGGAAATTTCATAGCATTGAACACATTGAAAGTCACATCCTGATCCAACACTCGCATTGTAAGCTCACCCTTCCGCACATCAATCAACGTCCGGCCAGTTGCCAAGAAGGGACTTCCCAAGATTATGGGAATCTTCTTGTCTTCCTCGAAATCAAGAATGATAAAATCGACCTTGACCAAGACATCCTCCACAATACCTCACAGATACGTAATAGAACGGTCAGCCAACTGCAAGGTCATATAAGTTGGTTTTCGATTAGGCAAGTCCAACTGTTTGAAAATTGACAAAGGCATCAGATTGATGCTAGCTCCCAAGTCACATAAGCATCTGTCAAAAGACACTTTTCCAATAGTACATGAAATAGTGAAGCTTCCTGGATCTTTAAGATTTGGAGGCAACTTCTGCTACAGCACAACACTGCATTCCTCCGTGAGAGCGACAGTTTCTAAATCATCTAGCTTCACCTTCCGAGAGAGAATACCTTTCATAAACTTTGCATAACTAGGCATCTGCTCGAGAGCCTCGGCGAAAGGTATGTTGATATGAAGTTTCTTGAACACCTCCAGAAACTTCTCAAATTGCTTGTCCAGCTTTTTTTTGCAGCCTCTTAGGAAAAGGCGGTGGAGAATAGATCTGTTTCTCCCCTGTATTACCTTCAGGCAGAGTGTGCTCAACAACAGTCTTCCTTGGTTCCACTTCTTCATCCTGCTACTTTGCTTCTTCCTCAACCCCAGTTTCTTCAGTCATTTCTTGAGTGTGATCGGGATTTACAACCTTCCCAGACCTCAAATTAATTGCCTTTACCTGTTCCTTAGCTTCCTTCTTTCCTGGCACTTCAGTGTCACTAGGTAGTGTACCAGGTTGACGATTTAGCAAGGCATTGGCAATTTGCCCAATTTGATTTTCGAAGGTCTTGATAGAAACGGCTTGGCTCTTGCACATAAGCTTCAACTCCTCTAATTCAGATTTTTCATTAGCTTGCTTCAGCTGGAGTTGTTGTTTTGGTGCATACTGCGGTTGCTGAAAACCAGGGGGGTTGTACTGCTTAGCTGGATATTGCTGATAAGGCTGTTGAACCGCATTCTGAGCATTACTCTAACTGAAATTAGGATGATTGCGATTTTTAGGATGATAGGTGGCTGGCACAGGTTGCTGCGATCGCTGGAAGTTGCTCACAAACTGAGCTGATTCATTAGAAATTGTGCACTGATCAGTCTCATGGGCACCAGCACAAAGCTCACAGACACTAGTAATTTGATTAACTCCATAATTAGCCAAAGTGTCCACTTTCATTGTTAAAGCCTTAAGTTGGGCAGCTTTAGCAGTTGTTGCGTCCAACTCCAGAATTCATGCTACTTTTCCCTGAGTCAGTCTCTGGGAAGGATTCTGGTACTTATCAGCAGCCATCAGTTCAATAAGTTCATAAGCTTCATCATAGCTTTTAGCCCACAAGGCTCCTCCTGATGCTACATCAAGCATGGGCCTAGAAGTAGGACCCAATCCATTGTAGAAACAGTTGATTATCATCCAATCAGGCATGCCATGGTGTGGGCACTTCCTTAGCATCTCCTTATATCGATCCCAAGCCTCACACAGAGTTTCTCCAGTTTGTTGCGCGAACTGGGTAAGAGCATTCTTGATTGCTGCTGTCTTCGCCATGGGAAAACATTTAGTGAGAAACTTTTTAGCAAGATCTTCCCAAGTTGTGATAGACCTTGCCAGTAGAGAGTGTAACCAACACTTAACTTTGTCCCTCAAAGAGAATGGGAAGAGTCACAGCTTGATAGCATCTTCAGTCATAACATTGAACTTGAAAATGTCGCAGATCTCGATGAAATCCCTGATGTGCATGTTGGGGTCTTCAGTAGGAGAATCCCCAAACTGAACTGAGTTCTATATCATCTGGATCGTGCTTGACTTGATCTCAAAAGTGTTAGCCGTGATGGCTGGTCTAATGATGCTAGACTGAATGTCATTAATCTTTGGCTTAGAATAGTCCATCAAAGCCTTCGAATTTTCTGCTTGATCACCCATAGCTACTATAATTGGCTCTTCAACTTTCTCTTCTTCTTATACCTTCTTTTATTCCTCAGAAACTTCCCTACGAATTACCACAAGTTCTTCCTCGGCTTTATCCAGTGTTCTCTTATGAGTACGCGAACGTGTATGCATCCTCGCTAGTGCACATAAAATAAAACAAAGGAACAATTAAGTAACAATGTCCGAGTCAATGAATTTTAACGACCACTGATGGAAAGCACATAAACTAGTAATTAACACTGCAGTCCCCGGCAGCGGCGCCAAAAATTTGTTAGTCGCTAAACACGCACTAATATTACACGCAAGTATACGAGTTCGCAAGTAGTATAAGATATAAATCAGATTCGATCCCACAGATACTGTATTGGTTAACTATCTAAATTACACACCTAAGCAACAATGTATGGTTATTATTCCATGCTAAGACAATAACAAAGTGAGAATGTTTATAACTAAGAATTACGCTAACTATTATAACTACGAGAATAAGATAGACTGGATTAATATATATGACAAACATGGGATTCTAACTTCATTAAGTACTTCATTCAATAGCCTTATTATTCTCAACCTTATCATGCAATGGTGATGACACTAATCAAATAACACGAAACTGATAAACGCCAACTTTCGTTGCATGGGTACCATTCTACCAAACATCCACAAAAGAGATAGAAGCTGAATAGGCACCAATTATATTGAGACCCTATATGTCTTTAGAGTTTGACAACATACCGGTTTAAGCACAAGTTATCTATCTTGATTACATAGGGCAAGTAAGATGGGTAAAATTACCTACGAATCATGCATAACAATACATGAACTTATGCTAGCATGGCAAGTTCTAAAACCTTAAATTCACTTTCGCTTCATTAAGAATTAACACACTATCTTATAAGTTCGTGACGCTCATAAGACGAATATGCACAACCAATACTTGGATATCATACAGTCACCACATACTAAGGCTTCAAATAATTTAACTAAAGAAATCCATAAATAAATCCGCTAGAACCCCACGATAACGATTAGCCCATAATTGAACTCATCGCCAACGTGGGTTCCAATGAAAACATGATATAGCAAATGTAGTCTTCATACAAATAAATAAACCAAAGTACACACAAGAATATAGGTTCAGCAAAATAAGAAAGAAGCATCCAAATTACAACTCAAAACAAAGATTCACAAGAATAAACTAGATCGTCTTCGCCTTTGTTGAATTATGCCAAAAGGTCTCTTGTCGTCTTCTCCCTCCTTAATATCTTGAAAACTATAGATATCTCAATATTCTCCTTGAAAAATGACTTAAGTTATGTTTATATAGCAGTCCATGCATTCCCAGGAGTCCAGAATTCGAATTACACAAGAATCAGGATTTTTAAATCCCGACCCAGCACGGCCGCACGCTTCACCAGCGCGGGCGCGCAGACTTTCTGTTCCCCTGGCACGGGCGCGCGGAATACCAGCGCGGGCGCGCCTGCCTTCTGCCAAAACTTTATTTTTTTCTTCTTCTTTATTCCTTGTAGCTTCGAGCCAATCTTTCAAGCTTTTATTTCAACACATCCTAAACACCATATTAGCATCAAAATAATGCTAATTCACCTAATTCACGAAGTAATGCTCGAAATGCAAAAACACTTGAAAACACGTTAAAACACAAATATCTTGAGTACAAATACACCAACTCAAAGCTTATTAGAGCATAAATAAGTGTCATAAATGCCACTTAACAATACCAGAGTCCAATTTTAGCATGTTATTTTCATTTCCAAATCCACTGTTCCATTACAGGAACAACAAAACCATCTGTTCCGTTATGGGAACCATAAAACCAAAATCAGATTTACATTAAACTTTATCTAATGTCAGCTAATCAGGCCACCACATAATTTATCTAGGATAGCTGGTCAGGCTATCATATAACTCGTCTAGGAAAGCTGATCGGGCTTTCACACAATTCGTACCAGATCCCCAGAGACTAGCTAGGTCTCTGATAAGCTACGCTGGACTAATCGGTGAAAATAGGGCGCGCAACCGATTTAGCCACTTACAATCGTTATTTAATATCTGATGCGTTTAATCCAGTTTTCAAAACGACTTTCACCTATCTCTTTTGGAACAATTCTATTACAACACACTTTCCAAAACCTTTTCCATATTAATCACAGTTTAGAGATAGGCATTTTCAGAAGTTACTTTTCCCTAAAATATAATTTAAACAAACATTTTCAAATACAGGGGATACGCAACTTAAAATATTATGTTTGTTATGGATTAAAAACTAAGATATATGATTGCTGTATTTATTACTAAGGAACATGAGCTTCAAGGCTCGATTTGACTGCTCTTCTGTTTCGTGACTCAATCTGCCTTAACAAGATGCCTACGTACCTTGCTGATTTCCAATGATCAAGTCAAAAAATGTAGTTCTTATTTGTGGGGTGAGACCCCTTATATAGATGTGGGAATCCTTGAATTGGACTTGGGTTAGGAGACTTGGTGGGCGAGTCTATGAATTAGAATGGACTTTGGAGTCCTAGGGAGTAGGAAGCTGATTCATTATCCCATCAGGTCCCTTGTAGGCCAATCTACAGGGATTTATATCCCCACTAGGACTTATCTTAATAGATGTTTTTCTCCCTTATTAATTAATTATGAAATTAATTAATAATCAGGGTTTTGGGCCTTCTTTGTTCCATCAGGCCTTATCTGGTCCATCAGGCCTGATCAATGTGTTAACCTTTTTGGTCTGAATATCATACATCTTCTTATTGGGCCTAATAACCCAAATCTTGTATAATTACTGTAATATTTAATTACACCATCAGGATTTATTTATCCCTATCACTGTTCCGCTATGCAATTTAAATCAATAGTTATTCATATATTACTTAACCGTAAAAGATTTGTTCAGGGGTACTTGTCTTGCAGAGCTTTACAACTATTACTGGTTGACTTTGGACCGACTTGGACGCTCGGGCTTTATCGTCTAACTATTAGACAATCCTGGTTCCGACTTCAACACTTAGGTCCTTCGATTGGAACCTTGCTGAGCTTGTTGACTGACCACTAGGCTATCTTTAGTCCGGTGTCAACTTTTGGGTCTTCCGAGTAGAACCTACAGAGTCGAAATACCCTATGTTAGATGACCAGTTATGCATGACATATCCTCGTTATCAACTCTACCCAAATGATATTAAGTCCTGACTCGTAGGTATACGTATTATTATAATACATATAACAACTAGGGTTCACGTACTCAAAACTCGGTTAGATAATCATTTTCGGAAAATACATATACCCGTCATTTTGGAAAAATAGGGTTGTCACATAATTTATAAAATATTTTATCACGACACGCAAGTAGGTTTCGTAAAATACTTATTTATAATTATATGAGTATATACGTTTGACTAGTAATCCCGATAATTATAGGTTATGTTCCCATATTTTTAAAATTAATTTCTCAAAAATCGGGCGATGTCTCCTCTATTTAGCGGACTCCCCTTCGAAACATAATCGATGCAATAATTCCCAACATCACAATTTAACTTCACAATCCAAATTAATTACTTAATTACTAATTAAATAATTATAACCGCTAATTTACATTTCACACTAATTATACAAAAAATTATTATTTTAATAATTTTAGGACTCAGAATAAAATCATCACCGTCCATCGTCGACTTGCTGGGCTCATCGTCGACGGCGGCAAAATTCGCAGGTGCCCGATTAATTCGGGTTTCCGACACGAATTTCACTGATTAAATTAATAATTTAATCCCACCAAAATACCAATTAATTCATCAAGAATTTCAGAAGAGAATAAAAAAACAGATTCACACAAGCACACGCACGCGCATGTACTTTCCCAACACAGAACAGGGCAGCCAAAAACGAAGATAAAGCAGCCGAAAAACAACCGAAACTAAGCAACAGTGTAAACATAAAGCACCACGCATACAACCACAACAACAGTGAACTCACAAACATATATACACATGTATATACGCAACTGAAAAGCCAAGAATCAAACAGACAAGATACCAGAACACAGCCGCGGGCTTCGCCGGAAAAGAACAG
This sequence comes from Apium graveolens, assembly GCF_009905375.1. Classification (NCBI taxonomy): domain Eukaryota; kingdom Viridiplantae; phylum Streptophyta; class Magnoliopsida; order Apiales; family Apiaceae; genus Apium; species Apium graveolens. The sequence continues at coordinate 271,950,862 of NC_133650.1, read as the reverse complement.
CGGGGGGGGGGGGGACACAGAACGGGGAAAGAAGTGGGGAGAAGACGAGGGATTGAATGGAGAGAGAGATGAGGGGAAATTAAGAGAAACGAGAAAGAAGAGAGTTGAGGGAATAGAGAGATTCGAGAGAGATTGAGGAAAGCCTGAAGAGATTGGTGTTTGTATACAATTTGTTGGCTTCCTAATTTCAAACCACGTGTCCAATTAAAAGGACACGTGTCCCTTTCCTGACCACACGCCTAGATTTCGACCCAAATTCGCATTTTAAAGATATATTTTATAAGTAGAAATGAATCGGAAAATTTTCAAAATAATTTTAAAATTGTCGGGGTAATTAAAAACTAATAAAATAAATTTTTTATAATTATTAAAACTTTCTTGGATCGCGCATCATATCCGTATTTTACGATTTGACGAACAAACGTGCGGGTGAATATAATCCGAAAAATTTCCGAAACAATTTTAAAATTCTTGAAATATTCAAAACTTAATACTAAATTTAATACTAAATTAATAGTAAATTTAGGTTTAGATAAATTTAGGGGTATATTAATATTCAAAATGCGTGGGTGAGTTTCATGATTTTTAAAATATTATGGAATTTAATACTAAATCTACACTTAAATACAATCATAAAATCATTTAGGGGTAGGTAATTGGTGAAATATTGTTTTCTAACTTTTATAAATTCCTAAAAATATTTAATAAAATTATAAAGCAATAAAATGATTTTATAAATAATCTTAATATTTATAAAAATAAATTCTTCATAAAATCACTTTTAAAAGTAAAAATAAACCAATACGACTTAACAATTAATCACACAAATAATCCCCGCACACCATAGAGTCACATATAGTTAATATTAAATACCATACACCGCTGACAGAACCATAACATACTTTATTTATTTATCTATTTAATAATGACACTTTTAATAATACAAAAATACGAGTCATTATAAGCTTCCCCCTTAAAAAGATTCTGTCCTCAGAATCTTAACTAATTAAATAAGTGAGGATATTTGTCAAGCATATCTGACTCTAATTCTTAAGTGGACTCTTCCACTCGAGGATTTCTCCAAAGTACTTTTACTATAGGAATCGACTTATTTCTAAGGACTCGCTCTTTAATGTCTAGGATCTGGATTGGTCGCTCGACGTAGGACAAATCTGGCTGAAGCTCGATTGGTTCATTCTCAATGACTTGGTTCGAATTAGGGATATACTGCTTCATCATAGATACATGGAACACGTTATGAACATGCTGCAGCTGCGGTGGTCACACCAACTCATAGGCAACTTTACCTACCTTTCTCAACACCTCGAACGGTCCAATATACTTAGGACTCAATTCGGCTTTCTGTCCAAATCTAACCAATCCTTTCCAGGGGACACTTTCAACAATACCAACAATCCTATTTCTATATCCATATCCTTTCGATGCAAGCCCACGTTCTTTCTCTGTCTATCCTGAGCTGCTTCTAATCTTTTCTGAATCAATGCCACTGTGTCCTTGGTTTGTTGAACTAACTCAGGACTTAACAACTTCTTTTCTCCCACTTCATCCCAGTAAGGTGGGAACCTACACTTACGTCCATACAAGGATTTGTAGGGTGGTATTCCTATACTGGCATGATAACTATTATTATAGGATAACTCAATTAATGGCAGGTGTTCATTCTAGTTTCCTTTAAAATCCAAAGCATATGCTCTTAACATATATTCTATCTTCTGAATCGTTCTCTCACTTTGACCATCTGTCTGGGGATGATAAGCAGTACTCATCTTCAACTTAGTGCCCAAAAATTCTAAGAACATCCAAAACCTTGAGTTAAACCTTTGATCTTGATTATACACAATTGAAACAGGAACTCCATGCTTGGTCACAATTTCATCCAAGTACATCTTAACTAACTTATCCAAAGAATACTTTTCATTGATAGGGAGGAAGTGTGCAGATTTAGTCATCCTATCAATAATCATCCAAATAGCATCATGATTCAAATTGGGCCCTTGGTAATCCCACTACACAATCCATCGCAATCTATTCCCATTTCCACTGTGGAATCTCTAGGGGTTGTAACAGTCTACTCGGCTTTTGACATTCTGCCTTTACTATTTGGCAAGTGTGACCTTTACTAACTCAATCAGCTATTTCCTTTTTCATTCCCGGCTACCAAAAGTTCTTCTTCAGATCTTAATGCATCTTAATGCTTCCAGGGGGGATAGAAAACCTGAAATTGTGGGCTTCTCGTAAAATCTCATTCTTTAGCTCAATCACATTGGGAACCCATATTCTTAAAGAAAATCTAAACACAACTTTGTTATCCTTTTGGGTACAACTTTCTTTTTCAGCCAAACTATCTTATCCTCGATCCATTACCTCTTCCCGACACTTATTAATCTTTTCCATTAACTCTGGCTGGAAAGTAATTTCATATAATTGCTCCTTATCACCTTCTGGTATTCGAACTTCAATTTTTAACTTCTCCAATTCCTTTGCTAACTCCTCAGCATTCTTAATTACATTAAATCTTTCTTTTCTACTCAAGGCATATGTCACTACATTAACTTTTCCTGGGTGGTACTTAATAGAACAATCGGAATCCTTAGTCAATTCCAACCAAAATTCATATCTTGAACTTAGCATACAATTGCTTCTTTTCCAATCTTCGGAGGGAAATCTCCAGGTGTTCGTCCTGGTCTTCCATAAGACGACTGGTGCTTTGTTAATCCAAACGACATTATTAGAAACTCGTAATGTCCATATATTTTCCTAACCGCAGTCTTTGGTATGACCTCAGGTTTGACCTTTAACTGATGATAGCCCGATCTTAAGTCAGTCTTCAAGAAATAACACGCTCCTTTAAGTGGGTCACATAAATAGTCAATTCTAGGTAGGGGTTACTTATCCCTAATTGTCAACTTATTAATCCTCTGATAATCAATACATAATCTCATATTTTCATCATTCTTCTCTATAAACAATATTGGTTCACCCCACATAGACACACCTGGTTTGAACACTCCTTTGACCAATAATTCCTGAAGTTACTTAACTAATTAATTCTTTCCTACTGGAACCATACGGTATGGAGCTCTTGACTCTGTTTTGGCTCCGGGTACTATATCAATGAAAACTTCTATCTCACGGTCTAGGGGTAGTCCTGGTAATTCATCTGGGAAGACTTCTGGGAATTCATTTACTACCGGAACTTCTTCAAGCTTCGGTGCTTCCTTCTTAATATCCATTAACTGAGATATATATGCCTTACATTCTTGTCTTAATTACTCCTTTGCTTGCATGATTGAAAGAAACTTTTTATTTTGCTTCCGCCCTTGGAAACTCACCCTAATATTGGCTTCCGTAAACATTACAATTTGCTTCTTCTGGAAATCAATCTTTGCCTTATGACAGGACAACCAATTTATTCCTAAGATTATATCGAATTTTCCTAACTCGAAAGGTATTAAGCCGGTCGTAAAAGAATGTCCTATGATTTCTATACGCATCTAGGACATAACTGATTTACTGGTACTTTATCTTGATTAGCCACTTCTATAATTAAGGGTTCATTTATAAATTCTAACCTTAATCTATTCTACCCACATATATACAACTTAGAAACTCCGGAATCAATCAATACTTTAACAGGTATGGAGTTAAGTAAGAGCGTACCTGCTACCACATCAGGGTCTTGAGCAGTTGATCTTTTAGTCATCTTAAAAGTCATAGCCTTGATTATACTGGATGTCGGCCCTTTCGATGCACTACCTCCCATACTATCTTGAGAAATACTCTTACAGTTCTTGGCAAGATGTCCTACCTTGCCACAGTTATAACATGTGACTCTTGGATTTTCCATTCTACACTTCCTCATATAGTGTCCTTTCCGTCCGCACTTGAAAAATTTGATATTCGTTTTGTACACTCCACCATGCCTTTTACCACATTGCTTACACTCTGATATTGGTAGCCTGACCGCCTTAACTCGATTAGAACTGGTTGAGGTGTTACTTAGCTTGTTCTGAGAAAGGTTTTGTCTTCTAAATCCCCTATCCCTATTCCTTCCAAACTTTTTCTAAAACTTCAGACTAGATCCCCCTTGATTTTGTTTTTCTCTCACAAATACCAAATTTTTGCTTCATACTTCCCTTTTCCCTGGCGGTTAATTTCTGGAAGGGTTCAAAATTAACGACATAGTTCACTCCTTGATGTTGCTGCTGCAACTAAAGTTGTTGTTGAATCTGTTGCTACTGCTGTTGGATAAATTGTTGTTGTTGTTGTTGCTGCTAGAGTTGTAGTTGTTGTCGAGCCAATAGATTTATCTGTTGGTGCAACAAATCTAAAATTTTGTTTATAACTGGACCTTCAGCAAAACTTCTACTATTTTCTTTAGACTGGGTAACTTTCTGGAGTGGCATTTCCTGAAATACAACAGTGGATTTATTCAAAAACAGAACGAAAATGTATGACAGAAAATATCACCGTTTCAACGGTGCACCTGTATCAGGAAAATGCTGCCCAATCAAAATACCCATGTCTTTATTATCGACGTCCATTTATAAAAGATATCTATTATCCAGATTAACAACAACATCAACAATGGCAGTAGCTGAATCAACAACAGTGCAGGAGAATCTGGAATATAAAGTTACTAACATCAGGGAATAGCTTCTCAATATAACAGCAACTGATTAACTTCCCATCACTAATTAAAATAAAAACAACTAAACTAATCTGATACACAACAAACCTGGGCTGGCTATATCCGCCACAAAATACATAGAGCAAACTAGTAAACCAAGTCAACTTAAGGAACTCTGGACTCTGCTAGACACACTAGTCTGAGTTTCAACCAACCATTCTTCTAAAGGCGATTTCCTATTACCTGCAAGTGATTCGCCAACCACTGAATTAAGTTTTCTAAGGCTGCAATCTTTCCCATTGTATCCTGAATCCTCTCTACTGCCTTATTGCTGAAATAGCAAACTGATATAGAACTTTTATCCCTCTTAACAGTCAACTTTTGTTTGCTTTCTATAACTAGGATTGTCTAACTACAGAGGTTACTGATGAAATTCATTGCCATGAAATATCAAATGGAATTTCGAAGTCAATGGATCAATTATAAAGGAAAGAAAAGTGAAGAATATATCTATATGACTGAGAACAACCATATAAGTATATAAGATGGCCAGTCTTAGTACCATATAGTTTACAATATGTAATTTGGTGGCATCCCACCTGACCTTTTGTCACACAGACAAATAGTCAAATCATATGCATTGTCTGCCTCAATCACTGTTGGTGAGACTGCGTAGCCGTATGAACAGTTACGAGATAACTCAATACGATAACAATACTAGAACAAGACAAGTTAATAATAATACATCTACACAAGAAATCAGGAAGAATGAACACAAGGAAAATACAAAGAATCAGAAGATTAGAAGAAGGCCTGAAGTATGTTTACAGGTCACTGAAAAAAGTTCATTAATATGTTCATGCCTCAGTGAAGAATAAAGGTTAAAGACTTTCAGCGTTACAGAAATGATGAAGATTCAGTGTATAAGTGCTACCAGAAGATTTCAGTGTATTGACATTGATTGAAGATAGACAGTGTATGAAGCATAGGAATCTGAAGAATTGAAGACATGGTATAGACAGAGGTTAAAGAATACAATTGCAGTCTTGAAGCTATACTCACTGACAGGAGTTCATTTATATGTTCAAGCGTCGGTGAAGAACAATGAATGAAGTAGTCAAGATTGTAGTAGCAATGAAGACGTTATCTACAATACCAGAAAGGATTCCAGTGAGAGTACATTTGTTTGTTGACAGTCAGTATACGAAGCAATAAAGTTGAGGCAAGCTTAACAATGTAATCAAGTCTATAATACGAAGACTTGAATCAGAGCTAGTCGTCTGTGAACCAGACCAGTTGCACTAGGCGTCAGCATTTCATGAAAGGAATCTGAGTATTATCATTAGAAGGATTGTTAAGTGATGATTCGTATCAGGGTATACAGGTTTTATGATTCAGACGAAGACTCAAGAGAGAAGACTTGAAGATAGGATAGCTTAGGGAATGCAATGCTCGACAGAAACTAAGTAAAGGTGATCACTACCTTGTAGTAGGAGTCATCCTGATCAGTATATTGATCTTCAGAAGCAATATCCTGAAAGTACGGTTCAATATTTCAGTACAGGACCTAATCTTGACTTGATGTGATGCATACATGTGTAAAGACTACCAAGGAAGCCCCTGTGCTCGCCAAAGGAGAGTTAGAAGAAACACTCCTCAGTCGCCTAAGATTTATTCCCTCTGTGTAATCCCTGTGGTCGCCACAGAGCAGTCGCCATAGAGAATTACTCTAAGGAAACACAGTGGTCGCCATAGAGAATCACTCTAAGGCACCACATCAGTCGCCATAGAGAATTACTCTAAGGCAACATAATGGTCGCCATAGAGAATCACTCTAAGGCACGACAGTGGTCGCCATAGAGAATTACACTAAGATAACACAGTGGTCGCCATAGAGAATCACTCTAAGGCAACACAGTGGTCACCATAGAGAATCACTCTAAGGCACCACAGTGGTCACCATAGAGCACCAACTGGTCGCCATAGATGAGAATACAAGGACATACCCCTGGTCCCCATAGAGAGCCTAATGCTGTCGCCACATAAGTACTTCTCTACTCAGCTACAATTATTGTAAAATCAATTATTTGTGTGGTTCAATTTCAGCCATACAATTTAATTGATATAAGTCTACACAAGCAGCTGATCAGTTCAGTTGTTCTGTTTATCTTCTTCTCCAACAAAAAGAGAGCTGATAAAACAAGAAGCAAATATTTATAGAGAAGCTCTGGCACCTTGAATATCCGTTTAACTTCTCACCAGAGTAACGTTATAATGCCCGATTTAATTCTTGTATATTCATAGGGGCATTATAATAGTTACCCGGTAATTAAATCCTTAGACAAACAAAAGCTAGATCATTGTATAGGATTTGATTTGTAAATTTTTGTAGAAGCTAGGAACTTTGTTGTTCTTAGATTATAGCCGGTAAATTTACCGGAGTGTAGCAACACCCCTCGAGGATTTATATACGAATAAATACTTCCCCGAATATCTTGTGTTCCACATTTTATTGTTCCAAACACTATTCCTCTCAGGAACACGAAACCACTAACCGAGCACTAAATTTTATATCCGCAAAATATTCGAAAGAATTTTTAATTTAGTGATTATCATATTCAACCCCTCTTCTACGATAATTCGGGACCTAACAATTGGTATCAGAGCTTGTTGATCGATATACAGATCAGATCCGGTGTGTCAGCCCAAACAGTCAAGTTCTCATATTTTCATATTTTTTAATTTAAAAAAATTATCAACACTTGAGATTTTTGAATTTTAAATATTTGGACTTAGCCATAATTTTTATTTCTAATTTATCTATTTTTCCATAAATTTTAAAAATTCTTAAATTTAAATTGTTCTTAAATAATAATTTACATTGTATTTAATTTTTTAAAAAATTCGAAATTCTTGAAATTTAGATTTTATGTAAACATTTGTTTTCGATTAATTTATTTTCTAAGAAAATTAAAAATATTGAAAATTTAAATTTCTCTTAAATATTAAATTAAGGGTACTCAAAGTTTTGGTAGACTCAAGATTCCTCCGGGTTTTAAAGTGGATTTTAATCTTTTGAAGAAAATGAAGACCATGTGCTATTCAGACGGAAAATTCCCGAACACGGAAATTATAGATAATGGTTTTCTTACTCCAATGGAACTGATTTCAAGACCTACAGATGAAAATTGTGGAACTTCCTCAAAGGCTTACTCCATAGGATACCACTGGATTTTCAGACGCAGGAACTGCATGAATTTTTTTCGGGTACAATTTTTCTCGGAGATTTTAAGACAACTCTATGATTCCAGATTATATAGTCACACAGTGGTTTTACCAATACTATATTTATCCTGGAATCAATGAGATCATACAGACAGGAATTATGGAGGTCAGAGAGAATGGTGGGGACAAACAAACATCTCAGTTATATGCAATAAAATTGGAACCTCAGGACAGAATGTACGAGTTACTGATGATTCACATGAAGTACATAAGCTATATCCAAGGATCAAGCCTATCTATTATAAAGCAGAGATTCTTATAGATTCAGTTCAAGAGGTGGTTATAGACTGAGGTTGGGACATAAACAAGATTTGATAGCTACAGGTTTGACAAGCAATATGTGTCAAGTAACTATCAGGGGTTTCGCTACAACAGAACAAGAAGCTTGACAAACAAGGATGAGTAGGGATTTAGTTGAAGAGTTGAGACAAAGGTGGAATGTTTTCTTAGGGAAGCAGCCAGTCAAAACTTATAGTGCACAGGAAAGAGTTGGGATGGATCAGATGACGGGGATAATGAATATCTTGCTTTCATAGCAATCTCTGAAAATGATCTAACTCACATATCTCAGGTTTCAATTTCTTGAACCACTGCAATATTTTGCTCTCAATATTCAATGCATGATAAGATCTTAGTGTTTAAATGTTTAACACTCGCACAAGCATGATAGCATCGTACATAGATAATGCTGAACTAGTTCACTAGATTATTTTCTGGTAACTAAGATTGATGTTTAACTTGTGCATGTTACTTTAGATGATCTTAAATATGTGTTTGAATATTTGTTGAACATGATTAATTGCTTGTTTTCCAGCATATAAGACCTTTGTTTATGCTTACTCTCTGTATCCTATTACAATATGATTTATTCATTTGATTTGAATTGTTTATTAAGATGTATTACTTTATGATTGGATTGAGATAACTAGATGAGATACATCAACATGATTGGACTAGATAGAATTAGTGATTTATTTGTTAATTCTGTTTGTTCCATATCATGCCTATCTTGCATAATTCTTATATGTAATGTTTCTGAATGAATGCCATGTATTCCCAATACAATGCTTGCTTCTTCTTTATGCCATAAATGCATCTCCTAGTACTTGCATTAATTATAGAAAAAGTATATTTAGGATTACATTAGGGCAAAGACTGCTAGTCCTCCTTATGTAAGGTTGGAACCATTTTTCCCCTAGCCTAGAGACAAATCTGTCAAGGGTAGTAAAATGGAGAAAATGGTCAGTCAAAGATAAAAATTAGCATGATAAGGTTGCAGCTGTTGTTATATCTATTTATAGCAAAATCTCTAATCCAACTGGACCCAAACTGATAAGTTGGATACCAAGAACCGTTAATCCATTTGTGAGTGCAGGACATAACAGGTTAATTGATTCATATATATTCTTGGTAATTCATACTCAAGGCATATGATCAAAGAAAGAGCCTCACAATCAAATGTGATTGACAAAAGCTATTCCTTCGATAATCTTTGGAGATGAAAGCAAAGGTTTTCATTACAGAACAAGTTATGTAGAAAAGGAATGTCATCATGGACTCAACAATTGCTATCACTGATAACAACTAATTATTGGAGTCATTGATAACAATTGAAGCATCTTTCTTGCTGGAGAATCAAGGCACAATCCTCTTATCAGACAATTCTGCATCAAAGGACAAAATGTCAATTCGAAGAAGGATTAGTGTCTCATCTGAAGCAGGAAGGTTGAGAAGCTTGCTCTTCTTAGAGTAAGGAAAGGAAATGATCGTGGCTAGACTGGAAACTCTGAAAAGGTGAAGTCAATGGTTTCTACTGTAAAGCTTCATCTGAAAAAAGTTTAGCTATGGCATTAGAAGCTCTTACCCTTGAAAATCAAATCAAGGAACTCTTTTGTGAAAAGTGGTTAGTGAGAGGACTGCCTCAACTGGAATTTAGAAGATGATAAATGTGAGGCATGTCAGAAAGAGGAGTCAAAGACAACATCACATCAAAGCAAATATATACCTTAGTGATGATGGATGACTACTTTTAACACAAAGTTGTTGTTCGTGCATTCTCAGGACAAGACATCACAGATGGTGATTGATCATATCATAAGATCAAGCTGGAAGCAACTGTAAAAGAAATGATCTTGTAGTCAGATAATGGGACTGAATTCAAGAAGCAGTTCTGATTAATATCTGTAACATCAAGAATATTTTGAGATATATTCAGCACTGGGAGCTCCGTGTCAGAATGGAGTTGTACAAAGGAAGAACCGGAACTTGATTAAAGCTATAAGGGAAATATCAAGCTAATCAAGACTTTCTAAATACCAAAGGACTGGAGCAGTCAAAACAGTTTGCAACAAGTAAGATCAAGCCTTGATTGGGATGTATACATGAAGACCACTAATGAGTTAATGGCCAACAGAAGCAAACATTGGATAACCTGCAAGTGTTTGGAGAGAATGTTCTGCAGAAACAAATAATGAAATGTTTTCAGTTGTTTGAAGATCTTGGCATTTGCAGCTAAGACTAGTTAGGATATTTTTCATGGCTACTCAGTGGAGTCTACAACCTACAGGGCATTTGTGGTTGATCAACAGAAGGTGATAGACCGTCTAAGTGCACAGTTCAACAACTCCATGCTCCAAGCTGTTAAAGGAGAAATTAATGGTAGTGATAATTCATATCTGAGTAGTGGAATGGCAGTGTATAACACAACTCATTATTTCAATGAAGTTAAACAACAAGGGTAAGGATTTTCAGGAAATCCCAGCAATAACTTAGGGGCAGCAAAAGAAGGATCATCTAGTCAGACACTACACCACATTAAAAATCAGAGGACACAACAAGAACTTATCTGCTGAGACAAAGGGTTTGATGTCAAGTCTATTCCCAGAGTCTAGTTCTTAAATGGTCCAGATGGTGGTGTAATGATTAGCAGGGCTACTGAGTGTGGATGATTATTTCTCTAGTTTTCTATCTGAAGAAGAAACTAAGAAAGTTACAGCTCTAATAGATCTGGATCGATCGGGTGATTGTAAAGAAAAAAATGAACTCAATCAGTCAGCAAGCAGATTGTAGGGAAGCTGGTATCCAAACCAAATGACCATATTATAATTGGTGCAAGGATAACCAGAAGTCAAACTGGATAACAATGGCATTGTTACGAGGGACAAGGCCAAACTGGATGCTAGGTTATTATCTGGAAGCAGTATCTGACAGAAAGCACCAATAACGAGACTTGAGGATATTACGACATATCAGGAACCTGATGCACATTCTACCTGGAATTGGACTCTGGTAAATGTGTACAAGTGCACTTCTAGTTGGTGAGTCAAAGGAGGAAGTCAATGCACAACAGTTCATGGACTTTGCAGTTGCAGATCTATTGGACTATGCATATCTCTTCTTCATAAGCTCACTTCAGGTTGGTATGAACTGATATACTACTCAAGAAATCGTCAAGGACATGGTATGGCACTCTAACTGAAGTTATAGTTAAATATGAACTAGTAGAGTCGTCATATTAATAACTCTCTTATCACTAGGCACAAACATAATGTTATATATGTGCAGTGATATAATGATAATATTATATGTTGTTCTACTAACAAAAACTTGTGCAAGGTTATTTTCTAAGTAATTGCAGAGTAGGTATGGAGGAGCGTGTTGGAAAGGTTGTAATTCTATTTGGAATTACTGCAAGCATGCCAAAAGAATATTTCTTTAAGAAGCTCAAGTAAACCAAAAGAATGATGGCAATACAAGTAAGTTAAGTATCTTTTAAAGATGTAAAATTTTGGAAGATTCTGAATATGCCAAGACTATTTACCAATAGAAACCACTAAAGCTTGATCAATGAAACTCAGGTATAATGACATGCTATAGAGGTATGACGAGCTCACTCTTTTACTCAAATGCTAATAGACAACATGTAATATTCTCAAGATGCCAAAGTGCAAGGTTCCAAGTGGATCCTAGAGAATCCAATCTTATAACTATTAACAAGATTATTAGATATCTTAAGGGACTACCAACTCTTGGAGTAAAGTACCCTAAAGATATAGTGCTTAACATGTTTGGCTATATAGATATATATATAGATTATGCAGGTTGTAAGAAAGACAGGAGAAGCATCTCTGAAGCTGTCAACTTAAGTGACAGGAGAAGCATCTCGGGAAGTTGTCAACTTCATGGAAGAAGATTGATTTCTTTTTATGATGAGAAACAACTTCAAATCCAACAACTCTGTGGAACACTCTATGACAAAGCACCTTCACACCAGGTATCATCACTTTAGAGAGCATGTCATTTTAGTCAAAGAGTTACTTGTAAAAACATTTATTAAATCACTTGATAAAGTTAATTTTTCAAGACTGGTTTATAAGTGTGGGATATCATTCATTGCATATTAGTTGGAAATCCCATCTGTAAGGAATTCTTAATATAAGTTCACACGTATTAAATCTTCAATATTTAAAGGACTTGTGAATTTATCAGTAATCCAGTACCTCGTACTTAGTACTACTATCTTGATTATCATGATTACAATATCATATACATTTGTGGTACTTAAGTATTATAGTATTAAGTTTGAATACTATTTTAATTAATTTAAATTATGACTGTAGACAATCCCATTCCATAATCAGTCTCATAATTTGAATTATATTAAAATAATATGCAGCATAGCTATTTGTATCTTGTACGAATAATTATGGTACTTTGAGTATTAGTGACATTATTTAGAATTTTTGTTCTAAGTAATCAATGCTTATTTCTAAAAATCACTGATATTGAAAGTTGAAGTATTTTCTAAGTCATGTTCATAAAACTCTCAATATTTTATATGCTTAGAAAGTATTTCTAAAATTACTAATTATCCAGAGAGTGATTGCCATGTATATAAGTCATATATTCTATTGGTAATTATTCAAGGATAATTATAAATATTTAAGTGCTAGTATCTAACTCATAGATATTTAGTATTTATCTATTTATATTTATTTTAGGTAGTTTGGATTATGGAAATTTAAGCAATTTAATAATTTTATTTGCTCCATAATTCAAACTAACTTAAAATAAATAAGCGGCATGATTGATTATAACTAAATTTGTCAACAATTGATATCTAGTATATTGATTGTAACTTATGTGTTATAAGTTAATTATGGGATATTGGTTTTAGTGAATTTAGAAATGTTTACATCTCAAGAATTCACTGAAATCAGAATCATGATTGTAGCATGATTACTTGTGTGCTAATTCTTGACTTATGTCAGTTAATGATACTTAGTTAAGAGTTTAACTATGAACTAATTGTGAAGTATTAGTATTTATGACCTTACTTAGAACCCCTCTAAGTAATCAATGCTTATCCTCAGTCACTTATACTAATATAAAAAGTGTAAAATATCTCTTTAAGTACAACTATGGTTAATTAGGATTTGGCTTTATTAGAAGTAACCATGTGTTGTCTACCTAGAATAATTTTTATACTTATTTACAAATTCCTGAACACTTTGATAATAGATGCAATACTCAATGGATCAAAGTATATGGAACTTAGAATATTTTTTTTGTAATACTGCAAACATGATAATGCTGGTTAATGTTGCTATATTTATCGAACTAGTATTGTTTGGGATATTATAGTTGTTAGGAGTTAACAATTGTATAATGTATGAAATTGAATGCTAATGCCTATTTGATAGGTAATTGGTATTTAACTCATTAATATCTTATTTTAATATATTTGAATAATGATGTTAGACGATTCCATGTCAAATCAACTTCAAGATTCAACTTATATTAAAGTAGGATGCAGCATAATTATTGGTATATAAAGTACTTGACAAGTATCAGACAATGATATATTGTTAATATTTTGTTGCAGATAATTGTGAGATTTTAATTTCTAGTGGGTTTATATGAGTGATAAGTGGCATTTTATACCACTTAGAACGTCTTATTATGACTTGAATTGAAGTCTTGAAATCAAGTATTTTGTGTATTTGAAATCAGGGTATAACTTGCGTTTGTGGGGAGATTTCATTAGGAATAAGCCTAGGGGAGTGCTTGGCATTGGATGTGGGAAGTTAGGAGCAGAACGCAGAAGAAATCGTGAGCAGAATGAGGAATTTTCCAGTAACATGCTGGGCGCCCGCTCAGGAAAGCTGGGCGGCCGCTCAGGATGCTGGGCGCCCGCTCAGGATTGCTGGGCGGCCGCTCAGGGGCGAGAAATTTAATACTGATTTTTTATAATCCTTATTCTGTTGGACTTCTAAGATCGCTGGTTCTTGTGGGCTTCTATATAAGTAGTTTTCAGAGACATTTCACAAAGATCGTGGTATCAAGCAAGGAGCGAGGAGAGAAGAAAGAAGACCATTTTAGCGCATCGCAACGAAGAAGAGGAAGCATAAGTTTTTCTTGTAATTCTTTTATTCGTTGTATCATTGGATGCTAGTTTTCTTTACTTTGAACCTTATTACTCTTGTGACGTACTCTGGTTTTAATAAGTATTTTTATTAGTTTATATTGTGTGTTATTATCATGTTTTCATATGAACCCATGGTGACGATGAGTTCTATCATGGGATAATCGTGATCATGGGGTCGTAACGGATTTACTATGGATTTCTTTAGTTAGTTGTTTAATACCTTAGTGTGTGATGATTGTATGATATCTACCATAAGTTGCGCTTATTCGTCTTATGTGCGTCGCGAACATATAAGATAGGCTGTTAATCTCTTGTGAAGCGATGGTGGATCTTGAGGTTTAGAACTTGCCATGCTAGCATAGGTTCATGTATGTGTATGCATGATTAGTGGGTAACTCTAACCGTTTTACTTGCCCTGTGTAATCATAAGGAATAACTTGTGCTTAAATCGTTATGCTATCAAATTCTGTAGACATATAGGGTCTCAACATAATTGATGCCTATTTAACTTCTATCTTAATTGTGGATGTTTGATAGAATGGTATTAGTACAACGAAAGTTGGCTTTTATCATTTTTGTGTTGTTCGATTAATATCATCATCGTTTCATGCTAAGGGTAATAACGATAACTATTGAAGGAAGTAGTAATGAAGTTATGATCTCATGTGTGTTTAATATTGTTAATTCCAGTGTCAATTAAGTGTTTAATTCTCGTAGTCAATTGTAGTTAATAACTAGTTAATCAAATCTAAGTGTTATTGTCTTGACATTGAGAAGTAATCATACATTGGTGAGTAAGTGTTAATTGAACATAATTAGTCTGAGTCTCTGTGGGAACGAACTAGAAATTATTCTATATTACTTGCGAATGTGTATACTTACATGAATTATTAGCACATGTTTTGTGCCTAACAATGAGTTGCTATATCTGACAGATTCACTATAATTTGAAATCAGTAGCATAATCATTCTTATTAAGATTATTTATCAACAAACAATGTTGTTAATTATAATTTTATAAAGGCAGATTATGGAGCTTTTGACATGAATGAGAATTGCTTAGACTTTACCCTAAGTGATCAATGCTTTTACAAAAACTCATTCATATTAAAAGATAAAATCTTTCTTTCTCTTCCTAATACTGCTAGGTCATCAGTCTGTGTCTTATCAAATCATTTATCTTTTTAGGCATAAAAACAGACTTGTGCACTAGAACAGTTTTAGGAGAAAATCAAACTTTTTTCTACATTAGTGATTTCTTATTTTATTAAAATCTTTTTGTAATCAGTATTGTACATCATCTCTCTCACAAGATTAAATGCGTGATTTTCATTCATTATAGATCTTAAGTGCATTTTATCTCTATATTGCCATATATTTCGTGATACATGTTCAGCCTCCAATGGCCTTCTTTCATTTGATAGTCATGAGGTTGAAAACCAACAACTTCTATTCCAGACTGTAAAGACAAACACAGAAACAGAACCAACCAACACTCTCTTACCCCTAAAATGAAGTATGATGAGCGTGAGGGAGAAAGTGCTTTAGTGCACCACATAAGGAAGGTTCTGAAGTCAACCCAGCAGCTCTGTCTCCTACAAAGATGAGTAGTATTTAAATAGAGGCAACTGTTAGCCACCATACATCTTTTCAAAAAGATGTAATGGCTAAAAAGGCACAAAAATAGTTACTAGATTCATCCTCTCAACAGGGTGTGCCTATTAAAATTCACCTGTCGGCCAGGGTATCCGATGTAGTGTCACCACCTCAAACATAAACAATTCTTGATGCACAAGGATAGGTTACACACACAAAGGAAGAGTTGACGGAAATAAGAGTTTCGACCATTTTACGGTCAGATTCGATTGTTTAAGGTTCTTTAATGGACCAGTTGCCTTTACAGGTGTTAGGAGAGGATACTGATCCAATAGCCATATGTCAGTGGTCAGTGTCTACCTTCCCAGACTTAAATCCCCTGGATGCATCTGCGGATAGTGGATCTGACATAGGTGCAGATCGGCAACTTGTTGACAATGATTCAGATTTACCTGATGAGTCACAAGGAAATGTTTTCACAGATATTAGAATGGAACTTTGAACTTTATGTTAAATTCTTTGGATCATTGTTTACCTTCCCAGAGTTCAAATCTGGAACCCTCAAAGGGAAACTAGAAATTTGTAGATTATAACTCAGATTCATCTGACGAGTCTAACAAGGATGGGGATTTGCAAACTCCCATTGCACCACCTGTAACCTCCTTAAGGATGGATAAGGTGATTTTCCTTGCAGGTACAACTGGATTTTGGAGCTATGAGAGGAGTGATACACTTGTGAGAATGAGTGTAAACACGAGTGGAGAGAAGAGTGAAACACTTGTGAGGTACACGAAACAGAATCACACACTCATAATGAGGAAGAAAGAGAAACACCATATCCCACTCCCTACCCCTAAACATGGTTCTTGATACTTCGGGTCTCGAATCTGTTTATGATTGGAACCTAACTCTTAGGGACCTAACATTTACAGATTAATTTATAATACTTCGGGACCTAACCAGTTGGGACATAACAATTTGTAACAATTAGTGATCGCACATTTGGGAGGTATAAGGAGTTGGGAAGATTGGTGAACATGATGATCAACAATGAAGTCATTCTTGCAGCATTTAAAGGAACATGGTTGATCAGACTATGACTTGTTATTTCTTTCCAACCAAGTAAAATATAAGAACTCTTTCAGACAACAACATACATTCCTTCTCTTAGGGAGAGATAAAAGCTTATATAATAGTTTGGAGGATTCCTCAACTAAGGGGGAGAAATAGCAGGCATGAGGAAAAAGGTAAAGCACATGTACACTACACCACACCATTGTTGTTTGTAACTACAGATCCTATTGTACGGGAGAGGTGGTAAACACAAGGTGATTTCCTAGTGATCGGAAGAAGTGCTTTGGTTCATCACTATTCTTCATAAGGGGAGAAGCTGTTTTCCAAAAGGGGAGTACCATTGGTTTTTATCTACGGATCCTATCGTACGAGAGAGGTGGTAAATGAAGGTGATCTCCTTTAAGCACCTGACTCTCATAGGGGGAGAAGCAAGAGAGATATGTGCTTCTCAACAAGAAATGTGGTTGTACCAAAGAAGCTACTGATGATTACTTCAAGGCTGAGAAGTATTATCTGGAAAAGTTCTGTAGAACCAAGGAAATGAAGATGAAACTAGTTGAAGATCAGTTCAGTGCTAGAGGAACAAACATGTTTCATTTCAGTTACTCATGAAATCTGGAAATGCAGTATTTGATCCAGAAAACCAGTAGCATTATTTACAAGTCCTAGTACTTTACTTTTTCTAGTTGTTGGTTGAGTTATCCTCTCTATTTTGTTTATTTGTTAGGTTTAACAATCAAATAGGGGGAGATTTTTGGTGAGACTGCGTAGCCGTATGAATAGTTAGGTGATAACTCAACACGATAACAACACTAGAACATGACAAGTTAATAATACTACGTCTACACAAGAAATCAGGAATGAAGACAAGAAAAATACAAAGAATCAGAAGATTAGAAGAAGGCCTGAAGTCTGTTTATATGTCACTGAAAGAAGTTTATTAATATGTTCTTGCCTCAGTGAAGAATAAATGTTAAATACTTTCAGGGTTTCAGAAATGATGAAGATTCAGTGTATAAGTGCTACCAGAAGATTTCAGTGTATTGGCACTATTTGAAGATAGACAGTATATGAAATATAGGAATTCGAAGAATTGAAGACATGGTATAGACAGAGGTTAAAGAAGATAATTGCAGAATTGAAGCTATACTCACCGACATGAGTTCATTTATATGTTCAAGCGTCGGTGAAGAACAGTGAATGAAGTATTCAAGATTGTAGTAGCAATGAAGACGTTATCTACAGTACCAAAAAGGATTCCAGTGAAAATACATTTGTTTGTTGACAGTTAGTGTACGAAGCAATAAAGTTGAGGCAAGCTTAACAATGTAATCAAGTCTATAATACGAAGACCTGAATCGGAGCTAGTCGTTTGTGAACCAGACCCGTTGCACTAGGCGTCAGCATTTCATGAAAGGAATCTGAGTATTATCATTAGAAGGATTGTTAAGTGAGGATTCGTATCAGGGAATACAAGTTTTATGATTCAGACGGAGACTCAAGAGAGAAGACTTAAGATAGGACAGCTCAGGGAATCTAATGCTCTACGGAAACTAAGTCAAGGTGATCACTACCTTGTAGTAGGAGTCATCCTGATCAATATATTGATCTTCAGAAGCAATATCCTGGAAGTACGGTTCAATATTTTAGTACAAGAACTGATCTTGACTTAGTGTGATGCATAGAGGTGTAAGGACTACCAAGGAAGCCCCTGTGGTCTCCAAAGGAGAGTTAGAAGAAACACTCCTCAGTCGCCACAGAGTTATTCCCTCTGTGTAATCCCTGTGGTCGCCACAGAGCAGTCACCATATAGAATTACTCTAAGGCAACACAGTGGTCGCCATAGAAAATCACTCTAAGGCACCACAGCAGTCACCATAGAGAATTACTCCAAGGCAACACAATGGTCGCCATAGAGAATCACTCTAAGGCACCACAGTGGTCGCCATAGAGAATTACTCTAAGACAACGCGGTGGTCGCCATAGAGATCACTCTAAGGCAACACAGTGGTCGCCATAGAGAATCACTCTAAGGCAACACAGTGGTTGCAATAGAGCACCAACTGGTCTCCATAGATGAGAATACAAGGACATACCCTTGATCGCCATAGAGAGCCTAATGCTGTCGCCACAGAAGTACTTCTCTCCTCAACCACAATTTATTGTACAATCAATTATTTGTGTGGTTCAATTTCAGCCACACAATTTAATTGATATAAGTCTACACAAGAAGCAGATCAGTTCAGTTGTTCTGTTTATTTTCATCTCCAACAAAAAGAGAGCTGATGAAACAAGAAGCAAAAATTTATAGAGAAGCTCCGGCACCTTGAATATCCGTTTAACTTCTCACCAGAGTAATGTTATAATGCCCTATTTAATTCTTGTATATTTATAGGGGCATTATAATTTTTACCCGGTAATTAAATCCTTAGACAAACAAAAGCTAGATCATTGTATAGGATTTGATTTGTAAATCTTTGTAGAAGCTAGGAACTTTGTTGTTCTTAGATTGTAGCCGATAAATTTATTTACCGGAGTGTAGCAACACCCCTCGAGGATTTATATACGAATATATACTTCCCCAAATATCTTGTGTTCCTCGTTTTATTGTTCCAAACACTATTCCTCTCAAGAACACGAAACCACTAACCGAGCACTAAATTTTATATCCGCAAAAGATTCGAAAGAATTTTTTAATTTTGTTATTATCGTATTCAACCCCCCTTCTACGATAATTCGGTACCTAACAATCACCCAATGGAATTACTGAGGAAGGAAATAATATTTAAATACATAATTAATGGGTAGGGAGGAGAATTCGGGTTATAACGAAATCAACACAATCTTGGGTTTACTTACTTCGAGCTTTGACCTTCTTACGGGAAAACAAGCAACTTATTAGTAGATATACTAACATTCTAGGAAACAAAGTGTAACTTAAGAAGTGCGTATAAGGGTTCAAGATACAAAAACAGTACTAATCCATACACAACAAAACTGGGTTGTCGTAGCAGCCGCCGACTATTATCATAACATACTATCTGAACTCACCGAGGTCGCACACTCGGTCCAGTAACATCACTAGACATGAAATACGCGATAGTTAGGAATGATATTGGTGTCTCTTCAGTCAAAACATCAAGGGTCCGCTCAAAAACTGAACTCTCATGATCAGACTCATTCTCTCGAGAGGGAGAACTAGAAATCTCTATCGGACATTGCCAATAATACATATATATGAGGGAGACACACTAAACGTTAGGGTAGTTCCAACAAAACTCAATATATGCCAGGGTTACGCCTTCGAAACCCTCGACTGGACTCTTAGACTCGCTCCTCTATATGAGTTACTGACTCACACCATTGAATAAATTTCCCACACATTTTCGACTCTATCCCTCTAAATCAGGGACTTAAACCTGTAGCTCTGATACCAACCTGTGACGGCCTCAACCCCGGTGTTAGGAGTTGATGTCACGAACAACAACAAACCACAAATATAATACAACCAAACTCATTATTAATACAACATAAACACGATCCCCATACCAAGATCTTTTCTAGGTTTAAGTATGACTTAGGTTACATAACTATTACAACCAAAATTATATAACAAGTCTGACACAGCTGACTTATTACAGCAACTCAACAGACCACATCTGGACTGACACAACTATCTTAGAGGAGCCTGGTATGGAAGCAACTGGAACTCTGCCTGGCCACGAAAAAAGGTCTCCTAGACATCTGATAGATATATACACAAAACATTTTTGCAAGGGTGAGCAATCAATTGCTCAACAATACCAATATATGAATGACAATTAAAACAGTTTATGATAAACAATTAAAGGAACAGAAATCATAACTTGTTATAAAAACAAGTAAAACAGGTATAAACTGGATATCAACAACTAGCATACTCTGTAAAACATAACATCAGTCTTGTGTTGTGTAAATACCAGAGTCCAATCCAAATTAATTACCCAATTACTGATTAAATAATTATAACCCCTAATTTACACATCGAACTAATTATACAAAATAATAATTTTCAATAATTATAGGACTCAAAATAAAATCATCACCGTCCACTGTAGACTCGCAGGGCTCATCGTCGATGACGGCAAAATTCACGGGTGCCCGATTAATTCAGGTTTCCGACATGAATTTCACCGATTAAATTAATAATTTAATCGCACCAAAATACCAATTAATTCATCAAGAATTTAAGAAGAGAATAAAAAAACAGATTCATACAAGCACACGCACGCGCGTGTACTTTAATAACACAGAACAGGGCGGCCAAAAACAAAGACAAAGCAGCCGGAAAACAACCGAAACTAAGCAACAGTGGAAACATAAAGCACCACGCAGACAATCACAATAACAGTGAACTTGCAAATGTATATACACATGTATACACGTAACTGAAAAGCCAAGAATTGAAAAGACAGTCGCGGGCTTCGCCAAAAATAAATAACGGCGGGGGAACAAAGAACGGGGAAAGAAGTGGGGAGAAGAGGATGGATTGAAGGGAGAGAGAGATGATGAGAGATTAAGAGAAACGAGAGAGGAGAGAGTTGAGGGAACAAAGAGATTCATCATCATTGACAAACTTAACTGGTGTAGTGTTGGTAATCTTTTTGTTAATGTTTTTTCAGTGAATTTATTGTAACCTAAACACTCTTTCCAGTTTTTGTCATTTATGAAGTTGTGAACCTTTCTTCCTGAAGTCATCCAAGTCTTAAACACTTCTTTTTCTTTTTCTAGAACTTCCTCTAGCATGGCATACTTAATGTGCATTTGAGTTTCATTATGTATAGCCTTTTTACATGCCTTTTCATTTTCATGCATACATATTAACCCATCTTCTAAGTGATCATTTCTCTTTTTAAGTTCTTTATTCTCATCAATTAAACTATCAGTTTTAATTGACTTATTCTTAAAGCTAGCATGCAGAGTATACAAGAATATCTTTAACTCAGACAAGTTATCAGTGTCTATAGGAAAAATAGTCATTTGTACCTTATCAGTGGAAGACACATCTTTTCCATGAGTTGCCATTAGTGCAGAACATTCATCATCACTATCAGGTCCTGATGTTTCCATCCAATCTTTGTTTGATCTTGAGGTGAACAATGCTTTTCCAGTTGACTTAGGATATTCAGTAGCCAAATGTCCCCTTTTATTACAGTTGTAGCAAGTCACATTTATCTTGTAAAACTTCCTTTCCTTTGAATACTGACCATCATTCCTTCTGAATTTCCCTTTGCCATCATTAGAGTACTTCTTGTTAAAGTCACCTTTTCTCTATGACTTTCCAAACCTCATCCTCCTAAAGCCTTTCACCAATATTGCAGCCATTTGAACTACTTGAAGATCATCCAACTCAATCTCAGAATCCTTGTCAGTATCTGTGTCAGGATCTGATGACTCATCAGTATCTGACTCCTCAACCATGTTCCTCCTTCTTGAACTCTCACTAGTCCTTTCCTTGCCTTTGTGAGTTTCAACATTAAGAGAAACAACCTTCATTTTCTGACCTTTCTTGTTCTTCATTTGTTGGATCTCCAAATCATAGGTTTTCAGCATCCCATAAATTTCATCTAGTGACAGAATATGAAGATCACACTAATGCCTGAGAATGGATGCATGTGTATCATATTCTTCAAGAAGATCTCTCAGAAACTTGGTGTTTGAGTCCTCCTTTTCATACTCCTTACCAACTAATGACAGATTATTTAATAGTGTCAGGAATCTGTCATATATATCAATAATAGTCTCATCAAGTTTATCATCAAATATTCATACTCTTGAACAAGAACAACCCTTCTATTATTTTTGATTTCCAATATTCCTTGACATTGAGTTTCCAAAGCATCCCATATAGCTTTGACAGTCTTGCAAGCAATCACCCTGTTTGACATTACATTGTCCAAATGGTTGTGAAGAATATTCCTAACTTTAGCATTCTTGAGCATTGCGGCTTTCTCAGGTTCTGACCACTAATATTTTTCTTTCGTGATGTAGTGCTCTAGAACGGTTGGTGTCATGGCCACAACCTTTTGGGGATAAGGAGGTCCACTATAGATTATATCCACATAAGTATCATTAATGGCTTCAAGAAATATAAGCATCTTAACTCTCCATGTAGAGTAATCAACCATTTTCAGAATTGGGATTTTCATGCTTTCATACTAACTTCCAGACATCTTGATCTTTTCTAATTATCAGTCAATTAGCTTGCTCTGATACCACTTGTTAGGTAATAAATGATAATTGTTTAAGGGGGTTGGATACAATTATCAAGTATATCGATTATTAAGGAAGTAAAGTAAGAATAAATAAATCAAATAACAGTTTATTAAATCTTTGATAAACTGTTACAGAACTCTCTCAAGAAAATAATATTCTTAAGAGCTGCTAGGTTACAATGATACTCGAGTGATTCACTTAATGTGATAACCTATTATGTGTTTATATAATACACAACTACTAAATCAATTTCTATCAATTACAAGATATGTTATAGTATGATATATCTAATTTCTATACATATCTAATCAACAGCTGCGATCCTATAAGTCAGGAACCAACTATAATAAACTTCTCAAATGTTGGGACTGTATAAATCAACAGATTCTGATTTATCCTGAAGTATAGTCACATCCTGACAGTCTGTATCCAGATGTAAATTCTGATTGCATGCAGATCCTATCGACTGATGAGATCTTGACGCTTGAACATATCCTGATCCCGATCCCAGTAAATTCTGATTTATGACTTAGACATTTTCCAACATATTTGGTCTTTAACAAGTTTATCAGCAGGAAAGAAGGATTTACAGAATAAGTGGGTGTTCAGGATCAAAGAAGAACATGATAGCAATAAGAGATACAAGGAGAGGTTAGTAGTTAAGGGTTATCAATGGAAAAAGGGTATTGACTATACTGATATATTTTCTCCTGTTGTTAAGATGACTACAATTATAATTGTGCTAAGTATTGTGGCTGCAGAATAGTTACATCTAGAGCAACTAGATGTTAAGATCGCGTTCTTACATGGTGATCTTGAGGAAGACATCTACATGGTTCATCTAGATGGATTTCAGGTAGCTGGGAAAGAAAACCTTGTTTGCAAGCTTATAAAAAGCTTGTATGGTTTAGAGCAATCACCAAGACAATGGTACTTGAAGTTTGATAGCTTTATGATAAAGAATGGGTACACGGGAAGTGCTATGGATCATTGTTATTACTTTAAATAGTTTGATTCATATTATATCATAATGTTGTTGTATGTTGATGACATGTTTATAGCAAGATCAAACATGAGGGAAATCAACAGGTTAAAGAGATAGATGTCTGAGGAGTTTGAGATGAAGGATATGAGTGCAGCAAAATAAATACTTTGTATGAGAATCATAAGGGATAGAGCTGAAGGTACTTTAAAATTATCTCAAGAAAAGTATGTTGAGAAATTGTTACAGAAATTCAGTGTCCAGGATGCGAAGACCAGAAGTACACCGTTGACGAGTCACTTTAATCTCACAAAGAAGCAATCACCTAAAACGGATGAAAGCAAGAAATATATGGCTACAGTTCCTTATACATCTACAGTTGGCAGTTTGATGTATGCTATGGTGTGTACAAGGTCAGACATTGCTCGTGTAGTGGGAGTTGTTAGAAGATTTATGTCTAATCCAGGAAGAGAGCATTGAGAAGCAGTCAAATGGTTGTTACGCTACTTGAAAGGCACATCCAAGCTTGCACAATGTTTCAATAAGAAAGATGTTATCTTGGAATGGTTCTCTGATGCAGATTTGGGTGGATGTTTGGATACAAGGAAAAGTACAACGAGTTATATTTTCATTTTGGATAACACAGCAGTTAGTTGGATGTCTTGACTTCAAAAGAGTGTTGCTCTTTCAACCACGTAGGAAGAATATATGGTTATCTCTGAAGCTAGCAAGAAGATGATTTGGTTGAAGAATTTTCTAGAGGAGTTAGGCAAGAAATAGGAGGATAGTGCTTTGTATAGTGACAATCAGAGTGCTATTCATCTTGCGAAGAATCCCGTGTTTCATGCTAGGACGAAGCATATTCAGCTGAGATATCACTTTACAAGAGAGTTGATAAGCAATGATACTTTGTCCTTGAAGAAAATCCTTGGTTCAAAGAATCCCGCAGATATGTTGACTAAGGTGGTTACAAATGAAAAGTTGAAGCTTTGCATAGCTTCAACTGGCCTTCAGAATTGATTCATGAGAAGGCGTTGCACTAGTTAGAGTTATTGATTGAAGGATTGATTTTACTAGACTTGCAAGAGTGAAGTGAAGATGTGGCCAGACTCCAAGTGGGAGATTGTTGGGTTTGTGGAGTCTATTAATTAAGCCCATGAAAATAGACTATTCGAATTCAGATTAGTTTATGAATTAGTCTAATTTTCAAATTTGGACTATAATTTGATTTAGGCCTAGTTTTTTCTCTTATAAATACTCACGTAATTGTAAAATCATAACACAACAAATTGTGAGAGATCAATACAAAATTCGTGGAGCTTGTGGAGTAGGAATTTTCGAACCACGTAAATCTTTGTCTTGTGTGATTGTCGCTTATATTCTTGTTCTTATTTATTCGCTTGGGGTTTTGCTTTTGTTGTTGTATACTCAACACTTGCATTCATTTGGTCAGAGTTATTTACTTTTAGAATATTTTATATGATTTTTGTTACTCGTGAAAATAATGTAAAATTTTGAATTGTTTGAACGTCATGATTTTATGACTCTATAAGATTTTATTAAGTCCGCCATTATATGAAATCTAAGAAAATCAGATATTGTTCAATCTTATTTTAACTAAATATATTCTTAAATAAGTTTTCAAATTGTTAAAAGTAATTAGAATTTTAAAAATTCTTATAAAACAAAGATTCTAATGATACGCGGAATATTATAGTCAAACTTCCCTAAATTTTTAAAATTATAATATCCGAAAAAGATTTCCCTATATTTTTAAATAATTAAATCTGAAATTTTCTTTTGAACTATAATCAGCCTATTTAACTAAAATAAAATCCATGGCAGAAGAGAAAAATCCAAAAATATCGTACAAATATTATTCACAATCTTTCAAAATGAATATAAATCATTATTGAAAATCTAACAGATATTATTGCATGATCCCAATTTTTATTATTTTAAGACTATAAATATAAGTCAATGCATGGCAGTGAAAACATAAGCATACTAAGCATTTTTCTTTCAAAACTTTGGCTCTCATTCATTTTATAATATAGCATACAGTTACATAAAAATATTACATATTTACGTTAAAATTATGGATTCAAGGTTACTGTTTTCTAAAGTTGTAATGTTAATTTTTGTGATGATTTTTTATAACAAAGTTTATGGCTCCCGCACTTTTGGTGTAAAAAATAATGGTGTTGCTTCTCATGCCAAAAATGATATTGATGCTGATGTATGGTTCGCCTAATTTATAATATGATTTTACTTTTATTTTTCGATTA
This sequence comes from Apium graveolens, assembly GCF_009905375.1. Taxonomy (NCBI): domain Eukaryota; kingdom Viridiplantae; phylum Streptophyta; class Magnoliopsida; order Apiales; family Apiaceae; genus Apium; species Apium graveolens. The sequence goes on along the minus strand of NC_133650.1, from coordinate 271,924,304 downwards.
TATCATAAATGGTCTAATTTTTAACTTTTTTTTATCTTCTCAATTTTTTAATTATATAGTTACAAAATGTAAACTAATAAAGTGGTACATAACTACCTTATATTATTCTAGTAGTGATAGTAATTGATTTAAATTCTACGATTCAATAATATTTTTCGAAGGATCATCTTTTTAATCAGAATTTAATTTTGTTTGAGCTTATGATACAAGGTCGTTTTATAAAAATAATTTAAACGATTTTTTAATATGTGTGCAAAGACAAAATAGTTAGCTTTGAAGTTATAGTTAATTTTATATATGTTTAATGATGTCTCGATTCTCGTTATATATTCAATTGAAGTTAGAGCTGTTCACGAACCGAGCCGAGTCGAGTTTTGATCGAACCGAGCCGAGCTTTAATTTTTTTTCTGACGAGCCGAGCCGAGCCGAGCTTTCTTAACGAACAAAAACCTGTGTTCGAGTTCGAGCTCGTTAACGAACGAGCCGAACACGAGCTTTTATCGAACAAAATCGAGTCGAGTCGAACCGAGCCGAACACGAGCCGAACACAAGCTTTTTCCATCAAAACGAGCCGAGTCGAGCCGAGCCGAGCCGAGCCGAGCCGAGCTTAATTAAAAAATTCTGGTCAAAACACCGGTTGACTGTTAAAATAACAAACCAAATACTTTTATTTTTTTCTAAAATTTTTGTCATATCACTAAAAAATATTGATCTTAACATCCGTACGGTTGGATCATTCATAAATATTTTTTAAAAAATCGAAACATTAATACGATACTAAACACTAATTACAAGTACAAGTCAAAACACCGGTTGACTGTTAAAATAACAAATCAAATACATTTATTTTTTTCTAAAACTTTTGTCATGTCACTAAAATATATAGATCTTAACATCCGTACGGTTGGATCATCTATAAATATTTTTAAAAAAATCAAAATATGAATACGAGACTAAACACTAGTTACAAGTATTGTTCAAACAAGTGGTTGATTGTCAAAATAACAAACAAAATAAATTTATTTTTTTCTAAAATTTTTATCATGTCACTAAAATATATAGATATTAACATCCGTACGGTTGGATCATCTATAAATATTTTTAAAAAAATCAAAACATTAATACGAGACTAAACACTAGTTACAAGTAAAGGTCAAAACACCGGTTGACTGTTAAAATAACAAACCAAATGCATTTATTTTTTTCTAAAACTTTTGTCATGTCACTAAAATATATAGATCTTAACATCCGTACGGTTGGATCATTCATAAATATTTTTAAAAAAATTGAAACATTAATATGAGACTAAACACTAGTTCTAACAACTATTCAAACAATTGGTCGATTGTCAAAATAATAAACAAAATAAATTTATTTTTTTCTAAATTTTTTATCATGTCACTAAAATATATAGATATTAACATCCGTACGGTTGGATCATTCATAAATATTTTTTAAAAATTGAAACATTAATATGAGACTAAACACTAGTTACAAGTAAAGGTCAAAACACCTGTTGACTGTGAAAATAACAAATCAAATACATTTATTTTTTCTAAAAATTTTGTCATATTACTAAATAATATAGATATTAACATCCGTACGGCTGGATCATTCATAAATATTTTTTAAAAAATCGAAACATTAATATGGGAGAAGTACTAGTCAAACTACTAGTTTACCGTTAAAATAGCAAACCAAATATATTTATTTTTTCTAAATTTTTTATTATATCACTTAAATATATAGATATTGACATCCGTACGGTTGGATCATTTATAAATAATTTCAAAAAATCGAAACACCGATCAGGAAATAAATACTAGTTACAAGTAATAGTCAAATCACTTGTTAATTATTAAAATATCAAATTAAAAAATTAATTTTTAATATCTGAATTTTTTCAAATTACTAAAATATATATTTTGACATTCGTATAGTTCAATAATTTAAAAATATTTATAAAAAATCTGAATAAAATTCATAATAATTAAATATATAAAAAATAATTTTTTTTTAAATTTTTTTTCGAGCCGAACCGAGCCGAGCTCGAGCCGAATCGAGCCGAGCCGAGCTCGAGCCGAGCTCGAGCCGAACATGCCAAAAGCTCGGCTCGAGCTCGTTTTCTTAACGAACATATTTTTGTGTTCGAGTTCGAGCTCGAGCCCTTAACGAACCGAGCCGAACCGAGCCCTTAACGAGCCGAGCTCGAGCTTGTTCGCGAACGGCTCGGTTCGCGAACAGCTCTAATTGAAGTAATCTAATAGTTTGATGTGTTGTTTTTTAACAGTCATTGTTAAATTCGTGGAAGGATGCCTGTCAGTCAGGTGGAACAGTTTCTGTACCGGAGGGAACATATTTAATTGATCCTGTACAATTCTCAGGGCCATGCAATGGTCAAGTAACATTTCAGCTTGATGGAACTCTTCAGGCTCCGCCAGGTAAAATTGATGCACCAGAATGGATCAAGTTTTCTAATGTTGATGGATTGGTTATTCAAGGAAGTGGTACATTGGACGGCCAAGGAGAATCAGCATGGCCCGGACATTGTTTAGGATGCGATCCTCTTACCACTGTAATTCCTTCCACCAAATTATCTCAATCTTGCATAATCTTTGTTATTTAAATACATAAAATTGAACTAAGTATGTTTATTTTAATTTTATAGTCACTAACACTGTCAGCGGTTAACAATGGGCATATTCAAGACATCACATCTCTTAACAGCAAAGGTTTTCATATCAAAATAATAAATGGCGGAGGTACAACAGTTGAACATGTCAACATAACAGCACCTGAAGATAGCCCCAACACTGACGGTATCCATACCAGTGATACTAGTAACATCAACATCTTAAACTCGAATATCGGAACAGGGGACGATTGCATATCCATGGGTGGAGGAAGCCAAAACATAAATATTACCGGAGTTTCTTGTGGTCCTGGACATGGTATTAGTATCGGAAGCATTGGAAAGAATACAAATGACAGCAGTGTAAGTGGGGTGCATGTTAGTAGCTGCACCATGACTAATACAGAAAATGGTGTTCGGATCAAAACATATACTTCTGATTGTGCAGCAACTATTTCAGATGTCACGTTTCAAAACATCACCGTGGATCAATCCCAAAATCCAATAATTATCGATCAAAACTATTGTGGCGGTCATGAAACATGCAGTGTATGTCTTTTACGCATTATTGCATGGCTTTATATTTTGTGCACCTTTGTTATTTTATTATGAAACTTATCAACTATATGTCTTGCAGGGGAACTCGCATGTAAAAGTGAGTGATGTTAAGTTTATAGGGGTACAAGGAACTTCAGCTACACCTGTTGCAGTAAAATTGGATTGCAGTTCTGAAATACCATGTGAAGAAATTACACTCGATACTATTAACATAAGTTTAGGCAGCGGCGGAGATGCAACTTCTTCGTGCTCCAATGTTAAAGTGCAATACAATGGACCACAAAGTCCTTCACCTTGTTCAAACTCATTGCATCATCAGCATTTGTAATTTGAATTCACATCTTTTGTGATTGTTAAAATTTATGATTATAAGAGATAAAATTTATTTTTTAAATTTAATTTGTTTGTTATGTTCAAGATCCCAACAACATTAATAGTTGACTACTCACATTTACATGTGAAAATCATATAATATAAACAAGACAAATTACAATATAACACAAAAATCTGATCGATATAATATCATTAGATGTTGTAAATTTTTATGGTAAATTTAGGGTTTAAATTTTATCAAATTTACCATAATGAAAGTTATACATTCTCTAGGGAAAATAAAGAATGTGATAAGACTTATGTATCAATTCTTTGGTTAAACTAAAAATTATGATTTGTTTGTAATTTTGGTCAAAATATGCATGTGTCTGGATATTGAAGGAATTTTTGATTATATTACATTTATATATTAATTCTTAGCATATACGATATGGATTTAGATTTTAAAATTCTATTAAATTACTTCAGATTTACTCCCTCCGTTAAATGAAATTTTATAGTCAAGTTAAGCCAACTTTGACCGATAATAAATAAATATTATGAGATAAACAAATTATGAAAAAAATATCATTCAAAAGTATATTTGTTATACTATCATTTTAAATTTTTATATTTATAAAATTAAAAATTATTAATGTATAATTTATTGTCAAACTTGAATTCGTTTGATTTTGAAAAATCATATATCGCCACTTTTTATGAAACAAAGGGAATATATGATTTTGAAGAAATTTTATGAATTTTTAGTGTATATGAAGATTTGAAATAATCCAGTTTTATATGCTGGGATTTTACAAATATCTTAAAAAATTAGTTAAAATCTTGAGTATCCAGTTAAGATTCTAAAATATATGATGTTTGGAAATTTTGTTTGGATCTTATTAATGGATGGATCTTAATATACTTGTCTAATCTCTTATATATATATTAAACTCAATCATAATTTACAAGCCTAACTAATGAGCAAATTAATTTTACCAAACACCTGATTTATTAGTCAATTTATTAGCTTCGAACCCAACACATGCTTGCGAAACCTTACGCCTCTTAAATTCTGAGTAAATATTTTATTATTTTCCCAACCTAGTTAGAGCCAATTAATTAGCTTCCGAACCTAACTCCTAAGCCAATTTATATGCTTGAACCTTAGGCCTCCCAAATGAATAAATATATTATTAGATTCCCAACCTAATTAAAGGTATGTATAAAAATATATTATTAGTTTTACGACCTAATTAGAGCCAATTTATTAGCTTCCGAACCTAAATTCTAAGCCAATTGATATGCTTCCGAACTTTATAAAAATATTGGGGTTAAAGAGATTCGAACACCCGTCAAATAAAACTTAATTCACTATCATAACCAACAGAGCTAAGAAAGCATTTAACCAAATTTTGAAATTCATTAACTATGTACATAATTATTTCTTTATTTATAACCTCTTCCTTATAAATGTGAAATAAAAAATTTACCCTTATGTTTATTAAATTTTTAAAATTATGTTATTTGTAGGAATTGAGTCCAGATACTTACATGCACACCTTGTTATCTCTGCGCCACTTATCCATATTAATTTTAAATAATGCAAATATGTGTGCATGTGTGTCCTAGGCCATTTAATTCATATCAAATGATAAATGTACTCTTATGTTTACTAATACTTTTAAAAATATATTATTGTAAGAATTAAATATGGGTGTAACAATTAACATGCAAACTCACACCTCAATGCTATAATGCAATTTATCCATATTAGTTTTAAATCATGCACTACTGAATGTGTGTGTTGTCACATGAATGAAGTAAATTTAATATTTTTAATATCGGGATTTTAATTAACATTTTTTCTGCCATGTTTTGTTTTACATTTATTAATTCATTTTCATATTACTTATTACAATATAGAATATTATAATATTAATTATGAATCAATTATAATAATATTGGTTCAAATTTGATATTAGATTGTATTTGAATATAATGATTCGAGTTATGACCTCAAAAAGATATTTAGATTAATAGTTACAAGTTATAATTATAGCATAATTTGTATATTATAAATATTTTTAAAAAGAACTCTATGTGATTTATTGACATATCTACTATTAAATATAGATGTTATTTTAAAGATTAATTTAAAATATAAGATCAAACATTATATAAAAATTGATCACTTATTATGCATTATATATGTATTAAATTTAGAAGGACTGTTTTAAAAATTAATAAATACTATAGAGTGTTTAAAAAATTAATATTGTGTTACAAAACTACGAAACCTTTATATTAAACTATGAAAAAGTATTTGGTATGGAGTTTGTGGATAAGAAGATGTGGTTGAGATCAATTTATTTCATACCCAAAAGGTTGATAATTGAGGCGAATCATCTCATTTGTCTCATGTAGAAATATAAAAATGTTGTGAAGACTTTCACATTGTGTTCAAATGTATCATCTCTAATGAATTTATATATTATATATGTATGTGAGCGTAATTTAAGATATGTACTCGGGATTGAGAACATGTATTGCGACTCCGACATGAAAATACTTTATATTTTTCGAAAAGGACAAAGTTACATTGAGCGGAGACCTAAATCTATTCTTTTGAGAATCATACTAGATAATTGATTTTATTTATCAAAATATTCGAAATGGTGTATACTTTTATTGATACATTACATCAAGGCGGGATGGTTAACGTTCAACGTCACCCTAAGTGTATTGGTATAATGCAATAAGAAAAAAGTAATTTATATTATGAAACTAAGAACAACTACTTAAATCTGGAGTTTTTTCAGTGGGTTAGAAATTAGGTGGATTATATCAAATTTAGTTGATAAATTATGATATTGACAATTTAACCACGGTATTAATTTTAATTTTTATGCAATATTAAGATAGCCTTTTGTATATAAACGCATACTAATGACACTACTTGTACTTATTCAGTTACATCTCATATACAAAAAAATGTGTCATTCGTTCAGTGAGTTAAATTAACAACATTAAGCAGATTGATAACATTTTACATATAAATCACACGCATTGATAGTTCATCCACTTATATTAGTTATACTTGAGATATTACACAATTTTTTTAATAAACCGATAATAAAGAATGATATAATTACATGTTGTACATAAATATTCTAGAAAGTGACCTATTACTCGCATGAGTTATTATACTATATTTTTATATATTTAAGATCTAAGAATTCAACCAATATTTAGGAAATCTATCTATCTATTATATATATAACAGAACAACATGGGTTCACTGGATAAATTTAATCATAAATATTCTAATAAATATTCATGAAATATTTATTTCAATTATTAATACAAATTTATTATTACATTATTAATACTCATATTTATATCGAACTCATCATTATACAATTAAATTGAATCATTAATGCTTTTATTAAATATTAGTTTTAACCATTAATATATATTCAGTTATACCACTATATATATTAATACTTTTATTTTACACTTAATCTAAATCAATATCTATTTGACCTGAAAATTAATACATATATAATATTTTTTCACACTTATTCCCTAAAATTAACACATACATATATTATTGCACTCACACAAATACATACATATAAAAAATTATTGTCTCGACACCATGCATATACAACAATATATATACTATAACACATAATACTTTCAAATATATATCATTTAGCCCATATTTTCATAATCAAATATATACGCGTAACACATAATTTAGAAAACAATAGTGAAATCGATGGACAACTTACCTCAAATTCTGTCCAGATCTGATTTTACCCATTTTGACACTCTAAACGATGTTATATTCAAAAATACGAAACATGAAAGTTGTAGAGAACGAAAATACCTTTCCGAAAAGTCCAGAATTAATGAATTCTAACTTAAGAAGAATTTTCTACGAATTTTACAAGACTGTTGATTTTTCCATAGAGAAGCCCTACGAATTTTAATAATTAGGACGAGGAAGACGAATGAGATGTACTTATACTGATATAAAATCTTATTTCTTAACCTATAAGTTATCGATATTAAAATGAGATCCAAATTTTAGGCCCATTTATCTAATTTATTTTAAATCCTAGTCCTTATCTAATTTTAATACTTTTTTCTTTTATTCTATTATTAATCTAATTCTAAAAATTAGGTGATGTTACATGTAACAGCCCGCATTTCCGGACTATTAATTCAAAATATAAACTAAATTTCAATACAATAATTTATTCAAAATTCTATTACAAAAGCGCAGCTAACGGAAGTCCAAAATTCAAACTACTCCAAACCTAAGGTCCTCGAAACTCCAATGCTATCCAACTCGAATTTTAGGCGAAATCTAAAATTGTAATTAATGAGCTATACAGCTCTATCAAGAAACAAATTGATCCAAAGGACCAAACAACATATAAATATATGATAAAATACAATATTCTATACGATATACGACGCAAACACTTTCGATAACTTTCATATTCTTATTCTTATTCGATACATACGATACACATAGCACATAAACAACAATAATTGAAAACCCATAACCCATGCCACGATCACTACAACCCGATGATAACGATCCTAAATTTTCAAAAAACTGTCACTACAACCCGGTGACTACGGTCCAAAGTTCTTATTCGATATTTTCACAAACTATGGCATAAATCAAAGATCCAAACTTATTGTCTCGACACCACACATATACAACAATACATATACGATGACACATAATACTTTTAAATATATTATCACATAGCCCATATTTTCATAATCAAATATATACACGTAACACATAATTTAGAAAACAATAGTGAAATCGATAAAAAACTTACGTCAAATTTTGACCAGATACAATTTTACCCTTTTTTAACCTCTAAGCGATGTTATATTGAAAAATACGAAACACAAAAGCTGTAAAGAACGAAAAGACCTTTCCGAAAAGTCCAGAATCAACAAATTTTGATTTACGAAAATTTTTCAACGAATTTTAGAAGACTATTAATTTTTCTAGAGAAAACCCTGACGAATTTTAATAATTAGGACGCGGAAGACGGATGAGATATACTTATAAAGATACAAAATCCTATTTCTTGACCTATAAGTTATCCATATTAAAATCTGATCCAAATTTTAAGCCCATTAGTCTAATTTAATTTTAAATCCTAGTCAATGTCTAATTTTTTTATATTATTCTATTATTGATCTAATTATAAAAATTACAGGATGTTATATACTACCCTTCTTAAAAATAATTTGGTCCCCAAATTCACAATAATTCTATATGTCTACGCCCCCTAATCTCCTATAGGTCAAACTTAAACTATGGTCCGCATGATCACATCTTAGGGAATGTACTACTCTCATGCCTAATACACTCCGAAAGATAACCAACTCTTGATACCAACTGAAACAGCATGCACTTCCGGACTATTAATTCTAAATACAAAACTAAATTCCAATACAATAATTAGTATAGAATTCTATTACAAAGATGACTATTACAAAAGAGTAGCTAATGGAAGTCCAAAAGTCAAACTACTCAAAACCTAAGGTCCTCGAAACTCCAATTCTATCCAACTCGAATTTTAGGCGAAACTTGAAATTGTAAGTAATGAGCTATACATACCAGCAATAAACCAATCGATCCAACTAGTTGGGCAAAACAACATATAAACATATGACAAAATATGACATTTTATACGATATACGAAGCACACACTTTCGATAACTTTCATATTCTTATTCTTATTCAATACATACGATACACATAGCACATAAATAACAATTATTCAAAACCCATAATCCATGCCACGACCACTACAACCAGGTGATAACAATCCTAAATTTTCAGAAAAATGTCACTACAATCCGGTGACTACGGTCCTAAGTTCTTATTCGATATTTTCACAAACCATGGCATAAATCAAAGATCCAAAATTATTGTCTCGACACCACATATATATACCAATACATATACTCACATAATACTTTCAAATATATTATCACTTAGCCCATATTTTCATTCTAAAATATAAACACGTAAAAACATAATTTAGAAAATATTAGTGAAATCGATCAAAAACTAACATTAAATTCTGACCAGATCTGATTGTACCCTTTTGACCCTCTAAATGATGTTATCTTGAAAAACACGTAACATAAAAGTTATAGAGAACGAAAAGAAATTTTCCAAAAGTCCAAAATCAACGAATTCTGACTTACAAAGAACTTTTAACAAATTTTACAAGACTACTGATTTTTCTATAGAGAAGCCCTACGAATTTTAATAGTTAGGACGTGGAAGACGAATGAGATATACTTATAATAATACAAAAACCTATTTCTTAACCTATAAGTTATCCATTTTAAAATCTGATCCAAATTTTAGACCCATTAGTCTAATTTAATTTTAAATCCCGGTCCTTTTCTAATTTTAATACTTTTTATATTATTCTATTATTAATCTAATTCTAAAAATTACGAGATGTTACGTGTAATAGCTCGCACTTTTAGACTATTAATTCTAAGTACAAAACCAAATTTTAATACAATAATTATACCAAAATTCTATTACAAAGATGACTATTACAAAAACGCAGCTAACGGAAGTCCAAAAGTCAAACTGCTCCAAACCTAAGGTCCTCGAAACTCCAATGCTATCTAACTCGAATTTTAAGTGAAACCTAAAATTGTAACTAATTAGCTATACAGCCCCAACAAAAAACCAATCGACCGAACTAGTTGTGCTAAACAACATATAAATGTATGACAAAATACGACATTTTAGATGATATACAAAGCACACACTTTCGATAACTTTCATATTATTATTCTTATTTGATACATATGATACACATAGCACATAAATAACAATATTCAAAACCCATAATACATTCCATGACCACTACAACCCGGTGATAACGGTCCTAAATTTTCAAAAAACTGTCACTACAATCCAGTGATTACAATCCGAAGTTATTATTTGATATTTTCACAAACAATGGCATAAATGAAAGATCCAAAATTATTACCTCGACACCGCACATATACAACAATACCTATACTATAACACATAATATTGTCAAATATATTAACATTTATCCCATATTTTCATAATCAAATATATACACGTAACATGATTTAGAAAATAATAGCGAAATCGAGCAAATACTTACCTCAAATTACGTCCAGATTTTAATTTACCCTTTTTGACTCTATAAACGATGCTATCTTAAAAAATATCGAAACAATGAAAATGTAGAGAATGAAAAGACCTTTCCGAAAAGTCCAGAATCAACGAATTCTGACTTACGAAGAATTTTTTATGAATTTTACAAGACTGCCGATTTTTTAGAGAGAAGCCCTGCGAATTATAATATTTAGAACGAGGAAGACGAATGAGATGAACTTATAATGATACAAAATCCTATTTCTTAACCTACAAGTTATTCATATTAAAATCTGATTCAAATTTTAGACCCATTAGTCTAATTTAATTTTAAATCCCGGTCCTTTTCTAATTTTAATACTCTTTTATATTATTCTATTATTAATCTAATTCTAAAAATTACGAGATGTTACATGTAATAGCTCGCACTTTTGGACTAATAATTCTAAATAAAAAACTAAACTTTAATACAATAATTAATCCAAAATTCTATTAAAAAGATGACTATTACAAAAACGCAGTTAATGGAAGTCCAAAAGTCAAACTACTCCAAACCTAAGGTCCTCGAAACTCCAACGCTATCCAACTCGAATTTTAAGTGAAACCTAAAATTGTAACTAATTAGCTATACAGCCCCAACAAGAAACCAATCGATCGAACTAGTTATGCCAAACAACATATAAACGTATGATAAAATACGACATTCTATACGATATACAAAGCACACACTTTCGGTAACTTTCATATTATTATTCTTATTCGATACATATGATACACATAGCACATAAACAACAATAATTCAAAACCCATAATCCATGCCATGACCACTACAACCCGGTGATAACGGTCCTAAATTTTCAAAAAACTATCACTACAATCCGGTGATTACGATCCGAAGTTCTTATTCGATATTTTCACAAACAATGGCATAAATGAAAGTTCCAAAATTATTGCCTCGACACCGCACATTTACAACAATACCTATACTATAACACATAATATTTTCAAATATATTACCACGTAGCCCATATTTTCATAATCAAATATATACACGTAACACATGATTTAAAAAATAATAGCGAAATCGATCGAATACTTACCTCAAATTCTGTCCAGATATTAATTTACCCTTTTTGACTCTCTAAACGATTCTATCTTAAAAAATACAAAACAATGAAAATGTAGAGAATGAAAAGACCTTTCCGAAAAGTCCAGAATCAACGAATTCTGACTTACGAAGAATTTTTTACGAATTTTACAAGACTGCCGATTTTTTAGAGAGAAGCCCTGCGAATTATAATATTTAGAACGAGGAAGACGAATGAGATGAACTTATAATGATACAAAATCCTATTTCTTAACCTACAAGTTATGCATATTAAAATCTGATCCAAATTTTAGACCCATTAGTCTAATTTAATTTTAAATCCCGGTCCTTTTCTAATTTTAATACTCTTTTATATTATTCTATTATTAATCTAATTCTAAAAATTACGAGATGTTACATGTAATAGCTCGCACTTATGGACTATTAATTCTAAATACAAAACTAAATTTTAATACAATAATTAATCTAAAATTCTATTACAAAGATGACTATTACAAAAGCGCAGCTAACGGAAGTTCAAAAGTCAAACTACTCCAAACCTAAGGTCCTCGAAACTCTAATGCTATCCAACTTGAATTTTAAGAGAAACCTAAAATTGTAATTAATGAGATATACAGACCCAACAAGAAACCAATTGATCGAACTAGTTGGGCCAAACAACATATAAACGTATGGCAAAATACGGCATTTTATACAATATACAAAACACACACTTTCGATAACTTTCATATTCTTATTCGATACATATGATACACATAGCACATAAACAACAATAATTCAAAACCCATAATCCATGCCACGACAACTACAACCCAGTGATAATTACAGTCCTAAATTTTCAGAAAACTGTCACTAAAATCTGGTGATTATGATCCGAAGTTCTTATTCGATATTTTCACAAACAATGGCATACATGAAAGGTCCAAAATTATTGTCTCGACACCACACATATACAACAATACCTATACTATAACACATAATATTTTCAGATATATTATCACTTAGCCCCTATTTTCATAATCAAATATATACACGTAACACATGATTTAGAAAATAATAGTGAAATCGATCGAATACTTACCTCAAATTCTGACAAGATCTAATTTTACCCTTTTTTACTCTCTGAACAATGTTATATTGAAAAATACGAAACACCAAAAATGTAGAGAACGAAAATACTTTTCCGAAAAGTCCAGAATCAACAAATTCTGGCCTACGAATAATTTTCTACGAATTTTATAAGATTGATGATTTTTCTATAAAGAAGCCCTACGAATTTTAATATTTAGGACGAGGAAGAAGAATGAGATGTACTTATAATGATACAAAATCCTATTTTTTAACCTACAAGTTATCCATATTAAAATACGATCCAAATTTTAGGCCCATTAGTCTAATTTAATTTTAAATCTTGGTCCTTGTCTAATTTAATTACGTTTTTTCTATTTCCTATTATTTATCTAATTCTAAAAATTACGGGATGTTACATACTACCCTCCTTAAAAGAATTTTGTCCCCAAATTCATAACAATTCTATATGTCTACGCCCCCTAATCTCTTATAGGTCAAAATTAAACTATGATCCACAAGATCCCATTATAGGGAATGTACTAGTCTCATAAGTATTACACTCTGAAAGATAACCAACTCTTGATACGAACTGAAACAACCCGCACTTCCAGACTAATAATTCTAAATACAAAACTAAATTCCAATACAATAATTAATCCAAAACTTTATTACAAAGATGACTATTATAAAAGCGCAGCTAACGGAAGTCCAGAAGTCAAACTACTCCGAACCTAAGGTCCTCGAAACTCCAATGCTATCCAACTCGAATTTTGGGCGAAACCTTAAATTGTAAGTAGTTAGCTATATACAGCCCAACAAGAAATAATCGATCCAACTAGTTGGGCCAAACAACATATAAAATATAACAAAGTACGACATTCTATATGGTATACGGAGCACAGATTTTCGATAACTTTCATATTCTTATTCTAAATCGATACATACGATACACATAACACATAAACGACAATAATTCAAAACCCAAAATCCATGCCACGACAACTACAATCCGGTGTTAACGGTCCTAAATATTTAGAAAACTTTCACTACAATCCGGTGACTACGGTCCTAAGTTCTTATTCGATATTTTTATAAATCATGACATAAATCAAAGGTCCAAAATTATTATCTCGACGCCACACATATACAACAATGCATATACTATAATACTTAATAATTTCAAATAAATTATCACTTAGCCCATATTTTGATAATAAATATATACACGTAACACATAATTTAGAAAACACTAGTGAAATCGATCGAAAACTTACCTCAAATTCTGACCAAATTTGATTTTACCCTTTTGACCCTCTAAACGATGTTATCTTGAAAAATATGGAACATGAAAGTTGTAGGGAAAGAAAACACCTTTCCGAAAAGTCCAGAAGCAACAATTCTTATTTATGAAGATTTTTCTACAAATTTTACAAGACTGCTGATTTTTCTATAGAGAAGCCCTACGAATTTTAATAATTAGGACGAGGAAGACGAATGCGATGTGATACAAAATCCTATTTCTTAACCTATAAGTTATCCATATTTTAAACCGATCTAAATTTTAGGCCCATTAGTCTAATTTAATTTTAAATTTTAGTCCTTGTCTAATTTTAAATCTTAAATCTGATCCAAAGTGGATCTAAAACTCAAGGGAGGGATGGAAGGAGACAAAGACAAAAGAATGATACCTCACAACCCCTAAGTCTAAATATTTCTACAAACTCACTGCAAACTCTCTCCTCAAAACTCAAATCACTCACAGCCATACTTCTCCGAAAAGACTCAAAATTGTACCTTCATTCAAGCCACCTCCTAAAACACACTTCAAAACAGTTGGAATAGGTCCAAAAGAAGCCAAGGTCAAGAGAAGATTCAGAAGACAAAGAAGACAAAGAAGAAGACAACTGATAGCTGAATTTCTCAATGATCATGGATTTGGTGAAAAGGCCATCTGGAACAAATATAATCAAGATGATTTCCAACCTCTAAATATTGTTGATTCATATGAAGACTACTTCCAATAGCTAGCTGAAAGAATGGTCAGAGTTTGGGTTGTTAACATCAAAGAAGTTAGAATCTACTACAGAGATGGGTCCTTTGAACAGCTTGGAAATAGACTATGGATTCTCTCTCAATTATTGAACTGAAAAGGGTGCTAAGCTTGATGAATGGTAAAGATTCAGCCACTAAGGCATGGAGAACAGTATTGGCAGTGTTTGTGGTTAACAGAGAGGAGATGATAGATGAGCATAGAGCTTTGCTAGCTGAAAAGAGGAGAAAGTATGAGCATGACATTGATGAGTATATTAGAAGATCAGAAGAGTTGAAGGAAGCAGGCAAGAGCAGAATATCAAAGGATGGAAAATTTCTGAATGTAAAAGCTGGCTCTTTGCAAGATACAGGATATGAATGTTAGCTAGTTATCCTAAGCCAGATTTGCTAAAACTAATGGAGGCTCTAACTGACACCCCCATCCTGGAAGAATTAGAAATACTTGTACAGATTAAGAACATAATTGAGAAAGTATCAGAAAGCTCAGTCTTTACTTAATTATTGTAAACTGTCAAATGTTCAATGTACAAGTGTTGTATCAGCTTTTGTATTGTTTTATTTTTATTCTTTAACTTTGGGTTAGTCTTGTTAACATGCATGAATTTGTGATAAGCAATCTTCTCACAAATTATGGGAGATCGTTGTGCAAGACATGCCTGTATCATAACAAGACTAAGTCATATTGACAACCCTAAGATTAGTTGTATTGTAACCTTAATCTGTAATCTATACTTGTAACTCTTAATGTCTGTAAAATGTAAATGGAGCAGACTGGAGCATTTTTCCCTAAACAGTGTCAAGCCTAAGAATTCTATCTGAAAGAAGATCAAGAAGGTCATGCCTCAGAAGAATTATGAAGAAGCTTGGAGTTGAATAATTCTGTTTGGTGAAAAACATTCTAGGTCAAGATCTCTAAAAATCACAGAATTAGTGTTATAGAGAAGTCATTCGAGAACTCAGAAAGACCTATCGAGAACTCAGAAAGACCTATCGAGAACTCAGGAATTGTCTATCGAGAACTCAGGAAATGCTATTGGAGATATCGATAAGTCAGATACCGATTCAAGAACTCAGAGATATCAACAAGTATACATTCATTAGAGAACTCTGAGTTATCGATAAGCCAAAGTCCATTAGAGAACTCTGAGTTATCGATAAACCAAAATTCACTAGAGAACTCAGAGTTGTTGATAAGTCTTGTCAACAATGAAGTTTCAGAGATATCGACAAACCAACATGCCTATCGAGATGTCGAGTTCTCTACAGCTTAATTGGAGATCTTGAAGTGAAAAAATTTCTCTAAGTACAAATTTACAGAACAGTTCAATATCCAAGGTTGCAAATCAACAAACAATTCACACAGCTGGATTGACAAGTCTACAAAAAGCAGCTTGAGAGATGTGCAAGATTAATGGTGAAGATTAACTGACAAAGGAGGATCAACCAATACACAGTGGATGAAGATATGCTAATCTAGATATAGAAATCTCACTTTTCCTTTAAATAGAAGTGATTAGTGACAGGTTAGAAAAGTGATTAACACTTCTTATTGTTCACTGTGTAAACCAAAGTTAACTATCATATAAAGTTAACTGAGGTCCTTTGTTTAAGATAGGACTAATAGATTAGAAATTGTATTCTCTCTCAAGAAAGAAGCTAAGTTCTAAACCAAGAACTTAGAGATTTTGTAGCAAAACACTGCTTGATTTTTAACATAAAATTAAGTGAGTTTTGAAGATCTTTGTTTTACATATTTACATTGTTATTTATGTTTAACATCTATTCTACAAAATCATTGATAACAACCAACTGCTAAACCCAAAGTCGATTAAAAAGTAAATATTTAATCCAAAAACACATTCACCCCCCCTCTATGTTGTATTCATCTCTTTGGAAAGGCCCTTGAAGTAAAATTGACTGGACATGAAGATAAAATCAGGAAGCTGATCAAGGAAAAGATGGATGACATTGTGCCTTCTCAAAAGGACATCATGAATTAATTCCAGTCTTTCACTGAGCAAATGTCAAGGATGAATCTGGCCTCCATAGAGAAGGAAGTGTCAAATATGAAGAGTTCTTTCAAGGTCCTGTTTGATCAAGTTCAAGCTCATATCACAAATTCAAATGATACCAGGGTCAAGCTAAATCAAATGCATACTGCTAGGTATGAGCCTTCATTTCTTCTCATGGAGGGTGTCAGAAAAGCTGTTGATGAACACTTTGGGTCCTTCTCAGCTACAACAGTCTCCACTACCTCTACTCCTCAAATAAAAGAACTTCAAGATCAAATTTCTTCACTTCAAGCTTCCAACTCAGATTTATCTTGACAAGTCAGAGCTCTAACCACATTGGTTGAGAGTCAACAACATGATATTCAGGCCCTAGTGGAGTCCCATAAGCATTTACAAATGCAGAATACAGTTGCTTTGGGAGCCATTATGGGAAAACTCAACATACCACTGCCAGCATTGCCTGAAGCTGTAAGACCTGAGATTCCTACTCCCCTACTCATGCCTGTCACCAAGACTAAGGGGGAGATAGATGTAAGGCTAGCACAATCAAAACTCAAAAGTCAAGTACAAGGTCTAGAACAAGAGAGGCTCCTTAAGGCTGCCCAAGGTCCAGGAATGACACAAGAGTTTGACAATTTGCTCACTGGACTAAGGAACTCTCTCAATAACAACTTCTTCGTATATAAAAAGACTTTGGAAAAGACTATCAATTACATCAGGGTGCTGCAAATCCCAGTCAAGGACCAGTTTTTGGAGAAAAGGATAGTGATCAATCTTAATGATTCTGGTGTAAACAGATGTATGCAAGTCAATATCAATTATCTAATTTCTAGAAGAGCATCTGAGGTGGATATTTTGATTAACAAGGTCAAGATAATCACCAATGAAGAGAAAATGCTACTAGCAGAGTTGAAGAAGGCTCAAGAAGCTGCATTCCCAGAAGCCTATCTACATCCAAGCAAAGGGGTGCACTATATCTGCTCTACAACCAAGCAACTGAAACATTTCCAAGTACCTAAAAACTGTGTCATGGCCAACAGAAGACTGATAATGGTGCTTGAGTCTGGGCTGAAAAGTAAGAAATTGAAGCCTAGTGAAGATAAAGCTATGATCAAGATTCTGAGGAGATACATTGATAACCCTGAAGCCAATTTGCCTAAAACTCAAATCAACAAAGATGACTAGGGTGATGATGAGCAGAAAAAAGATGGTCAAAACCCTTCTGGCTCAAACTCAAGTCAATCTAGCAAGGCAATTGGTGGAAAAATTGATAGTGAGAAAGAGAAGGAGAAGAAAAGTGGATATGAGACTCAAGAGAGGGGTGGAAGGAGACAAAGACAAAAGAATGATACCTCACAACCCCTCCAAACCCTAAATATCCAAATACCAATTGCTAAACCTTCACATTCAACCTCATCAAAAACTGCTCAACCTCAAACCTCTAAGTCTAAATATTTCTACAAGCTCACTGCAAACTCTCTCCTCAAAACTCAAATCACTCACAGCCATACTTCTCTGAAAAGACTCAAAACTGTACCTTCATTTAAGCCACCCCATAAAACACACTTCAAAACAGTTGGAATAGGTCCAAAAGAAGCCAAGGTCAAGAGAAGATTCAGAAGACAAAGAAGACAAAGAAGAAGACAACTGATAGCTGAATTTCTCAATGATCATGGATTTGGTGAAAAGGCCATCTGGAACAGATATAATCAAGATGATTTCCCACCTCTAAATGTTGTTGATTCAGATGAAGACTACTTCCAACAGCTAGCTGAAAGAATGGTCAGAGTTTGGGTTGTTAACATCAAAGAAGTTAGAATCTACTACAGAGATGGGTCCTTTGAACAACTTGGAAATAGACTAATGGATTCTCTCTCAATTATTGAACTGAAAAGGGTGCTAAGCTTGATGAATGGTAAAGATTCAGCCACTAAGGCATGAAGAACAGTATTGGCAGTGTTTGTGGTTAACAGAGAGGAGATGAGAGATGAGCATAGAGCTTTGCTAGCTGAAAAGAGGAGAAAGTATGAGCATGACATTGATGAGTATATTAAAAGATCAGAAGAGTTGAAGGCAGTAGGAAAGAGCAGAATATCAAAGGATGGAAAATTTTTGAATGTAAAAGCTGGCTCTTTGCCAAGATATAGGATAGGGATGTTAGCTAGTTATCTTAAGCCAGATTTGCTGAAACTAATGGAGGCTCTAACTGACACCCATATCCTATAAGAATTAGAAATATTTGTACAGATTAAGAACATAATTGAGAAAGGATCGGAAAGCTCAGTCTTTACTTAATTATTGTAAACTGTCAAATGTTCAATGTACAAGTGTTGTATCAACTTTTGTATTGTTTTATTTTCATTCTTTAACTTGGGGTTAGTCTTGTTAACAGGCATGAATTTGTGATAAGCAATCTTTTCACAAATTGGGGGAGATTGTTGTGCAAGACATGCCTCTATCATAACAAGACTAAGTCATATTGACAACCCTAAGATTAGTTGTATTGTAACCTTAATCTGTAATCTATACTTGTTACTCTTATTCTAATTTGTTACTTCGAGCTAAATTAAATTTAAGCAAACTAAATATAATTATTAAAATTTAGTTGATATATAATGTGACTTTGGCTAAGATAAAATAATAATACTATCAATCCTCTTAAAAAATTATACTAATGAACTTCGTAAACAAAATAATATATTTTATTTATCCTGGATGGAAAAATACATTATACAATTGATTCAGACTAACACAAAAATCTAGAACAAAAATATAATTCGACCAACAAAAACACAATCATTGATTTTAATTATTCAGTCTAAAACAAAATTATCTTATTGATCCAGATTATAAAAAAAGTTAAAATTAAATTAAAAATAGCTAGTTTAATTTGGTCGGTGTATTGGGCATCGGGCTAAAATAAAATAATGTAAACCACTGATCCGAGATAAATCAAATTAATATTAGACTAAGTATAATTCATGACCTATTGATGTGAACTAAAAAATTAAACTTTAATTAATTTTTAGAAAATACACATAAAATTATCAATAAAACTATGTCGTTCGATCAATGATATTGGCTTTTTCAAATATTTTTTATAAAGTTATAGTTAATTGATTAAATAATCACCGTGCTAAAATAATAATTTTTAAGGTCCCAGCATAATGGAGACAATATATTTTTACCCTCAATAAAATAATAATTTTATTATAATAATATTTTCACCCTTACCAATGCTATCACTTTAAATAAGTTTAACTGTTCTAAGAAGTTATGAACATAGACGTCTACTAATATAATTATCACGAACTCATATCAGTTAAACTTTTAAATCAACACAAATAAGAATTGAATTCAATTTTTTTTAAAAATTATATAATATTAAAAAAAATCTGTGTCATCCGTGCATCGCATGGGTTTTAAGCTAGTTAATACTAATAATGAAATCCACTATAAAATATATATGAATTAAATACTAAAAAACTTATATATTAAGCATACATCTGCATTTTAACCATTTTAATTAAATTATATATACGCAAGTCATACTTTAAGTATTATATTTATATGGGACATTTAAGTTCAAATTCACGTAAAAATAATAAAATAAGAAGCTTTCATATATATATATATATATATATATACACACACACAATATAAATTTGTAGTGATATTAAGGGCATGTTTGGCCGCTGCCAATAAGTGGCTTATTTACTTAAAAGTCCGTAAGTACTTATCGATGAGTGTTTATAAGTTGAATTTACAACTTATAAGCTGATAAGATCAATGTTAGTAACGATGTACTTTTTATCAACTTATTTTTGATTTTTTATTAACTTTAATTTTACAATATATTTTTATAAATATTTTTCTAATTTTAAATTCACAAATTAAGATAAATGTATCTGAAAATTATTTATTTTTCGTTCATTTAAGTAAAAAAAATCCAACTTTTAAGTAAAATTATCCAAACTTATATAACTTACAAGTATTTATCTACTTATCACTTATAAGTCACTTATTCGTTATAAATAAGAAGTTATTTATTTTAAAAAAAATAAACGGGCACTAAGTGTTTTATTACCAATCATTCATATATATTTAACACATAAACTAATTCCGGTCAAATTTCTAACAAAAATACACATAAAATAATTCTCAACAAATTAATACTTTATACATATTTAGTGTATGTCCATGTATCGTTTTGGCTAAAGATTATATCTTGTCTAAGTAGTGGACCTCCAAAATAGATTCTTATTTTATTATATCGTCAAAACTGATTAATGCACTATTATCTTTCTCAAGTGGTGCTACTTACTTCTTTGAAATGTATAAAAGAAATGTATATATATATATATATTAGAAGATTTAGTGGTATTTATAAACAATAAGATAATGTTGGTTTAAATTGGTTTTCGGTTGCGCCCTTACACCCTTACACGCCACATTATACATGAAAGATTTGTTTCAACAAAAAAGAATTATATTGGTAAGGTTTCTGTATCAAATACAACCGGGAGGTGCCCATCATGTCCAGAAATATATACTCCATCTATCCCGTTCAATTGTATACACACTTTCATTTTATGGACGCCTTCTAATTTGTATACATTTCGAAAATAGTAAACTTTGATAATATAAAAATTAACTACACCCACTTACATCCACTACTTTCTTCCACTACATTCACTCCATATATATAATATTAATTGGTTCCACCACTTTACCTAATTTTCTTACATTTTCTTACTAAATTACAGTTTTTCTTAACCTCTGTGCCACAACCCATATGTATATTATTCGTTGGGACAGAGCGAGTATTTGTTAATACTCGAGAGGGAATGGGAAAGTTATTAAGGTCAAATTAAAATTCAAGAAAATTTAAAACTCAAATAACAATCGTAAAACAAAATTTTATGTGAAAAAAATACTATATTCTGCAATAGTTAAAACAACCACACATATTTCTATAACAACTCTCATGGATCTTCCTCAGCAGTGGACAAAAAGGAATATCACTGCATATATATTATTTCAGCTTAATGTCAAATGTCAATAAATATTTTCTGCAATGGATACATCCATCATTTTCCCTTTTTTCTTATACCCCCATATACTACTACTCATAAACACAAATAAATATATCATTCCTCCACTGATCGATAACATCGATAACATAAATATGCAGTAAACAACTTCAGCTGAGAGAGCATTATATCGTGAAATCT
Organism: Apium graveolens; assembly: GCF_009905375.1. Taxonomy (NCBI): domain Eukaryota; kingdom Viridiplantae; phylum Streptophyta; class Magnoliopsida; order Apiales; family Apiaceae; genus Apium; species Apium graveolens. The sequence continues at coordinate 271,902,121 of NC_133650.1, read as the reverse complement.
AGAGCATGTCATGTATTGCACGGACTCAATTACTCTATCGCCTGAACCAAAGAATATATATATACACAAATACAAATGTTAGCTTATAATATTAATAAAACACATGATTGAATAAAAAAGAATAATCTTGGTAAGTTTCTATATTAAAGAAGCAGGCACACTTAGAATCTCCAGAATCCACTAGGAGACTATATAAAATATACATTTAACAATTAGATTTAAATAGTATCGATTCGTGCAATATTGAATATGCCCGTGTATTGTAAGAGTTATAGAGCTAATTCTAAATAATTCATCAAAATTACTTAAATTAGCAGAAACTTACATTAACTTAATGAGATTTTATATGAATATTTCACAAAATTAATAGTAACAATTATCATTAAATATTAATAAATTATTCATAATCTATCATAAAATTAAAAAATGAACATACATTACGCGTGTGTTTGGCTCCTCCAAAAATATACTTAAATGATTGAAATTCAAATTGCAGTTTCTTTGGATTGTTTGGCAAAAGAATCAAACGCCCTTTGTTTAGCGCTTAAATATCATACGGTGAATTTTTGCCTCCATGTAATTTCCAAATTCCATTAGCTTATGTTTATTGATCAACAACAAGATACACACCCAATATTACTTTAAAAAAATTGCTTTACTAAGAGTAGACCTGCCAAAATGGGTCTGGATCCGAAGAACCGAACCGAAATTCATGAAACCGAAATCCGATCCGAGATCTGAATCATACAATCCGATAATGATCCGAAAACCGATTTAAACCGATCCGAAAATTATCCGAAATACAAGATCCGATTATAACTTGGAACCGATTAAAACTGAATAATATATTACTTGAACCGAATATGACCCGAAATAAGCAAAAATTATACTTTAACTAATTTTTCATTTATGATGACATACTTATTTAATCATATTTTTTGTAAAAGTATATTATATTACATTAAAATACTAAATTAAATAAAAAAATAGTTTTTAAATCTGAAAAATTGAAAAAATAAATAAGTTATGATCCGAAAATATCCGAACCGAATTTAATCCAAACAGAATTCTGTCCGATCTTAATCCGAATTTTATCCGATTTTAATCCAAATTAGACCCGAACCGAATCACATCTGATCCGATCCGAATGGTCTTCAAATATATCATAACCCGAAATTAGATCCAATCGAAAATTGATCCGATCCGAAACCGAACCGGTTATCCGAATTGTCAGGTCTAACTAAGAGTATCTCCAACCACATAGAACCCTTAGCTAAAAATCATTAATACATATTATAAATAAAAAATATAGAGATTATGTAAAAAAAATCCATCTCCAGTGGTACGTTCCCCTTATTTATAAATATAGTCAACCTCTTGATGTTGGCTATATTTGTTGAACCACTACATACCTGTAAAAAATCTATAAAAAAATATTAATCAATTATTACCATATTGAAGTAATATATTATATTTATAACAACATAAAATTTTAATAACATATTATTATTAAAATATAGCTAACCAATATAATCAATATCATCGAAGTATAATGCCTTATAGTTCAACAAATTTTACATATCGTCCTACATGTACAATTTAGCCAACCAATTATAACTAACACCATAGGAGATGCTATAAGGAAGTTAAATTCAAGCCAATATTAAATTCAAGCCATTTAAACATTCCTAATTAGCTTCCCTCCATTCTTTGATCTGCTTACTACTCCAGTCCATTCCATTGTCAAACTTGGAGTTAAGCTCTATTCCTCCCATATTTTCTTATTTTGAGATGTCCACACACCCCAGAGCACTGTAGCAATTCTGATAACCTCATCATTTGAAGCACTGGCAAGCATTTGAAACAGCCATGTAGGAGCAAACTTTACCTCACTCATTTTGTACTGACCACCCAAGCAGTTCCAACACTGTTTGGAAAAATTACAGTCAAAGAAGACGTGCAACATGTGCTATACATCAGAAACACACGTTTGAAACATAATACGAATTCTGAAACCTCTGTGACGAAGTATTTTCCCAACTGGGACATTGTTATGAAAAACCTGCACAAGAACATCCTAATATTGTAAAGAACTTCTAACCTCCAAATCCTTTTTCAGCCATCAGATTAAGTGATATTCACCTGTCTTGCATTTCGACTTTGCCAATACGTATACCATGTCTTAACACTATACTTCCCAGTAGGCGAATGAACCTATACAACACGATCTCTAGCTTGATTCCGAGGTATACGGGTAGAGAGGATAATTTTTGCATCATTCCTATGAACTACTAGCTGTTCATTTCATTGTTTGGAGTCAGTATTAAATAATTTTAAAAACTTTCTCGCTAAATGCATTTATCTCTGTTGTGCCTAAAATCAGTCTTGGGCCGGATTTATGGCCCATAGAGGGATTAGATGGATTGGTATAATGGATTGGGCTTTCTGGATGGCAAAGTAGGGGTATTGGACCTGAATGGATTATTATCATGGGGGTATAAGAAAGATGATGATTACCTGTCTGAAGGGGTATTAGCAAGAGGGAGCTAGGAGCATACTTGGTGGTAACCTAATACCCCGGGGTCTCTGAAATATGCTAAGATACTAGGGTATTCGGAGAAGGGCACTTAGCTGGGCTATGCAGACGATGGTAAGAGGCCTGCAGAAGCAGTGTTTTAGTTAAAGACGAACTCCACAGTGAGATAGCAGGATGGATACGACTCATAACGTGCTACAACTGCATGTAAACGGATTTGTACAAAGTATGCATGGAATATGCATACATTTAATGGATAATACAATAATTACATGGATAAATAAGGATTAGTGGTGTATCAGAAGTAGAACTCTTTGGATTGAGCCTAAACCTAGTTGGATAAGACTTGGAAGCTATTATGGGCTTAGAAAAACGTGGTAAGCCCAATTTTGGAGGAGTCCTAAGGCCATAGAACTACATATGGACTTGATTCCTATAAATATAGGATATGTAGGCCATTTGTAAAGGTTGGACACTCGTTTTCTCTACCAAAACACACGGTGAAACTCTCGCGAAACCTATTCCGGGCACCCCACATGGCTGAGTAGGAATTACTCTGCCACCACACTCGGAATTCTTGAAAATTCAGTCCAAACATAGCCACAAACACCTACCGCTTCCGGCAGATCAGACGTATTCAACTTTTCACAATACGCCCGATTTTCGGCCCAAATCTCCGCGATTCTTCCGTTTTTCCAGCAACAACCTCCCCGAATGTTGTACCAAATTCTTCTCACAATATTTTTGGCGCTAGAAGGAGGGCATTGGTGATCTTTTGAGGGGAAAGATAATTTAAAGCTCCGGCGATGAACGTACATCGGCGAACAACAAAGGCGGCCTTGAAATCGAGCCCAATAAGGCCATTAATGGAGATAATATGGATGATATCACGTGGATATGCAGGAGAGTCGATCTCCCATGAAAATAAATAAAAATAATATATGAAAAAATGGTTGTTAAAAATATGGTTTATCGGGGAATAGTTTAAAGGAAAATAGCCTCAACCGCATATTTTATGGCTCCGGTATACAAGTGTTTTAGCTTTGATGGAAAAGGTCCTGGATATTATGGCCTAAATATGGTCTTCAGGTGTTGATTCCATACGAAGAGGATTGGAAATAAGGCTCAACCGGTGGCTGGCGGGGAAACTCAGAAATTGCTCATAGCCCTGGACATGAGGAAGGAAGGGCTGGAGAGAGTCCTCCAGAAAATGTGCTTTCTGATGATTGACCTGAGTAATGAAGAATGGGAGAAACAACTTTAAGATATGGATGGTTTCTACTGCTTGAGGAAGAAATTCGGCTAAAATAAAAAGATGTAAAGGCCATATGGAGATGCTAAAATCAAATAGGCCTATGAGAAAAATGGCGAAAGCCCGATTAGGGGTTTCCTCTCTATACAAAAAACCCAGTCTATGGCAGTTCCCGAGCTAAATATTGGTAAATGAAATATCGGGGAAGACCGTGATCTAGTTTACCCCATAATTGATGTTTACAACCCCGGAATTGACAAAGATAAGAACTCTATCTCAGAAGACGGGAATAGGTTGGGATATTTTGTCCAAGTAGAAGACCCACGGAATCATCATGATGGAATACAATGGGGAATATATGTATACCATGGACATGGCAAACCTCAATACGGGTTCTCACAACTGCGGTGAAACCCCAAAATGAATATTGGCTGGAAAATGACTTTGATAAATGTCGACGAGGGGTATATGCCTTTTTCATAGAATGTCGGACCACCTTATAATCGAAACATTAGAAAAAACTCTGAATATGATGGAATCAGGGATGAAGTTACGGCCAGAATGGACTATCGTATCCCCAGTTTTCAGGGTTATAGAGGAATCCCATATTCCCCATTTCCAGGGTTATAGAGGAATCCCATATTCCCCTTCTCCAAGCATGTAGATGGTGGTGCATCTGGTGGAAGGAAATGCGAGGTGTAAGTCGTTGGCTGCAGTCCTTGATGAGAAGGCTTATCAATGGTTTGAAAAGTTCCCCCTGGAGTCTATATCCCCATGGGGGCAGATAAAAAGGCTATTTATGGCATGGTTGCAAGTTCTTACAACGCTCCAACCACTACCAAATTCAATGGTAGACATCTAAATAAAAGGGCAGTCATGAGATATTGGGGAAATACATTTCTCGGTTTTGCAAGGTATGAGCAAATTCAAGGGAAGCCCCAATCTAAGGAAGTCCCAAATATGACATACCCCCAAATATTACATTTATGCATTTGGTAAAGAGGATCTTATAGTGAAAAATGGAGAATCTCAGTTTGGAGGTTCAGTCTCTTAAGGTTTAAGGCCCATCAAAGTCCATCTTCACCCGAATAAGGGGCTCAACCGAATAACGGTTTAACCACGCAGAGGTTAAGGCCTACAAAAGTCCTCTTAAATATGCCCGGGGTTTTTATTGGAGTATGTGTTTACCTGGGCTAGACGTTCAACTTGACTTGGCATTCAACTATACCAGGGGTTCAACAAGCCAGGGGTATGGTAAAAACTGGAATACCCTAAATTTACCCCGTACTTCAACCTATAAGCAGAGTAATTAGGTGAGCCTGAACATCAAAAGAAATGCGAACATATTATTTATGTGAAGCAGGAAAAATCCAACGTAAAAGAGGCTACAAACCCCCAAATTGGTGGCCAATTCTCTAATAATAATAAGCCTAAAAACTAGGCTTCTACGGAAAAGTGGTTTACCCATGCGAGAAACCCAAACAGAGGTTCCATGATGGCATGCTCCTGGAAGATAAGTTTCAGAAGTTAGAAGCTTCCCATGATGGAGGAGTGTTACCAGGAAAATCCCCGGGTAGAGGTTCCATATAATCCTAAGAAGAGGCTCCAACTAAATATGAGAGACCCTTACCTATTATGGGAGATGAAATAAGGGTCCAACACTCCTAAGTCTCTTTTCCTTCATTGGATGAATTATGGTTTTGAATATAATCAAATCCCCGACCCAAGGGAGTATTGAAGCTGGATTAATATGGAAATGAAGGCATATAAGGCGTATATCGAGGCTATTATAAATCCCAACAACCATGAGAGCCCTTATGTTGAAGATGATAGAAATATCATCCTAGAATTTATGAGATGGTTATGAAGGTTGCCCATGTGAAAAGGGGCTGAAGGCATGAGAAACTCCTAGAACAGGCTCATATAAGGGGTATATGAACATCTTTACCTGGCCCAAAAGGACGTGAACCTCTAAGGTTGGCTTATAGCAGAAGCCCCTCGAAGAAAGTATCTCAATTCATTGGAGCTTCTATCAGAAGTAATGCCGATCATTGTTATGCCCATGAGGATGATGTTATTGGCCAAATGTCAGGTCTCCAACATGAGGGAGTTTTCTGCTACACTCCCCTCCAATATCATAGGCCAGAACCTAGAGTCGTAGAAGCCCATAAAAATGGGATGGATAATGGAATATCATTCGGGATGGTCTTCAATCCTCGTAAGAAAAAAAGGTGGGAACAAATTAGGGGAAGCTTTCCCTAAGAACTACTACTAGCAGCCTTACCCCCATAGAAGATGGAAGAAATATGAAATACCCCCAGTAGGGGGATGGAAAAATCTTTAATACCCCCGTAGGGGATAGAAGAAATCTAAAATACCTCGGTAGGGGATGGAAGAAATATGGAATACCCCCGTAGGGGATGGAAGATTTATGAAATATCCCGATAGAGGATGGAAAAAATATAGATACCCCGATAGAAGGTCTATTTCAGGATATTGGTAAAAGCTATTTACCCTGTTCTGTGAGCTAGTTAAGGCTACCCCAAATCCTGTGATGGCAAGCCTCATGGATACCTATTTATGCTTCTCCTCTACGAGAATGAGAAGCCTTACAAGGGTCAACTTTCAGCCATGAAGAAACTATCTTAAAGAATTAGGGGTAGTGGATACCACGCTACTTGGGGGTAGTCCAATTTTATGAAACCCCGGTGGAGGCCCAAAATCTTCTATTGGACAAATTTAATGAAGGTATATTTTATTGGTAAAATCATGGAGGCCTGCATACATGAGGACAAGGAGTTCAATATATATAGTTTTCCCCTCAATAAGAGGACTCCTAGGTTTGTAACATTTGACCCCCAGAGGAGATACAATAATATCGATGGAATCATCAAGGAAATCTTGTATGTTTTTTTATGGGAAGGTGTATAGATAGTAGACGCTTCTCCTACGATACCTCTTATTTCTTACAATGAGCATGCTCACGTAGGCTTAGGGGTTCGAGGCGAAAGCTAGTCGAGACCGTTTGTGGAATATATAAGGTTCATCTTGCATTTAAATGGCTACAAGGAACTGGGGGTAGTGGATGGTATATTGTATGCTGCCCAAGATGGTGTCTTGAAAGTGGTGAATTTTCAAGCAAATTGGAATTTTCAAATAGTGAATGGATCGGAGTAATGGAATTTTTATAAAACCCCTAATGGGAACTGATTGTATGGGGTGAGAACCCCTAATGGAAATTGAGTTTTAAAGAATTCAAGGAATCTTGGTCAGGGATTATGTACAGATTGGATTTATCTTTCATGGATTTCTCTAGATATGCTTTTGTGGATGAAATTGGCTTTCATGGATTTCTTGGGATTGACTTACACGCCACGGATTAGATTTGACATTCATGCATTGGATTTTACGCCATGGATCAGAACATATATGGTTTATATATGAATTAGAATGGATAATATATGGATTATATTGGAATATATTTGGAAATCCCTAGGGATACTAGGGCTATATGGAATTTTAACTTGGCTAGGGTTTACATAAGGCTTGGGAAAGCCGAAAATATATAAAACTCGGGATGAAGTTGATTTACTTCAATCCTCTAAACCAGAAGGGCCGAAAAGATTAGGTGGAAAACCTAAGCGTATATGGTTATTTCAAGACCCTAGGGAATATAAGTATATGGATAACCTAGATTGAGAACAAGTATGGATTACACTTAAAATGGATATTGGAAATGTATGGATTATACATAAATTTGGGAAGGATCCCAAATATTTAACCTACATGATTCCCTTTGGGTGGTAAGGTTTAACTTATGCAAGAGAACATATATATATATATTGGATGAGTTTGTATGGATACATAACTCCTGGTTTAGGTTCATATAGGTATGTGAACCTTATTGGATAGATTCATATGAAAATATGAATCTTTGGATAGGGTAGGATCCCTTACCACGGGTGCATGTTGATCTCAGGGAAACTGAGCTAGTGTAGATCCTGTGAAGTCTTGCATAAATATGGTTGGAATTAGAGTGCAAGGACCTTGCACAGGGAATATGAACTTACAAGGATGATATAAGTTCAGGTTCCAATGTGAACTTTGTAATTGGAATTGAATACATGATAAGGAAAATAGTCAAGGAGTATAGAGGTAACCCTATCACTTTTATATTTCACATCAGCTTTTAACTATTTGACCTTTATAGCTACATCTTGGAGGAAGAGACATCCGGAACTTTGGGAATTGGGCTTCAATTGCCTTAAGGAACTAGAAATAGAGGCAAATGAGGGTTTAACCATTATCCGTAAACCCCTCTTTAAGGATAGCTCGACTAGTTACTCTTGGGAAATATATAGAGCATAGGACTATAATATTGGAGTTACGGACAAGGGGTATCAATATCATCACCTTCCCTGCTGAACAAGTCCTCGTATTTTGTATTCAATGGATGGCTATGGGTTTCTTGGCATTTACCTGATGGTTTTGCGTTCTTTGGACTTTACCTATTGGTTGTGGGTTTCTTGCACTTACCTGTTGGATGTGGGTTTCTTGGCATTCACCCACAAGCTATGGGATAGTTTGGCATATACTTGCTAGAAGCAGGTTCTTTGGCATTCACTTCATGGTTGTAAATTTATTGATATTTTACCTATAATTGGATGGGTACGCACTGACATTCACTTATGGCTACTGGTAAATAAAGAAGTATGGATTCCTCGAAAGGAAAAGTTGGAGGTATGTATTTCAGCCCTTGAATTCACCCCTCACAACAACTTTGTACGGAAATATAAGTCTAATATTATGACTTCTTATAATTTTATGCATTGGATATACATTGCATGATTATGGTTAATTATGTGGATGGATATTTAATATTCTATGCATCATGCTTTATGTGATTTACTTGTTGTTCTTCTTTTAGGGGGATACTAGTGCTTCGTGGTACGATGGCCCGAGATATTAAAATTGTGATAAAAAAGATTTAGAATTTTAAGGCATTTAGGGGGTACAACATTGGAGATGCTTATGTGAAACCTAAAAATAGCCTTACCTAGAGAGAACATGTAGTATGATGTTTTACCTATCTAATTTTTTGTTCAGGCTAACTATTTTGAAAGGCGAATATGCATAGAGGGATGGATAGTTGGACCCTAGGGTATGAGCATGGATTTCTATGTGTGCATGCCTGATTTCCTAGTTGTTAATGTAATATGGATTTTTATATGTGTATGCTTGATTACCTAGTTGGTGCTATAACATGGTTTGAGAACTATCAAGGAGAACGTCTTTTGTGATTAACAACATGACAGTATTTTTCAAGTTGGAATATATGCATGAACACCGATAGGCGTACCTTTGGATATAATGGCCAATGTGCTTAAAATGTGTACACATGTGAATGTGTGGCATAAATTTAATGTTTTACGTGTACATATGTAAACATGTAATATGGGCTTATCATAGAACATGCTATACTCTGAGCTAGCTAACAAGTTATGGAGGCATTTGCAATATCCATAGAAAGCAGGTTTCTTAACAGGTTTAAGGTTTATACCGGAGAAGGATGACACATGGGGGTGGGAAAGTTGTTGGCTCGGGGGGTATATCAACTCTTCAATATGTCCATCATGGAAGGGCTAATATGATGGAAAATAGGCTTTTATCAACGGAACACCCCCGGAAGAGGCTGAACTGCACGGTTTTCCATGGCTAAAACTCTTGTCTGCATTGAAATGAGATAAGCCCTACTATCATGCTTGTACAGACTCATTATCATGCATGCTTTATGTGTATATATTGAAATTAATTATACCCTTTATCTCTCATTTTACCCTACATGTGGACATGCTTCTCTAAATATGCATACTGTATATTCTCAAGGAATAAAACTTACATGGGTTTACATGTGTGGGGGTATTTTATATTATATACTTCCTTACATTATGCATGGGGTTTCAAAATATTTTTAAATTTGTTGACCAAAGCTTTCATGCAAATACCTAGGCAAGCTATATGCCCCATAATGTAACCACTTGAAAGGACATAGTAATAATTGATGGGTATCTCCATATCATTCTCCTGGTCTCTCCTTCGGTAAACTTAAATAGCCCCATGGAATATGGGCAGGTCGGAAAAGTCCCATACTACATGGGCAGAATATGAAAGTCCCATATTACATGGGCAGAATTTAAGTCCCGCAAACGCTGGGCATCAATGAAAAACTAAACAATATATTAAGAGGCCAGGTGAAGAAACCATGGAAGCCTCTGAAAATTGTGGCTTTGTCATGAAAAATGTGTTCGCCAAGGTTCGGCATGTTTGCTGAAGCAGCAACGAATATGGATATTTATATTTATACAAAATCATTCACACTATCATCTTCTTACTTGCTTATTCATACTTGCATTTAATATGCATGGGTTTCATGCGTTATGTATAAGAGTTGTTTAGCTCATGCTACTAATCACTCTTTTAAAGTTATTTGACAGCCCAATATTATGGATATATGAAGCCTATTGAAATAACGAGAGTTTCTGGGATTCATTCATAAAGAAGTAGGACTCTTTGGATTGAGCCTAAACCTAGTTGGATAAGACTTGGAAGCTATTATGGGCTTAGAAAAACGTGGTAAGCCCAATTTTGGAGGAGTCCTAAGGCTATAAAACTACATATGGACTTGATTCCTATAAATATAGGATATGTAGGCCATTTGTAAAGGTTGGACACTCGTTTTCTCTACCAAAACACACGGTGGAGCTCTCGCGAGACCTATTCCGGGAACCCCCCATGGCTGTGTAGGAATTACTCCGCCACCACGCTCGGAATCCTTGAAAATTCAGTCCAAACGTAGCCATAAACACCTACCGCTTCCGGCAGATCAGGCGTATTCAGATTTTCACAATATGCCCGATTTTCGGCCCAAATCTCCGCGATTCTTCCGTTTTTCCTGCAACAACCTCCCCGAATGTTGTACCAAATTCCTCTCACAATAATCTCCTTCCCATCACCTAACACCCACCAAATCCCTTTGCTTATTGCCTCATTCACCTGCCATATCCCAGAACAAATAAAGCTAGCTCATCCACCTCTTGTAGCACCAAGAACACTCGAATGAGGGAAGTTAGTATCTCGCCTTAAAGACTCTAGTTACTAACGCATCAGGGTTATTCACAAAGTTCCAAACATGCTTCCCCAGAAGAGCAAGGTTAAACCAACACAAATCCCTGAAGCCTAGCCCACCATTACTCCTCGCCATACACATATTCTCCCAAGAAAGCCAACGTATTCCCTTACTAGTACTTGAATTTGTTTTCCACCAGTACCCATTTAGCATATTCTCAATATCCATACTTAGCATTTTTGGAATTAAAAAATAAGACATACACTAGTTCTGTATGGCCTGAGCTACATTCTTTATTAAAATAGCATTTTCCACTTTTGAGAGAAGTTTTGAGTTCCACCCCTGAATGCACTTCCAAACACGATCTTTTAGGAAATTAAAAACAGATTTCTTTGATCTACCAATTAACGAGGGCAGGCCCATATAATTATCTTGAATCAGATCATTTCTTACTTACAGAATCTCTTAAATCTCATGTTTCTTGTCTCTTCTAACATTCGCACTAAAAAAGATCCCGAATTTTTGATAGTTAATAGCTTGACCAGATAGCTTCTCATATGAACTTAGCAGGAACATACGACCTTTGTCTCCTCTTTTGTGGCCTTAAAAAAGAAAATGCTATCGTCATCAAATAAAAGATGTGTCACGGCCGGCGCACATGAACAAACTTTGCAACTGCTGATCTGTCCATTTGATGCTTCATCTGGCAACAATTTCGACAATCCTTCAACGCATCAGCGAAATAAATAGGGTGAAAGAGGGTCTCCCTACCGGAGACCTCTCTTAGACTGGTTGGACCCACATATCATCCATTAAAACAAATTGAATATGACACTGTGGACACACATAACATAATCCCCTATACAAACTTATGAGAGAAACTCATATGCAATATACGAGCTTTTAGAAATGCCCACTCTACCCTATCATAGGCTTTACTAACATCTAACTTCAAAGCCATGTCTCCCTCTGAACCATATTTCTTACATTTTATAAAATGAAGAAACTCAAACGCAATCAACATATTGTCTGAAATACTACATCCCAGAACAAAAGTAGATTGGTTATCAGTAATCACCCTAGGCAGAATAACTTTTAATGGATTATCAAGAACTTTCACTATAATCTTGTACAATATATTGCATTGTGCATTTGGGCCTTAAATCTCGCATACTATCTGCATTCTCTTTCTTCAAGCTAAGAGCAATATTCGTATCATTAACCTCAAGAGGAAAAGCTCTCTCAATCAGTATGTTTGACAATATTTAAACACTTCCTTACCTAGTAAACCCCAAAACTGCTGGAAAATGCATGGTTGAGGCCATCTAACCCTAAAGCTTTATCAGGATAAATCTGTTTCACTACATCTATAAATTCTTCAAAAGATAAATTACCAACTAACTGTATGTTTTAAATTTCCGTTATTTAATCCTCAGTTATACCCAGGTTTGGCAAAACACCCACCCCAGAACTAGAAAACAAACCTCTAAAGTGATTCTCAACCAACTCACACATCTCCCCATGCTCATTTATACCACAGCCCCATTGTAACACCCCAGTCCCACATCGAGGAGATTTGTGACTTCTGTTCAGTTTATAAGGCAAAGTACTACTACTTTGTGCATCAACAAATCATGATCTTTTGAGGGCCTGTGGTGGGATTTTCGTAACCCAAGTTGGCTGCACTCGGGACAGTATGCTTCGATTTATTTTGGACTCGTAATCGTAACTTGATCCGGTTTTCGAAAAAGACTCGGGATTTGACCCAGGTTGTCACTTATGGTATCAGAGCCAGGTTCTCGAAAGCTTGATGCATCAAGTTGTCGGAGGTGGGGACACGAAGGCTGGGAAAATTATCCCATAATGGCAAGAGGTCCGGAGGTGGGGACACGAAGCCAGCCGGTATTATCCCACAATGGCTAGAGAGGTACGATCTTGGTCCTATGGGCTGTCTGTTCGGGCCTGACGAGGACATCAGGAATTTAAGTGGGGGAGTTTGTAACACCCCAGTCCCACATCGAGGAGATTTGTGACTTCTGTTCAGTTTATAAGGCAAAGTACTACTACTTTGTGCACCAACAAATCATGATCTTTTGGGGGCCTGTGGTGGGCTTGTCGTAACCCAAGTTGGCTGCACTCGGGACAGTATGCTTCGGTTTATTTCTGACTCATAATCGGGACTTGACCCGATTTTCGAAAAAGACTCGGGATTTGACCCGGGTTGTCACTTTCATCATATTTCCTAAGGAACGAGACATGGTTCATTTTTTTCGTATTGACGCTAAAGCATAAAAAAAAATCAAATTGTTATCCCCTTCCTTTAACCAGAAAACTTTGGCTCTCTGCCTACAATATGCCTCATGTTGGTATGGTAAATCATTTAATCTCTATCTCTTCTAGAAGTAAATTTGAATTCCATCGTTATCTTTATAATTCACCAAGCTGTCAACCAGCTCCTTCTGCCTCTTAATCTTATCGCGGAACTTATGAAAGAGGTTTTGCCACCACATGGCCATAAACGTCGAAACAGAAAGAATCTTTGGTAAAATATGCATAGCTGGTAACTCTAGACAGTATTTCGACACCTCATCTTTGAAACCCACCTCTTCTAACCAAGTATTTTCAAACCAAAAAAGGAAACTCTTCACTGGAATCTGCACATACAAGAGTTCATTTATTATACGATCTTGATCTGACTTAACAACATGAGTCACTGTGAGCTTACACAAGGGAAATTTATTTCACCATTGTTCATTGGCAAAAGCTCTATCGAACCTTTCATGAACAAAATTTGGAGTCCTATGACTCATCTCCCAAGTAAACTGTCCTCATGTCAATTCCAACTCCACCAAATCACTATCTTCAATAGCTGCTCTAAAACCATCTGGTAACCCTTGAGGATGAACAACTCGTCCCATCTTATCCGCAACATAAAGCATATCGTTAAATCTTCAAAAATGCTCCAAGAAAGGTTAGACTTGGTGGCTAAATCTATGATCAAGTTCCAAAAATCACTCCTCCTATCCCGCTCTGAAAACCCATAGAAGCACTTAAGTCTCCACTATGGAGTATTATTTTTAGCAATCCAGACGTTTATGTAATTTGAGCTTGAACAAACCACGTGACAATTAACACTTCTTTCCCAGAGGATGGCTAAACGCCTACTACGACCTACGATGTCCACTATAATTGATGACGAAAAAATAAACTTTACACAAATCTCTTCTACTTTAGAACTTATAGCAATAGTTTAAAATAAAAAGACAAAGTTGGGTTTGCGATATTTCAGTAAATCTCCAAGGACATAAATTGTTCGGGCATTCCCCAATCCCTGATAGTTCCAAGCTAGGTTTATTTATTTGGGACGCCTAGCTTGCACTGCGCGTAGCCAAAATGTTGTTTGGGGTTGCTGTGTTAGAATTCAAACCCTCTTAATAGTTAAGTTGACATATGCAAAATAAAAGGTGGCTTCCCGGAATAAACGGAAGAATCAAGGTGCAAGTCAGTTTGTTTTTAGGAGTAGCTTTAGTAATTACAGTTGGCCGGCTTGACTATTGATGCTATAACCGTGTGTAATAAATTCTACATGCATGCATGCTCAAAGAAGTGTTCCTAGAGTCATGTTAACAATCTAGAGGAGTCAAAGGAGAAGATAGAATAACTCCTAGAATTAAGGTAGGCATTCTGTTAGAATTTGAAAATGAAAGGCTTGCCAAAAAACAAGAAATTAAATATTAGGTGATGTAAGGCATGACCTGTATCCTAGTTTTAGAGTTTATATATAGTGTTTCTCAGTTGTGTAAAATATATAAAAAAAATTAAGGAAAAAGAAACAGAGCCGAAGCTTTCCCGGTATAAGAAAAAACCCGAAGCTATAGTTTCAAAAAAAAATGCAAGCGTGCATTTCTTTTATATATATTATTGTGTTTGAGGTTAAAGTATAATTGAGAAAACCCTTTTTTGTTTCCAACAATTGTTATCAGAGCCAAGGTCACATTTCTGAAAAATGGCGAATATGATGCCAACCCCAAATTCTGAAGTTGACGGCTACAAACACTACTAGAAAAACAGGATTTAACATCGGTGCTTAGACATCGGTTGGTCTAGAAACCGATGTTAAATGTAGTTTAGACATCGATTACCTAATAAAACCGATGTGTGAGCTAACATTTCACATCAGGTAAAAACCGATGTCTATGTAAAATTACCTTTAAAATCAGTCACGAAGACATAGGTCCTTTTTTACATAGACATCGGTTTTTACCCGATGTATAAGGTCTTTTTTCTTGTAGTTCAATTATGGAAACTGGAGTATTCAAATGAAGGTACTACTCGGTTTTTACGATAATTGGGATATTATCGAAAGCGGGTATGATGAGCCCACGGATGCATCCGGTGAAGCAGTCCTTTCAAATGTTGACGGTGTTAAATGAGTCCTGGAAAAAAGATAAAAAGGCGTTATACACAGTTCTTCAAGGTGTCGTTGAATCCACCTTTGAAAAAATTTCAAATGCAAAAATGGCGAAAGATGCATGGGAGATTTTGCAAAAATCTTTTTAAGGAGATGAAAAAGTAAAAAAAATGTAGTTTCATGTGCTACGTGGGAATTCAAAAATTTGAAGATGAAGAGTTCATAAAATATTGGTGAATTTGTTACGCGTTTGAAAACGGTGACAAATGAGATGAAAAGAAACGGGGAAAGTCTCGATGATGTTCGGGTCATAGAAAAATTGCTCCGTTCGTTGACAAGAAAATTTGATTATGTGGTTACTTCCATCGAGGAGTCAAAAGATCTGTCCACAATTCAATTAACGAGCGCGTAGGTTCTCTTCAAGCCCACAAGCAGTGAATGAATCAATATGATAATGCAAGTCATTTGTAGAAGGCGTTGCAAAGTAAATTATCCATTGGCGATAATTATGGCATTAGCAGTTTTGTACGTGGTAGAGGTGGCTTTAGAGGTGGCTACCGAGGTGGACGAGGTCGTGGAAGGCAGTCCTTCAACAGAAGTCAGAAAACTAAATGTTATCAACCATCTGGTCGTGGTCAAAATTTCAGAAGTCGTGGAAGAGACGAATTTTAAAGAGGTGACAAATCTCAATTTTAATATTATAATTGTAATAAATTTGGTCACTTCAGTTATGAGTGTAGAACACTAAAAGTGGAAGAAATGAGTCACTTTACTGCAGCAAAAGAAGATAAAGATGTTGGAGCTGCTATGTTCCCTCACTTACAAAGGAGACGAGGAAAGCAAGAAGAATATTTGGTATCTTGACTCAGGGGCCAGCAATCACATGACTGGTCATAAGGATTTATTTACGGAGATAGACGAGACAGTCACATGAGAAGTTAATTTCGGCGATTCTTTAAAGATTCCGGTCAAAGGGAAAGGTACAATTACGATTGTGTCAAAAAATTATGAGAAAAGGTACATAAATGATGTTTATTGTATACCTTCTTTTAAAAAGTAATATCATCAGTCTTGGTCAACTTGTCGAGAAAGGATATAATATACAGATGCAGGATAATTCTCTTACCATCAAAAATCAGGTTCGAGAATTGATCGCTAATGTGGAGATGTCAGAAAATCTCCTCTTCACATTCGATCTGAAGAAGAATATGCAAAAGTGGTTAAAGTCGGTCATTAAAAATGACTTGTGGTTGTGGCACTTGAGATATGGTCATCTTTAGGGACGGCAATTTGTACCGAACCGATGGATACCCGATCCGTACCAATCCGATCGGGTTTTACCGAACCCGAATATTTCGGGTTTGGATTCGGGTTTGGGTTTGATTTTTAAACCCGAACCATTTTCGGGTCGGGTTTGGTTTTAAGGCATACCGTTTCGAACCCGACCCGAAAACCCGAACCCCGTTCCGTTTCGACCCGAACCCGCTCCGAAACCGGTGTTAATATATAAATAATATTTTATATTTTATAAGTAATAATATAATATATAATATAATATATTACTAATATTAGTACTAAAAAATTATACTTTTTACAAACTATTGCATTATAGTTGTTTAAATATGTTTTTAGCAGCATTTTCACTACAAGTATACTAAAGGTCAAGATTGTTGCATTATTTCACCAACAATTTTATTTATAGAGGTATATTATCCATTGTCTTCTCAAAATCTTTAATTCAATCCCAAAAATTTCAATATCGTCATATTTATGAGCAATTTGCTCAAACCAGATCCTAGTATTTTTTCACTAGAGTTTGTGCAAATTAAGGTACAATTTGATAGTGATCTACAAACCCGAACCCGAACCGAACCCGATGGGTTTGGGTTCGGGTTTGGCAAAAATAATCGGGTTCGGGTTTGGTTTTTTCTAAACCCGTTTCGACCGACCCGATTGACATCCCTAGTCATCTTAGATTTTCTGGCTTAAAATTATTGTCAAAGACAAAGATGGTAGATGGTTTGCCAGAAATTAACGAACCGTAAAATTTGTGTGAAGCATATGTCAAGGGGAAGCAACACAGAAAACGTTTTCCCGTGGGAAAATCATGGAGAGCAAGGAGACCATTGGAGATAGTTCAAACATATATTGTTGGTCCTTTTGATGTTACATTTCTTGGTGGTAACATGTATTACCTAACATTTATTGATGATTTTAGCAGGAAAAGTTGGGTGTATATCATCAAAGAAAAATAGGAGGCTCTTGATAAATTCAAGGAGTTTTAAATATTGGCGGAAAAGTAAAGTGGCCAGTATTTGAAGACACTCAGATCAGACAGAGGTGGAGAGTATACTTCCAACTTGTTCAGAAGCTTCTGTAGGGCACATGGCATAAATCATCAGTTGATAACGGCATATACTCCTCAGCAAAATGGCATTACAGAAAGGAAGAACCGCATAATTCTTGACATGGCAAGGAGTATGGTGAAAGCAAAGCACTTGCCAAGAATTTTATGGGAGGAAGCTATTTTATATGCAGTTTATTTGTTGAATCGCTATCCAACAAAAAGTGTCAGAAAAAAACTCCAAATGAAGCATGGAGTGGTAACAACCCATCTGTTGGAAATCTCAAAATTTTTTGGTGTATTGGTTGTGTCCACATTCCCGATCAGAAAAGGAAGAAGCTGGATGATAAAGGTGAGAAATGCATCTTTACTGGATATGACAAAAAGAGCAAGGAGTACATACTTTATAATCCCCTAATGAAGAATTTAATCATTTTTCGAGATGTTGAGTTCGATGAATCATATTACTGGAGTTGGAGCGATGAAGAAAGAAAATTTGATGGTTTATTCCTTAATGATGATGATGATGATCTAACTCCTCCACAGAGTCCAAATCCACAAACTCCAGCGTCAACACCATCGACGGGAGGAAGAAGCAGTTCAGGGAGAGCACCGAGAAAAATGCAGAGTCTGGAAAATATCTATGAAGCAAAAAGTCGGGTACAAACATCCTTTGATTATTTTTTATTTTGTTTGATGGCTTAATGTGATCCAATTACATTCGAGGAAGCTTCTGAAGAAAGCAAATGGAACAAAGCCATGGATGAAAAAATTGTCGCAATCAAGAAGAATGATACTTGGGAGCTCACAGATCTTCCAGAAGGACACAAAACAGTTGGTGTCAAATGGGTTTACAAGACCAAGACTAATCAAGAAAGTGAAGTGGAAAAGTACAAGGCAAGGCTGGTAGCTAAAGGCTACAAGCAGAGATATGGCATTCGCTATGATGAGGTATTTGCTTCAGTGGTAAGAGTTGATACCAAACGACTTATGACATCAATTGCAGCTCAGAACCATTCTGAATGGTTATCTTAAAGAAGAAGTCTATATATATTCAGAAAGGCCGAGAAAACAAGGTCTAGGGACTGAAGAAAGCCTTATATGGTTTGAAGCAAGCTCCGCGAGCATGAAACACGTGGGTTGATGAATATTTCTAGAAAAATGGTTTTGTCAAGAGTCCATATGAGCATGCTCTCTACACGAAAATAAATTCAGGGGGAGATATTATGATCGTTTTTTCTTATACGTGGACGACATGATCTTTACCGGAAATTACCCTGGTATGTTTGATGATTTTAAGAAAGTTATGAATAACAAGTTTGGGATGACAGGTATTGGTCAAATTTCGTACTTTCTTGGAGTCGAGGTGAAGCAAAACAAAGATGGGATTTTTATGTCACAGAAAAAATATGCGGAGCAGATTTTGAAGAAGTTTAGAATGAAGGAATGCAAGTTAGTAAGCACTCCAGCAGAACCGAGCATAAAGCTCAGAGATGATTCAACAAAGGAGCCAGTAAATCTGATGTTGTTCAAAAGTTTGATTGGAAGTCTGAGGTACCTAACTTTTACTCATCCAGATATTATGTATGCAGTTGGATTGGTTAGTAGGTACATAAAGAAACCGAAGCAAGATCACTTCATGGCAGCTAAAAGAATTTTGAGGTACATAGAAGGTACACTTGATCATGGTTTATTTTACACATACTCTCAAGATTCAAAATTAGTAGGTTACTCAGACAGTGATTATGGTGGTGACTTGGATGACGGGAAAAGCACTTCGGGTTCCACTTTTCACATTGGTTCTGCAATCTTTTCATGGTCATCGAAGAAGCAACAAACAGTTTCTCTCTCAACATGTGAGGTGGAATATATCGCAGCAGCAGCGTGCGCATGTTAAGCTATGTAGTTAAACTATATTTTGGGCGAGTTAAATCTTGCCAAAGAAGATCCAGTTACTATTTACGTGGATAATAAATATGTTATATCTCTGACAAAAAATCCAGTGTCCCACAATTGAAGAAAGCACATCAACATTAATATCATTTTATTCGAGAACAGGTGAACGATAAAATTGTGGAGTTGGTGCACTGCAAGACGGAAGAAAATTTAACGCATATTTTTACAAAGCCTTTGAAGCCAGACATGTTTGAAAAAATGAAAATGAAGTTCAGAATGCAAAGTCGAGTTTGAGGGGAAGTGTTAGAATTCAAACCCTCTTAATAGTTAAGTTGACATATGCAAAATAAAAGGCGGCTTCCCAGAATAAATGGAAGACTCAAGGTGAAAGTCAGATTTTTTCTAGGAGTAGTTTTAATAATTACAGTTGGCCGACTTGAATATTGATGTTATAATCGTGTGTAATAAATTCTACATGCATGCATGGTCAAAGAAGTGTTCCCAGAGTCATGTTAGTAAAATATGGTAGGCTCTGAGTGAATGTGAACCAAAGAAAGAAGCAGATGCACAATCTAGAGGATTCAAACGAGAAGATATAATAACTCTTAGAATTAAGGTAGGCTATCTGTTAGAATTTGAAAATGAAAGGCTTTCTAGGAAATAAGAAATTAAATATTAGGTGATGTAAGGCATGACCTGTATCCTAGTTTTAGAGCCTATATATAGTGTTTCTCAGTTGTGTAAAATATACAAAAAAAAGTAAGGAAAAAGAAACAGAGCCGAAGCTCTCCTGGTGTAAGAAAAAAACTGAAGTTGTAGTTTCAAAAATAAATACAAGTATGCGTTTCTTTTATATATATTATTGTGTTTAAGGTTAAAGTTTAGCTGAGAAAGCCCATTTTCGTTTCCAACATGCTCAACAATCCATTCCAGAAATATCAGCCTCCATGTTTTCCTTTTTCTCATTTATTTTATAACGATCTTAAATTTTACCTATTTACTTATAATATTATCTTCTTTAGTCTTAATATTATTTTGGTTCTAGATGATTATATTTAAAGGAGTATGTTTGATTAGTAATTATGTAGAATAAATCATTTTTATAAATATTAGATGTTTGGTGGAGCGTGTATATATACTCTTACGTGTTTAGATTTTTCCTAAATTATTTTATTAAATTTTTGGGTTGATTTTTTATGATTTCTAAATATTTAAATATTTTTATAAAATTTTTAGACATTTAAAAAAATTATGAGAATTATTTCATACTTTTCTTTGGTAAACATAAGACTTTTTAAAGTGAATTTCTCATTGTTTTACGACCTTTGGAATTTTTTTAAAAAAGGATTCTAAAAAATCTATTTATTTTAATAGATTAGTTTCAAAAAAAATTACATTTTACTTAAATAAAAGTATTTTTTAAAAACTGGAGCGATTTCTAATTAAGAATCTTTAAATCACATTTTTCTCCAAAAGTTAAAAATCATAAAATGTTGCAAATATATGATATATATAAATAATTTTATATTTTATAAAAGAGGAGTGGAATTGTGTAATGTCTAAAATACCCCTCATGACATAAAAGTCCTAAGGGGCTTTTCTTTTTTCTCGGTCGCATCGCTCTCTCTCGTCTGTCTCTCTTATTTCTTTCTCGTATGTAAACTCTTTCTCTCTCTCTCTCTCTCTCTCTATATATATATATATATATATATATATATATATCCTCCCTAGCTCTACTCGCCATCACTGATTCAAGTCAGTTTTGCGTGATTTTGTTCAGAATCGGATAATTTTGATTATCCAATCGAGTGCTACTCGACTTTTTATGTGCATGTATGTGTATTTTTGCGTGCCCCTTCATTTTTATTCAAACCCTCACTTCGGGTGTTTTGATTTTTAATGATTAAAATCTGATTTTCTTTATGATTCTTGATTACCCATAGTTAATTAAACTCCAATCGGTAGAAATCCCTGTTGGAAACCCAATTTTGGGCACCACCGGATTTTTGCAGCCGCTGGTGATGAATTTCGGTGAACCGGAGGTTGGTGATGATGAAATTGAGCGTTAAAAATTATTACAAACCTATTTTGATCCTTTCATGAATCTTGTCTCGAATTTTCATGATTTTGAGGTTTGTTAGTTTGCGCTTTTGATACGAAAATCATAATATATGGTACGTGATATGTAAATTATATGTTATGAATGCGGAAACATGATTTTGATGTTGAATTTTTTTTTTAATTTTTTCAGATTTTGTATATTTTGATATAGCAATTCGGTTTTGGTGACGAGAAGTTAGTTTAGGTGTTTAATGGTTTATATTATGGTTGATATCATGGTTGATAATAGATGCATGGATTTAGGGTATTATTAGTTAATTGAATTGTTATTTATGAATTGAGAATTGATTGTATTGGTTGGTTGATGGATTATGGGCTAGTAATATATATTCGAAGAGGTCATGTAGGATTTCCAGTAGAATTGCATGATAGTTTATATGATAATTGCAATTTAGAGTCTAAGTAAGATTATAGCTATAATTATGTTTATGATTTGTATGCTAAGTGACATTATGTGTTATGTGTATATCACCGACGAAAAGTTTATTTGATATAATACTTGATATATAAGTAGTCATCCCTTTTTCTATGAAACTTAATGTATTAACATACTACTCTACTAAATAGAATCCCAACTCTTGATATCTTATCACTAAACTTGAAGAGCTGAATCGTATTCATTGTAAGAAATGAACCTTGATTGAATAATCTTGATCATATTGGAATTAAGTAAAATGAATCCCTTATTAATCCTTATTGATCTATCTTGAATCCTCAATCGAAAACTGAAATGGAAACTATATTGACCGAGCCGGTTATTTAAATTATAAATTTTAATAGGCCACGATTGCCTGGGATCCCGTATAGTTAAGAATTTATATTGGATATGTGGATCCGGAACTTTGTCGTGGGCTGATAACCGAGCTTTGCTCGTAGTACATTGTGATAAGTTTCTAATTCCTTTATTAACTATTTATTTTGTTGATATCATTAATGTTTGTATTATTTCTTTATATCCGTTTATTATACACTGTCATAATTTGATTCATCATTGGATTATATATATATACACTTGGTGGGCTTTATGCTCAATTCTTTTTTATTTAACCTTTTAGTTAAATATAAATATGGTGAGAGTCATTTAAACCGCTCGTAAGTAGACCGGTAGTTTAGGACATGAGTATATACAGGAATTCAAGCAGGTAGTGCTAGGGGTTAGATTTGGGAAGTGATGAATTTAAGAATAGAAACTTTTGATTTGTAATAGTAATTAGATGACCTAAAGTTTGGTTGTAATGTTGGTAAACTTGTAATAATAATTGTTTCAAACTCAAAACTGTAGCGATCTTGGAGTGGGAAATTGTTAAGTATTTTTTATTAATATGTAATATTAAGTATGTCATGCTTAGCGTAAATATCTAGAGTATGCCCTATATTTTTGTCTTAGTAGTAGTGCGGGTCCGTCACAGGTTTGGTATCAGAGCTACGGGTTTGAGTCCCTAAACAATGTGTAGGATTAATAGGGAGATAAGTTCATAATTTGGGGTAGTAAAGGGGAGTATTTTGAGAGTCAAAAATAGTATCTAGAGCGTATTTAGACTCTAAGTTAATCATTTTATATGATATATATTGGAACTTATTCACAGCTATTGTTGAATAGGATACACTAATGTTAAGTCCTTAATACAACTGTAGAGGGGGTGAATACAGTTTATGCAAACAAACCAAATTAAGTTCTCAACATAATGAAACAATTTTGTATTGACTGATAAAAACTGATAACAAAACTACCATATCAAAGGATGAACAATAATCCTTGAGAGCTGCTAGGTTACATAAAAGATATATCAATTCATTACACCTATAGTGTAAACCTAATATGTGTTTATATACTGCACAGCTTCACAATCAATAAGGAATCCTATTTTATTATAATAAGAAATCCTAAAACATATCCATGTATTGATTGCTACAATAAGTAAAGTCCTTCACCGACATGTATTCTGCAAATCCTCTCCTTCTTCGATATCTCCTGACTTTCAGCTGAAGTGACCAAATGCTGATGTCAAATACTGATCAGCAAATGCTGAGGATAATTGTTGATGATGTCACATTTTCTAAATTCTAATATCAAGTACTGATAAATAAACTCTGATAGTTTATATGCTGATATCATCAATTTCTTCTAACATTCTTCCCCAACTTGTGCATTATGTAATTATGGACAAGTTTCTTATTGATGATGTCAAAACTATCTAAATGCAGAAATATAAACAAATAGTCTATCTTACAATCAGTTTCTTCAGACTTTAACTTCAGTCTTGAAATCTGGTACAATCAGTAGCTTCATCAAGGAATTTCTTGAGTAGAATATCTTCAAGAACGTTTACATACATTTTCCTTCTCTGTTTGATATCCTTGAGCTCCTTTATAGATTCATCATTTTGATAAACAACAACTCTGAGGTCATGCAGATTTTCTCTTCCAAGTGGCAGATCATTAAGTTCCAAGAGACTAACTTTCTTTCCATCTGGATTGAAAGTAAGAACCTCTTCACAAATAGACTTGACCACTGTAGCTCCTCTAACAGGCATATCAACAATATAACCAGATTCTTTAATGTATTTGGAATGTAATTAGACTTGTATGGCATTCCTCTCTGCTTCATGTATACCCAGTTCTTCATAAATTTTGACCATCTAGCAGTAGTAGAGTTGGTTACCTTAAGTAAATTAGTGACAAATTCCAACTCCTGCCATGGTTTATTCTTCAACTTCTCTTGAGTAAGCCTCTACCTTCTTCCAAATTCCAGAAAATAAATCAGTTTTTCACCAATTTTATCATTCACAATCGGTACTGACATAATTTTCTGCAAATCTTCAAGCTTTGTATTATTCCAAATTCCTTTCAGGTTTCCAGGTTCCCTTAGAATTAAAGCATCAACAACATATTTATTAGCTTTTGAAAATCCCAAGCCACTTGTTCTATCAGCTCTTCTAGACTGAGAGTTCTACTATAGATCTTGTTTATAGTCTCAGAAGAATCCCTTACTGGTGCAGGCTTTTTTCTTTCCCATAGTAACTTCTTCTTTTCTTTTAAGGTCAATTCTGGCATATCAGAGTTTACATTTTCTGAATCAGGATTTGTGAAATCAACTTGTATTTTACTTGAACTTTCAACAACTTGAGTAGTATCATTGGTTGTGACTGGTTGAGCTTCAAAAATTGTTTCTTCATCAACTTGAGTATTGTCAGAGGTTGGTATTAGTTGTAATTTCTCAGCCCAATCAGCTCCATGAATCATCTTTCTTTTCTTGTGGAACTGGTTGGCTTCTTCTTCTTGAATCTTCTCTTCATCAGCACCATCATAAACTACAACTACTGAATAGATTGGATCTATCAGTGTTTGAGATTTTGAAACTTTAGATATTGATTTCTTCTTGAATTTTGCTTTAGGCTTTGGCTTTGATTTCTCACCAATTTTCACTTTCCCCTTATAAATCATGTCAACATTTAAAATTGTTTGAGTCTTTAAAGGCCTTTCAGCATCAGGTTGACTGACCTCCTTGATCACTACTCCTTTTGTAGGTCTTCTACTAGGAACATCTTCATAAGGTGAGATAGCAATAGTAAATTATAGATCTCGTTGATTTGAATTCTTCCTCCAAAAGCCTAAGTTGTTCCATATCAGCTCCAGGATCATCTCTCTCAAATATTCTTCTACTCACCTCAGAATCAAAATCTTAAATCTTTGGATCCTTTTAGAACAGAGTTGTTTTCTTCCATTTCACTTTCAGTGTTTGTAGATACTGACTTGCTTCAGCACTAGCTTATATCTCCAGAATGCCTGGCCATCATCAGCATTTGTGACTTTCAGAGTTTGTTGAGATTTAATCATAGTCATCTCTTTACTTTGCAAATTCTTTGAGACTTGCATTCCAGATCTCCTTCCTCCACCTTTTCTAGATTGACTAGTGGTGTTAGATGTACCACTGGTACCAATTAGATCTCCACCTTATTTCTTCAAAACTAACTCCTTTTTACTGCCTTTGTTATCACCATCAGGACCATCCTTATCAGTATTTGACAGTTTGAGTTGCTTGTATTTAGATTTAAGCACTTTCTCCCCTTTTTTGGCATTATCACCAAGTAGGAGGGAAACTATAAGCTTCATTGACCGTTGTACCTCATTCAATTGCCCAGACATCTTATTCTGAGTTTCTTCCAATCTAGCTTGATTGGCTTTCATTTGTTCCTGTCTGGAAAGAATGAGTATTAACCGCTTTTAGATTTCCTTAGATGTGGTCATCTTGGTTTCAAGAAAGGATTTCTTGAGTTTATTGATTTGAGAGTTGGCAGATTCTTGTGTATGTTGAACTGCCTTGACTAGGAAGGCCGAAGCTTTGAGATGATTCAAAATGTCAGGATATTTAATGTTCTTCTTAGATGTATCCAAATGTTCAACAACTTGAGTAATGGATATTGGATAATGAGCATCCTTCCATTTAAAATTCCAAAGTTCATCAAAGAATGCTTGTTGATTCTTGGCATCCAAGTCAGATAGTTTCCTTTTATTTTCTTATTCAGGAATGTCTTCTGGTAAAGAAAAGTTCATCTAGATCCTCATCAGAATCTAATGCTACATTAATATCTTCTCCATCATTAGACTCACTCCCATGCACAGATTCCTCATTAGCAACTGGCTCCTTTACTAACTGAGCTACTTCAACTTCAGCTTCAGCATTTAGCAAATCATTAGGAATTGGAGCTATGTGAGAATTAGTTGCTTCAGAAACTGTTATGTCATCAACATTCAACTCTATATCTTCCATAATGGTGGCCATATGAGGTGGAACATCAGGATTTATTTCCAAGACCTCGGTATCAGTAGAATGTTGTGGTGATTCTACAATGATGGGTTCAACTTGAGTGGATTGTTCTGCATCTACATCAACAGCAGGAATAGGGAGAATAACAGGAGGTGGAATGATAGATTGAGTGGACTGCAGGAAAGTATCAGTACTTAGACCTGCAGGGAGATTATCCGCACTTGGTACATCAGAGTTTATCTAAGGGTCTATAAACTGTTGTTCAGCAGCTGTTTCTTTAGTACTCTGTGCACCTGCAAAAAATTTCATAAAAACACTTAAATCTCTATATTCTTTTAAAGTAGTCTCACTACTCCTCACACCACTCATCTCATGACTTTTAATAGTCAGAGTTTCCTCACAAAAATTAACTAAATCTTGACACCCGTCTACCTCTCCTTGTTCCAGGTAAGGATCCTGCCCCTCTTGAATTTTTTTTTTTCACTAGATCTTTTCTCTCATTCTCATATGAAAGTCTTAAAAAATTTTGTCCTACATAAATAAAAGGTGGCTGAGAAGAGTTGTATGTGATCATATGTATAGTGGTATTCCTTTGTAAAGGTCTAATCACATTCATTTCATCAGGATTTAAACTAGAAGTAAATTCTAATAATACAGAACCAGTATATAAAGTAAATGATGATAAAGCTAAATCGGTATTTATACCTTATGCTTCTGAAGGATTAGCTTCTGTGTAGACATCCAAAGATTGAACTGAGAGAAGTTCAGTTGATGTGGGTGTTGGATGCATCCTTCCTTCAGAATCAACTGCTAAAGTTACTGGACCAGGAGTCAAGCCTTCACTACCACTTTGAGGTAGTGGTTCTTGTGGGGATGGAGATTCAGGAGTTATTGGATGACTTTGACACCCAGGTTCTTGTGTACTCCTCTCCTCAGATTCAGTGTCTGACTCATGTGCAGCTCCAAGTTTGAAATTAGCTGTATGCTTAGAGGTGTCTTTCTCAATTGATTTGCAAAAATCTTTGATTTTGACAGCTTCAGCTTTTATCTTAGCAATTGCCTTATCATGCCATTTTTGTATGGAATTTTCAGCAAGAGGCTCTATCTCTTCAATATTTGCTACACTACTTTGAAGTGCAGGTTCTTGTGGGACAGGATCATTACTCGCGATATCTATTGTATCCCTTTGAGATACAAGTTCTTGTATGCTAGATCCAGGAAACAATCCTTGCTTTTACAGCCTCTTCACAGACTGCTCTATTGCTCATGAGTGATCTCCCTCACTCTTTTCATGTTAGGCTTCATTGGAAAGTCAGTAACTACCTTAGGTGCATCAGAATTTGACTAGTGCTGAGCATCAGTGTTTGTCATTGGTGAACTGTATGCACCCTGTGTCTCCTCAGCTATTTCTTTCTTTATATTCATCAAATTTTGAGCAACGTAGGATTTGACCAAATTTCTTTTATTTCACCTTGGGCTTAAACCAGTTTAAACAACATCACTAGTGGATGTGTCATCATCAGTTGATAACACAACTGGACTTGAAGTAGAATCAGCTTTTAAATTCTTGAATTTTGATGATAAAGGAGCATTGTCTTCATCACTTGATTCTAAATCAGTCAGTACAATCTTTTTCCTTACAGATTCTAAAGGTTTGGCCTATATAATAATAATAGAATATAAATATATAAATACAAAGATTCATTGTCTTTACAAAATCCCTTTCCTGTGCTACATCAGCATTTGCAGCATTTGCTCTCTGACTAGATGACCTAACAGATTGACCAATTATGTCATGTGGATTTTCAATTGAAATACTAACCATAGCAGCCAACTCTTCTTGTTTCTTTCTTTTTACAACAAATGTTTTTTGGAAGGCACATGAGGTGGATTGTGTTTGTGGAAGTGTTTGGGTTACAGTGTTGGGTGAGCTACAGGTGGGTTCCCTACTGTTATTCCTGCAGCTTAGCACTCTGTTGGTTTTGTAGACTATAAGTCTCAGGAATCCTTGCAATTAGCAAGTTCCCAACAATTAGTGGCAACATCAAAGGTGCAAGAACAACCTTTTCTGAATTTTTAGAAATTAGATTAGAAAAGCTCTCTTGGTGAGCTTAAAAACTGACACAACTTGATAAGCAGGGATTGGGGTATCAGGGAAATAGACATTAAAAATCAACTGACAAAATCTAGCATAATATACTATATTCCTATCATCTTTTAATCTATCCCCTATAAAACATAAAACAACTCTACCAAATTCATAATTTGCATCATGAATTAAAGAGTACCAAAATTATCGTGTCAGGATTGGAAAGGCATTAAAGTTTGTGCATTTGTTGTTGAAATACCTTATAATGCAATCGAAGAAGAAATTCCACTCCTTCCTCAGCCCATTCCTTTTCAGTTGGCCCGGATTCTTCATATCTTTATCATAGCCAATTTCATTGAAAAATCTCCTTATTTTAGCATCTCCCACAAATGCAGAGTAAGAGTTATGAGTAGGAAGTTAAAGAGCATCCCTCACAGTTTGTTGAGTGACAGCCCTGGTTTTGTTGTCAAGCTAAAATACAATGCTTGGAGTCCCAGAAGCTCCACCATCATCATACACACCAGTTCTCCATAAAGCGAGAACATGGTCTCCAGAAACAGTTGTTGGAGTTTTGAGAGCATACCCAACCTCACTCGACCTTAAAAAATCTTGAAAAATGTGAAAATCAAGATTTATTCCATTATTGTCCAGAATCGCAGCATAATTGTTTACAAAAAACATGGCACCGCCCTGAGTAAAGGGTTTTGAAGCAGCAGGTGAAGTCATGATTTTTCTGTAAGTAAGAAGCTTAAAGAGTGATTAGAGTTTTATAGTTTAGGTTCGAGAGAAGAAAAGAGAGTAAGAGAGTAAGGAGATAATCAGAAATTGATAAATTAATAATTAGAAATCAAAAATTGATTTTGTTTAACACTCTACTTCAATACTCAGAAACGATTCAACTTAGTGGGATACGTGGCATAAGCTTATTGACTGAAACGAAAGCATGTAATTATGGCAGTTAAAACGAACACAGTTACCCAAAGTAATGTTTGGTAGATTACTTAATCATTTTTCATATCCTCACGCCATCAATTAACATCTATTAGCACTTAAATTCACCCACTAAATTACTGCTTCAATACTATAATTAAAATACTGACCAAAAATATATTTTGAATAAATTTAAAATATTATCAGAATATCAATAGTCAATCAGGATTTGACCATTATCAGTAGTTAATTAGCTATTGTCATGATTTATTAGTCAACACACGTCTGGCCAATATCAGAGTTTATTCAGATGATCAGAGTTTATCATGTATCAACTGGCTGAGATTAAATATCAGTATTTAAACAAGTAACATGAGTTTATGGCATCAGAGTTTAAACACTTTTATCGGATTGTAACAAATCCTGATATATAAGATAAAGATACCACACTCTAATTATCAACTACAAATCACAACATTTCATCAGAGTATGAGAATTGTCCTAAGATCATTCCCAATTCATTCATGAATCTGGTAAAGGTGGCTTCATAGAGTGGTTTGGTGAAGATATCTACTAATTGCTGACCTGTTGGAACAAAATGCAATTCCACTGTACCTTCCATTACATGTTCCATTATGAAATGGTACCTTCTGCTGATGTGTTTAGTCATTGAATGTGGTACTGGATTTCCTGTCAATGTAATAGTACTTTGATTATCACAATATATAAGAATTTTAGAATACTCTAACCCATAATCCAGTAAATATTTCTTCATCTAAAGTATTTGAGCACAACAGCTTCCTGCAGCAATGTACTTAGCTTCATCAGTTAATGTGGAAATTGACTTTTATTTCTTGCTAAACCAAGAAACCAATCTGCCACCAAGAAATTGGCAGCTTCCTGAGGTGTTTTTCCTGTCTATTTTGCATCCTGCAAAATCAGCATCTAAATATCCAATCAGCTTAAAATCTCATATCTAGGATACCACAATCCAAGATTAATGGCGCCTTTGAGATATCTGAAAATTCTTTTCACAACTAATAGATGTGGTTCCTTTCGATCAGCTTGGAACCTTGCACACAGACAGGTAGCATACATGATATTAGGTCTACTAGCAGTCAAATATAGGAGTGAGCCAATCATACCTCTGTAGTTAGTTATATATGCTGATGAACCAGTATTTAAATTTAACTTGGTTGTAGTGGCCATTGGGATTTGTTGCAATTGAACTGTCTTGCATTCCAAATCTTTTGAGCAAATTCCTGATGTATTTTACTTGATTTATGAAGATTCCTTCATATGTTTGTTTTATTTGTAAACCCATAAAATAACTCATGTCTCACCTCATACTCATTTGATATCTAGACTGCATTAGCTTTGCGAACCTCTCACAGATTTTATCATTAGTAGAACAAAAATGATATCATCAACATATATCTAAACTAACAACAATTCATTACCATGGTACTTATAAAATAGAGTCTTATCAATTATTTCACTTTTGAAACCACTTTCCAACAAAAATTGAACAACTGTTTCATACCAGACTCTGGGAGGTTGCTTTAGTCCATAGAGTGGTTTATCCAACTTATTGATATAATCTGGATATTTTGGATCAATGAACCCTGGAGGCTGTTCAACATAAACTTACTCTTCAAGTTCACCATTTATAAATGCACTATTTACATCCATATGGAACACTTTGAAATCATGTGAGTAGCATAGGCTAGAAAAATTATGATTGCCTCAAGCCTTGTAACTGGAGCAAAAGTCTCGTCATAATTAATGCCTTCTTGCTGTGAATAACCCTTTACAACTAGCCTTGCTTTATTCCTTGTAATAATTCCCTCACTGCCAGTCTTGTTTCTGAACACCCACATTATACCAATAACTGATCTATTCTTTGGTCTTGGCACAAGAGTCCAGACTTTGTTCCTTTCAAATTCATTCAATTCCTCTTGCATTATTGTGATCCAATCAGCATCTTGCAGAGTTTCTTCCACTTTCTTGGGTTCAGTTTGAGATAGAAAAAAATGATAGAGACATTCATTTTGAGTTACTTCCTTGTCTTAACACCACAATCAGGATTTCCAATGATTAAGTCAGGTGTTTGTGACTTAGTCCATTTTCTTGTAGAAGGAAGTTAACCTCGTGAAGTAGAACCTCCCCCTTGATACATGAAGTCTCTAATTTCATTTTGCCTTGTACCACTGTTATAACCTAATGCTCCCCCTGAATTGTTATTTCCAGTATTATCAGTATTTGAGGAATCAGAGTCTGATAGAGTATTTACTAATGTTCCTTGATTTAAATCACTTAGCTCTTGATGTAAATCATGTTACTCCCCCTCAACATGTGCTTAAGTTCTTGCAGAATTGCCACTAACATGTGGCCCATCAGAGTTTAGAGTGATGTCAGGATTTTCTGTATCAAGCTTTGTTAGATTATTAGGATCTGATTGAATATCAGGATTTAATTGTTCAGCATATGGTACTTCATTTTCAAATCTCAATTCTTCATGGTCATCTGCATCCTCTAGACCTATAATCTTCTAATCATCAAAAGACACATGAATAGATTCCATGACAACCCTTGTTCTCAGATTATAAACTCTGAAAACTTTTGTTGACAGTGGATATCCAGCAAAAATGCCTTCATCGGCTTTTAGATCAAATTTTGTAAGCCGTTTAGGATGAGTTTTGAGAAAAAAACCTTTGCAGCCAAAAACCTGAAAGTACTTCAAATTTGGCTTATTTCCTTTTACCATCTTAAATGGTGTTTTGCAGTGCTTGTCGATCAATTTTGCATTTTGTGTGAAGCAAGAAGTTTGCACAGCCTCAGCCCAGAAGTAGGTTGGCAATTGTGCTTCATCAAGCATGGTTCTTGCATCTTTTATGAGGGTTCTATTCTTTTTTTCAATAACTCCATTTTATTATGGAGTTCTAGGGGCAGAAAATTAATGTTTGATCCCCTTGTACTTGCAGAATTCCTCCATAGTGTTGTTCTTCAATTCAGTTCCATTATCACTCCTAATGATCTTGACTTTGTGAGTTGATCCTTTTTCCAGTTTTCTTACATGATCAAGAAGAATGGATGGTGTCTCCTCCTTGATGTGCAGAAAATACACACATGTGTATCTTGTATACTCATCAATAATAAGAAGTGCATACCTCTTCTTCGCAATAGACATTACATTGACTGGACCAAAAAGATCAATATGAAGCAAGTGATATGGTTCAAGAATGGAAGATTCAGTTTTACTCTTGAAAGATGATTTCCTTAACTTGGTTTTCTTGCATGAGCCACATAAGCCATCAGGAGTAAATACTGCATTGGGCAATCATCTCACTAGATCTTTCTTCACAAGTTCATTGATGTTATTAAACTTGAGGTTGGAAAGCCTTTTATGACAGTTCCATCTGTCTTCCACAGATGCTCTACTAAGTAGACGTATTTTAGAATTATCAGTATTTGTGGAGACCCTAACTTCATATAAGTGACCATGTATGACACCAGTCATTGCAACCTTGACATCTGATTTACTAATAATTTCATAATATTCCTCATATAAATTCACATGGTAACCTCTCTCACAGATTTGACTCACACTGATCAGATTATGCTTGAGTCCTGCAACTAGAACTACATTCTCAATGATGACATTTCTAAGCTTAATCTTGCCATATCCCGAAGTCTTTCCTAAGTTGCTATCTCCATAAGAAAAATTTGGGCCAACTTCCTCCTTAAACTCTGATAGCAGAGATTTATTTCCAGTCATATGTCCTGAGCATTCACTGTCCAAGACTAAAAAAAATCATGTTACCCTTGAAAGGAATATGTCCTAAGTCTAATCATGTATTAGGATTTAGGAATAACTTCATGTGTAATCTGTTTTGATTTCATTGATATTAATGAAAGACTAGTTTTGTTTTTATTACGGGCTTTATCTATTTAAGTGTTTAAATAAGATATACCATAGTTTAGAGTAAAGCTTTTTATGGATTATGATGAGATCATAATAGTGAGACCTAAAAGATGATAACTCTAAACTTAAATAGTTCCTGGTCATAGGATTACTAACTGGTAATTAATAATCCGCAAAGATCGGTACATCCTATGCTTGCTTCATTTTGAAGGATATCTGTTCTCATAGATATTTATGTGGTGACACTATAGCTAGTATGTAGGTGCTTATTATAGAATAAGTTCACTGAACATGACTCGCACAGCTGAACAACTGATGGAGTTCACTCATGTGTCAGCAGTTGTTCACATAGTGATAGTTGTACAAGTATCCTTAGACTTGAGGTCATCATAGTCATCTTGTATACACTGAACTATGCTTTGGTTTAGTTCTTAGTCTCTAGGGACAATTATTAGGGCTCTACTGGGTATAGGAATTTGTACACGAAGATAGTGTATGATCAATAAAGGATCTACCCCTTCCAGTGAAGGAAGCGAATGTTCAAGGCTGATCCACTTATGCTAGTTCAGGAATCTCTGGCCAGAGTAAATGAAATTAGAAAGGAGTTTCTGTTTTGCATAGAACTAAGCATAGTAAATGGTAAGCAAGTGATTAAATTAGATAGGCTTGACACGAGATCCATGCCTTGTATTTAATCGGGACATTATAGGGTAGAAGGAGTTTATTGTACGGTAACTATTCACTGAATAGGTTCTTGGTATTCTAAGCAGTGAATTTGTATTATCCGGATAGTCGCGATATGCTGAGAAGTATCCCTCATGATGTAGAATAAATGTGATTAATTAATTAATCATATTTAATAAATTAGAGAATTTATATAAATAATGATAAAATAGTTTTATTATTATTTATTTCTACTATCGGCTTAATATTGAACCTACAGGGTCACACCATAAAGAGAGAATGATTTAATGGTGGAGGAATTAATTAATAATGGCTAAATAATTATTTATTTGTGAAATAAATAATTAATTGGCAAATTTAATAATTGATTAAATGAGATTTAATTGATTATAAATTAATTAAGAAAAGTTCTTAATATTATTAATTAAAGGATTTAATTTTTGGAAATTAAATCAAGAGAGAGAATTATTTCTAAAGTGTTTAGAAAAAGAATTAATAATTAAAAGGTGTTTTAATTATTAATGAGAATAATAAATGGGATAATAATAATAATATTTATGGGAAAATTTCAGCTGAAAATTTTGCCTATAAATATACTATTATAAACCCTATTTTTATTGCAACCCCAAAATTTTATAAAACCTAATTCTCTCCACCTCCTCCTCCTCCTTAACGTCGTTTTCTTGGTGGATACCGGTGGAGTGCTTTACGTTTGAGGAGCAGCTGCTAAGGATCTTGGATTGTTGCTTTTGGATCGCTATTAAAGGTTAGTAATCGATCCATATGTTTTTACCACGATTTATATGCTTTTTATTTGGATTTTATATGTGTAAAAGTGTTTTACCATGCCTCCGCTGCGATTAAAATCCAACAACCCTGCAATCAGATTTAACAATTAATTAGTGTTTTTAAGGATTAAGACGTGCTTGGATCCTTTGGCCTTTTTAAGTTTGTTAACATTTATAGTAGAAGACTTTGAATCAGAGTTTATGCTAATATTCTTAATATCAGAGTTTACACATGTAGAAGCAACTTTTGATTTATTTAAAGAGGGTTTCAATTCATAGTAATCATAATACAAACTGTAATACTCTTTACATGTGTAAGTTTAATGCCAAACTCTACCACAATGAAAATATGGATTCTGTGGTTTATATCTAACTGTTCTATTCTTAAAATCTGACTTAGGAGGAACAGTATGTATCCCTTAATTCTTCCTGCAAGCAATAGCAAGATGATTAGCACTACCACAATTAAAACAGACCTTTCTAGGTGCATTAGAGATGGGTATATATTTGTTCTCCTTCTCAACATCTTCTTTTCCATTCTTATTCTTTCTAGGGTTTTTTTCCTTGTTTTTCATTTTAACATCCTTCAGCTTTTGCCTAAGCTTCTTCTGAGTCATTAAACCAATATTTACTGATTTGGTATGAACTTGTTTACTTATATCAGTATTTAAGCTTGACTTAGGTGATGAGGTTGAACCCTTCTCATAAACTGACTTAATAGTAGAAGCACTTAAGTTAAACTTAACAGGTCTTAACTGAGACTTATTCAATTTTACTTTTTTATCATTATTTACTGGTTTAACTTTCTCAGTTTCCTTCTTGTTACACTTATCAGAATTAGTTTTATCAGCATATCCTGATCCCCAACAGTCATTTTCTATTAAACTCTGAGTTGTTTTTCCTGAATTAGTCCATAGTTTAATTACTTCTCTTCCTTTAGCTAATTCCTTTTCTAGATAAGCATGCTTTTCTAACAGTTTTTTAATATACAAAGCATCATCTCTTTCCTTTTGAGTTTCTAGCATGAAAATCAACTCAGATTATAGGTGATCATTCATTTTCCTAAGATCAAGGTTTTTATTCTTAATCCTAGTATTTTCAAGAGTTTGATCCCTATAACTAACATGCAGAGATTTAAAAACAGCCTTAGTTCACAAATATCATCAGTATCAAAAGCAAGTGTGGTTTGAGGTACCTTTAATTGAGCAGTGTCAGCCTCAATATCAGCATTTGTCATAAGAGCATAGTTAACTTCATCATATGATTCTGATGTATCATATCAGTTCTTCTTCTAAGTGATCAAGGCTTGTTTATTCTCAGATCTTGGCTTTCTGCAGTTAACTGCAAAGTGTCCATCTCCATCACAATTGTAGCACTTTTCCTTTGACTTGTCATATTTCCCAGATTTTGACTCCTTATCATCAGAGTTTCTCCTATAGTTCCTCCTATCAGAGTTTGAGGAACTAGATCCTTTTCTGGAAAACTTCTTGTTCTTATTCTTGAAGTTCTTACAGGCCGTTTTCTTGAAGCTTTTAACCAAAAGAGCAACCATTTTCTCAATATCTTCATTGTTATTATGATCATCTTCAATATCTGATTCACTTTCAGAATTTTATTCATCATCAGAGTTTGATGACCCGGTATCAGACTTTGCAATCATGACTTTTCCTTTGGAGTGGTTTTTTCTCCTAGATTTCTCCCTTGGTTTCTCTTCAACCTTCAGTGCAACTGGTCCTGCTTTTGGTCCTTTCTTCTTGCTTCTTTACTCCATCTCCAGCTCATGAGTCTTCAATGATGTTTCATCAAGATCGTAGTTGTCCCTTATAGATGTGACTTTCAAGTCCCCCTTTTCAGGGACTGCAAAAAGAAACTTCAAGTTAGAATCTTCTGGATCATATTCTTTATCTACTAATGACAAGTCATTCATCAGCTTTTGAAACCTGTCATAGATTTCAGTCAAGGACGCGTCAGCTTTTGAGTCAAAGTGTTCATACTCTTGATTATGTATGGTTCTTCTGTTCTTCTTGATAGCATTGATGCCTTGATACTTTACCTTCAAAAATTACCCAAATTTATTTGACAGTTTTGCATCCAATTACTCTATTGGACATGACACTGTCAAGATTTCTATGCAAAATATGTCTTACTTTTGCATCTTTCATAATAGATGAAAGATCCACCGGAGAATAGTCCTTTTTATCTTTATCAATCATCTTTTCTTCTTGACCAGCAACAACAACAACTAGTTTCATTGGCCTGTGAGGACCATCATAAATCCTGTTCAGATATTCAGGATATGTTACTTCCAGACACATGGCCATCTTTATCTTCTAAATTGGATATTCATGGATCTTTAAAATTGGAACCTTGATAGCCTCATATATGCTTATGTTGTGATTGATAAGTTGTTTGGATGGTGGTGGAGGTGGGGGATTTTGTTGAGGTTCTTTGTCTGCCATTATAAATTGATTTTAGATCTTAAACTGTTTGTATATCAACAACAAGCTCTGATATCAATTGTTAGGTCTTTAATACAACTGTAGAGGGGATGAATACAGTTTATGCAAACAAATCGAATTAAGTTCTCAATCGAATGAAACAGTTTTGTATTGACTGATAAAAACTGATTACAAAACTACTCTCTCGAAGGATGAACAATAATCCTTGAGAGCTTCTAGGTTACATAGAAGATATATCAATCTGTGACACCTATAGTGTAAACCTAAGGATCTCCGATCGTTGCTTTTGGATCGCTATTAAAGGTTAGTAATCGATCCATATGTTTTTACCACGATTTATATGCTTTTTATTTGGATTTTATATGTGTAAAAGTGTTTTACCATGTCTCCGCTGCGATTAAAATCCAACAATGGTATCAGAGCATAGGTTGTATGCATATAGATCTGTGGTAAAAATTTCAGAATTTTATGTGCTTGTATGAATTAATTATGATTTTTACAAGTTATATTATGGATTAATTTTGTCTGATGAGAAATCATTTCTCAGAATAATTTTAAATGTTGATCTGGGTTCTACAAGTATTGTAGATCGTCTGGGTATTTTTCTTATATTTTTATGATGTATAGATTTTTTATTATGAATTTTTGAAGTTGTTGCAATTAAATTCATAATTAAATAAGTATATATATATATATATATGTATATTCAGTTGTATATATATATCTGCTATATATTTGTGGTTGTTTATGCTGCTGCACGGAAAGATAGATAAGCAAAGCAAAGGTACAGAGCATAGTACGGCGGCATAACAATCGAGGAGAGAAAAAACGGCGACTGACTGAAAAGGAGGGAGGACTATGCGTCGACCACGCGCTGGTGACATCATGATGACGTCATGCTGACGTCAGCGTAGGGTTCTGGGCGCGTGAAGCGCGTGGGCGCGTGGGTGCGCGTGGGCGGAGTTCTGACACGCGCCTGACAACGCGTGTGCGCGTGGCCGCGCGTGGGGGATCTTGTTTCGGCGCCTGAGGGCGCGTGCGAGCTCAGATTTGGGCGATTTTGGTGTCGTTGGATTCGTCTTTTCGAGACGCTTCTAATAATATATTATATGATATTTTATGAAATTGTTTCGAACTGTTTATAGCTAACAGAAGTGTTTTAAAGCTGTTTTTGGTCCTTTGAATTGCTTTTAAATGCTTCATGTGATACATAGAGATGTATAATGCTTAGACCAATATGCTAGATGATGTAACATGCCTACCTTGATGTTTATTTATGTTGATATATGTGATATATGTTTAGTTTATCATGCGATGATAGATTTAGGTGAACTTAAATGAACATAAGGCGTTTGTTAGACAACCTAGTATAGTGAAATTGTTTCATAACCTTAATAATAATATTATGAATACAATCATGAGATTCTTGTGTTTATGAAACACGTAATTGAATATGAATTTTTGATATGAGAGAAAGGATGATTCTGTCAACAACAGATTTCTATCTGTAAGAAAGGGTTATTAAGTGACGCCTCTTGACAATACTCCACCCGATCTGGGAATCATCTGATTATTGATTATTGATTTGAAATATTTAATTTAAAAGGAAGAATCTCTTTATAATATGATTATGATTGTAACGTAATATAATCCCTCTAAAATTAAATAATATCAAGTAGTAATTGGCCAATGATACAACGGGCTTGTGTCGGTCATAGCCTTCCAACATGATAGAAAAGTAGTTCTTATTTTTGAATCATTGTCGGTTCGTGCTACAGCCGAGGGCTTTAATTTCGAAATAAGAAATACTTGTCTATTACATAGAGATGTGTACATTGAATTAGAATCTAAAGGTCGGTACGTGCCACAACCGTGGGCCGTTGGAGACTGATTCAATTGTACGGAATGTTGGGTTAGACTTGACTTAGAATATTGAGTTTGTCGTGCCACAGCCGTGACTCAATTATTCAAGAGGCTAAAGTTTGATTAGGGAATAACATAAGATGTAACTGACAAGAGTCGTCTGCCTATTGAACATTACATGGCGGTTCGTGCTACAGCCGGGGTTGTGTAATGGAATGTAGGATCCCTATTCCCACTAGCATTATGAATGCTTAATTTTTCACGTAGGGGGTTGAATAAAATAGATAAACTAGTGGGAGCCACTTATGAATAAAGACCTGATTCATATAGTGTTTTAAAATGAAATCGAATATTTGTTAAGTGTTGTTATGTGTTTATCATTTACAAATTTACAATATACATTATGTCTTCTGCACTATCACTCAGGAGCATACTGGATGCTCACAAGTTGACTGGTCCTAATTATGCTGACTGGCTTCGAAACTTGAGAATTGTTCTCAGTATTGAGAAGTTGGAATACGTGATTCACTCACCTAAGCCTACTGAACCTGCTAGTGATGCACATAATGATGAACATATTGTGTATCGTAAGTGGATAGATGATGCAAATGTTGCTCAATGCATCATGCTAGCTTCCATGAACATTGAGCTACAGAAGCAACATGAGCATATGGATGCTCACATTATCCTCATGCATCTACAAGAGTTATATGATGTGGCAGGGAGGATAGCTCGATATGAGATATCGAAGGAGTTGTTCGGTTGTAGGATGTCTGAGGGATCATCTGTGAATGACCATGTACTTAAGATGATCAATTTGATTGAACATCTTGGACAACTTGGTTTTGTCATGGATGGGGAGCTGAGCCAAGACTTGGTCTTGCAATCGCTTCCGAGTTCGTTCTCGCAGTTTGTTGTGAACTTTCATATGAATAAGTTGGATGTCAGCCTGCCTGAACTCCACAACATGTTGAAGACTGCGGAATCGAATTTTCCCCCTAAGAAGAGTTATGTTCTTCTAATTGGTGAAGGTTCCAATCCTAAGAAAAGGAAGAGGAACTCTTCCAAGAAGAAGAAAGTAGGTGAAGAAAATCCGGTTCCACCAAAAGCTGAAGACCCCAAGAGCAAAGTTGTTTGCTTTCACTGTAACAAGGTGGGGCACTGGAAGAGGAACTTCAAGGTATACCTTGCAGAATTGAAGAAGAAGAAGGGTAGTGAGACTACCGCTTCTGATTCAGGTATGTTCATGATAGAAGTGAATATGTCATTAAATCAAATTTCTACTTGGGTATTAGATACCTCCTGTGGTTCTCATATCTGCAATTTGTTGCAGGGACTAAGGAGAAGTAGGACTCTTGAGGAAGATGAGGTGATTCTACTGATGGGAAATGGAGCAAGAGTTGCTGCTGTAGATGTAGAATCATTTCATTTACATATGCCTATGGGCAAGACTATTGTTTTAAATAATTGTTATTTTGTTCCCTCGATTGTGAGGAATATTATTCCCATGTTAGACTTGGCTGGATTTTCATTTATTATTGAGAATAATGAATGTTCTATTCTTAGAAATAATATTCTTTATGGACGTGGTACTTTAAATAATGGTCTGTGTGGATGTGACATAATTTATTTCAGATTGAACAAACTAATAAAAGAAAAGGGATGATGAAAATCTCACTTTAAAGTGGCACGGCAGTCTCCATTTAGAAGACATGGAGAGAGGACTGCAAATTTGCTAGGAATGGTACACACAGATGTATGTGGACCAATGTCTAAGCAAGCCATGGGTGGATTTTCATACTTCATTACTTTCATAGATGATAGATCTAGATTCGGATATGTGTTTGATGAAACACAAGTCTGAAGCCTTTGAAAAGTTCAAAGAGTATAAGTATGAAGTGGAGAAACAACCAAACATAGTATTATAACTCTTCGATCAGATCGAGGTGGTGAATACTTGAATGGAGAGTTTCTGGATTATCTCAAAGTAAATGGTATAGTCTCCCAGTGGACGCCTCCAGATTGGTATCTGAAAGGAGAAATCGAACTTTGTTAAACATAGTTCGGTCCATGATGAGTTATGCAAATCTTCCAGTATTCCTATGGGGTTATGCATTGGAAACCTCAGCATATTTACTGAATAAGGTGCCTTCTAAATCTGTTCCTCAAACTTCGTATGAGATATGGAAAGAAAGGAAACCGAGTCTTAAACACGTTAAGATTTGGGGATGTCTAGCTTATGTCAAGAAAGTTGACCCAGATAAGCTGGAATATCGATCCGTAAAATGTAGTTTTGTGGGATATCCTAAAGAGACTTTAGGGTATTACTTTTACACCGATCATCGGATGTTTGTCTCCAGACATGCTACCTTCTTGGAAAAGGAGTTTATCCTTGAAGGAAACAGTGGGAGCAAAATTTGAACTTGATAAAGTTCAAGAAGCACAAACTACTACGGATCAAGTGGAAACACCTGTTCTGACTGAACAACCTTCTTTGGAACAGCCCATTCGTAGGTCAGGGAGAGTGTCTCGCCAACCTGAGAGGTAATATGGCCTTGTCATTGAGAATGACAATGAGTTGTCGATCATTGATGTTGACGACCCTGTGACCTATAATGAGGCTATGAGTAGTGTTGACTCAGAGAAATGGCATAGTGCCATGAAATCCGGAATGGAATCTATGTATACGGTATACGAAAGAATGATTAGAGCAGATGGCCAGGTGGAGACATATAAGGCCAGGCTTGTGGCAAAAGGATTCAAACAAAGGCAATGGATTGACTTTGATGAAACTTTTTACCTGTAGCCCTGTTAAAATCAGTTCGTATTTTGCTTGCGAATGCTGCTTACTACGACTATGAGATCTGGCAAATAGCCAGATGGTTTTCTTTCCAAGGGAAATGAAAACCTAGTGTGTAAGCTGCTGCGAACCATATGTGGTTTAAAGCAAGCTTCTCGAAAGATGGAACATTCGTTTTGATGAGACAATCAAAGAGTTTGATTTTTATTAAAAACGTAGATGAACTATGCGTCTACAAAAGGGTTAGTGGGAGCGCGGTAAAATTTCTTATATTGTATTGAATTAGAGTTGACACACATAACAACATAGCAGACCCACTCACAAAGCTACTTTATGAAAGTCACTTTGATCGTCATAAAGACAAGATGGGTATTAGATACCAGAGTGATTGGCTTTAGTACAAGTGGGAGATTGAAAGGAATATATCCTAAGTCCAATCATGTATTAGGATTTAAGAATAACTTCCTGTGTAATCTGTTTTGATTTCATTGATATTAATGAAAGACTAGTTTTGTTTTTATTACGGGCTTTATCTATTTAAGTGTTTAAATAAGATATACCATAGTTTAGAGTAAAGCTTTTTATGGATTATGATGAGATCATAATAGTGAGACCTAAAAGATGATAACTCTAAACTTAAATAGTTCCTGGTCATAGGATTACTAACTGGTAATTAATAATCTGCAAAGATCGGTACATACTATGCTTGCTTCATTTTGAAGGATGTCTGTTCTCATAGATA
Organism: Apium graveolens; assembly: GCF_009905375.1. NCBI lineage: Eukaryota > Viridiplantae > Streptophyta > Magnoliopsida > Apiales > Apiaceae > Apium > Apium graveolens. The sequence goes on along the minus strand of NC_133650.1, from coordinate 271,859,387 downwards.
TTTGTGTGGTGACACTATAGCTAGTATGTAGGTGCTTATTATAGAATAAGTTCACTGAACATGACTCGCACAGCTGAACAACTGATGGAGTTCACTCACGTGTCAGCAGTTGTTCACATAGTGATAGTTGTACAAGTATCCTTAGACTTGAGGTCATCATAGTCATCTTGTGTACACTGAACTATGCTTTGGTTTAGTTCTTAGTCTCCAGGGACAATTATTAGGGCTCTACTGGGTATAGGAATTTGTACACGAAGATAGTGTATGATCAATAAAGGATCTACCCCTTCCAGTGAAGGAAGCGAATGTTCAAGGCTGATCCACTTATGCTAGTTCAGGAATCTCTGGCCAGAGTAAATGAAATTAGAAAGGAGTTTCTGATTTGTATAGAACTAAGCATAGTAAATGGTAAGCAAGTGATTAAATTAGATAGGCTTGACACGAGATCCATGCCTTGTATTTAATCGGGACATTGTAGGGTAGAAGGATTTTATTGTATGGTAACTATTCACTGAATAGGTTCTTGGTATTCTAAGCAGTGAATTCTTATTATCCGGATAGTCGCGATATGCTGAGAAGTACCCCTCACGATGTAGAATAAATGTGATTAATTAATTAATCATATTTAATAAATTAGAGAATTTATATAAATAATGATAAAATAGTTTTATTATTATTTATTTCTATTACCGGCTTAATATTGAACCTACAGGGTCACACCATAAAAAGAGAATGATTTAATGGTGGAGGAATTAATTAATAATGGCTAAATAATTAATTATTTGTGAAATAAATAATTAATTGGCAAATTTAATAATTGATTAAATGAGATTTAAGTGATTATAAATTAATTAAGAAAAGTTCTTAATATTATTAATTAAAGGATTTAATTTTTGGAAATTAAATCAAGAGAGAGAATTATTTCTAAAGTGTTTAGAAAAAGAATTAATAATTAAAAGGTGTTTTAATTATTAATGAGAATAATAAATGGGATAATAATAATAATAATATTTATGGGAAAATTTCAGCTGAAAATTTTGCCTATAAATATACTATTATAAACCCTATTTTTATTGCAACCCCAAAATTTTATAAAACCTAATTCTCTCCACCTCCTCCTCCTTAACGTCATTTTCTTGGTGGATACCGGTGGAGTGCTTTACGTTTGAGGAGCAGCTGCTAAGGATCTCGGATCGTTGCTTTTGGATCGCTATTAAAGGTTAGTAATCGATCCATATGTTTTTACCACGATTTATATGCTTTTTATTTGGATTTTATATGTGTAAAAGTGTTTTACCATGCCTCCGCTGCGATTAAAATCCAACAACCCTGCAATCAGATTTAACAATTAATTAGTGTTTTTAAGGATTAAGACGTGCTTGGATCCTTTGGCCTTTTTAAGTTTGTTAACATTTATAGTAGAAGACTTTGAATCAGAGTTTATGCTAATATTCTTAATATCAGAGTTTACACATGTAGAAGCAACTTTTGATTTATTTAAAGAGGGTTTCAATTCATAGTAATCATAATACAAACTGTAATACTCTTTACATGTGTAAGTTTAATGCCAAACTCTACCACAATGAAAATATGGATTCTGTGGTTTATATCTAACTGTTCTATTCTTAAAATATGACTTAGGAGGAACAGTATGTATCCCTTAATTCTTCCTGCAAGCAATAGCAAGATGATTAGCACTACCACAATTAAAACAGACCTTTCTAGGTACATTAGAGATGGGTATATATTTGTTCTCCTTCTTAACATCTTCTTTTCCATTCTTATTCTTTCTAGGGTTTTTTTCCTTATTTTTCATTTTAACATCCTTCAGCTTTTGCCTAAGCTTCTTCTGAGTCATTAAACCAATATTTACTGATTTGGTATGAACTTGTTTACTTATATCAGTATTTAAGCTTGACTTAGGTGATGAGGTTGAACCCTTCTCATAAACTGACTTAATAGTAGAAGCACTTAAGTTAAACTTAACAGGTCTTAACTGAGACTTATTCAATTTTACTTTTTTATCATTATTTACTGGTTTAACTTTCTCAGTTTCCTTCTTGTTACACTTATCAGAATTAGTTTTATCAGCATATCCTGATCCCCAACAGTCATTTTCTATTAAACTCTGAGTTGTTTTTCCTGAATTAGTCCATAGTTTAATTACTTCTCTTCCTTTAGCTAATTCCTTTTCTAGATAAGCATGCTTTTCTAATAGTTTTTTAATATACAAAGCATCATCTCTTTCCTTTTGAGTTTCTAGCATGAAAATCAACTCAGATTATAGGTGATCATTCATTTTCCTAAGATCAAGGTTTTTATTCTTAATCCTAGTATTTTCAAGAGTTTGATCCCTATAACTAACATGCAGAGATTTAAAAACAGCCTTAGTTCATAAATATCATCAGTATCAAAAGCAAGTGTGGTTTGAGGTACCTTTAATTGAGCAATGTCAGCCTCAATATCAGCATTTGTCATAAGAGCATAGTTAACTTCATCATATGATTCTGATGTATCATCCCAGTTCTTCTTCTTAGTGATCAAGGCTTGTTTATTCCCAGACCTTGGCTTTCTGCAGTTAACTGCAAAGTGTCCATCTCCATCACAATTGTAGCACTTTTCCTTTGACTTGTCATATTTCCCAGATTTTGACTCCTTATCATCAGATTTTCTCCTATAGTTCCTCCTATCAGAGTTTGAGGAACTAGATCCTTTTCTGGAAAACTTCTTGTTCTTATTCTTGAAGTTCTTACAGGCCGTTTTCTTGAAGCTTTTAACCAAAAGAGCAACCATTTTCTCAATATCTTCATTGTTATTATGATCATCTTGAATATCTGATTCACTTTCAGAATTTTATTCATCATCAGAGTTTGATGACCCGGTATCAGACTTTGCAATCATGACTTTTCCTTTGGAGTGGTTTTTTCTCCTAGATTTCTCCCTTGATTTCTCTTCAACCTTCAGTGCAACTGGTCCTGCTTTTGGTCCTTTCTTCTTGCTTCTTTACTCCATCTCCAGCTCATGAGTCTTCAATGATGTTTCATCAAGATCGTAGTTGTCCCTTATAGATGTGACTTTCAAGTCCCACTTTTCAGGGACTGCAAAAAGAAACTTCAAGTTAGAATCTTCTGGATCATATTCTTTATCTACTAATGACAAGTCATTCATCAGCTTTTGAAACCTGTCATAGATTTCAGTCAAGGACGCGTCAGCTTTTGAGTCAAAGTGTTCATACTCTTGATTATGTATGGTTCTTCTGTTCTTCTTGATAGCATTGATGCTTTGATACTTTACCTCCAAAGAATCCCAAATTTATTTGACAGTTTTGCATCCAATTACTCTATTGGACATGACACTGTCAAGATTTCTATGCAAAATATGTCTTACTTTTGCATCTTTCATAATAGATGAAAGTTCCACAGGAGAATAGTCCTTTTTATCTTTATCAATCATCTTTTCTTCTTGACCAGCAACCACAGCAACTAGTTTCGTTGGCCTGTGAGGACCATCATAAATCTTGTTCAGATATTCAGGATCTGTTACTTCCAGACACATGGCCATCTTTATCTTCTAAATTGGATATTCATGGATCTTCAAAATTAGAACCTTGATAGCCTCATATCTGCTTATGTTGTGATTGATAAGTTGCTTGGATGGTGGTGGAGGTGGGGGATTTTTGTTGAGGTTCTTTGTCTGCCATTATAAATTGATTTTAGATCTTAAACTGTTTGTATATCAACAACAAGCTTTGATATCAATTGTTAGGTCTTTAATACAACTGTAGAGGGGATGAATACAGTTTATGCAAACAAATCGAATTAAGTTCTCAATCGAATGAAACAGTTTTGTATTGACTGATAAAAACTGATTACAAAACTACTCTCTCGAAGGATGAACAATAATCCTTGAAAGCTTCTAGGTTACATAGAAGATATATCAATCTGTGACACCTATAGTGTAAACCTAATATGTGCTTGTATATTGCACACTTTCACAATCAATAAGGAATCATATTCTATTACAATTAGAAATCCTAAAACATATCCATGTATTGATTGCTATAATAAGTAAAGTTCTACACCGACATGTATTCTGTGTTAGGTCACACACACACTGTAGAGGGGGTGAATACAGTGTATAGTACACTCAAATCGAACTTTAAGAACTTAAGTAACAGAAAACAAACTTTATTGAAACAATAAACTCTGTTACAGTATGGAACTGTTACCTCTCAGTGATGAACAAATATCACGAGAGCTGCTAGGGTTACAATGAATAATCTTCTCTAATAATGATAACACTTATAGTATAAACCCTATGTCTGTGTTTATATACTACACAGTTACAAGATAATCGCTAATTGATATGGAATATAATTCTGCTTCCTAAAATATATCAATCAGATATCTTTTCTTCCAAGTATTCCATTCTTTACGGAATTCCTTCTTCATGCATATCTCTTCTTATGTTTATCTTGATCTTCTTTCCTTTAATCAGCTACTGTCCTTATCTGATTGTCCTTCAACACTTAAGTTCTGATATCTATCTTCTGACGATTATCTCCTGATAACATACGTACTGATATCCTTAAGTCCTGACTTCCAGTATAAGTACTGATCAACAGTTAAGTACTGATTTATCCTGTTCAAGTAAGATCTGAAAGCTAAACATAAAACATATTAGCCATGACATTATCAAATATATCTAACAATCTCCCCCAACTTGTAAATTAACATAATATACAAGTTTAACAGATATTTGATGATGTCAAAAACATTAAGTACAAATGCATGAGAATTAGACTAGATAACTACAACTTACAGTCCTTAAAGCTTTTACCAATTTCAACTTCTGATAACAACTTCAGTCTGTATAAATATCAGTATTCAAGCAGTTGTAGATCTTCGACTTGGCTTCATCATTTTCTGATCTCTCTGATATCAGGAGTTGTTCTGAGATAGTTCTTCAACAAACATTTCTCAGCATATCTTAGTTCATCAATCATTCTCCTTTTGACATCTTTAAGCTCTGCAGTATCTTCACCAGTTTGAAAGATTGCAGCTCTGAGATCATTGATCTTTGCTTTTCTCAACTCCTGATTTAGTCTTATGACATAAGCTTTGTCAGACTCCAGATTGAATTCAAGTCCCTTAATACCAAGATATGTTCTGATCTGTGCAGTATTAGGCTTTATATCAACAATATCACCATTGTGATCTCTGTACTTTGGAACATATATGCTGTCAGACTTAACAGAATAAAGCCTTTTCTGTCTCTGAATCTGTTCTTTTAAGTAGTTTGCAGCAGTCTCTGTTATTCTGTCATCCACTTGAAGTAAGAAAAGTACATGCTCCAATTCTTCAAAATACTTCAATGGAATGGCATTTTGTCTTATATGATAAACCCTACCATCTGTCATGAAATATAACATGATGTATTCTTTCAAGTAGGTATGGTAAACCATCTGTACAGATTCCAGTTGATTCAATCTCTCAGGAGTTGCTCCAATACCTGGTTCACTCAAGGAAGTTGGATCATTGGTAGTGTTGTGTACTCTTCTTTCATCAGCACTTCCCAATCCAGTTTTATCTCTAGCTTCCTTTCCAGTAACTACTCTTGCTTCAAAACCAATTGCAGTAGTCTTCAAAGATTGAGTCTGTTTTGCTTTAGTGAATCCTGGTAAGAGTGTCTTTGATCTATTTTCTGATATCAAGTTAACTTGAGCTCTGTCAGAGGTTACTTGCTTCTTCTAAATATCAGAACTTACAATTTCTTGACTCTGAACAACTTGAGCCATGTCAGAGGTTATTTTAAGAACTTTTCTTGAAGTCAGAGCAAGATCATCCTTTTCATCAGTAATTTCTTCTTCCTCAGGAGGTACATAAACCTTGATAGGTTCACCAACCTTTTCTTTACCCTTGGATCTTGGATCTATCTGTGGTTGTGATCTAGCCAACGTTGCTTCAGTATGTGTCCTTTCTTTGATCACAATGCCTTTGAGTTTTGGAAGTGAATTTTTACCAGAAGCTTCAGATTTAGATGTGACTTTCTCTGATTTAAGTCTAGCTTCTTCTTCCTTTAAACTTTCCAAGTCCATTCCTGGATTTTCTTGAAGAAATAACTGTCTTGACATTTCCTCATCAAGATCTAGAAGTTCATCAGAACTTATCCTTTTACCAGCAACAACGATAGTATATCTGTAAGCATTTGCACACACGCACGTCTCTGGTATGTAGATTGATTTGTGAGATGTGATGGATCTTTATGCGAATAACTGCATTTGCTGAGGTGTTGCTAGTTTATCGGTTTAGTTATTCTTTGGGGATCATTGCATTCATATTAGTTGCATTCATGCATTTTTATTTCTTGTTCTTTGAGTCTGTTTATGCTTGAGGACAAGCATCGATTCAAGTTTGGGGGTGTATTAAGTGGAATTTATGACACTTATTTATGCTCTAATAAGCTTTGAGTTTGTGTATTTGTACTCAAGATATTTGTGTTTTAACGTGTTTTCAAGTGTTTTTGTATTTCAGGCTTTACTTCGTGAATTAGGTGAATTAGCATTGTTTTTATGCTAATATGGTGTTAGGATGTGTTAAAATAAAAGCTTGAAAGATTGGCTCGAAGCTGCAAAGAATAAAGAAGAAGAACAAAATAAAATTTTGGCAAAAGGCAGGCGCGCCCGCGCTGGTATTGCACGTGGCCGCGCCGGGGGAACAGAAAGTCAGCGCGCCCGCGCTGGTGAAGCGCGCGTCTGTGCTGGGTCGGGATTTAAAAATCCTGATTCTTGTGCAATTCAAATTCTGGACTCCTGGAAATGCATGGACTGCTATATAAACATAACTTACGTCGTTTTTCAAGGAGAATATTAAGATATCTAGAGTTTTCAAGACATCAAGGAGGGAGAAGACGGCAAGAGACCTTTTGGCACAATTCAACAAAGGCGAAGACGATCTAGTTTATTCTCGTGAATCTTTTTTTTGAGTTGTAATTTGGATGCTTGTTTCTTGTTTTTCTGAACCTATATTCTTGTGTGTAGTTTTGGTTTATTTATTCGTATAAAGACTACGTTTGCTATATCATGTTTTCATTGGAACCCACGTTGGCGATGAGTTCAATTATGGGCTAATCGTTATCATGGGGTTCTAGCGGATTTATTTATGGATTTTTTTAGTTAAATTGTTTGAAGCCTTAGTATGTGGTGATTGTATGATATCCTAGTATTGGTTGTGCATATTCGTCTTATGAGCGTCGCGAACTTATAAGATAGCGTGTTAATTCTTATTGAAGCGAAAGTGAATTTAAGGGTTTAGAACTTGCCATGCTAGCATAGGTTCATGTATTTTTATGCATGATTCATAGGTAATTTTACCCATCTTACTTGCCCTATATAATCAAGATAGATAACTTGTGCTTAAACCGTTATGTTGTCAAATTCTATAGACATATAGGGTCTCAATATAATTGGTGCCTATTCAGCTTCTATCTCTTTTGTGGATGTCTGGTGAATGGTACTCGTGCAACGAAAGTTGGCGTTTATCAGTTTCGTGTTATCTGATTAGTGTCATCACCATTGCATGCTAAGGTTGAGAATAATAAGGCTATTGAATGAAGTACTTAATGAAGTTAGAATCCCATGTTTGTCATATATATTAATCCAGTCTATCTTATTCTCGTAGCTATAATAGTTAGCGTAATTCTTAGTTATAAATATTCTCACTTTATTATTGTCTTAGCATTGAATAATAACTATACATTGTTGCTTAGGTGCGTAATTTAGATAGTTAACCAATACAGTCTATGTGGGATCGAATCTGATTTATATCTTATACTACTTGCGAACTCGTATACTTGCGTGTAATATTAGTGCGTGTTTAGCGACTAACAGGTATTTACACAGCACAAGTCTGATGTTATGTTTTACTGAGCATGCTAGTTGTTGATATCCAGTTTATACCTGTTTTCCTTATTTTTGTAACAAGTTATGATTTATGTTCTATAATTGTTTATCATAAACTGTTTTACTTGTCATTCATAGATTGGTACTGCTGAGCAATTGATTGCTCACCCTTGCAAAAATGTTTTGTGTATATATGTATCAAATGTCTAGGAGACCTTTCCGTCATGGCCAGAAAGAGTTCCAGTTCCTTCCGTACCAGGCTCCTCTAAGGTAGTTGTGTCATACCAGATGTGGTCTGTTGAGTTGATGTAATAAGTCAGTTATGTCAGACTTGTTAAATAAGTTTGGTTGTAATAGTTATGTAACCTAAGTCATACTTAAACCTGGAAAAGATCTTGGTATGGGGGTCATGTTTATGTTATATTAATAATGAGTTTGGTTGTATTTTATTTGTGGTTTGTTGTTGTTCGTAACGTCAACTCCTGACCCCGAGGTTGAGGCCGTCATATGGAGGGTTCATAAGATCATTTATTGGATGTTGTCAGTGTTGAGGGAGATTCTTGATTTTGATGGTTAGTGAGCTTGTGAGATCAGACGGAACATCTGATAGAGCCCGTAGTTGTTATGGTTCCTTTTCAGCGCTGGTAGGCTTTGGGATACTTGGTCAGATGTCGGGATCCCTTTTTCTTTTCATGTTGTATTTTACTTCAGAACTTAGTGTTGGTTGTAGTAGTAGTAGCTAGGTAGAAGTTAGGGGTAAATAGGGGATATTTTCCAGTTTTTTCTTTGTTTAACCCTGCTATGTTATTGTACCTTATTCCCAGAACTTACTGTATTTGAACTATTTATCTATGTACCTTGGTTATCTTGCAAGAAACCGACGAACTCCATAAATTATCTATCTATGCATCTTGTTTCTATATCGTGAAATTGTTATTCCCAAACAATGCAACAAGAATTACAGAAGGGGGGTTGAATGTAATTCTGGGTCCTTTTAAATTTTAAGACTGTTCTTACTTAATATATATAACAGTGTTTGATTTTGCAAGAAGTGCGGAATGAAACTTGAATTGAAACCAAAACACAAAGTAATAAAACACAAAGATTTAAAACTTTCTGGTGGATTTGAACTTATCCACCAGAGATATATATTAGTATGAGAACTCTGTGATGCTTGAATAGCACACAACTGCTTACAAGTGAACTTACAAACTTACAGAGAAATTCTTAACAGATACAGCTTTTTCTATCTCTCTGTAATAATGCTTACACTGTTGTTGTTTTTTTTCTACTTGCTACACTTGGTTTATATATTACCAAGTTACATGATAGTAATATAAGATAATAAGAGAAACTATATCTAGTCTAACTCTATGTTGTTTCACTACTCTATTCCAGCATCTTTGAATATCTTCATAATTGCATGGAAATGGTAATGCTTCTTTGTTCTCTAAAACCTGTAATTAGGCTACCACATTCCATTTGCAAACACCCGACGCATGTGACTGTGTTGTCACTGTCAACTGCTCTTTTTGAATTATGATCATCCATCGGGACTGTGTTGGTTATCCGTCGGGAGCCTTGTTGATTATCCGTCGGTAGTCTTTATTGATGATCTGTTGGAAGCCTTTCTGTCCCTTGACTCCATTTCACTTATACAGAATTACAAGACATCTCATATTTACAATTAGCCAACCTATTCTGTATATCAATCTAGTAGTCAACATGATTTAGAGAATTCTACAGAATCTACTAGACTAACAAATTGTTGTATGCAGAAATGTGCTGCAATACTTATTGTTACATAAGCTACTGTCTCAATGGATGTTCAGTTGTCATCCGTCGGGACTATAAAGATCATCTGTCGGGACTATAATAAAACATTCATCGAGAGCTACAAAAACACTAAGTTAAAACTACTAAGGTGTTTTATTTAACTTATCATCAAGTTCACAACATATTCCTAACGATCTCCCCCAATTTATGTCTTCTGGAATTGTAGCCATAAATTAAGAGAAACTTGATGATGACAAAACATCCTGAATGTACAGGTTGAATAATAGTAGATGAAACTAGTAAGTGCTACAAATTTATTGAAATTTGGATAAAGTAAAGTGTACAAAGAGTTCTCATAATCATTATCAAGGTGCTCATCTAGTCTGAGCAGATGTTCTCTATTTCCTTGATGGTCTTGATTTCTTCCCAAGTTTCCAGTTGTTTTCCTCTATTTGATTTTGGAGCTGCCTGCGGAATTCAAATTCTTCAGCATTTGACAGATCTAGCTTTTCTTGCATTTTGTAGTAGAGTCTCATTACTTGAGATGCTCAATTGGCTATCCAGTCTGAAGAATCTTCTCACACCTTTGACATCCATGAATTCCATCAGCCAGTAAGGCCTCAAGTGCATTATACTTCCTGTGAAGGGAATTGTTAGAGTTCTTGAAAGTGCATTTGAGGCTTTTCTGCTCCTCAGTTCTTCTATCTTCTTCAGAACCAATTTATTGGCTGTCACATTAAATCCAAAATTCTTCTTGAAGGATGAGAAGATCTTTATCAAAACATTACAACTTTCTTGGAAAACTATGTAAAGGGGCCATATGATCTCTCTACCGCCTTTGTATTTGAATACCAGTCTTTTAGGGAGATGTCTGTTAGCATCAATCCCTCTTGCTTCTTCCAATTCAATTTAGTAGAGATTTATATCTGAAAATTCCTTGATGTCATAGATATATAGAAGATCTCTCTTGTTTGGCTAAGGTTTTGGTTCTGAGAGTCACAGGCCTGATCTTCTTGATTGTTCTTTTCTTTTTCTTCTTTGCTTTGTTGAAGATTGGTAGGTTGAGTTCAGGAATAGGCAGACTTTCCCAGTCTATAGGCTCATCCTTGGGAACTATTGGCTCACCATGAAAGTTCTTTATAGGATCCACCTTAAAGTCATCATGCACTTCTGAAGGCTTGGATGTTTGAGTTGAGGTTGTAGACTGTTTGGGAATGTAATCTTCCATTTCCTCATCACTGAAGTCCAATTTTCTCTTGGAATGGAGCTTGTATCTGAACTTTCTTTTCTGTTGAGGTTCCTTGTGCATTTTCTCATCCTGATCTTCAGCTACTACCGGTTGCTTTTCAGAGATTTCAGTTGCAACTTTCACAGCTTGAAGCTTGGCTACTATAGCAGCTTGCTCTTTCTTCTGTTTGAGCTTATCAACATCTAAAGCAGCTTGCCTCTTTTCTTGCTTGATTCTTTCTTTTTCCTCCTTTTTAGCTGCTGCAAACTAAGGGTGACCAGCCACCACACAAATCTCTTTTCCATTCCCATAGATTTTGGCAATTCTCTTCTTTTGTACTGAATCAGTTGGATCTTTGAAGAATGCAATGGACCTTGCCAACAGCTTTTTTTCATCTGGTTTTGGAGTCTCAAACATGAGATCCAAGGGATTCTTGTCTGATGACTTTGGATAATTCCTTTTAGGCTTCAAAACTAGGTTGGCTTTTGGAGACTTAATTCATGAAGGTTGGCCCTTTTCCAAACTTTCTAGACTCATATCATTCACAAAGATTTGCTTGACTTAAGAGAAGTGATGAAAGGTCTTGTTTGGTTTCTCAATAGGACCAAATTTCTTTATTATTTCTTTATCTATTTTCCTCCACTTTTCATCAAATTCCTTTTCAACAGTTGCAACATCAAGCTTCTTGAAATCTGTCTTTGAATCCAACTTAGCAGCTGCTATCTGGATCAGATCAATGTTGTCCAAGACTGGTGGCTTAGGAAAAGTAATTTCTGAAACAATTACTTGATTGACTTGTAGGTTAAGCACATTCTCCCCCTCACTGCTTGGCTCTCCTTGACTAACTGGGATAAGTGAATCATTCTCCCCCTTTTTGTTAACATCAAGTTGAGTAGAGGTAGAAGTCTGTGCAGCCACTAGCTTTTGAAGTAACTGAGTTTGCTGGGCTTGATGTAAATGAATTGCAGTGAGAGGGGCTTCCATTACTTTTAGTCTTGTACCCAGAGTGTCCACTTTGGTTGCAAGATTAGAGTTCTTCCTTAATTGTCTGTTAATTTCAAGCATGATTATGTTGGGAAATTTAGCATCCAATATCTCAGAGTCATCATTCTTGACTTGATCAATCTCTGTTTTAATTAAAGTGACATCCAGATTGTGTTGAAGAGATTGAATTTGGTGTAGTTGGAGAGAATTGAGATGTGCTTGAAGAACCTTCTTGGTGTGAGCATTGGTGGTTGCTTGAAGAGCTGTCTGTGATTGTTGAATGATGTGGAAGAGAGTTGTCTTGAAATGGTGCTCATCACACTCTTTGGAAAATGCACAAGATGGCATGTTAGATTGTGAGCTAGGGTCTGCTTCTCCCCCCTATGTTCATTGGCTCTTCTTCGTTGTCATCTTCATCTCCAAAGAATTCTTCAGAACCACCAGTTCCATAATCAACATCATCACCAGCTATGGGAGGCATGACTGAGATGGCATCTTTGGCTCTTTGCATGGAGGCTGTTGTATGCACCAGATTTAGCATTCTTTCTGCAGCCATATTGTCCTACTCAGCTAGAACTTGATAAGTTGAGACAGGGTGAGTAAATGCCTCAGCTTCATAAGAAACAGAATCTAAGACAGCTTGATATTCTTGTTGAATTATTTGATTCTTTTCAACCTCATTGACATCCATTAACTCACTTACAATGGGCTCTTCCCATTCAGATGTACCTGCTTTTCTCTCAATTTCTCTCTGTTCTTGCATCAAGAGCTACCCTTGGCTCACCACCCTCACACCCTCACTTTCACCTACTAAGGTGGAACTCCCCTTACTCACTTTTGCCAGACTGGAAGAAATAGTCTGCATTGATTCTCTTATTTCCTCTCTTTTTTCCTGAGAGCAACTCAGCCTCTCACTCTGTTCACTCCCTTCCCTCAAACCTAGTAGTGATTGTACAACCACTAACTCATCTACACTTGAAACAATTTTTGAAAATTCAGCTTGTGTAGTGAGTACCAACGGATGAGGAACATCTGTCGGGGTAGTAGTTAGAATAGCCGACGGATGACTGCTGTTAGGCATATCCGTCGGGATAAAATCACTAACTGACGGATGAACAATATCCACCGGTATAGAAGAAATGATAGAGTTTGGAGTGGAAACTATTGTGGACTCTGTGCAGATTGATGAAAATTTTGGCACAGAAGTCTCAAGAGTTCCTGAAAGAATTGGCAAATGAGCCAACAAATCATCTAAAAGATGATGCTCACTTGCATTGAATTTTGGCTTCTCCAACAGAGTTAAAGAAGGAGAATCAGGGATTGATGTATTGATCATATCCATATCTAGAGAGTTGGTGGGAGAGTTTTGTATGTGTGGAGCTTCTATTATTAAAGATTTTGGCTGTGACTCCACATTTATTGGAGCCACATCAAACTGAATTTGAGATGGTGCAGTGACTGAGTCTTTAGCTGCAGTTTGCACTGTGTGTGATCCCTGTGCATCCCCAGTGTGTTTAGATTTCTTCTTTCTGGCATAAGTTTGGGGTAAGCTTGTGTCCCTTACCCTCTTGGCCTGTGCTCTTGGCTGAGAGCTTTGTTCAATAGTCACATCCTTTTGGGAGGATGCAACTAGCAATAAGTTATTATCCTAACTAATCACTGCAGTTTATTGGGAAACTGCAGTATGGCTAGGCTGGGATTTATTCACCTCTCCAACCTTATTCTTAGGGTTTCTTTTATGTTCACCCTTCCCTCACCTATCTTACCACCCTTCACACTCCCCTATTTGGTTTTGGTGGATTTTGAAACTGTCATCTTTTGAGAGATACCATAGTGTGGTTTCTTTGACTTGGATTTAGAAGTTTTAGATTTTGTGGCTTGGGTAGGCATCTGTTGGGTCATTGACACAGATGTCATAGCCACACTTAATGGCAAAGAAATTTGAGAAGTGGAGATAGGAGAGACAGTGGTGCTTACCTCACTTACCTGAGGGTCCTCCATGATAGGCAAATAGATAAGGGACACCTCTTTATGGTGATTGGCTCTTTTCAAATCTGCAATAAGTCTTCTTTCGTGAACCCAACAATCCAGTTTGTTGGTTGGGTTCTCAATCACAAGTTCCTCACAGAGATGGTTAGCAATAATCATAAGAAATCTAGCATAATAGACACTTCTAGATCTCTTTTTAAGTTCCCCTAACTTGTAGCCTAACTCAAACATGACAGCATTACTAAAATTGTATAAAGTATCAGTAACTAACATGTAGAGCATGTTAAGCATAGCAGTATTGACATAATCAAAGTTACTTACTTTACCAGAAAACACTTTGGTAACTACATCACACAGATAACTCCACTCTTTCCTAAGACCTAGCCTTCTAATCTCACTTAACTTAATGGTAGGAAGTGCATAGCCAATAATATTAATCAATTTAACTAAATTAGCATCTGTGTGTGGCGTAGTAGTAGTGTTATCAGGAATTCGAAAGCATGCTTGAATAGTGTCACTGTTAATGCATAATTCATTACCTTTAATGGTGAAATTTATGGTTTTGTCAGTTGCTTGGTACACGACACTAGTCCACATCTCCTCCACAACTTCACAGTAGATTGTGGGTGATTCCAGCTTGGCATAACTGAGCCTGCATCCCTTCACAAAATCCATCATTTTGTGATAGTCCTCAGATGCTGGAATTTCTTTGTTCACAAGAGCTACGAAATTATTCTTTTCATAGATGAATCCTGACTGAGACATAATCTTAACTACTGGTGCCATTGTTAGTAAGGAAAATTGCAGAGCGAAAGGGGTTTTGCTTTTAAAGAGAAGAGAACAATTAATTGCAATAGAGAGAGATAAAAGTAAAAATAAACTGAAGTTAGGCTTTTATGTACTCTCAAATAAAATGGGATAAAAATTAAACATAAAAATTAAAGACCCGATATGAATTGCCCAAAATAGCTGTTTAAAAATAAAATAAACTGTCAAAATTCTGTCAATTATCCATGTTGATATACTTACGGACTATAAGTATATCCGATAGATAATGTTCAGTACTTTTAACGGCTAAGATATAGACAATTCAACGGATGAGAATAAGACTGTTAGATATATTTGATAATGTCATGGCTAATATGTTTTATGTTTAGATTTCAGATCTTATTTGAACAGAACAAATCAGTACTTAACTGATCAGTACTTATACTGGAAGTCAGAACTTAAGGGATATCAGTACTTATGTTATCAGGAGATAGATATCAGAACTTAAGTGCTGAAGGACGATCAGATAAGGACAGTAGCTGATTAAAGTTAAGAAGATCAAGATAAACATAAGAAGAGATATGCATGAAGAAGGAATTCCGTGAAGAATGGAATACTTGGAATAGAAGATATCTGATTGATATATTTTAGGAAGCAGAATTATATTCCATATCAATTAGCGATTATCTTGTAACTGTGTAGTATATAAACACAGACATAGGGTTTACACTATAAGTGTTATCATTATCGAGAATATTATTTATTATAACCCTAGAAGCTCTCGTGATATTTTGTTCATCACTGAGAGATAACAGTTCCAGATTGTAACAGAGTTTATTGTTTAAATAAAGTTTGTTTTCTGTTACATAAGTTCTTGAAGTTTGATTTGATTGTAATAAACATTGTATTCACCCCCTCTACAGTGAAAGTGTGACCTAACAAGTGGTATCAGAGCTATCTGTTAACACACATACAGTTAAAGATCCAAACACAATCATGTCTGACACAGAAACTCCAACTAAGCCTACCAAAACTGAGGAATCATCAAAGACATCAACTCAGAGTCGATATGAGACTATCAGAGTTCCCATATTGAGACCATCTGAATATCCCATATGGAAGGTAAGGATGACCATGTTTCTGGAAGCAACAGATCCAGAATACCTTGATAGAATCAAGGAAGGGCCTCACAAACCTACCAAGCTCGCTGTTGTAGTTGCAGGTGAAGCAGCAATGACCGTACCAAAGGAAAAGAATGATTACACTGCTGAAGATATAGCATCTATTGCTAAGGATGCCAAGGTACGTCACTTATTGCATAGTGCCATTGATAATGTAATGTCAAACAGGGTAATCAACTGCAAGACTGCTAAGGAAATATGGGATGCACTGGAGACAAGGTGTCAAGGAACTGAAATAGTTAAGAAGAACAGGAAGACAATACTCACTCAAGAGTATGAACACTTTGACTCTAGGACTAATGAGTCATTGACTGATGTATATGATAGATTTGTCAAACTCTTGAATGACTTGTCATTAGTAAATAAGGAGTATGATCTTGAAGATACAAACCTCAAATTCCTGTTAGCTCTTCCTGAATGTTGGGATTTGAAGGCAACAACAATAAGAGACAACTACAATCTTGATGAAACAACTCTTGATGAAATCTATGGAATGCTCAAGACTCATGAACTTGAGATGGAACAAAGAAGCAAGAGGAAAGGAGGAAAGTCAAGGACAGTTGCTCTCAAGGTTGAAGAGGAATCCCCCAAACCACCTTCCTCAAAGAAAGATAAGGGTAAAGCTCTTATCATAAAATCTGATACTGAGTCATCAAGTTCTGAGAGTGATGATGACTCAGATTCTGAAAGCTTGCCTGAAACTGATGCTGATGAGGAGATGATGAAGCTGTGTGCTCTTATGGTGAAAGGAATCACAAAGATTGCATACAGGAAGTTCAGGAAGGGAAAGAAGTTTTCCAGGAAAGGCATAAGTTCTGATAAGAAGAATTTCAGAAGATCTGAAGGAAGAGGAGGAAAGTCTGACAGAGGAGATTACGCTAATGTTAAATGTTATAATTGTGGTGAGAAAGGCCACATATCTCCTGATTGCAAGAAGACCAAGAATGACAAAGGCAAAGCTCTTGTCACAAAGCAGAAAAGCTGGACAGACACCTCAGACTCTGAAAGTGAGGAGAACTATGCATTGATGGCAAATGCTGATAAATCAAGTTCTGAGAGCAGTTCTGAAGCTGCTGAAACAAAGGTACCTCAGACTACTTATGCTTTTCATACTGATGATATTAATGAGTTGAGAAGATATCTTAAAACCATGTTTGTTAGTTATAGAGATCAAACTTTAACATGTGAAAGATTAACTTCTGAAAATCTTGCTTTTAGGAAAAGAAATGATTTCTTAGAAAAAGAGTTAGTCATGTTTCATCAAACTCAGCAGGATAGAGATGATGCTTTTTATGTTAGGGATGAAGTGCTAAAAATGAATGAATCTCTAAAAACTGAGTTAGAAAAGGAGAGAGAGATTATCAGAACTTGGACTAACTCTGGCAAAACAACTCAAAATTTGCTAAGCAGTGGAAACTGGAAAGAGGGCTTAGGCTATGGAGAAAATAAAAAAGGAACTGTAGAAATTAAGCCTGTTGATAAGCAAAAGCCGAATTTAAAACCTGTTAAGTTTGTAACTGAAAAATCCGAAAATGAGAAATCAGAAGTTAAAAAGGAATTAGCTTCTGACAAACTAAAACAGGAAAAGACAGCTGAAGTTAACATAGGCTTAATGTCAAAGAAGCAGCTTAAGCATAAGCTAAAAGATGTTAAGAATGCAAACAAGGTAAAATCACCTAGGAAAAACAGGAATGGAAAGGAAGGTGTGAATAAAAGCAATAACTATAAATCTGTTCCTGATGCTCCTAGGAAAGCATGTCATAACTGTGGAAGTTCTAACCATCTGGCTTCTTTTTGCAGGAAGAATAAGAATATTAACTCCTTATTTACAAAGTCAGGAGTTAAGAGTCAGTCTGTTAGATACAAACCACAAAATCCTTGTTTTCATTGTGGTAGTTTATGGCATTCCATTTATACTTGTAAGGAATATCATAGTTTGTACTATGATTATTATCAAATAAAACCTTCTTTAAAGAAAGTTTCTGTTGTTCCTTCTAGTATAAGTTCTGATAAGAAAACTGTTAACATAAAATCTGATGTTAAATCCGCTGCAAATGTTAACAAACCTAAAAAGGCCAAAGGATCCAAGCAAGTCTGGGTCCTTAAAACTAATAATTAGTGGTCTTTTTTATTGCAGGGCAACAGGAAAAATATTTTAGTTCTGGACAGTGGATGTTCAGGACATATGACTGGAAATAAGGCCCTGCTATCAGACTTTGTGGAGAAAGCTGGCCCAAGTGTTTCTTATGGAGATGGCAACATTGGAAAAACTTTGGGATATGGCAATATCAATCTTGGGAATGTCATTATTAAAGATGTAGCTCTGGTCTCAGGACTTAAACACAACTTACTGAGTATAAGTCAAATCTGTGACAGAGGTTATCATGTTGATTTCTTTGCAGAACATTGTGAAATAGTTAGTAAATCTAAAGGAAAAATTGTTCTGAAGGGATTCAGGCGTGGTAACATTTATGAAGCTAAGCTTTCAACAAGTTCTGATGGTTCTGCAATCTGTTTAGTGAGTAGAGCCTCAACTGAAGAAAGCTGGAATTGGCACAAGAAACTCTCTCATTTAAACTTCAACAAGATAAATGAACTGATCAAGAAAGATCTTGTGAGAGGACTGCCAAAATCAGTGTTTGTTCCTGATGGTCTTTGTGACTCATGTCAGAAGGCTAAACAAAGAAAATCTTCGTTCAAGAGCAAGACTGAATCATCAATTCTTGAGCCTTATTATCTACTTCATGTTGATCTATTTGGTCCAGTGAATGTCATGTCTATTGCAAAGAAGAAATATGCGTTGGTCATAATAGATGAGTTCACCAGATACACATGGGTGTATTTCTTGCACACAAAAAGTGAAACTGCATCTATCCTGATTGATCATGTCAAACATCTGGATAAATTGATCAAAGATTCTGTGAAAATTTTGAGGAGTGATAATGGCACTGAATTCAAGAATTTGATAATGGAAGAGTTCTGCAAAAATCATGGAATAAAGCAGGAATTTGCTGCTCCTGGAACTCCACAGCAAAATGGAGTTGTTGAAAGGAAGAATAGAACTCTAATTGAAGCTGCACGAACAATGCTTGAAGAAGCAAAGCTTCCAACCTATTTCTGGGCTGAAGCTGTGCAGACTGCTTGTTTTACTCAAAATGCAACACTCATTAACAAGCATGGAAAAACACCATATGAGATGGTGAAGAACAAAAAGCCAAATCTCAAATACTTTCATGTATTTGGATGTAAGTGTTTTGTTCTCAAGACTCATCCTGAAAAGCTATCCAAGTTTGATCTAAAAGCTGATGAGGGAATCTTTGTAGGATATCCACTTTCTACAAAAGCCTTCAGAGTCTATAATTTGAGAACAAAAGTGGTCATGGGATCTATCAATGTCTCTTTTGATGACAAGAAGATCACTGGACTTGAAGATTGCATTGATCATGATAAGCTGAGATTTGAAAATGAAGATTCATATTCTGATACCTCAAGTCCTGACAGTCTAAGTCCTGATACTGTAAATTCTGATGGATTAAACTCTGATGTTATTGAAACTGTGGTGACTATGTCAAAGGAAGATGCACCAATGCAGGGGGGCATACTCAAGATATTATCACATCTCAAGAAGCATCAGAACATACATCTGGCTCTTCAAATTCTGATTCGTCAAGTTCTGATAAGCCAAGTACTGACAGTGCTGAAAATCTAAATACTGAAGGATCCAACTCAGAGAGCATAGTTTCAGGGGGAGCATCAGAAAATGAAACCGAAGACAGCATGAATCATGGGGGAGCATCCAGTTCTAGAGAAAATCTTCCATCTGCAAGGAAGTGGACAAAATCACATACACCTGATTTAATAATTGAAAATCCTGAGGCAGGTGTCAGAACTAGAACAGGTACTTCGAATGAATGTCTTTACAATTCTTTTCTCTCTCAGTCTGAGCCAAAGAAAGTGGAAGAAGCTCTTCAAGATGCTGATTGGGTGCAAGCAATGCAGGAAGAGTTGAATGAATTTGAAAGAAACAAAGTCTGGACCTTAGTGCCAAGACCCAAGAATAGATCGGTTGTTGGTACAAAGTGGGTATTCAGAAACAAAACTGACAGTGATGGCATAATTGTAAGGAACAAGGCAAGGCTGGTTGCAAAAGGATATTCTCAACAGGAGGGAATTGACTATGATGAAACATTTGCTCCAGTTGCTAGGTTAGAAGCCATAAGGATATTCATGGCTTATGCTGCTCACAAAAAGTTTACTGTCTTTCAAATGGATGTGAAAAGTGCTTTTCTCAATGGAGAATTGGAAGAGGAAGTATATGTTGAACAACCTCCAGGCTTTGTAGATTCCAAACATCCAGATTATGTCTACAGGCTTGATAAAGCACTTTATGGACTTAAGCAAGCTCCTAGAGCATGGTATGAGACTTTAGCTCAGTTTCTTCTGGAAAGTGGATTCAACAGAGGAACTATTGACAAAACATTGTTCTATCTCAACCATGGCAAGGACTTACTTTTGATCCAGATTTATGTTGATGATATTATTTTTGGGTCTCCAAATGACAAACTTTGCAAAAAGTTTGCCAACCTAATGCAGTCAAGATATCAGATGAGTATGATGGGAGAACTTAGTTATTTTCTGGGCCTTCAAGTCAAGCAGAGTGAAGAAGGAACTTTTATTTGTCAATCTAAGTACACCAGAAACTTGCTGAAAAAATTTGGAATGCAAGACTGTTCAAGTGCATCCACTCCCATGGCCACTGCAACAAAACTGGATAAGGATACTGGTAATTCAGTAGATATTACTGATTACAGAGGTATGATTGGCTCACTTCTCTATCTAACTGCTAGTAGACCAGATATCATGTTTGCTACCTGTCTTTGTGCAAGATTTCAAGCAGATCCAAGAGAACCTCACTTAACAGCTGTAAAAAGAATCTTTAAGTATCTTAAAGGAACAGCTGATCTAGGATTATGGTATCCTAAAGAATCAGATTTTAAATTAATAGGTTACTCAGATGCAGATTTTGCAGGTTGCAAAATTGACAGGAAAAGCACAAGTGGTAGCTGCCAATTTCTTGGAGGCAGGTTGGTTTCTTGGTATAGCAAGAAACAAAAGTCAATTTCCACATCAACTGCAGAAGCAGAGTATATTGCTGCAGGAAGCTGCTGTGCACAGATTCTCTGGATGAAGAATCAGTTACTAGATTATGGGTTAACGTATTTCAAAATCCCTATTTACTGTGATAATCAAAGTGCTATTGCTATGACAGGTAATCCAGTTCAACACTCTATGACAAAGCACATCAGCATCAGGTACCATTTCATCAGGGAACATGTGGATGAAGGTACAGTGGAATTGCATTTTATTCCCACAGATCAACAAGTAGCAGATATCTTCACAAAACCACTGTGTGAAGCTACCTTTTCAAAATTGGTAAATAAACTTGGAATGATTTCAGGTTCTTTCTCTAAATCTGCTTAAACTTGTTCTATGTTATCAGACTTTATGATCAGTATTTACAGAATTAATCTCTTTGTATATTCTGTGCATTAATTGATAAATGTCTTTAAGTACTGACTGTTGTCTGATATATGTTTCTAAACTTTGATAAGTGATATGTCTGTTTCAGTAACTATTCAATCCTATGAGGATAACTGTGCTAGATACTGACCTACTAGTCTTCAATAAACAAATGATCCCATGAAAGAAGTAATTATTTCTATGGAAATCTTATGACACAAGCAAATTCTGATAACTGAGCTTAGTTAAGTTTACTTTGTATATCTTATTACTAAGTCACAAATTAGAATAATGCTACTCATCTGTTTAAGTTCTGATTCTAGTAAAACTGCTGAATGTACTAAGTGCTGATAAACCTCACTTATCAAAAGAAGAAGAACAATAATCAAAGAATAATATCAGGTACTCCTTTGAGATCTAGAGTAAAAATGTGAAAGGGACGACCCAAGTGCATTGCTGGTATTAAGTAAATATGCATTAGAAAAGCAAAATATTTTCTTGGTGACTTTTCACACTCTATGATTACTGGAGAAATACTCTGATAATAGCATAAATTCTGATAAACAGTCGTGACTCACTTACACTGAGAAGCCTCTGTAAAATAGAATTTCAAAAGATGCATAAAATTAGCACAAAAACAGTAGAGGTGAACTCATGCATGAACTCATTTATCAGTAGGTTTCAGGATAATGACAGCTCTTTAGCAAAATTTTAATTATGACTTATTTCTAAGATGTACTGAAGTAGATCAGACTTTACTCTTTGTCTGTTATTTAGCTTAATGCACACACACATCACTCCATATGAATGATGAAATTTCTGTGGTGGTCTATGTTATTTTAGATCAACAGTCATTGTGTCACTTTTGCACAAATTCTGAGGACAAGTTCTAGTTACACGTTCTGATGATTAAGTTCTGACGTTCATAACTAAGAACTTGTATGAGTATTTACTAAGATAGATATTCCTTGTTCGAGTTAAGACATTATGTTCTGATGACTGTTAAGTTCTGGTATAGGTCTAAGTTCTGATTTTTCAGTCTAACCCTTTACTTGACTTATCTGTGAGTAAAATTTGGTAACAGTCTCAGATTAATTTCGAAATGTTGAAGTGGAAGATTAATAGTCTATGGTTAAAACATAATGGCACTCGTCCTTGAACAGATCACTCTTGTTACATGTGCACATTCCTTTTCCAATGACTGTTATTCTTTTTCAAGGTCTAGAGAGACGAGGTAGAATTAATTCTACCTGTCTGCATTCAATATTTTTGTGTCTCTTGGCATTCTCTTGCCTATATATGCAACCACTTCACATCAGTCTTTCCATCACATTCTTCTCACACACTTATCCTCCTTCTTCTGTCAAAAACACAATGGTTCGATACAACATGTTTTTGAACACACAAACCTTCATAATGGAGCTCAGTTGTGCCGAGTGGCAGCAGGAGTGGCATATAACAGCCATTCTTGAGGAGATCTGGGACTCTGTCCCACAGGAGGTGCTGGCTCACCTTCTATTCTTCGAGATGGATTACCATCGCCATCTGGAGCGCCTGGAGGAGGAAAGGCGGGAAGCTATCCGTCAGCAAGAGCGAATCATTCGACTCGCTATCTTGTTTGTCGAAGATAGGAAGAGGAGGATGACTTAATCTCGTCTTCTTCCTGTTCTTCTTCATCCTCAGCTTTGTCAGGCTTCTTAGCTAGGACTAAAGCTGTTGACGTTAGGATTAGAAGCTTAGGGAAAATCTTGTATTGATGTAATTTCTATTTCATATATGTATTGACTTGATATATTAATGAAAACTGTTTTTACTTCAAGATTTTGTCTCTGAGTTATTTTATCTGTGTTGTTAAATCCTGCTTGATATTCTGATGACCATTTAAATTTTGTCTTTATTTAAGTTCTGATTCTTTGTCAGCACTTATTCATCGAAATTATCTCGGTCATTTTTAACATGATTCATTTTCAGAATATTACTGTTGCAGTGAAAAACAATTCAATCAGTGCTAACGGTTTCAATTTTGAATTAAACCTGTGTCTCTTGATAACTGAAATGGTTTTTCCTTGAATCAAGGCAACTGGATAAGTAATCATTCCTGTTTTCTCGAGCCCAGTAACTATCCGTTATTACTGCATGTCTGACAGGTGTCCAACGGTAACATTCTTTTTTAGAGTATAAGAACAACAGAGAGAAGATTTCTTTAATCTTTTACTTTCTTTATACTTTATCTCTCTTCTTACTTTTACTCTCTTTCTCATTCTTTCTCACGTTGGTTTTTCATACAGACATTATCTCACACACCTAACAGGCATACTTGAATTTCAATATTTTTTCACATGGCACCAAAGGATTTAATCATTGATGGAGCAAAGTTTGTTCCAAACAACTATGCTGCAATTCTTGATCATGCTGAAGCTCCATCTGAATTGCATTTTGTGCAAGATCTTCTTGCACATAGTGAGGTTGGGTACGCCTTAACTCAGCCTGAATTATTTTCAAGTCAACAAGTTCTGCGGTTCTGGAGGACTGGAGTTTATGATGATGGTGGTAAACGAGGAACTCCCAGTATTATCTTCCAAGTGGGTGATTCTTCCTATGTAGTCACTCCTGGTACAGTACGAAGAGCATTACATCTTCCAGAAGATTGTACCTTCTCTATACCAGAGGAATCAGAACTTCGGGGGTTAATGACTGATTTGGGATATGAAAAGAGTCTGACGAAACTTGGACAGTTGAAACGGGCTAATATCAGAAGAGAATGGAGTTTCTTCTTCGATTGCATCACCAAGGCTTTTGGCAACAAGTGTTCAAATTTTGATGCCATCCCAATTCTGAGTCAACACATCGGGTATGCTATTATCCATCAAACTCATTTTGATTTTGCAACTGGAATAATTGGTTTTATTGGGGATAGGATGACAGAGGATCGAGATGTTGTTTATTTTGCTAGATTCTGTCAACTTATTTATACGTATTGTACTGCTGAACCCCAGTTAGTCAGCACTCAAACCCCACCTTTTAAGGTTGCAAAAAGGTACTTTAACGACCTGATAAATGCTGACACAAAGAAATCAATGGTGAGACAATTACAGATTCCTCAGTCTGTGAAACAGATTCTGGTAAATGCTGATCCTGCTACTTACAAATCTGTTTACTCAAATGTTCAACCAACTCACCATAACCAAAATCCATCAACCTCAGTCCCTACCTCTCATTCTACTCAACCTACCCTCAGAACTTATCTCAAATCCTATCTCTCCACTTCACAGACTGCTCAACCTTCTTCTTCAGCACCTACTGTGAAGCCTACATCCTCTAAGCCAAAGAGAACAAAGACTGTTCCTCAAACATCTCAGAAGAAGAGGAGGATTCCTTTGAGAGATGAATCAGATTCTGAGGATCAGATTCCCTCTTCAGAACCTATGATAGATGAAGCTGAGAAGGCAACTTCTCAGAAGGATTCTGCAATTGGGGGTTCTAGGCTTCTCAAGAGGCTTAGACGTATGACGGTTCCTGCAACTCCCAAGGAATCCAAATCAACAAGGAAGTACAAGAAACAGAGGGCACAGAGGCCAGTTTCAGATGATGAGGAGGAAGCAGCTAAGGAAGGGGATCAGGAATCTCTGATCTCACAAGACAAGGAATTTGCTCCAGTCACTTCTTCTCCATCAACTCCATCTCAGGAACCTGTATCTGACAAGGCTAATTCACCTTCTATATCTCTTGTTGATCCAGGCACAAGTGCTGAAATTGATATTCAGAACTTGGTTGTGCCTGAAATACTTTTCTTAGAAGCTCCAACAGCAAATAATCCTTCCACAACACCTGTTACTGATGCTGTTCAAACTCCTGAGTTATCACTAACACCTTCTCTGCATCAAGATGATGATCATATTTTAGGTGAGCATCAGGATATGGCTGTTGATCAGAACTTAGTATCAGATCAGCAATTAGAGGATGTTGAAGCCTCCATTGCTACTCATACAGTTGTCTTATCAGAAGATACTGATTCTTTAAGTTCTGATGCTGCAAATGTTGGAGATACTGGTGAAGCTGCTACAACTGTAGATGCTGATGAAGCAGGTCCTTCAGGACATACTCCTCCACTGACTCTTCCTAAGTCTGAACTGCTAAAGGAGTTTGTTATCAGGGATGCACCAGTACCTTGGAGTGAAACTCCTGCAGGTCAGGAGTGGACTAAGGAATGGAACTCAGTTTCATGTGTTCCAAATGCTTTACATCTTGCTGAGCACTTGACTAAAGCTGATGAAATGTTACATTCTGATGATTTTAAAATCCAGCTTAGAGTCACTGCATTGAGTACTAAACATCTACAAGGTCTTCATTCCAACACTCATGCAGAGCTACACAAGATTCAGGAGAACTTTATTAAACAGGAACAAGTTTGGAAACTTGATAAGAAAAAGTTCTTCCAACCTACCATTGATAGGGTTGCTTATATTGAGAAAACTCAAGAGAAGCAACAAGCTCAGATTGATCAAATTCTGACAAATCAAGCTTCTCAGCAATCGCAACTTACTGAAATCCAGACCTCAGTGGAACTACTTATCTCTCTTTTATTACCTGCTGATGCCAAAAAGGGGGAGAAGGTAATTAAGTCCAAATGCAAAACCAACAAGTCACTGCAAGGAAAGGATGATGGAAAAGATGACCAAGGAAACTCTGGAATGGGTAGTGGTCATAGTCAAGGTAGAAGGTTTACATCAAGACAAGCTAGTCACAGAACAAGTTCTGATACTGGGAAAAGAATAAGTTCTGCTGCTGGTAAAAGGATAAGTTCTGATGAACTTCTAGATCTTGATGAGGAAATGTCAAGACAGTTATTTCTTCAAGAAAATCCAGGGATGGACTTGGAAAGTTTAAAGGAAGAAGAAGCCAGACTTAAATCAGAGAAAGTCACATCTAAATCTGAAGCTTCTGGTAAAAAGTTACTTCCAAAACCTAAAGGCATTGTGATCAAAGAAAGGATACATACTGAAGAAACTTTGGCTAGATCACAACCACAGATAGATCCAAGATCCAAGGGTAAAGAAAAGGTTGGTAAACCTATCAAGCCTTATGTACCTCCTGATGAAGAAGAAATTACTGATGGAAAAGATAATCTTGCTCTGACTTCAAGAAAAGTTCTTAAAACAACCTCTGACATGGCTCAAGTTGTTCAGAGTCAAGAAATTGTAAGTTCTGATATTCAGAAGAAGCAAGTAACCTCTGACAGTGCTCAAGTTAACTTGATATCAGAAAATAAATCTAAAACACTCCTACCAGGATTCACTAAAGCAAAACAGACTCAATCTTTGAAGGCTACTTCAAGTGGTTTTGAAGCAAGAGTAGTTACTGGAAAGGAAGCTAGAGATAAAACTGGATTGGGAAGTGCTGATGAAAGAAGAGTACACAACACTACCGATGATCCAACTTCCTTGAGTGAACCAGGTATTGGAGAAACTCCTGAGAGATTGAATCAACTAGAATCTGTACAGATGGTTTACCATACCTACTTGAAAGAATACATCATGTTGTATTTCATGACAGATGGTAGGGTTTATCATATAAGACAAAATGCCATTCCATTGAAGTATTTTGAAGAATTGGAGCATGTATTATTCTTACTTCAAGTGGATGACAGAATAACAGAGACTGCTGCAAACTACTTAAAGGAACAGATTCAGAGACAGAAAAGACTTTATTCTGTTAAGTCTGACAGCAGATATGTTCCAAAGTACAGAAATCACAATGGTGATATTGTTGATATGAAGCCTAATACTGCACAGATCAGAACATATCTTGGTATTAAGGGGCTTGAATTCAATCTAGAGTCTAACAAAGCTTATGTCATAAGACTAGATCGGGAGTTGAGAAAAGCAAAGATTAATGATCTCAGAGCTGCAATATTTCAAACTGGTGAAGATACTGCAGAGCTTAAAGATGTCAAACGGAGAATGATTGATGAACTCAGATATGCTGAGAAATGTTTGTTGAAGAATTATCTCAGAACAACTCCTGACATCAGAGAGATCAGAAAATGATGAAGCCAAGTCGAAGATCTACAACTGCTTAAATTCTGATATTTATACAGATTGAAGTTGTTATCAGAAGTTGAATTGGTAAAAACTTTAAGGACTGTAAGTTGTAGTTATCTTGTCTATTTCTCATGCATTTGTACTTAATGTTTTTGACATCATCATATATATGTTAAACTTGTATATTTTGTTAATTTACAAGTTGGGGGAGATTGTTAGATATATTTGATAATGTCATGGCTAATATGTTTTATGTTTAGATTTCAGATCTTATTTGAACAGAACAAATCAGTACTTAACTGATCAGTACTTATACTGGAAGTCAGAACTTAAGGGATATCAGTACTTATGTTATCAGGAGATAGATATCAGAACTTAAGTGCTGAAGGACGATCAGATAAGGACAGTAGCTGATTAAAGTTAAGAAGATCAAGATAAACATAAGAAGAGATATGCATGAAGAAGGAATTCCGTGAAGAATGGAATACTTGGAATAGAAGATATCTGATTGATATATTTTAGGAAGCAGAATTATATTCCATATCAATTAGCGATTATCTTGTAACTGTGTAGTATATAAACACAGACATAGGGTTTACACTATAAGTGTTATCATTATCGAGAATATTATTTATTATAACCCTAGCAGCTCTCGTGATATTTTGTTCATCACTGAGAGATAACAGTTCCAGATTGTAACAGAGTTTATTGTTTAAATAAAGTTTGTTTTCTGTTACATAAGTTCTTGAAGTTTGATTTGATTGTAATAAACACTGTATTCACCCCCTCTACAGTGAAAGTGTGACCTAACAAAGACAATTATCCGTCGGGTTAAAAATAATCCAGAAAAGTAATTAATTTTTACCAAGCTATTATATTTCGATGGATGATCAAACTCGATGGATAATGAACATCCGTCGAGATGAAAATTTTGACTTAGCCAAATTTTCATTTAAAACAGAAAAATTAATTAAGTTTCTGGCTGCATTACAACTTGCAAAATTATTAGAAATAATTTAAGAATAATTAAGTATACCTAACTCACTTACCAACCTAGTAAAGGTGGATTCATCAAGTGGCTTGGTAAAGATATCTGCAAGTTGCTTTTCACTTGGAACAAAATGAAGTTCCACAGTACCATTCATCACATGTTCCCTAATGAAGCGGTACTTGATGTCTATGTGCTTTGTTCTTGAATGTTGCACTGGATTTTCAGTGATGACAATTGCACTTGTGTTATCACAGAAAATAGGAATTTTGTCCACTTGTAGACCATAGTCCAACAGTTGGTTTTTCATCCATAGAATCTGTGCACAGCAACTACCAGCAGCAATATACTCAGCTTTAGCTGTAGAAGTAGAAATTAAATTTTGCTTTTTACTGAACCAGGATACTAGCTTGTTTCCTAGAAATTGACAGGTTCATGTTGCACTTTTTCTATCTATTTTACAACCTGCATAATCTGTATTTGAATAACCAGTTAGATCAAAACCAGAATCTCTAGGGTACCAAATGCCAAGTTTTGGTGTGCCTTTGAGATATATGAAAATTCTCTTAATAGCTACTAAGTGAGATTCTCTAGAATCAACCTGAAATCTAGCACAAAGACAAGTAGCAAACATTATGTCTGGCCTACTAGCTGTTAAGTACAGTGTGAGCCAACCATGCCTCTATAGGTTGAAATATCCACGGACTTTTCAGTAGTGTTTAATTCAAGTTTAGTTGCAGTGGCCAAGGGAGTTTTTGAGATGTGCAATCCATTAGATCAAACTTCTTTAAAAGATCATAGATATATTTGGTTTGACTAATGAACATTCCATCACTAACTTGCCTAACTTGTAAACCAAGAAAGTAAGTTAGTTCTCCCATCATGCTCATTTCATACTTACTTTGCATCAATTTGGCAAACTTTTTGCAAAGTTTTTAATCTGTAGATCCAAATATAATATCATCTACATAAATTTGAACAAGTATACTAGAGCCATTAACATTCCTAAAGAATAAAGCTTTGTCAACAGTACATCTTGTAAAGTGATTTTCTAAGAGAAACTTTGACAAAGTATCATACCAGGCTCTAGGTGCTTGCTTCAATCCATAAAGTGCTTTCAAAAGATAGTATATATATTCTGGAAAATTTGGATCTTCAAAACCAGGAGGCTGACTGACATAGACTTCCTCCTCCAAATCTCCATTCAGAAAGGCACTTTTGACATCCATTTGATAGACTTTAAAATTGGCATGGGCTGCATAGGCTAAGAAAATTCTGATGGCTTCAAGTCTTGCAAGAGGAGCAAAAGTTTCATCAAAATCTATTCCTTCTTATTGATAGTAGCCTTTAGCAACCAATCCAACTTTGTTCCTGACCACTATGCCATTTTCATCCATCTTGTTTCTGAATACCCACTTGGTGTCAATTGGATTCTTTCCTTTAGGCTTGGGTACCAGCTTCCATACGTTCCTTTCAAATTGGTTTAGCTCTTTCTGCATAGCTAAAACCCAATCAGGATCCAACAGAGCTTTTCCTACCTTCTTTGGTTCTTCCTGAGAAAGAAAGCTGCTATACAGACATTCTTCTTGAGTTGCTTTCCTTGTTTGAACTCTAGAAGATGCATCACCAATAATGAGCTCAAAAGGGTGATCTCTAGTCCATTTTCTCTGTTGTGGTAGATTAGCTCTAGATGAAGAGGCCTCATCATTGTCTTGATGTGTGAATAAGTTTTGATTAGAAGAAACTTCCCCTGAGTTTGTGAATCTTTGATTTGAAGAAGGAGTTCTTTCTGTAAGTGATCTGTTTTGACTCTCAGTTTCTCTCATTGTTCTGACGGATGATGCACTATGTATCTCGACGGATGAAGCTGATTGTCTACCGACGGATGATGCATTATGCAACTCGACAGATGCTAAATTTTGAGCATCATTGGAGATGGTCTTTTCTGTATTATCCTTAGCCATTATTTCTTGATCACTTTCATCATCACTGTCATCACAAACAATCTCAACATTATCAAATTCAAGGCTTTCATGGAAATCTCCATCTTGCAGTCCTTCAATCTTTTTATCATCAAACACAACATGTACAGATTCCATAACAATGTTAGTTCTTAGATTATAGACTCTATATGCTTTTCCAACAGCATATCCAACAAAAATTCTTTCATCTGCTTTGGAATTAAACTTTATATGTTGGTCAGTTTGATTCCTTATAATATAGCATTTATAACCAAAGACATGTAAGAAATTTAGAGTTGGCTTCCTATTCTTGAACAATTGGTAGGGTGTCATGCATTTTGCTTGATTAACCAAAGAAATATTATGAGTGTAGCATGCAGTATTCATAGCTTCATCTCAAAAATATGTTGGTAACTTTGATTCTTCTAGCACTGTTCTTGCAGCATCAACAAGAGATCTGTTTTTCCTTTCCACCACTCCATTTTGTTATATAATTCTAGCTGCAAAAAACTCATGCATAATCCCATTCTCTTCATAAAATGATCTCATCACAAAATTCTTGAACTCGGTTCCATTTTCACTCCTGATTCTTCTTACTTTGAGGTCAGGATGATTGTTGACTTGCCTTATGTGATTGATGATGATTTCACTAGCTTCATCTTTGAATTTTAAAAAATATGTCCAAGAGAACTTTGTGAAATCATCTACAATTACTAGGCAATATCTTTTCCTAGAGATAGACAACACATTGATTGGGCAAAACAAATCCAAGTGTAACAGTTCCAAAGGTTCTTCAATTGTTGAATCAAACTTCTTTCTGAATGATGCTTTAATCTGCTTTCCCTTTTGGCAGGCATGACGCAGTCCATCCTTAGAAAACTCTACTTGAGGAATGCCTCTAACCAGTTCTTTCTTGACAAGCTCATTCATGGTCTTGATGTTTAGATAGGATAGCTTCTTGTGCCACAGCCAACTTTCATCTTGACTTGCTTTACTGAGAAGGCAAGTAATAGATTCTGCATTTGATGAGTTGAAATCAGCTAAGTACACATTTCCTTTTCTCACCCCAGTGAGAACCACTTTGTTGCTTCTCTTGTTGGTCACAACACAGGCTTCAGAATTGAAAGTGACTGAGTTGCCCTTATCACAAAACTCGCTGATACTCAACAGATTATGCTTGAGTCCATCCACTAGGACAATCTCTTCAATGATAACATTATCCTTTAAAATTAAGCCATATCCCACTGTATAACCCTTGCTGTCATCTCCAAAAGTGATACTTGGGCTAGCTCTTTCCTTGAACTCAGTGAGCAGGGTAGAATCTTGTTGAGTGACATTTATGACACTTTATAATGCTCTATTAAGCTTTGAATTGATGCATTTGTACTCAAGTTGTTAGTGTTTTAATGTGTTTTCTAGTGTTTTGCATTTCAGGCATTATCTAGGTAATCAGGTGAATTAGCATTGTTTTGATCCTAATTTGGTGTTAAGGTGGTGTTGGAATAAAAGCTCATGGAAAGCCGGTTCGAAGTAGCAAAGAAAAGAAGAAATCAGAAGTTTTTTCCAGAAGTACGGTACGCCCGCTGATAAGTGGATTTTATATCCACTTAGAACGCTTTATTACAAGCTTAAATTGGTGTTTTGGACTCAAGTTGTTGGTATTTTGATGTGTTTTTGTGTTATTGCATTTCAGGTATGAATTAAATGAAGAAAGAAGCTTTTAAAGGAAATATGATGAAAATTGTTCAGATTTGGAAGCCAATGCCATTGTCAAGTTTAGAAAATCTCGTTAGCTTCGCGTGGGCAGTTGAATCGCCTAATTCTGACGAGTAGAACTCAAGTTATGGACAAAATAAGATTCATCAGAATTTTCCAGAAAGGTTGCAGGCGTCCACCTGTTGGTGCCACGCGGCCGCCTGCTAGGAGGCGCCCGCCTGGTGTGCCACGCGCGCTGATGCGCTGATGACTTCGCTAATTTCGCTGAAAAAGCCTTTTTTAAGTGAAATTTGACGATTTTAAGGGTCCAGGTCCAATATGGGCTTATATATACTAAAAAAAAAGGTTTTCATCATTCGGGAAGATTGGGATACCAAGGAGAAGACCTGGAAGCACAAAACAACTCCGAAAAAATAAGATCTTGTTTTCAACTATGATTCTTTGAATTAGTTATAACTTTGGATGCTCGTTTTCGTTCTTGTTGAACCTAGATCTCGTTTATTCGTACTTTAATTATTATTCAGTTTATTAAGACCTTGTTTTATACCATGCTTTCATTGGAACCCATGGTGATGATGAGTTCGATTATGAACTAATCGTTATCATGGGATTCTAGCGGATTTACTTATGGATTTCAATAATTAATTTGTTTCGATATCTTGGTGTGTGGTGATTGATTGATATTCTAGTATTGGTTGTGCTTATTCGTCTTATGTGCGTAGCTAACATATAAGATAGCGTATTAATCTCTATTGAAATGACAGTGAATATAGAGGTTTAGAACTTGCCATGCTACCATAGGTTCATGTATTTGTTATGCATGATTCGGAGGTAATTTTAACCATCTTACTTGCCTTATGTAATCACGATAGATAACTTGCGCATTAAACCGTTATGTTTTCAATTCTTATAGACATATAAGGACTAAGCATAATTGGTGTATATTCAACTTCTATCTCTTTTGTGGATGCTTGGTAGTAGGGTATTCGTACAACGAAAGTTGGCGTTTACTAGTTTCGTGTGATCTGATTAGTGTCATCACCATTACATGCTAAGCTTAAGAACAATAAGGATATTGAATGAAGTATTTAATGAAGTTAGAATCTCATGTTTGTCATATATAGTAATTCAACCTCAATTATCTTAGTTAATGTTATTTAGGATAATCTCTTAGTTTAATAAAAACCCAATTTGTTATTTGTCTTAGCATTGAGCGTTAACCATACATTGTTGCATAGGTGCATAAATTGAACTTAACATAAACCAGTCTCTGTGGGAACGAATCTGATTTATATCTTATACTACTTGTGAACGCGTATACTTGCGTGAATTTTAGCGCGTGTTTTGCCCCTAACAAGTTTTTGGCGCCACTGCCGGGGACTCGGTGTTAATTTTTAGTTTATGTGCTTGTCATCAATGGTCGTTAAAGTTCACTGACTCGGATTCTTTTACTTTCACGGTTTATTTGTTTGTGTTTCAGGTACTCATTACAATGGGAGATCCATCAGCACGAACGAAAGCCTTGATGGATTTTTCTCAACCCAAGATCAATGACATTCAATCTAGCATTTTCGGGCCAGCTATAACAGCTAATACCTTTGAGATCAAGACTGGCATAATTTAATGGGTACAGACTTCAGTCCGGTTTGGGGGTTCTCCAATGGAAGATCCCAATACGCATATTAGGGATTTCATAGAGATCTGCGACACCTTCAGGTTCAATGGTTACACTCTCTACTAGATGGTTCGATTACTACTTGGGAAGATCTTGCTCAGAAGTTTCTTACTGAATTCTTCCCTATGGCGAAGACAACTGCAATTAGGAATGCTCTTACTCAATTTGCACAACAATCAGGAGAATCTTTATATGAAGCTTAGGAGCGCTACAAGGAGATGCTTAGGAAGTGTCCTCATCATGGAATGCATTATTGGATGATCATCAATTGTTTTTACAATGGGTTGGGAGCACAGTCCAGACCCATGCTCGATGCAGCATCAGGTGGAGCATTATAGGCAAAGAGCTATTAGGAAGCTTATGATCTAATTGAACTGATGGTTGTTAATGAATATTAGTATCCAACCCAGAGATGTCCACAGGGCAAGGTAGCAGGAGTTCTTGAAGTAGATATAGTTACGGCTATCACTGCTCAACTAAAGGCGTTGTCTATGAAGATCGATTCTCTGGCTAACTTGGGTGTTAATCAGATAACCAGTGTTTGTGAGCTATGTGCAGGTTCGCATGTGACGGAGCAATGCGCTATATCTAGTGACTCAGCTCAGTTTGTGAGCAACTTTTAGAGATTACAGCAACCAGTTCCAGACACTTATCATCCTGACAACTGGAATCATCCTAACTTCAGCTGGAGCAACAATCAGAATACGATGCAACAGCCATTCCAGCAGTTTGGAAAAAAACAATTCAACCCTCCTGGTTTTCAGCAACAATTTGTACCAAGACAACAACTCCAACTTCAACAACAAACTCATGATGCAGGCCTATCTTCGAATGAAAAATCTGAATTAGAGGAGTTAAGGCTTATATGCAAAAACCAGGCTCTTATATGCCAAAGCCAGGCTGTTTCTATCAAGACTCTGGAGAACCAAATAGGGAAAATTGCAAATGCCTTATTGAATCGACCACCAGGAACGCTTCCTAGTGATACAGAAACAAATCCAGGAAAGAGGGAAGTTGAAGAACAGCTGAACGGCATCACCTTAAGGTCTGGAAAGGTCGCAAGCCCCCAAATTCAGCAAGACGAAGAGACTGAAAAATCTCAAGTTTTAGAAAATACAGTGGTGGCTGAAGAAGAAGTGCAGAAGGAAGCAGAGGTGGAACCAAGGAAGACTACTGTGGAACACACTCCTCCTGAGGGTAATACAGGGGAGAAATAAATCTATCATCCACCTCCTTTTCCTAAGAGGCTGTAGAAGAAAAAGTTGGATAAGCAGTTTGAGAAGTTTTTGGAGGTGTTCAAGAAACTTTATATCAACATACCTTTCGCTGAAGCTCTTGAACAGATGCCTAGCTATGCGAGGTTTATGAAAGGTATTCTCTCTCGGAAAGTGAAGCTCGATGACTTAGAGACTGTTGCTTGCACCATCGGAAACTTGTCGTTCGACAAGTGTTTATGTGATTTAGGAGCTAGCATCAATCTGATGCCCTTATCTATCTTCAAGAAGCTTGGCCTGCCTGATCCGAAACTAACATACATGTCATTATAACTAGCTGACCGTTCCATCGTTTATCCATGAGGTATAGTGGAGGATGTCTTGGTTAAGGTGGATAAACTCTTCTTCCCTGCTGACTTTGTAATTCTTGATTTTGAAGAAGATAAGAAGATTCCCATCATCTTGGGAAGA
Organism: Apium graveolens; assembly: GCF_009905375.1. Taxonomy (NCBI): domain Eukaryota; kingdom Viridiplantae; phylum Streptophyta; class Magnoliopsida; order Apiales; family Apiaceae; genus Apium; species Apium graveolens. The sequence continues at coordinate 271,823,975 of NC_133650.1, read as the reverse complement.
CCATTCTTGGCTACTGGCCGAACTATGATCGATGTACAAAAAGGAGAGCTTTCGATGAAGGTTCACGATCAAAAGGTCACTTTTAATGTGTTCAAGGAAATAAAGTTACCCACAGCTAAAGAGGAGTGCTTTAAAGTAGAGTGGGTCGACTCTGTAGTAAATTCAGAGCTTGAGCAATTGCCAAAGTCAGATACCTTAGAGAGATCCTTAATAGGGGAATCAGTTATTAAAGATAAAGAAGGAGCAGAGCAATTGCAGGATTTGAATGCACTTCTGTGGAAGAGGAAGTTGGATATGCCTTTCAATTCTCTTGGGTTAGCAGAGCTGAAAATATCTCAGGAGCGTTTTGAACCATTTATTCAAGAAGCTCCCACACTTGAGCTCAACCGAAAGCTAGATCACTTGAGTTATTCATTCTTAGGTCCACCCCATGACAAGGGGTTGGGATATATTTTTGATGATGTAGAGAGTGGCTGGACGGATCTTCCAGTGCCTACAAAGGGTTCTTCTCATGTGCCACAGATAGTTGATAGGTTTGGTCTTGGTGATGAGCAGTACAGGTGAGTGACTAGGCGTATGGAGGCCATGCACGACATTCACCATCATTTTGCTGAAGATTTGACACACGCTTTCGGTACTGTTGTCCGAGACACTGGTGGCGAGGTTGATTGGCCACCTAATCCTCCACCCGAGGAGGGTGATCTTTCCGATGACTAGGTATGCCTGAAATCCTTATTATTACCTTCAATGAGGATATTGAAAATTTTAAGTTTGGGGGTGATAATGTAAGGATTAGTAGTGTGTGTGTCCATATAGATTCATATTGCATGTTTAGTTATAGTTCATTCATATTTTTGCATGATTGTTCATTTAGGACATATTTGTTTGTTTTATGTGATTTCATAGAGTTATATTTGCATGCATATTTAGCATGATCCCTTAAGAAGAACTATGATATTTGATAAGTTGATGTTGATTTGAGTGTGGTGATGACGAATAGAGGGATGTTTAAGTCCCAATGAATTGATTTGCATGCCAGAAACAAATATTTTCACAAAGTCTTATAGGGTTGCTTTTGATCTAGATCATGATCATACTTGTTTGTTGTTGAGATTTAATCACTTGGTTATATTTAAAATTTGTGATATTCTCGTTATAACGTAAAAACACTGATTTTTTTTATCTGGAGAAAAACTTGGATTTCATTGCTAGTTGTTGTAAGGCTAGGCATCAAATGGCTAGTAGTCGGCTCATATTTTTATGAGTAGTCTAGGGTTGAATGAGATGGAGCGAAACACACTCATTCAGAAATTATTAAAAAAGTATGTGTTTATGCATAATTGATTAAGAGTGAGCTCTTTAATACTCGAGTTATTAAGTTCTTAGGGGACTTTGTGCCTAGTGACCTAAGGTTTTTATAGTCTGGGATCCGCTAACCTAACGCTCGCTACATGGGTATTAATGCATAAGTCTTTTGGGACCTCATTCATTACACGGTCAAATAAGCATCTTTGTTATGTGTTCAATAATGGTGTGGATCCTTATATAACTCTAGTAGAAAGGAGGTGTTGTGAGTCATTATACGTTTAACGTCTATTCTAGTTATAAACTTGTGATTGTTTTGATGAAAGATAAGTTATGGTTATTGATCTAGTATCGAGAGATATCTGTTAAGCATTCCACACACGAACGTTTCTGGTTTGTGAGTTGGTTTGTGGGATTTATTCGAACTCTGTTTTAAGTCATTGCATTCTTAGAGGCATTGGCTTATTCATTTGGTTATGGTTATTCAGAGGGGATCAATTGCATTATCATTTAGTTGCATTCACGTAGTTGCATTCATGCATTAGGTTTGTTTTATAGTTTTGAGTCTATTTATGCTTGAGGAAAAACATCGATTCAAGTTTGGGGGTGTGATAAGTGGATTTTATATCCACTTGGAACGCTTTATTACAAGCTTAAATTGGTGTTTTGGACTTAAGTTGTTGGTATTTTGATATGTTTTTGTGTTATTACATTTCAAGTATTAGTTAAGTGAAGAAAGGAGCTTTTAAAGGAAATATGATGAAAATTGTTCAGATTTGGAAGCCAAGGCCATTGTCAAGTTGTAGAAAATCTCGTTAGCTTCGTTTGGGCAGTTGAATCGCCTAATTCTGATGAGTATAACTCAAATTATGACCAAAATAAGATTCATAAGAATTTTCCAGAAAGGCTGCAGGCGCCCGCCTGCTGGTGCCACGCGGCCGTCTGCTAGGAGGCGCCCGCCTGGTGTGCCATGTGGCCACGCGCTGATGCGCGACTGACTTCACTGATTTCGCTGAAAAAGCCTTTTTGAGTGGAATTTGATGATTTTAAGGGTCCAGGTCCAATATGGGCTTATATATACTTAAAAAGGGTTTTCTTCATCCGGGAAGATTGGGATACCAAGGAGAAGACCTAGAAGCACAAAACAACTCTGAAAAAGAAGATCTTATTTTCAATTTGTGATTCTTTGAATTAGTTGTAACTTTGGATGCTCGTTTTCGTTCTTGTTGAACCTAGATCTCATTTATTCGTACTTTAATTATTATTCAGTTTATTAAGACCTTGTTTTATACCATGCTTTCATTGGAACCCATGGTGACGATGAGTTCGATTATGAACTAATCGTTATCATGGGATTCTACCGGATTTACTTATGGATTTCAATAATTAATTTATTTTGATATTTTGGTGTGTGGTGATTGATTGATATCCTAGTATTGGTTGTGCTTATTCGTCTTATGTGCGTAGCTAACATATAAGATAGCGTGTTAATATCTATTGAAGCGACGGTGAATATAGAGGTTTAGAACTTGCCATGCTAGCATAGGTTCATGTATTTGTTATGCATGATTCGTAGGTAATTTTAACCATCTTACTTGCCCTATGTAATCACGATAGATAACTTGCACATTAAACCGTTATGTTTTAAATTCTTAAAGACATATAAGGACTAAGCATAATTGGTGTCTATTCAACTTCTATCTCTTTTGTGGATGCTTGGTAGTAGGGTATTCGTACAACGAAAGTTGGCGTTTACTAGTTTTGTGTTATCTGATTAGTGTCATCACCATTACATGCTAAGGTTAAGAACAATAAGGCTATTGAATGAAGTATTTAATGAAGTTAGAATCCCATGTTTGTCATATAAATAATTCAACCTCAATTCTCTTAGTTAATGTTATTTAGTATAATCTCTTAGTTTAATAAAAATCCAATTTGTTATTTGTCTTAGCATTGAGCGATAACCATACATTGTTGCATAGGTGCATAAATTGAACTTAACCTAAACCAGTCTCTGTGGGAATGAATCTGATTTATATCTTATACTACTTGCGAACGCGTATACTTGCGTGAATTTTAGCGCATATTTTCGCCCTAACACCCGCGCTGGTCCAGCGCGCGCCCGCGCCAGGTTGTCAGAGAGGCAGCGCGCCCATGCTGGTCAAGCACGCGGCCGCGCCGGGTCGGGATCACAGAATCCTGATTCTATTCTAATTACAATTGGAGAACTTCTATCTTGCATAGGCTGCTATATATATTCAAATAAAGGACATTTTCAAAGGAGATATGTACTAGAGCATAAGAAGAGCCATAAGAAGACCAATTTAGCATGATTTAACGAAGACGAAGATGATCTTGTTTTTACTTGTGAATCTTTGTTCTAAGTTGTAACTTGGATGCTAGTTTTCTTATTTGTGAACCTTACTCTTGTTTCGTACTTGGTTTTGTTATTTATTCAGTATAAAGACTATGTTTATTTTACTATGCTTTCATCGGAACCCACGTTGATGATGAGTCCGATTATGGGCTAATCGTTATTATGGGGTTCTAGTGGATTTACTTATGGATTTCTTTAGTTAAATTGTTTCAATGCCTTGGTGTGTGGTGATTGTGTGATAACCTAGTATTGGTTGTGCTTATTCGTCTTATAAGAGTCGCGAACTTATAAGATAGCGTGTTAATCTTTAATGAAGCAACAGTGAATTTAAGGATTTAGAACTTGTCATGCTAGCATAGGTTCATGTGTTATTGTTATACATGATTCGTAGGTAATTTTAACCATCTTACTTTCCCTGTGTAATCATGATAGATAACTTGTGCATTAAACCTTTATGTTGTCAAATTCTATAGATATATAGGGTCTCAATATAATTGGTGTCTATTCAGCTGTTATCTCTTTTGTGGATGTCTGGTAGTATGTTATTCGTGCAACGAAAGTTGGCGTTTAGCAGTTTCGTGTTATCTGATTAGTGTCATCACCATTGCATGCTAAGGTTAAGAACAATAAGGCTATTTAATGAAGTTAGAATCCCATGTTTGTCTCATATAATATACAACTCTCTTTACTCTCTTAGTTATAGTTGTTAGTTTAATTCGTAGTTATAATCAAACCCAAATTTGTTATCGTCTTAGCATTGGATAATAACCATATCATCGGTGCATAAGTCCATAAATTACATAGGTAACCAAAGCCAGTCTTTGTGGGAATGAACTAGAAATAATTCTATATTACTTGCGAACGAGTATACATGCGTGAATTATTAGCGCGTGTTTAGCCCTAACAAATCTCCAGTCATGTGCCTTGAGCAACCACTATCTAGAGACCAAAGATTCTTTCTGTTTCCCTGCACACATCAAAATCAAATCAATTTGATTTTGGTACCCAAGTTTCCTTGGGTCCTGCCTTGTTAGCCTTTTTCTTTGGTTTCTTAGGTTTGACCTCGTTTGACTTAGGTGTTTCAGATTCATCCTTTGTTATTTGAGTTGGACCTTTAAAACTGTTCATTGAAGCAGAATTATCATGCACATTTTGGTTTACATGAAAAGGCATGTTGTTTGCAAACATGTTATTCCAGTAAGGTATGCTAAATGGCATTTGAGGCATACTAAATGCAGCATAACAAGGATTTGGTGCAAATGGCATATTAGCAAACTGTGCATTCATATTCTGTACAGGAAAACATTCATAGGCATTGCAGTCATGGCGGTCATGTTGGGAAAAGAAGAAGGTGTAGACATGGGAGTAGGCATAGCAAGTTTGCAATTAACAGACAAATGATTAACACTACCACACTTAACACATATTTTTTTTGGAGCATATTTATCAGGTGTGTAGTTGTTATGTTTGTTAATCCCTACCTTCCCATTTCTATTGTTTTTCCTTTTTGATTCTGTTTTAACCTCAATCTTTTCTAATCTGTCATTCAATTGCTTGATAGACAGATGACCAACATTAACTCTCTTTTATTTCCTCACTTGACTTGATTCTCCTGGAACAAAGTTTTTAGAAACTAATCCATATTTATCATTCAACTTAGCTAGCTTAGCTTTGCTAAATGGCTTGTTGACATTCGATGGATGTGGCTCATTGTCTTTCGACGGATAATCCTTTTGATTATTCAATGGATAATTTTCATCATCCATCGAGTCCACATCTGTTGAAAGTCCTTCAACCAAGTTGGAATCAAGCTTCTCTTTATTCTTTTTCCAGGTTGCATCACAAAAAGACTCTATACCTTGAACTTTTGTGATTTGAGCATGGACATCTCTAGATGATTTACATGCCTTAATCACTTTCTATTCTCGTTCAAGTTGCTTTCTTAAAATCTCATCTTTCTTTAAGAATTCTGTTAGTTCATCCTTAGCAACCTTGCATTCTAATTTCAATTTTTCAAGCTCACTGAATTGAGTCTCTAGCACATTATTCCTCTCACTTAAAAATACATTATTCTCCTTGATTTTACTGTTTTCTTTGGTGAGAGACTTAAGAGTAACACGCAGGTGATATAATTTAGTAGACATGTCATTTATTGCATCATTACACTCAGATTTAGATAAATGTGCTAGGTTAGTTGTGATTACCTGATTGCTTGATGAAATGGTCTCTGTTTCATCTAATTTGGCCATTAGGGTTAGATTGACATAGTTTGTTTCCTCATCTTCATCCAATCCATCTGCAGCCCAGTCATTTTCATGTGTAATGAAAGCCCTTTTCTTTTGATTAAGCAACTCAAAGTATTTCTGCTTATAATCAATAGGCTCAAACTTCTTTTTGCTAGAATCAGACTTTTGACACTCACTAGCAAAGTGACCTGCTAAGCCACATTTGAAACACTTGAATTTAGACTTGTCGACCATGTTTCTGTTTGGCTTAGTTGCTCCAAAATTCTTCTTGAATTTGAGCTTGGAAAATATCCTGGATAAGAATGCTAGATGCTCATCTATAACATCCATGTCATCTTGGCTCAACTGTTCTTCATTTTCAGCTACCAGCCATTTACCCTTGCTTTCACAGACCTTTGAGTTTGATGCAGATTCAACAGCTTCAACCTTCATCTCCTTTTCCTTCTCTTGCTCAGAAACAAGTGCAATGGATCCTCATTTCTTCCTTCCTTTCTCCATTCTTTCATCTTGCTCTATTTCAAGCTCATAGGTTTTCAGGATACCATACAGTCTCCCCAAGATGAACTCCTTGTGATCTTGAGAATTTCTTAATGAGACTGTCATTGGCTTCCATTCATTGGGCAGAGATCTAAGGAACTTGAGGTTTGAGTTTTTGGTTTGGTAGACCCTTTCATGCAACTTGAGAGCATTCAGTAATTTTTGAAATCTACTAAAAATGTCAGTGAGTGACTCACTTTCTTCGTAGTGAAAATGCTCATATTGCTGAATCAGGAGTTGCATCTTGTTCTCCCTGACTTGCTCAGTACCATCACAAATAATTTGAATTGTGTCCCAAACCTCTTTAGATATTTTATAGTTTATGATGTTGCCAAACATATCACCATCAACACCATTAAACAGTATATTCATGGCCTTTCTATCTTTCCTGACTTGCTCAGTGTCTGGATCAGACCATTCATGTCTAGGCTTTGGAACTGATGGTTCATTCCCTGTGGCAGCTCTCATAGGAACATGAGGACCTCTTTCAATGTAGGCCACATAAGTTTCAACTTGAGAGAGAAGATGTAGGTGCATCTTCACCTTTCAGTGGTGATAGTTATCTTTGTCCAGAAATGGAATTTTTACTCCAACATCCTTTTTGTTCATCTTGTTGATTGTTGTGATCTTTGCACTCTTTGTACTTCAAAAGCTTGCTCTGATACCAATTGTTATTCCCAAACAATGCAACAAGAATTACAGAAGGGGGGTTGAATGTAATTTTGGGCCCTTTTTTAAATTTTGAGATTGTTCTTACTTAATATATATAACAATGTTTGATTTTGCAAGAAGTGCGGAATGAAACTTGAATTGAAATCAAAACACAAAGTAATAAAACATAAAGCTTTAAAACTTTCTGGTGGATTTGAACTTATCCACCAGAGATATATATTAGTATGAGAACTCTGTGATGCTTGAATAACACACAGCTGCTTACAAGTGAACTTGCAAACTTACAGAGAAATTCTTAACAGATACATCTTTTTCTATCTCTCTATAATAATGCTTACACTGTTGTTGTTTTTTTCTACTTGCTACACTTGATTTATATATTACCAAGTTACATGACAGTAAGACAAGATAATAAGACAAACTATATCTAGTCTAACTCCATGTTGTTTCACTACTCTATTCCAGCATCTTTGAATATCTTCATAATTGCATAAAAATGGTAATGCTTCTTTATTCTCTAAAACCTGTAATTAGGCTGCCACATTCCATTTGCAAACACCCGACGCATGTGACTGTGTTGTCACTGTCAACTGCCCTTTTTGAATTATGATCATCCGTCGGGACTGTGTTGGTTATCCGTCGGGAGCCTTGTTGATTATCCGTTGGTAGTCTTTGTAGATCATCCGTTGAAAGCCTTTCTGTCCCTTGACTCCATTTCACTTATACAAAATTATAAGACATCACATATTTACAATTAGCCAACTTATTCTGTATATCAATCTAGTAGTCAACATGACTTAGAGAATCCTACAAAATCTACTAGACTAACACATTGTTGTATGCAGAAATGTGTTGCAATACTTATTGTTACATAAGCTACACTCTCGATGGATGTTCAGTTATCATCCGTCGGGAGTATAAAGATCATCCGTCGGGACTATAATAAAACATTCGTCGAGATCTACAAAAACACTAAGTTAAATCTAATAAGGTGTTTTAATTAACTTAACATCAAGTTCACAACATATTCCTAACAGAAATCTTAAGTTTCATAAACTATTTTATATATCCTGTTTTCTAAGTAAACCATATTCAAATATCTTTGTGATAATACACCTTAGGTCATGTGAGAACCCTATCCGGTGAGTGACTTATGTAGTAATAGGATTGCAAACACAACTGGGTAAAACTTAAAACCCGAAAAACTATTTCTAAAAGAATCTTTTTTATTATGTATGTCATGCTATCGTATTGCTAAATAATTGCTCATCAGGTTTATAAAATGGCCACTTCACCAAATCACCAAGAGAAGAAACTCAAACTCAAAACCAAGAGCAAAACCAAGACACTCCCATGATGAACCGACTCTTCCAACTTTTACAACAACCCTCGGCCCCTAGAGTCGGGAATTTGAAACATTTTCAATATGTTCATCCCCCAGAGTTTGTAAGTTTTCCTGATCCGATTAAAGCTCAGTCCTGGTTGAGAGAAATGGAGAAAGCCTTTGAGTTAGTGGAGGTTAAAAGTGATAAGAAGGCGCAGTATGCAAGTTATTACCTTAAGGATGAAGCTAGTTACTGGTGGGAATCTACTAAAGCGTTGCCTGAAGGAGAAGCTATATCTTGGGAGAAGTTTACGGAGCTATTCTTGGAGAAATATTTGCCAAGTTACATGCAAGACCAGTTGGAGATGAGGTTTTTGGATCTAAAGCAAGAGAATATGACGGTAGCTGAATATGAATTAAAGTTTTCAGACTTAGCAAGGTTTGTGCCCGAGTATGTGAATATAGAAGCGAAGAAAGCTAAAAGATTTCAACAAGGACTTAAGTCATGGATTTATAGTCAAGTGGCTCTTCTTGAGATAAGGACTTACGCTGCTTTGGTACAGAAAGCTATGATATTAGAAGGAGAAAGAGAAGCAACTAAAAGGGAAAGTGAAGGAAAGAAAAGAAAGTTTGAGGATTCGGAACAAGATCAGGGAAATTCCAAGTTTAGAGGGAAGTTTGGAAAGAATGTGGGAAGTCAGGGTCAGAAATTCCAGAATTTTAAGCCTGGAAATGGGAATCAAAAGAATCGCTTTCAGAAAGTCGGGCAGTCGACGAAGGATAATAGATCCCAAATTCAAAAATACAAGACTTGCGGAAAGAGACACCCCGGAAGATGCAATAATCTCTCCGTGACGTGCTTCAAGTGTAACCAGAAAGGACATTATTCATCCGAATGCATAAATGGTTTGGAAAAGCTGGAGTTAACTTGTTTTAAGTGTGGAAAAGCTGGCCATATGGAAAGGAATTGTAAGGAGCTTGTTCAGAAGGCAAATGTTCTTAGGATTGTTGGACCACCGCCTCCACCAGCACAAACAGTCCAGCCAAGGGCGCGGACGTTTAACATGTCAATGAAAGATGCAGTGCAAGTGCGGATGTGGTAGCAGGTACGCTTGCTATAAATTCAGTAGAAGTCAAAGTGTTAATGAATTCTAGAGCTATTAAATTATTTATTTCCAAAAATGTTGTTGATAGACTAAAGTTTGTTGTTTACCCTTGAGAGTCTAACTTGATTATAGAAGTAGCAAATCAAGAAAGAGTTACTGCCGATAGGATTTGTCTCAATTGCGATATTATTATAGAAGGTCGGTACTTTTCTGCTGACTTGATTCCATTTAAGTTAGGAGAATTCGACGTTATTCTCGGAATGGATTGGTTAGCAAACCATTATGTGCAAATCGATTTTAGAAATAAGAAAGTGAAATTGAGAACCAAGGATGGAGCTGAAGTGAAATTCAAAGGAAAGAGGCAAGATAAGAAGTTTCTAACAGTAATTTAGACGATTAGATTGTTACGACAAGGATGTGAAGCTTATTTGGCTCATGTGAAGGATTTAGAGAAGGAATCCTTAAAAATTGAGGACATTCTTGTTGTTAGATAGTTTCATGATGTATTTTTTGATGAATTACCTGGACTACCTCCAGATCGAGAGATTGAATTCATGATTGATTTGGCTTCTGGAACAGAATCAGTTTCGAAATCCCCTTAATGAATGGCGCCCATTAAAATGAAGGAACTAGCGATGTAATTGCAAGAATTGTTAGATAAATGAGTTATTCAACCTAGTGTTCCCCTATGGGGAGCACCAGTGCTGTTCGTCAAAAAGAAAGATGGAAGCATGATATTGTGATTGATTACCGTGAATTGAATAAGTTGACTATCAAGAATAAGTACCCTCTCCCGCAAATCGATGACTTGTTTGATCAGCTAAAAGGAGCTACGTGTTTTTCGAAGATCGACTTAAGATCTGGATATCATTAGTTAAAGATTAAGGCAGAAGATATATCCAAGAAAGAGTTTTGAACGAGATACGAACATTATGAATTCTTGGTAATGGCGTTTGGATTGACAAATGCTCCAGCTGCTTTTATGGATCTTATAAATCGAGTATTTAAAAAATACTTGGACAAGTTTGTAATAGTATTTATCGACGATATCTTGATTTATTCAAAGTCAAAAGCAGAACACATGGAGCATTTGAGGATTGCTTTGGAAATTCTGAGATAAGAGAAATTGTACGCAAAATTTTCTAAATGTGAGTTTTGGTTGAAAGAAGTTCAGTTTCTTGGACACGTAGTCAACAGTGAGGGGATCAAAGTGGATCCTACAAAGATTGAAGCTATTATCAATTGGGAAAGGCCAAAGACTTTAATGGAAGTGAGAAGCTTTTTGGGACTAGCTGGTTATTATCGACGATTCATTTAGGATTTCTATAAGATTGCAGTTCCACTAACAAAGTTGACAAGGAAAAATGAAAAGTTTGTTTGGACAGATAAGTGTGAAGAAAGCTTTTAAGAGCTGAAGAAAAGTTAATTTCTGCACCAGTATTGGTTTTGCCTGATGAGAAAGGTGAATTCGTGATATATAGCGATGCTACGTATAAAGGATTATGATGTGTGTTGATGCAGCATGAAAAAGTGATAGCGTACGCGTCAAGGCAATTGAAGCCGCATGAGCAAAAGTATCATACGCATGATTTGGAGTTAGCAATAATTATATTTGCTCTTAAGATTTAGAGACACTATTTGTACGGAAAGAAATGTAAAATTTATACGAATCACAAAATTGTAAAGTACATCTTTACGCAGAAAGAGTTAAAAATGAGACAAAGGAGATGGTTGGAATTAATCAAGGATTACGACTGCACAACAAGTTATCATACCTGAATGGAAGTGGGAACATATTGTAATGGATTTCGTGGTGGATTACCAAAGACCAAGGCTAATCATGATGTGATTTAGGTGATTATCAAAGATAAATTCAGCGCATTTCTTGCCTATCAACGAAAAATTCTCATTGGACAGATTGGTCAAGCTGTATCTGGACAAAATTGTAATGTGTCATGGAGTACCAGTATCTATCGTGTCTGATAGAGATCCGAGATTTAACTCGAGATTTTGGCGATAATTTCATGATCATTTAGGAACAAAGTTAAAAATGAGCACCGCGTATCATCCTCAGACCGATGGACAAAGTGAAAGGACTATTCAAACGATCAAGGACATGTTGAGAACTTGTGTATTGAATTTCAAGGGAAATTGGGACGATCATTTGCTACTGATTGAATATTCCTACAACAACAGTTATCATGCAAGTATTGTTATGCCGCCTTATAAAGCGTTGTATGGAAAGGAATGCAGATCTCCTATGTATTAGGATGAGGTTGGCGAACGCAAGCTGTTGGGCCCAGAACTGGTATAAAAATTAAAGAGAAAGTGGAAGCAATTCGCAAAAGGCTGGTAGCTTCTCAAGATCGACAAAGAAAGTATGCAAACCAGAATCGAAAGGATGTGCTATTCAAACCCGGAGACAAAGTGTTGTTAAAGATATCTCCATGTAAAGGTTTGTCCAGATTCGAAAAGAAGGGAAAATTGATCCCCAGATATATTGGGCCATTCGAAATATTAAAGCGAGTTGGAAAAGTAGCATACGAGTTAGCATTACCTCTGCAAATACAACATCTACATAATGTGTTTCACGTCTCTATTCTAAAGAAGTATAATGTGGATGCTAGTCATGTAATCGAATTGGAACCAGTGAAAATCCAGCAAGATATATCTTATGTGGAACAACCCGTGCGAATCCTAGATTGAAAAAAGAAAGCGCTTAGAAATAAAGTGGTATCGTTAGTTTTGTGGAGGAATCCTAAAGTCGAAGAATCAACTTGGAAATTAGAAAGCGAGATGCGAAAAAAGTATCCCCATCTATTTGTTTAGACTAGATTCTGAGGACAGAATCCTTTTAGGGGGTAGATTGTAGCAACTGGGATTTTCGCGATGTATTTGTGTGAATAGAATAAAGTTTTGTGCTATGAATGTGGATTATGTGGAACTATGTATATAATAAAAATATAAATGATTTTTGTGGTTTATGTTTAATTTCTGTGAGATAGTAATAAGAAACGAGCAAAGTCTTGTTCCAGTTTGATGAGTCAGCTAAGGGCTTAAGCGTTGATTGTCGGGCCGTCAAGTAGAACGGGACTCGTTATTTAAAGGTTGGATTAAAAAGGGTTAACATAGTAGAGATCGAGAATTATAAATAAGTATGTTAAATGAGAATATATTTGTGTGTTTCTGTGATTTGAGTTTATAATCGGAAAGTTATTCTGTGAATTGGGTTGCCGAGTAATTATTACTCGCGTAATCAGTAATTAAAAAGGGAACTATGTGCTAAGGTATAAAGATACGAATTGTGGTGGTTACTATTTTATGAATATATGTTATTTTATGATTACGAGTATGAATCTGTGATTCACGGATTTTTAAATGGCTTTTAAAAGGATTTATTTGATTTAAGCAAGGATTTATTGATCCTTACATAATTTTATAAAATTATTAAATGTGATCAAGGTGCGAAATTTATTTCACTAGTTTTGGAATAATCCCAGATTCTTTTCAAAAATGATAATCGGAATTATTTTGATGTTCTGATATTTTAAAATGACTTTAAGGAGTTTATTTTTAATATTTGGGATTTATTTGTAAAATCTATAATAAATGATCTAATCGCTCAAAAAAATTTATTTCAAAATATGGGGGAAGAGCTGATTTTATGCTCTTTATTTTAAAAATAGAATTTATGATATTTTCTAATATTATAAAGATGATTTTTATTTTTCAAAATGATTTTAGTGTTAATCAAGAAAAAAATAAAACAGAAATTCAGAAATTGATTGCATTTTTACCAAAGTACCCCTGCCATTTTGGCTATATATACCCCCCCTCCATTTCTTTTTTTTCTCTCTTCTTCACCCGGTCTCTCTCTTCTTTCTCTTCTCTCTCACTCTCGAGCTCTCTCTTTTATCTCTCTTCGGTAAACTCTCTCTCTCTCTCCTCTCGGTTCTTGGTTTCTCCATGGCCGAATTTCAATTTTAAGCTCATATCTATGTTCATCTAGTGATATATATGTATATGTGCTTGCATGTGAGAGTGTGGCTGTGTGTTGGTTCGAAAAAGATGAACCATTTCGGGTTCTTACTTGATTCGAGTTGTTCTCCTAGTCTCTTTCCAGAAAATGATTGTTTGATGTTTGCATGTTAATGGATTGTTGAAATAAAAGCTAATCGGTGAGGTTTCGTCGAACAAAACCCCGAATGGGAGCATCTCCGAGACCTTGCCGCCGCCGGTAATGAACTCCGGTGAACCGGCGGTGGACAGTGATGTTTGCCTGAGTCCTAAAACCTATAGTACAATCGAATTAGTTGATGCATGTTGATGTTGCTTTGGTGTAAGAAAATCCGAATGTAACTTTCGGTTTTATAAGATTTTGGTTCGAAATATGTGATAAACTTGATTGATAAGAACTTATTCCTTAGATTTGGTTTGAATGAGGATTCGGTTTATAATTAAGAATATGCATGTTGATTACGAATGGTTGCATGTTGATTTTACAAGTTTGTTTCGATGTTTTATTGGTTTATCGGTTAAGTTGGAAATCGAGTTTGGGTCTGAAGGAATGTGAATTGATATGTGATTAATTGAGTACGATTAAGTTAAGATTTTGATTTTAAGAAACATGGATTTTATTCGGTTTTAAGGAAATCTTGAATTGGACTTGTGCATGTAAGTTCATTTGGTTATATTGATAAATCGAATATAGATTTTGTGATTTGTTAGTTGGATTATATGTTGAGATGGAGTTGCATGTTACGTGTTAAGTGTTAAAATGTAACTACGAATACTTGATTGATTGATATGTTAAGGGTAAGCGTAGATATGATTGCGTCATGCCCGACTTTTGAAAAGTAAGTCAATAGATATGTATAAGAAATGTAATCCACACGATTTAATAAGATTGAGTTGTCAAAATCACGGGATTATGTAATTACTTGTTATGTGTGAAGTATCAAGATAATCGGTGATATAAAAAGTACAGAGGTATATCTTATTATGTGATACGTGTTATGCATGGGTATATAAGATAAGTGTCTAATGCGAATGGGGTAAAAGTTAGACGTTCTGAGAAACGTCGGGAATCGATCAAGTTATTAATTAGGGTTCTGTTTTGTATTGTAGATTTAGATAGCAGAGGCATTCAGGCTAGGAAAGGATATCTTAGGTGGCATTAGCTCAGGTTCTGTAAAGTAGGAAAGCTTTTGAGGCAAGTAACTTTGCATTCTATTATGAATTGATATAGAGATGATATTACTGATGACATGATAGAATGAAAGTTCTTTGTAATACTTGTTATTGATTCTTGAGAAACCCTAAAACTGTTCCCTGGATTAAGCTCGTTATAAGTCCATATGACGGACTCTTAACATTAACCCCTTGTTTCTAGAACTTGCTACCCTATCCCTGTATCTTATTAATCCTTGACCCTAAAAAGGGATTTAAGAACTTTTCACATGTTATATCTTGTAAATCAAGATGCATGTTTTTCCTTATACCTTGTTACGTATCGTTCTTTGGAACTATCCTTATTGCAAACTTATACACTTGTTCAACGATCGATCAATACCTTTAACTTATGATCCCCTTTTATTTTCGATTTGTTCACTTTCCTTGAATTCTTAAATTGGACTTAAGAATGACTTTCGACTTGAAAGAGTTCAAATAATTTCTCTTATCGGAAATGTTAAAACTGAATCTAGATAAACTTTCTTGTATTCCAACACAAAGGTTTTTCAAATGAATTCCTTGAGGATTGGATAGAGACGTAAGAGGCTGGTGGGACTATTCCAGTCACATAAGAGGGGGGCTAGTCCACTATAAGGCTGAAATAATGTCATAGGTACCTTAATGACCGGATGGAAATCAGTACGGGCTGATCACCGTATTATATTTAAAAGGATGGATATTCCAATCAAGGGTTCTTTAATAAAAAGGGTAATGTATATCTTTGATAAAGCAACATGCTTAATTGCTTGAAATGAAACAGAACGAGTAGTATCTTCTTTAAAGAGATGAAATTTGATTGAGAACCTTGTCACCTTACGTTGTTTTTTATTCTCGAATCTTGAATGGTCGCTTCCTTTGAAATGAGAAAAATCCTTGAGAACTCTGTTGTTGATTTGTGATGAATGTCGACTTTCTCCCAAATCTTGAATCTTGAAAGTCCGGAATCTTTTTCAAAGCCTTTACCTAGCCATTAAAAGAATACTGCCACCTAGTTCAGTTTTGTCCAAAAATTGAATACCTCAGTTAATATTGTTATGTTGATATTTAGAACTGCTATGTAGTTACTTGTTGAGCGTTTCTGCTCACTTATTCGCTTTGATCTAACCATGGCAGTTAAGTAAGAAGATGGTCAGATTTAGGCGCACCGCTCGTAAGAGCATTCCTGGCGGTCCCTACCGTGTTGTAGGTTTTCAGATGTCAGATCAGTTAGTTGTTGCGTGAGCAAGCGATAGTGGGAGGTGTAATGGTTGAATCAGATACTTTTCGGTTATCTGTCGATTCCAAGTCGGAATCGAATAATTTGAATTTATTCATATTTTGGGTTGTAATTTATATATATGTATGTATGTATTCTGGTTGATAGTTATAATTTTGTCTAATACTTTATCCTATTTAGATCATATTATAATCGGGGTTTCATTATATTCTGCTATTGTGATATTAGTATATTGGTGTGTGGTCCTCATGTCCTAACTACGCGTCACACTTTCCCCTCCAATCCTCTGCAGATAAAATTATCCCACGATTTTAAATTGAAAAGAACAAAATCCCTTCGATCTAAAATTATTTAAAATCAGCTCACAAAAGTGGCATTCAAAGAAGAGACGATTAACAGAGTCACGGCGTGATTTACAAAAGGCACATAATAAATCACCATCCACCTGCTAGTCTTGAGCATGTCCTTCGTCAAAGGCTTTTTCCGAACACCCAGCCAAATAATAATGAATGTTTTTGTACGCAGTTTGAAAACCAGACTAGATGGTACCACCGCACCCTGTCTTTCACAATATCTTGCCAAGCTATACTAAACTTATAAGTTTGTTCCCTCCTAAGGAAGCAGGGATTCTTCGGTCACGCACCCCCGTATCGGATACTCCCAGTCTTTTAAGTACATCAAACCATTCAAGCAATAATTGCTTCATGGGGCTTTCCTCTATCAAGTGGAATGTAATAATTAATTTAGTAAAGGTGGATAACTCTTATTAGTATTCCATTTGGGCCTGCTAAATTGATTTTCTCTTGCAGGACGTCTGGGAAATGCTTGAGTTTGGTGGTTCCTGTATAAGCTCATTGATCTTCTTTAAAAACCTCACCCACCTTCAAATTCATTAGCTTGTGCTTTGTTGCTCCATGATATCAACGTCATATTAATCTGATGGCTGGCTTAGACGTATTGATAAGTTTGTCTGTCGCTCTCCTTTCATGAGCTATGATAACTTCGCTCGATTTTACCCTTGAATGCTGCATTCTATCACTCGTAGTTGCTTATTTCAGTTTCTGTTATCCTTGGTTCTTTACTGAGAGTCCATTTACCCCGGCCAATCTTCATCTGCAGCCTATATATCCGCAACCTTTATGAACCCAAATCTATAAGTAAGATAATGTCCTTGATGTACCTATATTTGTCAAAGAAAGTCCATACTTCTTTGGCCATCACCTTTTGTGGGAGGTTAAGCACAAAGATGGTAGAAAAATCATCTTGGGTCTACTATACTATCCTGCTTTTGCTTCAACATGTCTTCATAAACTCTACTGCCCGAGTGAAACTGCTTACTCCGAGTACTCCTACTAAAGCTCCCGCATAATCTTCATTTTACCTCTATCATCCCTACCAACCACAACTCGATGATTGCCCGTGTTTGTATCTAGAATAGAAAATACAAGTACTTTGATATGAAGTAGCTGACCCCAAGTCACTCAACCTCCCCAGTGCCCAGGTGATACATACTTCCTATATATATAATAAAAACTTGTAAAACAGCTAAACACAAAGATATACACCTACATTAATAGGTGTACATATCTAACAAAACATGAAAAATGGATACCGAGGAAGCACAAGTTCCCGTACGTTAACCTAACACAATTTTTCACTTCCTAGGAAATTTACAAAGCACAAGTTCCCACACAATTTTTCACTTCCTAGGAAATTTACAAAGCACAAGTTCCTGTATGTTAACATTACACAATTTTTCACTTCCTAGGAAATTTATAAAGACAATTTCCCATTTTATACCAAACATGTACTAAGAGTTGGTTTGCAATATAGAAAAAACAAGATGACTAGTCAGATGGCTAGGAATGAAGCTAAAATACTTGGTGAATCTCTAATACTACAAGATAAAACAAAGTTTGAAATTCAATCTCAACTACAATTTAACTATCTTTTTATGTAAAAATAAGACACCCAATGTCATCCCTCATCATCCCTTACATCAAATATCAGCTCACTAGTTAAGGACGGTGAGAAACCAACTTGCACCAGAGGTTCACCTCTAGTAAGGTTCAGCACTCCTGCTCCTGCTCCTGCTAGGACTTCGAATGCTAACTGGGCTTCTGCTAGGACTCCTAGAGCCATAAGGAGTCCTTGAGCGAGACATTTCCCTGTAGCTCCGACCTCTAGGAGAAATTGACCTATATCAAAATTTACACCTCAAAAGTATTAGAAAATAAAGAGTTTCACATATTTAAAACCAGGCACAAAACTATAAGACACAAATACTTAAGTATTTGGAATGGAAAACTGCCGGTGGGCGATGGCAACTCAGAAACCGGCTCAATTTTACATGAACAAATGCAACTTGATTAACACAAATAGGGCTTCATTATCCTTCAAGTACCTTTAATTTCCTTTAGTTGTTCTTTTCTAATACCAATGATATAAAGAGAATCTCAATAAATCTTTTATACTTTAAGTCGGTGCTTTACAAAAATCTACCAAATCTATACCTCGAATATCCTCTTCCCCTGGCCCTTGGTGAAGGTGAATAATCTGGACTACGAGAATAAGATCTCCCATAGCTTCTATAGCGCTCCGACGATTGTTTCCTGCCATATGATCGGCCCCTGAAAATAACAATATCCAACTATACCATCAAAAAAGGAGATATATAAATTAAAATCTTCTAGAGAAAAGGAGGATGATAGCTCGTGTCTAAGACATGAGTCTAAGACATGCCAATTGTACTAGTAATATAGACTAATTAATAGTCAAATTATGATAGCTAAACTTGCCTTGCCCTCATTTCGTGGGGTTTCTTCCGATTCTCTTCAGCAAATACAACAGTCAGCTCACGACCAAGGAGCACTTGACCATCCATATGATATTTAGCATCTTCAGCATCCTCTGGATACACATATTGCACAAAACCAAAACCACGCGGCTCCCTAGTAAACAAACACAGACACGGTAAGTAACAGTACTCCATATGTATATCAGAGGAATTTCTCCTTTAAATGGTTAGAGCATGTGACTATCAATCCCAATCCTGTAATTACATGAAAGGATATGTCGGGAGGACTAATTACCCCGTGAATTTAGTTTAAAAGCATCCAGTCATGCAATTTAAGCAGCTTCTAACCTTGTTGGACTTTATAGTTATAATGATTTGATAATCTTGGTGACTTCAAGATAATCTTCATTTATCTACAGACACTCAACTTCCCCTTCAATCTTCTCGTAAATTAAGAACATCTTGAATCGAGTCTTATTACTTGTAGGTCTTCAGAACTTTCAATAAGAGAAAAAACAAATCGCCATAAAGCAATTTGACCAATAAAAATCTACTAGTATATAGCAGAGCAATTATGATGCATTGATGATGTCAAAATTCAAAGTAAAGAGTAGATTAATATAATGGTGGCCCAAATTAAACAGAAAGGCCAGCCTTTAATTACCCTGAATAATAATCTCTCGGTAAGTAAACATCTTTCAAAGGACCAAACTCGCCAAATGGTCTTCTGAGATCTTCCGGCCTGCAAAATTTTTAAAACTTGTGAGATTCTTATATACCAAATAAAATGTCAACACGCAATAAATAACAGACATTAAGGCAAGCTTCATAACAGTAAGTAATTGAAATATACATCTTGTAAAGTTCATAACAATATAATCCCGACAATAAATAACAGACTTTAAGGCAAGCTTCATAACAGTAAGTAATTGAAAGATACATCTTGTAAAGTTCAGAACAATATAATCCAGTATTATCAATATATTCATGTTAGTAATACATCTTGTAAACTTAAGAAAACTAAGAAGAACAAGTGTATAACTCAATTGTCATAAGTTCTTCAGTACAAAGTAGTAACTGGATAAAATCTTAACTAGCTTCCGCCAGCTCTATCTTAAAGGTAAGAAATGTCTTCAATTCTGTGAGAGTATAAAGTTCACAGCGTTTATCAAGAAAAATTGAAAACAAAGCCTTTTATTACAACAATGAAATTTATTCGACTCGCAATATATATTCCTATAGCAAGCAAAACTAGTATAGCACGAAAAACACATAAATCACAAAATGCATACCTACAATCATGGCGAAGGTTGCGAACCAATAGACTGGTAGGACCATCTCTACCGCGGCCACCATAATAACCCCTCGGGCTAGGACTCCGACGTCTGCTGCTCCTGTAATCCCTTGGTGGTGAGGGACTGTAACCATAACTTCTACCCCTCATCTTTTCCCCTATATTCATACAAAAGACATATCATTCCCCAGTAAAGAACATAACATCAGAGTCAAGCTATCATTTTTCGATATCTAATCATAATCAATTCACAATTTCATAAACACGCACCATCAAGCTCAAATCTTTAATTTAAAATTTACTATCAAGTCTCGGGGTTTTTAATTTTTTAACAAAATCAAAGTTAACGAACAAAATTATAATTGGACACCAAATTAACACACTATAATGATTATGGCTCTAAAACATCACATATGCAAACACTAAAATTACCTTAACAATAATTATAATTATTAGCAGTGCAAAAAATTTATATCAAGGAACGAGTATATAGACACATGTATCTGTGTATATGTAAGGAAATAAAATTTACCTTTCAACAGAGAAGAGATGACACCTATTCGATTAACTCTCAATAGCGATCGACTTTCTCCGACGCACACAAATAAACACACATGGTCGAGATTGTTCTATATACTCATACGAGACGATGTCGAGAAGCTTCTTTTGATTTGGGCCTAGTAATGCCACATTGGGCTCAACATTTGATTTGGGCTTTTTCTGTTTGCTTCGTGGGTTTTGCATTTTTTTTTTTTTGCTTTCTTTTTCGTCATTGCATGGGTGATGAATTTTGTATCTTTTTTGCCTTGGCCCTATTCTTTTTTTAAATTAATTTATGATGATAATAAACATTCTGCCTGCAACACGTGAATATTGTTGAAATACAAGTTATTTTACTAATTGACACACTCGCACATATTTTATCTTTATCAAGATTCGAACCTCATTAGAAAGAAAAAAAACAAATTGCAGCATATTTTTTATTTTAAAATTTCGCTCAAGTTAGGTTGGACAATGCAATTACAACGTCTCTATGGTTGACTCTTTTTGCGGAAGGCAAACTTTATAATTTAGAAGGGACGTCCTCGGACCCCAGACCTATCAATGTAGTCCTAAAAAAATTGAACAGCTTACATGTAACATCCCAATCCAACATCGATAAGATATGTGATTTATGTTCAGTTTATAAGGAAAATTATTATTGTTATGTGCACCAACAAATCATAATCTTTTGGGGGTATGTGGTGGACTTGTTTTTTATCCAAGTTGGTTGTATTTGGGTCAGTACGCTTCGACTAATTTTGAAGTCGAAATCGGGAGTTGAGCCGGTTTTTGAAAAAGACCCAGGATTTGACTTTGAAGCAAAAAAAAAAATAAAGTCATATATAGAAAAAGCTGTAAATAGTAAACCAACACTAGATTTTTGGGCGAAAAAGGTCTAAGCAGCACTAGTTGCATTCTGGAAATCAAAATAACAAATAGATAAAATGAAGAATAAGAAAGGACTCTGGGTCGATTGGCACGATGGTTTAACATAGTTAATTACAGGATATTATACTCAACTTGTTTAGACATCGAATTCAAAGTGAGATGAGGTGATTCAGTGTATTACATAAACAACAACATATAGTTAAAATGTTCAATTGATGAAGAAGAGATAAGAAATACTTTATTTTAAATGTATCTCGACAAATCGCCCGGACTGGACAAATGGCTCCAAAGCTTTTCCAAAAATACCAGAGTATAGTTTGTAAGGATGTTACTAAGTTGGTTCAAAAATTCTTCAGAGATGGTATATTGAGCCAATGCCTAAATAAAACGAATATTGTGTTAATTCAAAAGAAAATGAATCCAACTTTGATTATGAAGATGAGACCAATTTCTCTTTGTAATGTTTTGATGAAAATTATTATGAAAGTGGAAGCAAACCACATAAAAAACTGTTACATTTGGTAGTGGCTGAAAATCAGAGTGCCTTTATTCCAAGGAGATTTATAATGGATAATGAATTGGTTTCATTCGAAATAATGCATTATTTGAAGATAAAGAGGAAGGGTAAGGATGAGTTAATGACCTTAAAACTCGATATGGGTAAGGCGTATTGTAACACCCCAGTCACACATCGAAGATTTTGAACTTCTATTGAGTTTATAATGTAAAGTACTACTACTAAATGCATCAATAAATCATGATATTTTAGAAGTCTGTGGTGGGCTTGTGAATTAACCAAGTTATCTACATTTAGGTCAGTAGGCTTTGGCTTATTTTAGACTAAAAATTCGAACTTGACCCGATTTAAAAAAAACTCGGGATTTGACTCAGGTCGTCACATATGGTATCATAGCCGACTCTTCAAAGCTTGATTCGTCAAGTTACCGGAGACGGGAACATGAAGGCTAGTGGTAATATTCCAAAATGGACAGGGATCTGAAGGTGGGGACACGAAGCCAACTGGTATTATCCCATAATGGCTAGAGAGCTACGATCTTGATACTATGGGCTATCTTTTAAGGCCTGACGAGGGCATTAAGAGTTTTAGCGGGGGAGTTTGTAACACACATCTTTCCTACATCGATAAGATTTAAGACTTTTGTCTAGTTTATAGGGTAAAATACTACTACTAAATGTACCAACAACTTATTATCTGTTAGATATATTTGATAATGTCATGGCTAATATGTTTTATGTTTAGCTTTCAGATCTTACTTGAACAGGATAAATCAGTACTTAACTGTTGATCAGTACTTATACTGGAAGTCAGGACTTAAGGATATCAGTACGTATGTTATGAGGAGATAATCATCAGAAGATAGATATCAGAACTTAAGTGCTGAAGGACAATCAGATAAGGACAGTAGCTGATTAAAGGAAAGAAGATCACGATAAACATAAGAAGAGATATGCATGAAGAAGGAATTCCGTAAAGAATGGAATACTTGGAAGAAAAGATATCTGATTGATATATTTTAGGAAGCAGAATTATATTCCATATCAATTAGCGATTATCTTGTAACTGTGTAGTATATAAACACAGATATAGGGTTTACACTATAAGTGTTATCATTATTAGAGAAGATTATTCATTGTAACCCTAGCAGTTCTCGTGATATTTGTTCATCACTGAGAGGTAACAGTTCCATACTGTAACAGAGTTTATTGTTTCAATAAAGTTTGTTTTCTGTTACTTAAGTTCTTAAAGTTCGATTTGAGTGTACTATACACTGTATTCACCCCCTCTACAGTGTGTGTGACCTAACAAGTGGTATCAGAGCCTATCTGTTAACACACATACAGTTAAAGATCCAAACACAATCATGTCTGACACAGAAACTCCAACTAAGCCTACCAAAACTCGTTGTTGCAGTTGTAGGTGAAGCAGCAAAGACCGTACCAAAAGAGAAGAGTGATTATACTGCTTAAGACATAGCATCAATTGCTAAGGATGCTAAGGTACGACACTTACTGCATAGTGCCATTGATAATGTAATGTCAAACAGGGTAATCAACTGCAAGACTGCTAAGGAGATATGGGATGCTCTGGAAATAAGGTGTCAGGGAACTGACACAATTAAGAAGAACAGGAAGATAATACTCACTCAAGAGTATGAACACTTTGACTCAAAGACTAATGAGTCATTGAATGATTTATATGATAGATTTGTCAAACTTTTGAATGATTTGTCATTGGTTGATAAAGAGTATTATCTTGAAGATTCAAACCTTAAGTTCCTGTTAGCTCTTCCTGGATGCTGGGATTTGAAGGCAACGACAATAAGAGACAACTACAATCTTGATGAAACAACTCTTGACGAAATCTATGGAATGCTCAAGACTCATGAGCTGGAGATGGAACAAAGAAGCAAGAGGAAAGGAGGAAAGTCAAGGACAGTTGCTCTTAAGGCTGAAGAAGAATTCCCCAAAGCAGCTTCCTCAAAGAAAGACAAGGGTAAATCTCTTTTCATAAAGTCTGATACTGAGTCATCAAGTTCTGAGAGTGATGATGACTCAGATTCTGAAAGCTTGCCTGAGACTGATGCTGATGAGGAGATGATGAAGCTGTGTGCTCTTATGGTGAAAGGAATCACAAAGATTGCATACAGGAAGTTCAGGAAGGGAAAGAAGTTTTCCAGGAAAGGCATAAGTTCTGATAAAAAGAATTTCAGAAGATCTGAAGGCAGAGGAGGAAAGTCTGACAGAGGAGATTACACCAATGTTAAATGCTATAACTGTGGTGAGAAAGGCCACATATCTCCTGACTGCAAGAAGGTAAAGGGTGAAAAAGGCAAGGCTCTTGTCACAAAGCAGAAAAGCTGGACAGACACCTCAGACTCTGAAAGTGAGGAAAACTATGCATTGATGGCAAATGCTGATAAAGAAAGTGCTGAGAGCAGTTCTGAAGCTGCTGAAATAAAGATACCTCAGACTACTTATGCTTTTCATACTGATGATATTAATGAGTTGAGAAGATATCTTAAAACCATGTTTGTTAGTTATAGAGATCAAACTTAAACATGTGAAAGATTAACTTCTAAAAATCTTGCATTTAAGAAAAGAAATGATTTCTTAGAAAAAGAGTTAGTCATGTTCCATCAAACTCAGAAGGATAGAGATGATGCTTTTTATGTTAGGAATGAAGTGCTAAAATTAAATGAATCTCTAAAAACTGAGTTAGAAAAGGAAAGAGAGATTATCAGGATTTGGACTAACTCTGGCAAAACAACTCAAAATTTGCTAAGTAGTGGAAACTGGAAAAAGGGCTTAGGTTATGGAGAAGATAAGAAAGATAAAGGAACTGAAGAAATTAAGTCTGTTGATAAGAAAAAGCCAAAGTTAAAACCTGTTAAGTTTGTAACTGTAAAGTCTGAAAATGAAAAATCAGAAGTTACAAAGGAATCAACTTCTGACAAACTAAAACAGGAAAAGACAGCTGAAGTGAACATAGGCTTAATGACAAAGAAGCAGCTTAAGCATAAGCTGAAAGATGTCAAGAATGCAAACAAGCTAAAATCATCTAGGAAAAATAGGAATGGAAAGGAAGGTGTGAATAAAAGCAATGATTATAAACCCGTTCCTGATGCTCCTAGGAAAACATGTCATAACTGTGGAAGTTCTAACCATCTGGCTTCTTTTTGCAGGAAGAATAAGAATATTAACCCCTTACCTTCAAAATCAGGAGTTAAGAGTCAGTCTGTTAGATACAAACCACAAAATCCTTATTTTCATTGTGGTAGTTTATGGCATTCCATTTATACTTGTAAGGAATATCATAGTTTGTACTATGATTATTATCAAATAAAACCTTCTTTGAAGAAAGTTTCCATTGTTCCTTCTAGTGTAAATTCTGATTCAAAGTCTGATAGTGTAAGTTCTGATAAGAAAAATGTTAACATAAACTCTGATGCTAAATCCGCTGCAAATGTTAACAAACTTAATAAGGCCAAAGGATCCAAGCAAGTCTGGGTCCTTAAAATTAATAATTAGTGGTCTTTGTGATTGCAGGGCAACAGAAAAAATATTCTAGTTCTGGACAGTGGATGTTCAGGATATATGACTGGAAATAAGGCCCTGCTATCAGACTTTGTGGAGAAAGCTGGCCCAAGTGTTTCTTATGGAGATGGTAACATTGGAAAAATATTGGGATATGGCAATATCAATCTTGGAAATGTCATAATTAAACAAGTAGCTCTAGTCTCAGGACTTAAACACAACCTACTGAGTATAAGTCAAATCTGTGACAGAGGTTATCATGTTGATTTCTTTGAAGAACACTGTGAAATTGTAAGTAAATCTAAAGGCAAAGTTGTTCTGAAAGGATACAGGCGTGGTAACATTTATGAAGCTAAGCTTTCAACAAGTACTGATGGTTCTGCAATCTGTCTGATGAGTAGAGCATCAATTGAAGAAAGCTGGAATTGGCATAAGAAACTCTCTCATTTAAATTTCAACAATATAAATGAACTGGTCAAGAAAGATCTTGTGAGAAGATTGCCAAACACAGTATTTGCTCCTGATGGTCTTTGTGATTCATGTCAGAAAGCCAAATAAAGAAAATCTTCATTCAAGAGCAAGATTGAATCATCAATTCTTGAGCCTTATCATCTACTACATGTTGATCTATTTGGTCCGGTAAATGTCATGTCTATTGCAAAGAAGAAGTATGTGTTGGTCATAGTGGATGAGTTCACCAGATACACATGGGTGTATTACTTGCATACAAAAAGTGAAACTGCATCAACCTTGATTGATCATATCAAACATCTGGATAAAATGGTCAAAGACTCTGTGAAAGTTTTAAGGAGTGATAATGGCACTGAGTTCAAGAATTTGATAATGGAAGAGCTCTGCAAAAGCCATGGAATAAAGCAGGAATTTTCTGCTCCTGGAACTCCACAGCAAAATGGAGTTGTTGAAAGGAAGAATAGAACTCTCATTGAAGCTGCACGTACAATGCTTGATGAAGCAAAGCTTCCAACCTATTTCTGGGTTGAAGTTGTGCAGACTGCTTGTTTTACTCAAAATGCAACAATCATTAACAAGCATGGAAAAACACCATATGAGATGGTGAAGAAAAAGAAGCCAAATCTGAAATATTTTCATGTATTTGGATGCAAGTGTTTTGTTCTCAAGACTCATCCTGAACAGCTATCAAAGTTTGATCTAAAAGCTGATGAAGGAATCTTTGTTGGATATCCACTTTCCACAAAAGCCTTTAGAGTCTATAATTTGAGAACAAAAGTGGTCACGGAATCTATCAATGTCTCTTTTGATGACAAAAAGATTACTGGTCTTGCAGATTTCATTGACCATGATCAGCTGAGATTTGAAAATGAAGACTCAAATTCTGATACAGAAAATCCTGATAGTCTAAGTCCTGATACTGTAAACTCTGATGAATTAAACTCTGATGTTATTGAAATTGTGGAGACTACGTCAAAGGAAGATGCACCTATGCAGGGGGAGCATACTCAAGATCCTACCACATCTCAAGAAACATCAGAACATGCATCTGGCTCTTCAAGTTCTGATTCGTCAAGTTCTGATAAGCCAAGTTCTGATAGTGCTGAAAATCTAAATACTGAAGAATCCAACTCAGAGAGCATAGTTTCAGGGGGAGCATCATAAAATGAAAATGAAAATAGCATGGATCATGGGGGAGCATCCAGTTCTAGAGAAAACCTTCCATCTGCAAGGAAATGGACAAAATCACATACACCTGATTTGATAATTGGAAATCCTGATACAGGTGTCAGAACTAGAACAGGTACTTCAAATGAATGTCTTTACAATTCTTTTCTCTCTCAGACTGAGCCAAAAAAAGTGGAAGAAGCTCTTCAAGATGCTGATTGGGTGCAAGCAATGCAGGAAGAGTTGAATGAATTTGAAAGAAACAAAGTCTGGACCCTAGTGTCAAGACCAAAGAATAGATCTGTTGTTGGTACAAAGTGGGTATTCAGAAATAAAACTGACAGTGATGGCATAATTACAAGGGATAAGGCAAGGCTGGTTGCAAAAGGATATTCTCAACAGGAGGGAATTGATTATGATGAAACATTTGCACCAGTTGCTAGGTTAGAAGCCATAAGGATATTCTTGGCTTATGCTGCTCACAAAAAGTTTACTGTCTTTCAAATGGATGTGAAAAGTGCTTTTCTCAATGGAGAATTGGAGGAGGAGGTATATGTTGAACAACCTCCAGGTTTTGTAGATACCAAACATCCAGATTATGTCTACAGGCTTGATAAAGCACTTTATGGACTTAAGCAAGCTCCTAGAGCATGGTATGAGACTTTAGCTCAGTTTCTTCTGGAAAGTGGATTCAACAGAGGGACAATAGACAAAATACTGTTCTACCTCAACCATGGAAAGGACTTACTTCTGGTCCAGATTTATGTTGATGATATCATTTTTGGATCTACAAATGACAAACTTTGCAAAAAGTTTGCCAAGCTAATGCAGTCAAGATATCAGATGAGTATGATGGGGGAACTTAGCTATTTTCTGGGCCTTCAAGTCAAGCAGAATGAGGAAGGCACTTTTATTTATCAAACCAAGTACACCAGAAACTTGCTGAAGAAATTTGGAATGTAAGATTGTTCAAGTGCATCCACTCCAATGACCACTGCGACAAAACTGGATAAGGATACCGGTAAATCAGTAGATATTACTGACTACAGAGGTATGATTGGCTCTCTACTCTATCTAACTGCTAGTAGACCTGATATCATGTATGCTACCTGTCTTTGTGCAAGATTTCAAGCAGATCCAAGAGAACCTCACTTAACAGCTGTAAAAAGAATCTTTAAGTATCTTAAAGGAACAGCTGCTCTGGGATTATGGTATCCTAGAGAATCAGATTTTAAACTAATAGGTTACTCAGATGCAGATTTTGCAGGTTGCAAAATTGACAGGAAAAGCACAAGTGGAAGCTGCCAATTTCTTGGAGGCGGATTGGTTTCTTGGTACAGCAAGAAACAAAAGTCAATTTCCACATCAACTGCAGAAGCTGAGTATATTACTGCAGGAAGCTGTTGTGCACAGATTCTTTGGATGAAGAATCAGTTACTGGATTATGGGTTAACATATTTCAAAATCCCTATTTACTGTGATAATCAAAGTGCTATTGCTATGACAGGTAATCCAGTTCAACACTCAATGATAAAGCACATCAGCATCAGGTACCACTTCATCAGGGAACATATGGATGAAGGTACAGTGGAATTGCATTTTGTTCCCACAGATCAACAACTAGCAGATATCTTCACAAAACCACTGTGTGAAGCTACTTTTACAAGATTGGTAAATGAACTTGGAATGGTTTCAGGTTCTTTCTCTAAATCTGCTTAGTCTTGTTCTGTGTTATCAGACTTTATGCTCAGTATTTACAGAATTAATCTCATTGTGTATTCTGTGCTTAATTGATAAATGTTTTTAAGTACTGACTGTTGTCTGATATATGTTTCTAAACTCTGATAAGTGATATATTTGTTCAAGTAACTATTCAATCCTATGAGGATAACTGTGCTAGATACTGACCTAGTAGTCTTCAATAAACAAATGATTTCATGTAAGAAGTAATTATTTCAGTGGAAACCCTATGACACTAGCAAATTCTGATAATTGAGCTTAGTTAAGTTTACTTTGTATATCTTATTACTAAGTCACAAATTAGAATAATGCTACTCATCTGTTAAGTTCTGATACTAGTAAAACTGCTGAATGTACTAAGTGCTGATAAACCTCACTTATCAAAAGAAAAAGCAAAAAGATCAAAGAATAAAATCAGGTACTCCTTTGAGATCTAGAGTACAAATGTGGAAGGGACGACCCAAGTGCATTGCTGGTATTAAGTAGATATGCATTAGAAAAGCAAAATATTTTCTTGTTGACTTTTCACACTCTATGATTACTGGAGAAATACTCTGATAATAGCATAAATTCTGATAAACAGTCGTGACTCACTTACACTGAGAAGCCACTGTAAAATAGAATTTCAAAAGATGCATAAAATTAGCACAAAACAGTTGAGGTGGACTCAAGCATGAACTCATTCATCAGTAGGTTTCAGGACAATGACAGCTCTTTAGCAAAAATTTTAGTTATGCCTTATTTCTAAGATGTACTGAAGTGAATCAGACTTTACTCTTTGTTTGTTATTTAGCTTAATGCACACACTAATCACTCCATTTGAATGATGAAAATTTCTGTGGTGGTCTATGTTATTTTAGATAAACAGTCATTGTGTCATTATTGCACAAATTCTGAGGACAAGTTCTAGTTACACGTTCTGATGATTAAGTTCTGAAGTCTATAACTCCGAACTTGTATGAGGATTTACTAAGATGGGCATTCCTTTTTCGAGTTAAGAAATTATGTTCTGATGACTCTTAAGTTCTGGTATAGGTCTAAGTTCTGATTTCTCAGTCTAATCCTTTACTTGGCTTATCTGTGAATAAAATTTGATAACAGTCTCAGTTCAAACTAGAATATGTTGAAGTGGAAGATTAATAGTCACTATGATTAGGATTAATGGTATTCGTCCTTGAATAGTCCACTGTTTCTTGTTTCTTGTGCATTTTAAACCATGATTCCTCTTTCCAATGTATGTTATTCTTTTTCAAAGTCTAGGGAGACGAGGTAGGATTAATTCTACCTGTCAGCATTCAATTTCTTTGCGTCTCCTGGCATTCTCTTGCCTATATAAGCAACCACTTCACATCAGCCTTCCCATCACACTTTTATCACAAACTCACTCTCGTTTTTCACTTATCATCACAAATGGCTGAATTTGGCTGGTTCTACAATTATGGTGATGAGACTGTTCATGTCTTTTTGAATGGAATTCCAACTCCATACCCTATCACCAACATTCCTCACAATCTCTGGATTCAATTTCCAGAGGTTATCAACCGTGATCTGGTGGCCGTTCGAAGAGAACTTCATCTTCATCGTCTCCGCCAGCAAGAGCGAATCATCCGACTCGCCATTCTGTTTGTCGAGAGTAGGAAGAAGAAGATGACTTAATCTCGTCTTCTTCCTGTTTTTCTTCATCATCAGCTTTGTCAGGCTTCTTAGCTAGGACTAAGGCTGTTGATGTTAGGTTTAGAAGCTTAGGGAAAATCTTGTATAAGTATTGATGTAATTTCCATTTCATAAATGTATTGTCTTGATATATTAATGAAAGTTGTTTTTACTTTAAGATTTTGTCTCTGAGTTATTTTATCTTGTGTTGATAAATCCTGATTGATATTCTGATGACCATATAAATTTTGTTCTATATTAAGTTCTGATTCATTTTCAGCACTTACTTATCTAATTTATCTTGGTCATTTTCATGTGATGTATTTTCAGAATATCAATGATGCAGTGAAAAATAATTCAATCAGTGATAACGGTTTAAATTTTGAATTAAAACTGTTTCTCTTGAATAATGGAACGGTTTTTCCTTGAAACTAGGCAAATGGGTAAGTAATGATTCCTGTTTTCTCGAGCCCAGTAACTGTCCGTTATTACTGCATGTTTGACAGGTGTCCAACGGTAACATTTTTGTTCAGAGTATAAGTATAACATAGAGAAGATTTCTTTAATCTTTTATTTTCTTCATATTTTATCTCTCTCCTTACTTTTACTCTCTTTCTCTTTATTTCTCACGTTGGTTTTTCATACAGACATTATCTCAAACACCTAACAGACATACTTGAATCTTATTTTTTTTCACGTGGCACCAAAGGATTTAATCATTGATGGAGCTAAGTTTGTCCCCAACAACTATGCTGCAGTTCTTGATCACACTGAAGCTCCATCTGAATTGCACTTTGTGCAAGATCTTCTTGCACATAGTGAGGTTGGGTATGCATTAACACAGCCTGAATTCTTTTCAAGCAAACAAGTTCTGAGGTTTTGGAGGACTGGACTTTTTGATGATGGTGGTTAACGTGGAACTCCCAGTATTATCTTCCAAGTGGGTGATTCATCCTTTGTAGTCACTCCTGGTACAGTACGCAGGGCTTTACATCTTCCAGAAGATTGTACTTTCTCAATTCTAGAGGACTCAGCCCTTCGGGAGTTAATGGTTGAATTGGGATATGAAAAGAGTCTGACGAAACTTGGACAGTTGAAACGGGCTAATATCAGAAGAGAATGGAGTTTCTTCTTTGATTGCATCACCAAAGCTTTTGGGAACAAATGTTCAAATTTTGATGCTATCCCAATTCTGAGTCAGCACATAGGGTATGCTATTATTCATCAAACTCATTTTGATTTTACAACTGGTTTAATTGGTTTTATTGGGGATAGGATGACAGAGGATCGAGATGTTGTTTATTTTGCTAGATTCTGTCAACTTATTTACACTTATTGTACTGATGAACCTCATTTAGTCAGCACTCAAACCCCACCTTTTAAGGTTGCAAAACGATACTTTAATGACCTGGTAAATGCTGATACTAAGAAAAAAGTGGTTAGACCATTACAGATTCCTAAGTCTGTAAAATAGATCCTGGTAAATGCTGATCCTGATACTTATAGATCTGTTTACTCTGATGTCCAACCAACTCCAAACACCCAAAATCCATCAACCTCAGTAGCTACCTCTCATTCTACTCAACCTACCCTCAGAACATATCTCAAATCCTATCTCTCAACTTCACAGACTGCTCGACCTTCATCTTCAGCACCTACTGTGAAACCTTCATCTTCCAAGCCAAAGAGGACAAAGAATATTCCTCAAACATCTCAAAAGAGAAGGAGGATTGCATTGAGAGATGAATCTGATTCTGAGGAACCGGTTCCTGCTAGAGAACCTGTTGTATCTGAAGTTGAGAAAGAGATTTCTCAGAAGGATTCTGAAATTGGGGGTTCTAGGCTTCTCAAGAGGCTTAGACGAATGACAGTTCCTGAAACTCCCAAGGAATTCAAATCAACAAGGAAATACAAGAAACAGAGGGCACAAAGGCCAGTTTCAGATGATGAAGATGAAGCAGCTAAGGAAGGGGATCAGGATCTCTGATCTCACAAGACAAGGAATTTGCTCCAGTCACTTCTTCTCCATCAACTCCATCTCAGGAAGCTGTATCTGACAAGGCTAACTCACCATCTGTGTCTCTTGTTGATCCAGGCACAAGTGCTGATATTGATGTTCAACACTTGGTTGTGTCTGAAGTATTTCTCTTAGAAGCTTCAACAGCAAATAATCCTTCCACAACACATGTTACTGATGCTGTTCAAACTCCAGAGTTATCAACAACACCTTCTCTGCATCAAGATGCTGATGATCAGACTTTAGGTGAGCATCAGGATATGGCTGTTGATCAGAACTTAGTATCAGATCAGCAATTAGAGGATGCTGAAGCCTCCATTGCTACTCACACTGTTGTCTTATCAGAAGATACTGATTCTTTAAGTTCTGATGCTGCAAATGCTGGAGATACTGGTGATGCTGCTCCAACTGTAGATGCTGATGAAGCAGGTCCTTCAGGACATACTCCTTAACAGACTCTTCCTAAGTCTGAACTGGTAAAGAAGTTTGTCACTGGGGATGCACCAGTACCTTGGAGTGAAACTCCTGCAAGTCAGGAGTGGACTAAGGAATGGAACTCAGTTTCATGTGTTCCAACTGCAATACATCTTGTTGAGCACTTGACTAAAGCTGATGAAATGTTAAATTCTGATGATTTAAAAACCCAGCTTAGAGTCACTGCATTGAGTATTAAACATCTACAAGGTCTTCATTCAACTACTCATGCAGAGCTACACAAGATTCAGGAGAACTTTATCAAACAAGAACAAGTTTGGAAAATTGATAAGAAAAAGTTCTTTCAACCTACCATTGACAGTATTGCTTATATTGAGAAAACTCAAGAGAAACAACAAGCTCAGATTGATGACATTCTGACAAATCAAGCTTCTCAGCAATCGCAACTTACTGAAATCCAATCCTCAGTGGAATTACTTATCTCTCTTTTACTACCTGCTGATGCCAAAAAGGGGGAGAAGGTAATTAAGTCCAAATGCAACACTAACAAGACACTGCAAGGAAAGGATGATGGAAATGATGATCAAGGATACTCTGGAATGGGTAGCGGTCATAGTCAAGGTAGAAGGTTTACATCAAGACAAGCTAGTCACAGGACAAGTTCTGATACTGGGAAAAGAATAAGTTCTGCTGCTGGTAAAAGGATAAGTTCTGATGAACTTCTAGATCTTGATGAGGAAATGTCAAGACAGTTATTTCTTCAAGAAAATCCAGGAATGGACTTGGAAAGTTTAAAGGAAGAAGAAGCTAGACTTAAATCAGAGAAAGTCACATCTAAATCTGAAGCTTCTGGTAAAAATTCACTTCCAAAACTCAAAGGCATTGTGATCAAAGAAAGGACACATACTGAAGCAACGTTGGCTAGACCACAACCACAGATAGATCCAAGATCCAAGGGTAAAGAAAAGGTTGGTGAACCTATCAAGGTTTATGTACCTCCTGAGGAAGAAGAAATTACTGATGAAAAGGATGATCTTGCTCTGACTTCAAGAAAAGTTCTTAAAACAACCTCTGACATGACTCAAGTTGTTCAGGGTCAAGAAATTGTAAGTTCTGATATTCAGAAGAAGCAAGTAACCTCTGACAGAGCTCAAGTTAACTTGATATCATAAAATAGATCAAAGACACTCTTACCAGGATTCACTAAAGCAAAACAGACTCAATCTTTGAAGACTACTGCAAGTGGTTTTGAAGCAAGAGTAGTTACTGGAAAGGAAGCTAGAGATAAAACTGGATTGGGAAGTGCTGATGAAAGAAGAGTACACAACACTACCAATGATCCAACTTCCTTGAGTGAACCAGGTATTGGAGCAACTCTTGAGAGATTGAATCAACTGGAATCTGTACAGATGGTTTACCATACCTACTTGAAAGAATACATCATGTTGTATTTCATGACAGATGGTAGGGTTTATCATATAAGACAAAATGTCATTCCATTGAAGTATTTTGAAGAATTGGAGCATGTACTTTTCTTACTTCAAGTGGATGACAGAATAACAGAGACTGCTGCAAACTACTTAAAAGAACAGATTCAGAGACAGAAAATGCTTTATTCTGTTAAGTCTGACAGTATATATGTTCCAAAGTACAGAGATCACAATGGTGATATTGTTGATATGAAGCCTAATAATGCACAGATCAGAACATATCTTGGTATTAAGGGACTTGAATTCAATCTGGAGTCTTGCAAAGCTTATGTCATAAGACTAGATCAGGAGTTGAGAAAAGCAAAGATCAATGATCTCAGAGCTGCAATCTTTCAAACTGGTGAAGATACTGCAGAGCTTAAAGATGTTAAAAGGAGAATGATTGATGAACTAAGATGTGCTGAGAAATGTTTGTTGAAGAACTATCTCAGAACAACTTCTGACATCAGAGAGATCAGAAAATGATGAAGCCAAGTCGAAGATCTACAACTGCTTAAATTCTGATATTTATACAGACTGAAGTTTTTATCAGAAGTTGAAATTGGTAAAAGCTTTAAGGACTGTAAGTTGTAGTTATCTAGTCTAATTCTCATGCATTTGTACTTAATGTTTTTGACATCATCAAATATTTGTTAAACTTGTATATTATGTTAATTTACAAGTTGGGGGAGATTGTTAGATATATTTGATAATGTCATGGCTAATATGTTTTATGTTTAGCTTTTAGATCTTACTTGAAAAGGATAAATCAGTACTTAACTGTTGATCAGTACTTATACTGGAAGTCAGGACTTAAGGATATCAGTACGTATGTTATCAGGAGATAATCATCAGAAGATAGATATCAGAACTTAAGTGCTGAAGGACAATCAGATAAGGACATTAGCTGATTAAAGGAAAGAAGATCAAGATAAACATAAGAAGAGATATGCATGAAGAAGGAATTCCGTAAAGAATGGAATACTTGGAAGAAAAGATATCTGATTGATATATTTTAGGAAGCAGAATTATATTCCATATCAATTAGCGATTATCTTGTAACTGTGTAGTATATAAACACAAATATAGGGTTTACACTATAAGTGTTATCATTATTAGAGAAGATTATTCATTGTAACCCTAGCAGCTCTCGTGATATTTGTTCATCACTGAGAGGTAACAGTTCCATACTGTAATAGAGTTTATTGTTTCAATAAAGTTTGTTTTCTGTTACTTAAGTTCTTAAAGTTCGATTTGAGTGTACTATACACTGTATTCACCCCCTCTACAGTGTGTGTGTGACCTAACATTATCTTCTGGAGGTTTGTGGTGGACTTATGGATTAACCAAGTTAACTACATTTAAGCTAATAGGATTCGACATATTTTGGACTCAGAATCAGTACTTTAATCATGCAGTGCATAAGTTTAATCTCATATCGAATTGTTCACGTGAGTGTTCTTCGCGTTCTTCAGAATCAAACCTTGATATGGAGGTGATACCAAAGTCGGATTTCGACGTACAAGTACTCAAATCAAAACTCACGACGCGTAGAATCCAGTTTAATCATCCTTAACTTCCCAGATTTCAACGTATTTTTCTACGATTTTTACAAAAATTCGAATCATTTAGTTAAAAATATAAATTTTCAAAAATGATTTGGTTTTTCTGATTTGATGATTGTATGTTGTATAGAATCTCCTGCCATTCAATTTCATATACCATATGTTGTATTTCGAGTTTCATAACATGCTCAAAAGGCTGTTTGATTTTCGGATTAAGTTCTTGAATGTTCTTCGTGTTCTTGAGAATCAAACTGAAATTTGGAGGCGTTATCGGACTCTGTTTGAAACGCTCTTATAACCAAATCGAAACTCCCGTCACCACATTTCCAAAACACTCATCATATTTGGTGCAGAACCAACTTCAAAATTAGGATTATTTTTTTAATTCAAATTAATTCTTTAATTTTCTAGAATATCCAAAACTTAATGATTCCTGTGTTTTGATGATACCATGTTATAAATAACATTTTTCTGATCGATTTGGTATATTATATGTCGAATTCTGAGTTCAATATCATATATAAATTAAGGTTTGATTCTCTTGAGTGGTCTTCGTGTTCTTGGCGACTCATGACCCATTTCCCGACCCGATTACAACCCGGTTTCGATCTTTAAAAACCTAATTCCCCAATTCAATTATGTCTGTACAAATTTTTTATTTTAAAATAAATCAAAAATCTTAATTTATTTTCAAAAACCGTTTTTAAATTCCAAAAATTGTTTTTAAATTCAAAAATTAATTTAGTTAATTATTTTAGATAGTTAACTGAATTATTTTAATTCCCAAAATCATTTTTTTAATATTTTCAAAAAATCAAATTTGATTTAATTATTTATAATTAATTTATGGATTTAATTGATTGATTAATTCATTTAATCAATTAATTTTATTTATAAATAGTTAAATAACATATAATTATCTATAATTAAGCCAAATAATTCCTAAAAAATTATTTCGAGATTTAAAAATATTTATAAATTATTGAATATTCAATTAATCCTATTATTAATTGAATTATTCGTATTTTATTCATAGAAAATAGACCGTTCATCCGTTTAATACGAACGAACGCGTCTATACTTAGAAAAATATTTCGCTTTCATTAAAAATATTTTCGAGACCCAAATTCTTTTATTTCGAAAGGTCTCTTGTTTTACTAGTCATTCTGAGTCGATGATTGATCGATAAATCATATTTTGACCCGATTTCAATTTTAAACGTATCGAGTCGAACCGAGTCATGTGTTATATGAATTATGTGATATGTGAGTTACGTGTTTACGTATAATGTGAATTATGTGCGTATGTGGGTCAAGAATCTTGTGTTTGACTATTTCCTTTTTGTGTGGGCTATCATATGGGTAGATAGTAGGGTTTTGATGCGCAGTTCGTCGAGTAATTATCGTTTAGACGATTAAAATTATATCTTTTAATTATAGATGTGGATCATTCGAGTTGATCAGGACTGGGTGTTGGATAAAGAGTAAAATAGAATGATATTGCATATTAGTCTTGTACCAACAACATGATCAGCAAACCAAAGAATTGACAAAGTAAATGATGGTGATGTCTTGAGACAGAATGACAAAATAATTATTTTATTGCGAGTGTGACTAACTGCTAAAAACTAAAGGCAAATTTTCTAGGCTATTCTAATTCCAGAATAGTTCAATATTTTACATATCCAACTTCTTATGATTGTGCAAGTATTGTTATTCTATTCTCCGTTCAGAATAGATAAATGTTTTACATATCGCTGAGTTAAATGTTATCATGCAAGTACTCTCTGTTATTCTATGTTCAGAATAGTTAAATGTTTTTACTTATCAAATTACTGGAATTATAAATGTTTTATACTCTGAGAGAAATGATTTTGTTATGAGTATTCATGCCCAAGTAAATGGGGAATTTTTTTTATAAGGGTGTTGAGTATTATGACCCCTTTCAATAAAACGTTTTAAGATTGGATGGTTACTGGTTACGTAAGAGGCCGAGGCACCGGTTCAGCGCAAGTTATTATACAGAAGTATAATATCTTGCAAGGCGAATATATGTTTTTCTTGGCGCCCTATAGGTACGATATGTCACGGGATACCAATACCTATATTTACGGTATGACTGCGAGATAATGGTGTTGTTTCATGACTGATCATCAGGAATAACATAGTGCATAATTGGTTCCAATCTAAATTGTTGTTTCTAAATTGTTTTGATAATCATATAATAAGTCATTTATCAAGTATTTTGGTTTTGGATAAAAGGTGAAATGCAGTTTTGATTCAGATCCCGGTTGATATTGATACTTAGTTTGTTGTTAAATATCAAAGATGGTAATAATATAGATGATAGATGTTGACTTTAGTATAAGATGTTGTGAGCATCAAAGTTCGTATTAATATATAATTTGATATGATAACAAAATGAGTATTAATATCAAGTTCGCTTTTGAATAAAGTTTATGATTCAGTCCATAATCACTGTTTCATGTTATTTTACGATATTTCTGTCAACACTGTTTTACGAGTTTTATTCTCGTCAAGATTCAAAGTATCGCTGAAGCATTTTCGCTCAAGAATATCAAAAGAGTTTTGAATACAAATAAGGAACCAATTCTGGGGTTCCTTATCCAAATTTTCTGGTTCATCAATCATTATTTTAAATGTTCTGCTCTAATGCAGATGTCGATTTTATATCAAAACAACCATATATATGCTATAATGAACTTGCTGAGCATTTTTTTCGCTCATACTTTCCTGTTTTTAAATTTTAGGATTATCTTGCGCTTTTTAGCTACATAATTCAAGAAAGCAACAAAGAAGCTTTTGGAATATGGTTGGTTCAGGGTTTGCGGAACTAGAGTAAGTTCTATTGTATAAAGTTGTGTTTATATATGTATTAGTTATGTATTAAATCGTTGGTCTAGTATACTTCTTTTCGAAGTTATACTAGTGAATTATGTTTTGAGTATGGGAATTTGTGAAAAGAATTTAAACAGAAAGTGAAAATTTATTTATGGAATTTGGAATTCTTATTTCTAGAACTGTAACCTTAAAAGATCTTGGATTAGTTTGGGGTCATAAATGTTAAATATTTAACTGGTGACATTTATTTATTGACTTAACAGGTTAATTTGAATTGAGATTTCATAGTGACGACCAAATCTTCTGACCCTTGGGGGCGTTACAGATAGCACCGACGCATAAGAAAAGGTACGCTTATATGAAATAAAAACGTGAATGTGTGTTGTTAAATAATTGAGCCCCATGTATTTTTTTACTCCTAGTTCCACTACTAGATGTGACTATATTTTGGGTTTAACCATATAGATAAAATCAATGTATTAGTTGATGCGTATTATGTTCGGAGATAGTAAAGTTGATATGAGCATGCTGGGACGAGATCATATTGGGAATCTTTTTTAAGAAAAAATACTATGCAAGCAGGGGAATTATACATTAGAAATGACAGAAGCTATGACAATAAAAAATGCACTAAGTTGGATACTGACCAGAACTGGATGCTGATCGAGCTATTTTCAGATTGTCTTGTGGTAGTACAAGTCATCAGACTCCTTTCAGACACATTATTGAGGAGCGTCGGAGGTCACTTAGGAAATTAAATTGAGTCAAATAATTTTTTCTGCTAATATTGCTGCTCGCAATTTGACCCAGATTGTATTTTCGGCAGGAGTAATGTTCCTATCGGTGTCAAGAGTATTTTGCAAGTTGAAGTTTAATGAAGAATTATTTCTTAAAAGAAAAAGCTAAAATAATATTCCCTAATCTCATAATTATTATAAATTTACGAAGAAACTTTATTAGAGGTGGTCTTAGAAGTACATTAGTTTCTAAAATAACGTAAAAAAACCTTTCTAATAATTATATGATAATAAAACATATAATCATTTAAAAAATTATTAAAAACTACTCCCTCTATCCCAATCATTTGTTTACATTTGGATTGTGTACAAAGATTAAGAAAAATGTTAAATTAGTGGTGGAAAGTTAAAAAAAGGGGGAAATTTATGGGATCTATTAATATTTATATAAAAAGTGGGTATAATGGAAGTAAGTAGTGGATGTTTTTTTTTATATTATAAATATTTTACTACTTTTGGAAAATTTTGAAAAATAAAGAATTGGAAGGGATCTCTTAAAATATAAAGTGTAAAGAAATAGTTAACCGAGAGGGAATATAAATTAAGAATTCGTTACTTTGTATAAAAAAAAAAGAGTAAAAGCAAATTGAACGTTGCTGGGCTTAGATTCCATTACCTAGAAATGTCCATAAGATTGGGCTGAAAATTTTGAAAAGTAAAAATGGTGAGATCTATTAATATTTTATGTATAAAGCAGATATAATGAAAGTAAGTAGTTGGTGATTTTTTTTTATATTATAAATTTTTTACTACTTTTGAAAATCTTTGAAAAGTAAAGAATTGGAAGAGATATCTTAAAAATAAAGTGTAAAAAAATGGTTAACGCAAAGGGAATGTAAATTAAAAAAAGAAAGTAAAAGCAAATTCAATATTGTTGGGCTTAGATTCCATTACCTAGAAATGTCCATAGGATTGGGCTGACAGGGAATATCTAAAATTTGAGCTGAGAGGGCCCAAATGAAAAAAACTGATCCATTACTATTTAGGGTTTTACCGCAATTCACACTCCCTTGTTATTACTGCTCTCGCCCGAGTTTTCACAGTATTCACTTGAATCATCACTTGCCTGCTGGTTCTCTGTTAATTCTCCTCCTCGCTTGTACGTCAATACACACAATTATACACATTTATATCATTCTAATAATATTTTAATTTGCAGTTAAATCGCTAAAATGGCTGAAATCGGTGTTGCTAACCCACCGGTTGATCCCAAACAAGTTCACTCCGATGTTTTGTTATTTAATCGCTGGTCTTACGACGATATTCGGGTATTTTTTTATTTTTATAATTTTGTTTTTTTACCTCGTTTTGATTTATCTTTTTGTTTTTCTGTTAATGGCTGGTCATAGACAGTGTGTGTGGTTTATGCATTATTTGTACATTTTTTTAACAGATACACGCCTAAGATTGATGAATGTTAGGTGAAATATGTGTTTTATGTGTATATTTAATTCCAAATGATGAGATATGATCTATGTTTCTAGTTGTTTGTAAACAAATGGTACCAAATTATTTGTTTCGTAGAATTTTCTAATGTGACGATGTTTATATTTGTAAGGTGCAGTTTTAAAGCAAATACGAGGTACTACTGTTTACTTTTTTTAAACATTTCTCTAGGTTTTACTGCTTCCTTCCCATTTCTGTTTTTATGTTTTTTATGATTAGCAACTGTAGTTTTACCATTGTACAGAAATCGGGCTTCTAAAAACTAATGTAAATTTAAGAACATTTTTTAGAACATGATGTGTAACTGTTACGGGCCTAAAAATGAATGTTATGATGTTATCTTTTGTGTTATGTTGTACATGTGCACTTTTAAACACATACTATACTTGATAACTATTTTTCAGAAGTTCCTACAGAAGGTTTTATATGCCTAAATCAGTGTATTGTTATTTACTGTTTTATCTTGAGGGGCAATGTTATTGGTTCTCGTATTTGTTTCGAATATTGTAAAGCAGAGAATAAGATTATATTACTTTTGCTGTAGTTGTTGTTTTACTGTTATGTTGAAGTTTTTGCTTGCGGGGTGAGATGATAGTTCTTGTATCTTTGTTTTGTCCCCTGTTTCTAGGGATCAATTGCATTTGATAAATCTTTTTGCCTTATTAGACACTAGTTTTTGTTAGCAAATATTATGCTAATGTTTATGGTTGTATATAGGTCGCTGACATATCTGTGGAGGATTACATTACTGCCTCTGCTGCTAAGAACCCAATCTACATGCCTCACACATCTGGAAGGTATCAGGCCAAGAGGTTCAGGAAGGCGCTGTGTCCACTTGTGGAGAGATTGACTAACTCTCTTATGATGCATGGGCGAAACAATGGAAAGAAACTGATGGCTGTCCGCATTGTGAAGCATGCTATGGAGATCATCCACCTGTTGACTGAGCAAAACCCCATTCAAGTTATCGTTGATGCTGTTATTAACAGGTAAACAATTTGAAAAAATTTACACTTGCTCAGCTTCTGTTATGTCTAGTTACCAGATATGTATCTTCTACTTAATGAAAAACATACAAGCATGAACCCTTTATTTATCTGTCTTAATCTTTGGTACTGAAGTAATTAGCACTTCTAGTTTTTACTTCCCTAATTCTTTTAATAAATAGTGGTCCTAGAGAAGATGCCACTAGAATTGGTTCAGCAGGTGTTGTCAGGCGCCAGGCAGTTGATATTTCTCCACTCAGGCGTGTCAACCAGGCAATATATCTTCTTACGACCGGTG
This sequence comes from Apium graveolens, assembly GCF_009905375.1. Taxonomy (NCBI): domain Eukaryota; kingdom Viridiplantae; phylum Streptophyta; class Magnoliopsida; order Apiales; family Apiaceae; genus Apium; species Apium graveolens. Next base: position 271,781,477 of record NC_133650.1, on the reverse strand, counting down.
CACGTGAGAGCGCTTTCAGGAACGTCAAGACGATAGCTGAGTGCTTGGCTGATGAACTCATTAATGCTGCCAAGGGTTCTTCCAACAGGTACAAGAAAACTAAGCCTTCCTTAAATTCATTATTCTTGTGATCTTGTACTAGATGTTGTTTAGATAGTTCTAATGTTCTTCCCTTTATGTATGTCAAAAGGAAAGAAACCAGACTATCCTTTTATAATTTCCTTCTAATAGTGGAATTGTTACAAGCTATTCAGTATAGTATCTAATTAATATATGCGTTTATGATGCAGCTATGCTATAAAGAAGAAAGATGAAATTGAGAGGGTTGCCAAGGCCAATCGCTGAAAACTTGATGGATTTTGCGTGGATGTACCTCTTGCCTATAGTGATACCTTGTTATCCTCTCTTGCAACAATTACAAACTTTTTGATGTGGGCTTATTATATCTTCTGGATTTTACATGTATGGATAATTGTGTTTTTGCTATTAGAGAATAATGGTATCACATGGAAATTTTTCAGAGTACTGTGCAACTCTATTTCAAATATATCTACCTACTATTATATAGCCTTGCAAATTGCAATAGCTACCTATAAAATAATATTACTTTTCATTCGTGAAAATGGCGGGAATCTACTAAATATTGCCTCTTCTTATAAAGCTTGGACTCCAAAATGATTTATTAAACTTTTCCAGCTCATATGTCATCTCTACCGTTGTGCTCTGAGTTTTTAAGAGAAGCAACTGAAAAAAAAAGGTTTTCAATTTCCAAAACGAAAGGTTTTTAATGAAGAGAAAAAGAGAGTGAAAGTAACAATTATTATTGTTTTACCCTAAGGTCATAAATTGAAAATATTTGATATTATTTCAATCGTACTTTGCCCCGAAACGTAATTTGCTGAACACTCCAAGCGGACACATATAGTTTTAGGAGACCACAAGGAACGTGTGAAAGAAATGATAAGTTCACAACAGGCCAGTCTTAGCGCGCAAATATTAAACAACCAAAAGTTGAGTCCTTTATTTGAATTTTCTCTGCTTTATTTGTTTGTAGGGACGTTAAGAAAAGGAATATAAAGACCAATTTAGATTGTAAATTATTTATTTGTTGGCGCCAACTGTCCACTAGCATTGCCTTTCAATTTTCATGATTAGTTGTCGAGACTAATAATCAAATCCAGGACCTTGCCAATGTAGATGCTATTTCCACACCAATTTGTTCATGTGACCCTTAACACTAATTTAAAGTATTAGCTTACAACTAATCACATTCTTTTAACCATATACTAATTCAATATAGCTGTCTCATTTCGATAACTTTGTACCTATACGATGGATAACCTTCTCATATTTATTATTATTATTATTATTATTATTTAAATAATTTTGAACCTGATTTTATTCACTTAAAGAAACAATCAAGTATTAAATGTATGAGGTGGAGGGATAAATATACTAAAAACTAGTTTGCAGATTGTGAGCAAAATGAATACTAGGACGGAGACATGGGTATTTTTACTCATTTTTACTCCGTTAAGGAACGAGGATAAAAATTTACGGGACGCTTAACTTCTTTTCCAATATTTACTTTATCAATTTTTTATTTTTTCACATGATATAATTAAATATGAATATTTATATTTTTTAATTTATTTTTCGGAGGTCCGGATCTCAAATACCATCTAGCCCCCTCTAATTCGGGCACTGTTTTTAATTGTTTGTACAATATTTTATGGAAATGCAGGAACCAGAAGGTAAATAGTTGAAAAGTACATAGTTATTTAGGGAAACAAATTATTGAAAAATAAACCACACAAATAGCGGTAAGAAAAAGCAGTTACTAGTACAATTGTCTGAAATTAACCGTCAGTAAAAAGTAAGCAAACCCCTATCTCTAAAACCCTATTATATAAACAGCACACACACAAACCGAAACAGAGCAACCGCTACGCCTCCCAAAAAGAGTCCGCCAAAACTCAATTCCTATCCACACTCCCCAATGGCATCCACCGATTCAACTCAACTCCAACTCGCTTCTGTACTCGGTCCCGACACCACGCACTTCGATGCACTTCTTTCTCATCTCATGTCCTCCGATAACGATCGCCGTTCCGAAGCTGAGTCCCTCTTCAATCTCGCCAAACAAACTCATCCTGACTCATTGAGTCTCAAACTCGCTCACGCCTTATCATCTTCGAGTACTGAGTTTCGTGCTCTCTCCGCTGTGTTGCTTCGTAAGGTTTTAACTCAAACTGATGATGATGATTCATTTTTGTTTTATAATTTGACTAGTGAGACTCAGAATAATATTAAGTCTACTTTGATTGTGTGTTTGAGTCGTGAAAATGTGAAATCGGTTATTAAGAAGGTTTCCGATACGGTTTCGGAGCTTGCTTCCGTTATTTTAGCGGATGGTAAGTGGCCGGAGCTGTTACCGTTTGTGTTTCAGTGTGTTAATTCAGAGAATTCGAGTCTTCGAGAGGTTGGATTTTGGATTTTTGGTCAATTGGCGCAGGTTATTGGGGAAACCCTAGGGAATTATTTCGATATGTTACATTCGGTATTTTTTAGGAGTTTAGGGAATGGTGTGGAGTTGAATGTGAGGAACGCGGCGTTAGGTGCTGCGGTTAGTTTTATTCAGTGTTTAGAGAAGGAGAGTGAGAGGGATAGGTTTCGGGATTTGGTGCCGTTGATGATGAGTACTTTGAATGATGGTTTGGGGTTGGGGGAGGAGGCGAGTGCGCAGGAGGCGTTGGAGATGTTTATTGAGTTAGCGGGGATGGAACCGAGGTTTTTTAGGAGGCAGATTGTGGATGTGGTTGGTTCGATGTTGAAGATTGCGGGGGCGGGGAGTTTGGAAGAAGGGACTAGACATTTGGCGGTGGAGTTCGTGATTACGTTGGCTGAGGCTAGGGAGAGAGCGCCTGGGATGATGAGGAAATTGCCGCAGTTTATTAGAGGATTGTTTGAGATTTTGATGCAGATGTTATTGGATGTAGATGATGATCCTGCCTGGCATTCTGCTGTGACTGAGCATGAAGATGCGGGTGAGACCACAAATTATAGTGTAGGACAGGAGTGTATGGATCGGCTAGCAATGGCGTTGGGTGGAAATACTATTGTTCCTGTCGCTTCCGAGGTGTTTCCGGTCTATTTGGCAGCACCAGAGTGGCAGAAACATCATGCTGCACTCATTGCGCTTGCTCAAATTGCTGAGGGCTGCTCCAAGGTTTCAAATTCTATCATTTTCTTGTATTTTATATTTGTCGTTCAGACCCTAACAGAATTCGGATGTATTTACTAATCTTTATTTCATTTTATCATAATACTTTCTTAACCTGATCTATATATCTGTGTTGAGTTAGTGACTGACTTGCCAATCAAAATGTATCTTGATGTTCGGCTGTTGTAGCACTTTGGTATAATATTTTTCCTTCTTGAAAAAAATACAGATAATGACTAAGAATCTGGAACCAGTTATTTCTATGGTTTTGAACTCATTCGGTGATCCCCACCCTCGTGTTCGGTGGGCAGCTGTTAATGCAGTTGGCCAACTCTCAACAGATTTGGGTCCTGACTTGCAAAATAAATATCACCATTTAGTTCTGCCAGCATTAGCTGCAGCCATGGATGATTATCAAAATCCTCGAGTTCAGGTCAGTGATGTTTTTTTCGTGACGCTTGATCTGTGTGAACTCTTGTACCGCTCCTTTGATCATGATTGAGTAATGTAATTTGTTAGCTTGATGGTTACTTTTGTTACACTCTACTTGAGTAACTCCTTAAACAGTAGTGGTTGTATTATTTTGTTTATTGACCTACATAAATATGTATATGGCAGGCTCATTCTGCTTCTGCAGTGCTAAATTTCAGTGAAAGCTGTACGCCTGAGATCCTGGCACCTTACTTAGATGGGATTGTGGGCAAATTGCTTATACTGTTGCAGGTACATTGTAATCTGGAATTCAACATTCATCAACTAGATATACATACATAAGAATACTTTCTTACATTCTTTATATAATATTTGTGAACTTTTCAATTTTTTTAACTTGATTGAGCTGACTACTCAACATTCTTTCTTTTTCTGTTCAGAATGGCAATCAAATGGTGCAAGAGGGAGCTTTGACAGCTTTAGCATCAATTGCTGATATATCACAGGTCTTAGCTATGTTTTCTGTTTGTATCTTACATATCAAAGCATGCTTTATATTAGAGTTGAGACTCATGCATCAGATCATATGCAGGAGCATTTCCAGAAGTATTATGATGCTGTTATGCCGTTCTTGAAAGCTATTTTAGTGAATGCAACCGACAAGTCTAATCGCATGCTTCGTGCTAGATCCATGGAGTGCATTAGTTTGATAGGAATGGCTGTTGGAAAAGACAAGTTCAAGGATGATGCGAAGCAGGTAGTTGTTCATACAATAACAGTTACAATAATTGTTTGTTTCTTCCAGGACTTACAGTTTCCCCATTTTTCCAGGTTATGGAGGTCCTTATGTCACTTCAAGGATCTCAGATGGAGGCAGATGATCCAACAACTAGCTATATGTTGCAAGTATGTCGCCATGAGTGGGAAATAATTTGTTTGACTAGCTTTATATTAAGTATGGATAGATAATAGAAGAATTTCTTTTATTTTATCACTAAACGTCTTTTTGTGCTGCAGGCATGGGCCAGACTATGCAAGTGCCTTGGGCAGGATTTCCTTCCTTACATGAATGTTGTGATGCCTCCTCTGCTTCACTCTGCCCAGCTTAAACCCGATGTTACTATCACATCTGCAGATTCGGACGCTGAGATCGATGAATCTGATGATGAGAGGTTTGTTTCCCCTGTGGTTATTATTACAATATATGTCAATCGAAAATTGCTTCAATATATATATAAATATATATATATATATATATATATATATTTTGGCAGTATTGAGACTATAACGCTTGGAGATAAAAGGATAGGAATCAAGACAAGTGTCTTAGAAGAAAAAGCGACAGCTTGTAACATGATATGTTGCTATGTTGATGAGTTGAAGGAAGGATTTTTTCCATGGATTGATCAGGTATTCACTTCTGAAATGGAGGAATAATATAATGATAATTTAGTATGAAATGCAATCCAATTAAATAATCAATGATATATGCAGGTTGCTCCAACATTAGTCCCACTTCTGAAGTTTTATTTCCATGAAGACGTTAGAAAGGCTGCAGTTTCAGGTGTTCAAATGACCTTTAAATTTTGTTGGCTTCTCTACAACTTCATTAATATTTTATTAACATTATTGATGCCATTTCCCTGATTTGTAGCTATGCCGGACCTTTTACGATCAGCTAAATTAGCTGTAGAAAAAGGACAATCTCAAGGTCGAAATGAGTCCTATGTCAAGCAGTTATTAGACTACATTATACCAGCTATAGTGGAGGCTTTACACAAGGTGACAATCTTATTTCACGAGTCCACGTGACTTCTATGATTAGTATCACCATACTTTAATTTAAATGAAATATTAGACAGATTTTGCTTTGAAATTGACCTTGATGCTGCAACAATTGGTATTCAGGAACCAGAGACAGAAATTTGTGCTAGCATGTTGGACTCCCTAAATGAGTGTGCAAAGGTGTGTAGCAAAAGTTTAAGCTTCTGATTAGTATCTATGATATTGTCTATGTCTAAGCAACAAGCATGTTACATTTTTCCTTTTAAAACACTACAGCAGTGTATCAATCTAGGTAGATGTTTAGTTAAGATGTGATGACATGTGATGCATGCAGATTAGTATTGAAGCTAAACCTTGTAGTTTTACAGTTTGTACTTTTCCCATTCATGTTTGGTTGAGTGCACCTACTGTAAGCATATATGTATTATAAAGGAAGTGATAACTGATAAATAAGCTCCAAACTTTACTGTTTAAGCTCCATTTTGATATGTATATTACTCAAATACTGGTCACCCATACTATGGATAATTATGTAATTTACATATCAAATTGGAGCTCAAGTAGTAGTAACATTTGGAGCTTACATTTCCCTATCATAACATAGTGTGTGTTGTATTTATATTATGAATTATTTTTTTTGGAGCAAGTCGACTTTTTTCAGTGTTGGGCATATCTTGTTATGGTATGGAGTAATAGCTGAGTTGCATTGTTCACTAGATCTATTTATGTGCTTTTATTTTTTTGGAATGCTAATTCACTCCTTGGTTTTTTGTTGATTTATTTTTATAATGAGCAAGTCACTGATGATGGACAACTACTGTTTTATATTACTGAACTGGCTAAAATGCAATTTATTAACTACAGGAAGTTTTCTGGCTTGCAAGAATGTAACAGTTTTCTCTAATATTTTTCAATGTTGTGCTGCACATTCTAGTGTAATCATGGTCTGTCAACTGTTCTGAAGTTGCAGTAAGACACAGACAATTTGCGAACTTGACAAATAATTAATATCTTCATAACTGATTCTACTTTGAAAGTTCATTGATATATTTATAAGTTGTTGAAGTTTATTTTTCACGCAATGCAAGTTGATGCTAATGCTTGTAATTATAGATGCTTAGGATTCGTATGTTCTTTTGCCACAGATTTGTGGTCCGCTTTTAGATGAAAACCAAGTAAAGCTTATAGTGGAAGAGATTAAAATGGTAATTGCTGCTAGCTCTACTAGAAAAAGAGGAAGAGATGAGAGATCTAAAGCAGAGGACTTCGATGAAGAAGAGAGGGAACTGCTGAAGGAAGAGAATGAGCAAGAAGAAGACCTCCTTAATGAAGTAGCTTATATGTCTTAAACTTCTATGGTTTTGATCTATATTTAAAGTTTCATGTTTCATTTATACTTTTTGATTATGATTTAGGTTGGTGATCTCCTTGGCACTTTAATCAAATTGTTTAAAGTTTCCTTCTTGCCTTTCTTTGAGGACTTGTCACCACATCTTACTCCTATGTTGGTAAGTTTGTAAACCTCTTCTAGTAATTTCTCAATATGCTTGAAGTACTTTTTGTTGTATCATTTGCATCTAGTTAGAAGTCTACAGACACTTCCAAGTCATTTGAAAACCCTTTACCATAATACGTTAATAACATATACTAACTTCAGTATATGATAGCCATTTATAGTTTTACCTCATTCGTGGCTGTTTTCTCAATTATTTAGTATTTTCATTGATTCAGCTGGGATTTCTAATTGAAACGAATTCTGTATGTGGCCTTGTTGCCTTTGTTAAAGTTTTGATAGTGATACTGTTGCAGATATTTACATTTCAGTTAGGCAGTGGTCTTGATTTTAATTTTATATTAAATAATTAAAAACTTATCCGCTACCTATCTGTTTTTCTTCATCTAAAGTCATTTACTTGGCCAATATAAGTTCTTTGCTTCTTTTGGTTAATATTTGTGGTTCTACAGAGTCGCTATTTTTTCTGTCTAGCAGTTTTCCATAATTTGAATAGAACATAGTTTTATTGATAGTGCTACAATTTCTGAAAGACAATGAGTAGAGACATCTATGTACCATTGGAGAAACTAGGAATCCTCTATTACGTGACAGATTTTATACTAGTTATTTTTTTTAAGATACGAGGAAGAAGATATATTTATAAACATTCCAGGTTATATTCCTAGACCATACTTATAGTGTGACCTATTGTAGTATGAAACTATGAATAGGTTAATTATGCAAGTGGTTGGACTTACTATTATAACTTTAGCCCAACCCCTAGTCCGGACACACATCACAATACACATCACAATAATAATTCCAATATAACATTACTGGACGTGTTATATCTTCTGTCAATACAAATACCTTCTACGCAGGGTAAGGATAAAACTGTCGAGGAAAGGAGAGTTGCTATCTGTGTATTTGACGATGTTGCTGAGGAATGTCGAGAAGCAGCTCAAAAGTGAGTAGTCATCCATGGAGTTACTTTAATCCATTGTGTAACCAACTGTTATACTTCTCAATATTTAAATATTCTACTTGGTGGCCAGATACTATAATCATTATCTTCCTTTCCTGTTGGAAGCTTGCAACGATAAAAGCACCGATGTCCGACAGGTTTGTTCATTGTATATGTTGCTGCACATGTCAGATCACTGTTTCTTAAATAACAGATTCTGATACTTTCTTAGGCTGCTGTTTATGGGGTAGGAGTATGTGCAGAGTTTGGTGGATCTGCATTTAGCAGTCATGTTGGCAGTAAGACCTTCACATTTGCTTGGTAATATATCAAAATATCTAGCGTGTATATTCTAAAATTTGGTTTCCCTTGTGCAGATGCCCTTTCTAGATTGGATGTTGTAATAGGACACCCTAATAAGTTGGATCCAGACAATATCATGGCATATGACAATGCCGTTTCAGCACTCGGCAAAATTTGTCGATTTCATCGCGATAAGTTAAATGCGGCCCAGGTATTGCACACATCTTATCTTACATTGAGTATACTGTATACACTATAAATGCTGAATTAAATAAGCAGATGACCTTCTAGCAAACTTGTTTCCCTTATGAAAAGTAGAAAGTGCGATCTTCACTAGTTCAGTCTTCTTGTTTGGTTTATGCTGAGTGTTAGGCATGTTAAGGTTTGTAATAGCCAGAATTAACAGTGATGAAGTCTTGTGCTGACCAAGTTTTTTTTACCTTCCATAGCATTGCAACTAAAATCAAATCTACTCCCATATTCCAAGGAAGCTAATGTTATCTTTTGCAACTAAAATATTTTTGCTATAGTTGAGTGATGAAACTGTCTAGGTTCCTGTTTACATCAATAAAGTATTGATAAATGCCAAAACATATTGTTTAGTTACTACAGTCATACTTTATACAGTTTCCAGATCTGTTTTTCAAAATTTTTTGTTTTTTTTCATTTATGTCAGTTTTCTTTTGTTAGTGAACACCGATATTATTTTTTGACCTTTAGTATGTGTAATTTGTGTGGTTTTGGCAGATTGTCCCTTCCTGGTTAAGCTGCTTGCCTTTAAGAGGTGATTTGATTGAGGCCAAACTCGTGCATGATCAGCTCTGCTCAATGGTGGAAAGGTAGAATAGTGAGAATTGCAAATAAAGGGTGTTTGTTGGTGCTCATAGTTTTAAACTTTTTTCTGCTCTTGTTTAATCTTTATACAGGTCAGACAGGGAACTTTTAGGTCCTAATAATCAATATCTTCCGAAAATAGTGATGGTCTTTGCAGAGGTACATGGTTTACTTAGCTCTGTTCTACTAATTTTGACCAACTATTATTGCATTTACTTTGTCCTGGGTTTACTATACATGCTGGTTTGCTTCTGTGCACATGTACTCCATTTTTAGGAAACCATACTTATTAACTAATGGTGATGTTTACTTGATTATATGCACAACTTGGAAGCTCTTGTGAACATAGTACAGATATCCATCTTCTCGTATACTTGGAAAAGCTTGGTTTTAAGCATGCATTGGCTTTTTTGAGAACTCAAAGCCTTGTGACATCATATATGCTTCAACTGGCCTACAATTATACGAACTTTTCTGCTGATATTGTTGGCAATTTCTACCATTGGCAGAATGCATTTATTTGTAATTCGACCCTTACCTTCGGCTCAAAAGACTCTCATGCCCTTAACATATGCAGAGGGCCTATGAGACCCCTGTACTTTACCATTTCATAGTTTGTAGACCCCTCTTGAAATCATATCATTAATGGCAGTGAGTTAAATTTAATTTTAAAAAAAATATTATTTAGTGACAAAATTATACTTATAAATAGATTTTCTATTGCATTAAAGAAAATAGCATACATTAATATTTTATATTGTAATTATATATTGTTATTTAGATAGTATAATTAATACATATAAATACTAAAGTTTAATTTAGGAAAATATGTTATAGCGGCGCTTCAGCAAAGGTAGTGGGAGGCTTTTGAGACAAAGGTGAGTGGGCAGTTTTATATGCATTCAGCCTTCTGGCTTCTACTATCCTTACACAATCTATTTTAGCTGCTGGCTCTTAAGGAATTATAGTTATTTGCCAGTTAATACATCAGATGTATATTTGTTTAGGATTAGATTTAATGTAATTTGTTTTTAATATTATATTATAGATCTATGAATATTCTAGATTATGATAGAGAATAAGAAAGGATTTGTTTCGTTTATTAGAAGATAAACTTGGTGATTAAGTTTAGGGATTTACTCGTACGTGGCTATATAAGCTAATGTAATCTTTTATTATAGGGAGAATTGATTGATTAATGAATTGAAAATTGTTTCTCTCTTGTTATGGGTTGAGATCCCAACAAACTTCTATTCTGAGGTTGAGAAATCCTAGGGGTAGTGATTCTTCTTCGGTTGGATCACCTTAGGCGTGGATTTTCTGCGGTTAATCCACAAACATCTATCATTTTACCTATTTATAAGCCTTGTCCTACATCAATTATGAAGGTGGACCCATGAATGGGGAAATGGAAAATTCGATATAATACTTGTTAAGCATTCCCTTTATTGTTCTAGGTTGCACGGAATGTCTTTTTCTTAAACTTAAAATTTAAACAGAGGGAGTCTTGTGTCAGTGTAGGGCCATAAACAGGGTTTGTTGATTCCTTGGTAAAAAATTTGCTAGCATCGATCTTCCTTGCAGAGCCATCATGTCTTAATAACTTTATTTTAGGTCAAACTGGCATAGAAACTATGCTATTTACCTTCTCTGTGATCGGATTCCTTTAATTCCATGCTTTCTTATTACTATATAAACTCTAAAGTACTACCTCTAGTTATTATATATACTTTCCTTTGCATTCTCTCCTATTGAACCATGTATTACAGGTCCTCTGTTCTGGAGGAGATTTGGCATCAGAGCAAACGTACAGTCGGATGATTACTTTACTGAAGCAGCTTAATCAAACATTACCACCAGACGCCCTTGCATCAACCTGGTCATCTCTGCAACCTCAGCAGCAGCTTACTCTGCAATCTATACTATCCTCTTAGTTTCTCTGCCACGATGACCGTGTTACTCCTCTTCGTTGGAAGTTTTGTCTTGAGTTGTGTATGATGTGTGTACCGTTCATTTATTATATCTTCTGCATGCTTATAAGTAGTGTGCGTATTTTTACATATGAGGTTTTCGAAAAGAAAGGAATTTAGAGTGTGCATATCACAAATTACAATCATTCTTTGGTGGCTTTTTGTTTATTGGGAAGTAAAGGAAGAGATGAACTAGGGATTGTCAATATTGGGTTGTAAAAATTTTCATACTGAATTAATGTGTACTCTTGAGGTTTGAGATTTTCTTAAGCAAATTTTGCAGCAGGGTTTGCAGATTTCTGCTTTTCATGCCATATACTCCCTCCGTCCCGGTAGGTCGGAAGGTTCTTAACATTTGAAATGAAGAGTTCGACAAGCATTTTAAGTCTCTTATTTAGTATAGTTCCATAACTTATTTTTAAGATTTTCTTTCTTTGAATAAAAATTTAATGTTTGAACTTTTATTCAGAAAAAGAAAATTTTAAAAATAAGTTATGGAACTATATTAAATAAGAGCCTTAAAATGCGTGCCGAACTTTCAATTTGAAACGTTAAGAACCTAGTGGGACGGAGGGAGTACTTTTTTTCACAAGAGCCATGAAGCTTTTTATTAAAAAAGGCATCTTATTTTTTTTTCAGATTTTGGAAGTTATAAGTGACAGTTGACAAATTATCCTTTATTTTGATGATTTTGTTCATTCTTTTATATTTAAGGTTTTGATAGTTTATAATTCAACATGGTTGAATGAATTTTATTTTTATTTAAATTTTGACGAAATCGTATTTATATAAAATTCATTAAGTGTTCATCACATGTTCACTTTGATGGATAGGATTTTTTTTCATAAAGAGTTATTTTATAAATACTAATTTGCAACTCGTGTGATGTAAGAATATTTTTTGATATTATGTTACTTTTTTGATTTAATTTGAATTGAAAATTTTAAGACATAAAATTTATTCGTTTAAGGTTTTTAAATTATATGATTTGATAATAAATTTATATATATACATATATACGTCCGTGATGTTTCTTTAAATAAGAGGTGTTATAGTTTAAAAAAATGATATTATTTATTGAAAATTATATTTTTCTTGATATTTTAATATTTATTTACAAAAGATAATATATTTTAAATAGATGTAATAGTTAAATATATTTTAATCCAGATGTGTTTGTCGGCATGTTCCCATATTTCTCACCCCCAATTTAAGTCTACATTATATCGTCTAATGGATAACAATTTATTTTTTGAACAGTCGAACTAATTATATTTGGGTTAATAGGCATATTCATCACTATACTCGTTAAAAACTTTCAAGTGAATCACTAAGTTAAAAAACTTACAATTGCATCACTAGACACTAGTACCTATCAATTACATCATTGTAGTTGCAAATAATTGCGAGTGACGTTAAAATCCTTAGACTTTTGACGGAGAGCCGTTAATATTTGCCACATAAGTAGCCAAGCAGACATTCACAACACCAAAATCCAAAAAGAAGTGAAAAAATGCTAATGAACTTTATTTTAATATTTATGTTAGTGTTTTTAATTGCAATGTCTATGCTAGAACAAGACAATACGACCTAATATTTTGTGACTTTAAGTCTTTTGTGATTTGTTCAATGTATTGAATGGGGGCTTTAAATATTGTTATTTTTTATCATTATTTTTGATTCAGTAATACCTTTAAATATTGCTTTAAATGTTTATCATATGTGAATAAAATGAAGAATATGCGTCTGTATAAGAAAACCCAAAAAATGAAGAAAAAGGTTTTTTCATTTTATTGGATACTTTGCCATGTAATCACTCCAAGTCAGCAAACTGTTAAAAATTGTAACGGGACTGACGAACATGACTAGCTTGAAAGTTTTAAGTTGTTCAGTGATGCGATTGTAAGCTTTTTTAACTTAGTGACCCACTTGAAAGTTTTTAACGAGTACAGTGATGAATATACCTATTTGTTATTGACCTTTGGCCCGAAATACCGATCGGTGGTATCCTGGTACAAATTACCCACGTAATACGGTACATGCACTCACGCATGTATGCAATACTATAAAACCCTTCTCACCTTGAAAAACATGTATCTTCCTTGTACAAAATATCGAGCCCCTTGCATTTTTGTTAGAAGTCACATGAACTACACCTAATTCATCATCCCCTCTCTTTACATTTTTCATCTATCTCGTCTTGACCGTGGACTTCTCCTTCTTTATGCTGAGTGTCGCCATAAAATACATCTATACAAAACACATCTTGATAATACCCACCTTGAATCCACCATTTTATCCTCCATTTCAAACCATACCCCAAGTCATCACGTGGCAAATCTATCATATCTACAAAATTGACTATAAATGTAAAGCAATGTAATGCTTTACCTCCCGGATCATGATATCCTCTTCCTCCGGTATACCATCTTCCGGACAATGGATGTTACCATCCTTCCAACAAACTCTTACTTCTTGGACTAAGGTCATTCCATCCTTTAGTAATCCCGAACAAGAGTAAGTTTCCACAAAAGTAGTCAATATGATAGCAAGTCATAAAAAGAGATATGCCATAATGTTATGTCTGTCACCAAGAAAGGAGTGAACCTATGGACTAGGGGGGTAACATAAGATAACACCAAATATTATAAATACCAATGTAACTTCACACACATGAGGATACACTTTGATTCTCACGTTTACTCTCACATTTACTATTCACTTTATCATTAATATCACTATGACATAATAACTCTTAGACACCAAGTATTTATTTTCGGATTATTATTTTTTATTATTCTCCATCACTATTTACTTACTCCCACGTCGTAGGTGCTTAACGACCACCACCCCCGATCGGAAATTATTTTGCAGATTTCCCATCAAAAACTACACCACATCTTCGTCAAAACATCAACGGAAGAGGGTAATTTCGGTAGAGTGGAGTAAGGAGCAACATCATTTGGCGAGAGAAGGAGGGGGCTTTTCTTTTAAATACCTCCTATCATTTCCGGAATACAAGTAACTTTTGGAGCTTGGGTATTAAGTTGATTCCATAAAATCGACCGACATCCAAGCAATCAAGAGATTTTCAGTCACAAGACAAATCGAATGAGACCATCAAAATCAACAAGGTTACAAGTCAGGAACACCCAAGACACAAAAAACCCGAACTAAAACGAAGAACAATTTAATGGAACCCTTTACGAGGTCATACCCGGCACCTCTCACCAGAGTGTGCCCTGTATGCAAAGGTTTGACGCCGGGGAGGGAAACCCTCCTCTCAACCTATACCTAACTAGTTTTGCTCCTAATCAAGTGGACTTCCTCCTTAACATAGCTGCTAATCTCCAAAACCAACAAAATGACCCTCGTTTTTCAAAAAGAAGGCGGGAGCAATCTCCATATGAATAGGAGGCACATAGCACTGTCAATGGAACCGATAGATCAAGGACCACAAAATTCGTTTTCTCCCGCCTCAGTTCATCACAAGAAAATCAATATGAGCGTTATGAAAAGCCACATTATCGTCCTGAGACATGGAAGGAAAATAGGAGGAAACGAGATCTTAGGCGTGAACTTGAGGCTAAGAAAGCCGAATACGAGAAAGAAAAAGGAGACTAGAAGATCAGTACTATAAAGAGAAGGAAAGAGAAAGATCTCCCGAGCCAACTCTAGTAGGCGGTGGAGGTAGCTCCCAGCAAGAGTTACTCCAAATCTTGATGGAGTTAAAACGCAAGGTTGAACGAATAATCTCTGCAAGTCCTGGTGTATCACCCTTCACCAAGAAGCTTGAAGATAAGAAAAGACAAATACATTTAAAATACCTTAACGTAGACTCATATGATGGCAGCGGAGATCTGGAAGAACACCTAAGATACTTTGATAAATTATCGCTCTTTTACGGGTATCGGGACTTAACATGCTATAGATTCTTTGCCTCTACCCTGAGAGGAGGTGCACAAAGGTGGTTTTGTAGGCTTCCTCCTAGATCCATTGACACATGAAATGATTTCAAGAAAGCTTTTTTAAGCAAATTCAAAGAAATCCAACAACATGAGGTACACACTGTTTCCTTGAAACCATTGCTCAAAGAAGTGGAGAAACACTTGAGAATTATCTGACGAGCAACCCTGATAAGTGCACTTTCGCTTTGAAGGCTGTGATATTCTTGGGTTTCTTGGTCAATCGAAGAGGGATAAAGGTAACCCGGAAAAATTCAAGCAATATTGGATATGCACCCTCCTTGAATAATCTGAGATGTACAAATACTTATTGGAAGATTCACGGCATTTAGAAGGTTTATTTCTAAGTTGGCAGAAAGGTTTTTGCCTTTCTTCAATACTTTGAGGGGAGCAGCAACGACTAGAATGATAAAATGGATAACTGAATGTCAAATAGCCTTCGATGGTCTGAAAGCCTGTCTTGCCTCCCCACCTTTACTAGGCACAACCGCTCCATCCGAGCCCTTAGCCATTTATTTATCGAAATTTTGATGTGGAGATTGGGGTCATCTTAACTAAAGAAGATGAAGGATGACAAAAGCCTGTTTATTACGTTAGTCAAGTATTGAATGATGCCGAAACCCGCTATCCTCTGGTAGAAAAATTTGCATACGTGCCCTGGTCACAGCAAGCATGAAGTTAAGACACTACTTTCAAGACAGAAAAATCAGGTTGTTGCCAATCAACCTTTGAAGAAATTCTTACATAAGCCCGACTTTTCGGGAAGAATGATTAATTGGGTTGCGGAGTTAAGTCAAATTTCCATCTCATTTGAACCAAGAAATTCCATTAAGGCTCAAGCCTTATCAAATTTTATCGTGCAATATTCTTTTGGTAATCATGAGAAAATCCCTCCTCCAGAGGATGCTCCATCGGAAGCAGAACAAATCCCTCCACCAAATCCAATATAAAAACTCTTTGTGGATGGTTCTTCCACCTCAGCAAGGAGCGATGCAAGACTCATTTTGATTAGCCCAGAAGGTTTCAAGTGATGCAATCTATAAGATTCTCCTTCAAGGCTACCAAAAACCAAGTGGAATACGAAGCATTGATAGTAGGCCTCAACTTAACAAGGACTCTTCAGGTACAACACCTTTCAATTTTCAGTGACTCTTAAATTGTGGTAAGACAAACCACTGGGGATTACACTGCAAAAGACATCACTCTCACCAAGTACCAAGCCTTCGTCAAGTCCCTTCTTTCCCTCTTTTCTAGCCACAAACTTGTGCAAGTTGATAGAAGTGATAATACAATTGCTGACTTACTCTCCAAGCCAGTGGAGTCGAAAAAAGGATCATTTAGATAGTTCAATCTACTTCCAAAAATTGGAAGTACCATCAATAGAAGGCCAACAAATCATGGATATTGGCATCGCAATGCAACTTGGATGACACATTTGATCGACAATTTGAAGGAAGGTATGTTACCTTAGGATCCTACCAAGGCAAAACAACTCTGCTCTCAGGCGATAAAATACTTCATTGAGAATGATACCCTCTATAAGAGAACTTTCGACTCTCCTATCCTTAAGTGTATCGACCCGGATGAGGCTCTATACTGTATGAGAGAAGTACATGAGGGGATTTATAGAGATTATATGGAAGGAAAAGCCCTTTCCTATAAAATCTTAAGGCAAAGACACTTTTGGCCTACCATGGCCAAAGATTGCAAGGCTTTTGTGAGGAAATGTACACAATGCCAACTTTTCAGTAATGTGCCTAAACAAGCTGTAACGACCCACACTTCCGGACTATTAAATCTAAATTGAAAACTGAAATACAATACAATTTATTGATAAAAAAATATATTACAAAGGTGACTATTACAAACGCGCAACTAAAAGCGAAAGTTCAAAAGTCATTCTAAGTCCTCGAAACTCCAATGCTATCCAACTCGAAATCAGAAAAACCTGAAATTGTAAGTAATGAGCTATTCAGCCCAGCAAGAAAATAATCGATCCAACTAGCAGGCCAAGTAACACATATAATAAAATACGATTACATATACGATACGATATACAAAATAAATACTTTCGATACATATTCTTATTCTTATTCTTATTCGATACACTCAATACACATAACATATAAACAACACAATAATTCAAAACCAATAATTCATGCCACGACCACTACAACCCGGTGATAAGGGTCCTAAATTTTCAGAAAATATGTCACTACAATCCGGTGACTGCGGTCCCAAGTTCTTATTCGATATTTTCACAAACTATGGCACAAATCAAAGATCTCAAAATTATCGTCTCAACACAACACATATACAACAATACGTATACTATAACACATAATAGTCTCAAATAAATAATTACTTAGCCCATGTTTTGATAAACAAATATACACATATCACACAATTTTAAAAATACTAGTGAGATCGATCGAAAACTTACCTCAAAACCTGATCAGATCTGAATTTACCCATTTTGACCATCTAAACGATGTTTTCTTGAAAACCCCAAAACACAAAAGTTGTAGAGACCGAAAAGGCCTCTCCGAAAAGTCCAGAATCAACGAATTTTGACCTACGATGAATTTTTTTATGAATTTTACAAGACTGCTGATTTTTATTGAGAAGAGCCCTACGAATTTTGATAATTAAACGAGGAAGGTGAATAAAGCGTATTTATAACGATACTAAATCCTATGTCTTAACCTACAAGTTATCCATATTAAAATCTGATCCAAATTTTAGGCCCATTAGTCTAATTTAAATTTTAAATCCTAATCTTAATCAAATTTTAAAATCCATTTGTTTTCAATATCCTATTATTATTATTATTATTATTATTATTATTACTATTATTATTATTATTATTCTAAAAATTACGGGATATTACATTCAACCCTCCTTAAAAAGAATTTGGTCCCCAAATTCACAACAATCCTAAAGTTCGTGACACGTTTACCCCTTATCTACCAAAGGTCCAACTATGGTCCACAAGATCGAATCCTAGGGAATGTACTAGTCCCATACCAAATACACTCCGAAGGACAGCCTGGTCTGGATACAAACTGTAACGACCCGCACTTCCGGACTAGTAAATCTAAATCAAAAACTGAAATATAATACAATTTATTGATAAAAAAGTCTATTACAGAGGTGACTATTACAAACGTGCAGCTAAAAATGGAAGTCCAAAAGTCATTCTATGTCATCGAAACTCCAATGCCATCCAACTCGAAATCGAAAAAACCTGAAATTGTAAGTAATGAGCTATACAACCCAATAAGAAAACAATCGATCCAACTAGCATACCAAGTAACACATATAACAAAATACGATAACATATACGATACGATATACGAAATAAATACTTTTAATACATATTCTTATTCGATACACACAATACACATAACATATAAACAACAATAATTCAAAACCAATAATTCATGCCACGACCACTACAACCCGGTGATAACGGTCCTAAATTTTCATAAAACATGTCACTACAATCCGGTGACTGCGGTCCTAAGTTATTATTCGATATTTTCACAAACCATGACACAAATCAAAGATCTCAAACTTATCGTCTCGACACAACACATATACAACAATACGTATACTATAACACATAATAGTTTCAAATAAATCATCACTTAGCCCAAGCTTTGATAAACAAATATACACGTATCACACAATTTTGAAAATACTAGTAAGATCGATCGAAAACTTACCTCAAAACCTGATCAGATCTTAATTTACCCTTTTTGACCATCTAAACGACGTTTTCTTGTAAATCACAAAACACGAAAGTTGTAGAGACCGAAAAGACCTCTCCGAAAAGTCCAAAATCAAAAAATTCTGAAATATGAAGAATTTTTTACGAATTTTACAAGACTGCTAATTTTTATTGAGAAGAGCCCTACGAATTTTGATAATTAAAACGAGGAAGACGAGTAGAGTGTATTTATAACGATACTAAACCCTATGTTTTAACCTACAAGTTATCCATATTAAAATATGATCCGGATTTTAGGCCCATTAGTCTAATTTAAATTTTAAATCGTAACCTTATTCAAATTTTAAAATCATTTTTTTTCAATATCCTATTATTATTATTATTATAATTCTAAAAATTACGGGATATTACATTCTACTCTCCTTAAAAAGAATTTGGTCCCCAAATTCATAACAATTCTAAAGTTCGTGAAACGTTTACCCCTTATCTACCAAAGGTCAAACTATGGTCCACAAGATCGAATCCTAGGGAATGTACTGGTCACATACCTAATACACTCCGAAGGACAGCTTGCTCTGGATCCAACTGTAACGACCCGCACTTTCGGACTATTAAATCTAAATCGAAAACTGAAATACAATACAATTTATTGATAAAAAAGTCTATTACAAAGGTGACTATTACAAACGCGCAGCTAAAAGCGGAAGTCCAAAAGTCATTCTATGTCTTCGAAACTCCAATGCTATCCAACTCGAAATCGAAAAAACCTGAAATTGTAAGTAAGGAGCTATACAACCCAACAAGAAAACAATCGATCCAACTAGCAGGCCAAGTAACACATATAATAAAATAAGATAACAAATACGAAATAAACACTTTCGATACATATTCTTATTCTTATTCTTGTTCGATACACACAATACACATAACATATAAACAACACAATAATTCAAAACCAATAATTCAAGCCACGAACACTACAACCCAGTGATAAGGGTCCTAAATTTTCAGAAAACATGTCACTACAATCCGGTGACTGCGGTCCTAAATTCTTATTCGATATTTTCACAAACCATGACACAAATCAAAGATTTCAAAATTATCGCCTCGACACAACATATATACAACAATACGTATACTATAACACATAATAGTTTCAAATAAATCATCACTTAGCCCATGTTTTGATAAACAAATAAACACGTATCACACAATTTTGAAAATACTAGTAAGATCGATCGAAAACTTACCTCAAAACCTGACAAGATATGAATTTACCCTTTTTGACCATCTAAATGACGTTTTCTTGAAAACCACAAAACACAAAAGTTGTAGAGACCTAAAAGACCTCTCCGAAAAGTCCAAATCAACAAATTCTGACTTACGATGAATTTTTTACGAATTTTACAAGACTGCTGATTTTTATTGAGAAGAGCCCTACGAATTTTGATAATTAAAACGCGAAAGATGAATAGAGTGTAATTATAACGATACTAAATCATATGTCTTAACCTACAAGTTATCCATATTAAAATCAGATCCAAATTTTAGGCCCATTAGTCTAATTTAAATTTTAAATCCCAATCTTAATTAAATTTTAAAATCCCTTTTTTTTCAATATCCTATTATTATTATTATTATTATTATTATTATTATTATTATTATTATTATTATTATTATTCTAAAAATTATGGGATATTACATTCTATCCTCCTTAAAAAGACTTTTGTCCCCAAATTCACAACAATCCTAAAGTTCGTGACAGGTTTACCCTTTATCTACCAAAGTTCAAACTATGGTCCACAAGATCGAATCCTAGGGAATGTACTAGTCCCATACCTAATACACTACGAAGAACAGCCTGGTCTGGATACAAACTGTAACGACCCGCACTTCCGAACTATTAAATCTAAATCAAAAACTGATATACAATACAATTTATTGATAAAAAAGTCTATTACAGAGGTGACTATTACAAATGCGCAGCTAAAAGCGGAAGTCCAAAAGTCATTCTAAGTCCTCGAAACTCCAATGCTATCTAACTCGAAATTGAAAAAACCTGAAATTGTAAGTAATGAGCTATATAATCTAGCAAGAAAACAATCGATCCAACTAGTAGGCCAAGTAACACATATAACAAAATACGATACGATATACGAAATAAACACTTTCGATACATATTCTTATTTTTATTCGATACACACAATACACATAACATATTAAAAACAATAATTCAAAACCAATAATTCATGCCACGACCACTACAACACGGTGATAACGGTCCTAAATTTTCATAAAACATGTCACTACAATCCGGTGACTGCGGTCCTAAGTTGTTATTCGATATTTTCACAAACCATGGCACAAATGAAAGATCTCAAACTTATCATCTCGACACAACACATATACAACAATACGTATACTAAACCACATAATAGTTTCAAATAAATGATCACTTAGCCCAAGTTTTGATAAACAAATATACACGTATCACACAATTTTGAAAATACTAGTAAGATCGATCGAAAACTTACCTCAAAACCTGACCAGTTCTTAATTTACCCTTTTTGACCATCTAAACGACGCTTTCTGGGAAACCACAAAACATGAAAGTTGTAGAGACCGAAAAGACCTCTCCGAAAAGTTCAGAATCAACAAATTCTAAATTACGATGAATTGTTTACGAATTTTACAAGACTGCTAATTTTTGTTGAGATGAACCTTACGAATTTTGATAATTAAAATGAGGAAGACGAATAGAGTATATTTATAACGATACTAAACCTTATGTATTAACCTACAAGTTATCCATATTAAAATATGATCCAAATTTTGAGCCCATTAGTCTAATTTAAATTTCAAATCCTAATCTTAATCAATTTTTAAAATCCCTTTTTTTCAATATCCTATTATTATTATTATTATTATTATTATTATTATTATTATTATTATTATTATTATTATTTTTTTTTTATTATGTTAGGTCACACAACACTATAGGATGGGGTTGAATATAGTGTTTATACAATCAAATCGATTTAGACCACAAGTATGTAACAAAGGTCAAGTATATTCAATATAATAAACTCTGTTACAATAAAACAGTTGTTCTCTCTCAGTGATGAACAATATCACTAAGAGCTGCTAGGGTTATTAAGAATAATATTCTCGAGAATGATAACACGTCTAGTGTAAACCTTAAGCTGTATTTATATAGTACACAGTTACAAGATATCTTCTAATTGATATTGATAATGATTCCGTCTCCTAAAATATATCAATCAAATATTATCTTCTTACAAGTCTTCTAGCTGTCTACCTGTTCATGCATATCTTCTTTTGTTTTAGTCCAGATCTTCTCCTGTAAATCAGCTGCATTCCTTATCTGAAGTACCCGCACTTAAGTCCTGATATAAATCCCGGCGGCCTTAAGTTCTGATATAAGTTCAGACTTCAGTAAGTTCTGATTTCCAGTAAGTCCTGATAAGTCCTGATATTAAGTTCTGAAACTAAACACATCAAATTAGTTATGACATCACAAATATATCTAACAATCTCCCCCAACTTGTAAATTATGCAAAATATACAAGTTAATAGATTTGATGATGTCAAAAACATTTAAGTACAAATACAATGAGAGTTTATTTAAACAACTAACTACAACTTACAGTCCTTGAAGCTTTTACCAATTTTATTGAATCAATCTGAATCCAAAATGATTCTTGACAAAGTTTGATATCAACTTCTCTTCTGCATTTCTCAGAACTTGAGCTAATGTAGCCTTGACTTGCTTCAATTCTTCATCTTGACTTCCAATCTGGTAGATGGAAGTCCTAAATGCTGAGATGTGATTTCTTTCCAATCCATCACCGAGTCTGATTACCCTTGGATGAGAAGAGTCTTTATTGTAGCACATACATTTCTCTTTCAGAATAACTTCTAGCTTAGTAGAATTTTTCTTCATTGGAATTTCACTTCCACCATCTTCAACTATATTTGGAACAAATTCTGCAACCCTTGATCCAGAGATTCTTGCTTTATCCCTTATGGTCTTCATTATGAAATTTGACCATCTTCTGGTAATCTCGGACTTTATCTCCAAAAGATAATGAAAGAATTGAAGTTCTTTCAGATATTTGTTCAACACATCTGATTCTGACATTCTGTAAGTTCTTCCATCTTTAAGAAATAGAATCAGCTTTTCTTTGACATTACTCTTATCATGAGCATCCAGTACCACTTGCACAGATATAACCTTGTAAAGGTGTTTCTGTGTAACTTCCTCAAGTGGTTTGTCAGTTAATAAAAATGGATCTCTAGTAGTTACTTCAACTCCTGTTTTAATCTTGGCTTCTTCAGAACCTAATCCAGCTTTGTCTCTTGGTTCTCTGGCATTCAATCCAACAGTCATGAAATCAGATAGCAGTTGACTTTTCTTAGGATCTGATGGTTTAACATATTTCCATAGGAGTTTCTTCTTATCAGCAACTTTCATTTTGTCTAAATCAACTTGAGCTTTGTCAGGGATTGATGTCTTGATGACTTGTTCAGGATTTGTAACTTGAGCATATAGCTTCTCAGGATTTGATAAACCCTGAGCTTCCAGAGTTTGAGTAGATTTAGCATTATCAGTAGTTAACTCTGTTTCTTTCAGTTTCTTTCTTCTCTTCAAAGATTCAACTTCCTCTTCTATCAGAATATCATCATCATGCATTATAGTTTGATAGGCAGGATCTATTAGAACTGAAGGAATTTTCCTCTTCTGAATCTTTGTTGGTTCATCAACCTTTTCTTTCCCTTTTGCTTTGGATCAATCTCAACTTATGATCTTGTCTTGGGCTTTGATGCCTCAGAAGTTGACTTCTCCTTGATCACAATGCCTTTTTCCTTAGGCCTTGGAAGTTTCTTTTCAATAGAAGCTTTAGACTTAGGATTTGTCTTCTCAGCTGCAAATCTAGCTTCCTCCTCCTTTAGGGTCTCTAAATCCATTCCAGGATTATGCTTGAGAAATAATCTTCTAGCAATCTCTTCATCAAGAGTCTGAATCTTGGGATCCTTGTAGTAGACAGTAGTCTCCCTTCCCTTAAGCTTCAGAGTTTGTAAAAACTTCTGAGAGTCTTGACTTCCAGACTGAATCAGAACATCAGCATTTGTCATCAAATCTTGATTATCAGAACTTGATATCAGAGTTTGAGCAATCACAGCTTCAGAACTTATATTCTTCTGTCCAGAAGATTTGCTAGAATCAGAAATTAGTTTCTGTGAAGAAACTTTGTTGCTTTGCTTGCCTTGATCTTGACCTTTGCTAGGGTTTCCCTGGTCATCTCCTTTATCATCCTTCTTCTTCAGTACTTGAATAGTTGAGCATTTGGACTTAACTACCTTCTCCCCCTTTTTGGCATCATCTGATAGGAGTAGAGAAAGAAGTAGTTCCACTGAAGTTTGGATCTCATTGAGCTGTGTATGTTGAGAGGCTTGATTTTGCAAGACCTCAGCTAGTTGCGCCTGCTGCTTTTCTTGAACTTTCTTAATAGCTTCAACTTTCTCTTGAATAGGTCTGATAAACATGTTTTTGTCTAGTTTGATCACCATGTCCAGCTTTTCAGCTGTTTTTTGAAGTTTATCAACCTTTTCATAAGTCTGTGAGTGTAGAGACCTTGAAGGTATTTAGTACTGAGAGCTGTGACTTTAAGTTGTGCTTTAAAATCAGAATTTGTCAGCAACTCATCAGCTTTTGCAATATGTTCTAACAGAACTTTTGAGCTGGGAATGAAGTCAGATTCATTCCACTTCTTGTTCCACTCAACTCCTTTGTGAGTTTCCTCCCAAGGAATATGAGCATCTTCTTCAACAAACTTAAGCATTGCCTCCTTTCCAAGAATTGGAGCATTAAATCGAGCACTTGCTGGAGCACTGTCTCTAGAACTTGAAGAAATCTCAGCATCTTCTGATAACACTAGAGTATATGTAACAGAAGGAGATTCTGGTTCCTGATCCAGAACTGGTGTAGAAGAAACTTCAGCATTTAATGGAGAAACATGTGGAGTTGACACATATGCTGGTGGTGCTTCCAGATACAGCACAGTTGGAATGTTCTGTCTGTGAATGTCAATTTCAGGACTTAATCCTGAATCTTCAACTGTTGTATTTTCTTTTACTAGAGAGAGATGATGTGTGATCATTGTGTCTGCAACAGTGTCTTCGGGTGCAGGAAGGGCTTCAATGACAATTGGTTCTGATGAGATCTGAGATTCCTGATCCCCTTCCTCAGCTTCTTCAAATTGAGCTTGTGTTATTCTTACACCTGCTCTCTTCTTCTTTGATCTTAATTTCTTAGATAGAGGAGAGACATTGTCTGTATCAGAGTTTGAAGACCTTTTTCTTTTCTGAAGACTAGAACCCTCAGCTTCATTCTTTTTCTAAGGAGTTACCTCTTCAGCTTCTTTCTACTTCAAAAGAATTGATTTTTCAACTGCTATTGTCACAGGTTCTGATGCAGGAACATGTGCTTCTTCCTATTCATCCAATTCATCTCTCAGAATCAGTCTTCTTGTTCTCCTTGGTGGAGATTGAGGAACAAATTTTGCTCTTGAAGATTTGGGTCTGGATGTTGTAGCAGATTTTTCAACTGGCACCTTTTGGGAAGTACCAGAGGTTGGTTTAGATTTGGACTTGATAGGTGCTGATAGTTGTGGTTGAGAGATGGTAGGCTGTGTTTGAGTATTGGAAGGCTATGTAGGTGCAACATCGGGATATCTAGATGTGTATTTGTGAGGATCAGAATTTACTAAGAATTGTTTTACAGATTGAGGAATTTGGAGGGGTCTTAGTAAATTCTTCTTATTATCATTAGATAATAAGTCTGTGAAAGCCCTTTTGTGAAGGTTAAAGGGTTTAATTGTCTCACTAAAGTTTTGACGTGCATCAGAACAACAGAAGCTGTATATAAGCTGGTATAATTTAGCAAAATAAACTATATTGCTATCTTCTTTCATCCTATCACCTATAAAACCTAGCACAACACTAGCATAATCAAAATGGGTTTGATGAATAATAGCATACCCAATTTGCTGACTCAGGATTGAAATAGCATCAAAGTTGGAGCATTTGTTTGCAAAGGCCTTGGTAATACAGTCAAAAAAGAAGCTCCACTCCCTCCTGATATAGGGCCTCTTCAATTGTCCCAGCTTGGACAAAGATTTTTCATAACCAAGATTTTCCATCATCTGTTGAAGTGCTGGTTCCCCAACTTGTGAACTGTAAGCACAGTTTTCTGGAAGATGTAAAGCTTGTCGAACAGTTGACAATGTAACCAAGTGTTCATCTTCCCCTGTTGTAAATATGATTCTTGGGGACCCACTTTCACCACCATCATCATATACTGCTGACCTCCAAAACTCCAGAATTTGTTTGCCTGAAAGAGTTTGTGGTTGGGTCAGAGCATACCCAATTTCACTTCGAGCAAAAAAGTCTTGGATGAAGTGAAGTTCTGATGGAGCTTCATCCTTGTTGAGAATAACCATGTAGTTATTGGGAACGAACTTCGCTCCATTAAAGATAACGTCCTTAGGTGCCATATCTGTAAGAATTTAAGTGAAAAGTTGTGTGTTTGCAAGGTGTTTGATAAAATGCCTATGAGAAAATAGTTTCAGAGAATATTAGAGAGTGAGAGAGAATAATAGAGATTAGAGAATAAGAAAAGTAGGTAAAAGATTGTAAAATCTTTTAACTCTCTTATTTATACACTCCACGTGACAATGACTATTTTTGTGAAGCAGAACAGACTTTTTACACCCGACAGCATGAAAACAGTCAAAACAGTAATGAGTGGGCACTGTAAATGTGCAGTAATTATTGCTCACAAGCTGTTTTCAAAACCAACATGCAATCCATAAACCAAATGATTATCACTATTTTTATCTCACTTAATTATTTTTTGATAAAAATGACTGTTACACTAAAAACTAAAAATAAGTCAAGTAAATAAATAATGCCACGTAAGCATCAGAGTTTCCATCAGGATTTTCATCAGAACTTGACCATTATCAGAATTTAATGGTCATCAGAATATGGCTTCTGTACTCAAAAAGTGAATGGCTGTTTCTGTGTTTCTTCACACAAATAATGACTGGTTTCTTCAGAGTTTAATCATCAGAATTTAATCAGAACTTGTCCTCAGAATTTATGGAAATAATACTTAACTGTTTATCTGAAACAATTTAACCACCATAGTAACTTTCATCATTCATATGGAGTGAGAATGTGTGTATTTGCAAAATATCAAATAAAGATTAAAGTCTGATAAACTTCAGTATATCTTAGAAATAAGGCATAACTAAGACAAGTGCTTAAAATTTGTTTTTAATTTTGAAGTCTACTATAGAATAAATTTATGCAAGAATCCACCACAACTGTTTGTGCTCATATTATGCATCTTTTGAAATTCATAAGACAAGGGCTTCTCAGTGTAAATGAGTTACACCTGCCATCAGAATTTATGCTGTCATCAGAATATTTCTCCAGTAATCAGAGAATGTGAAAAGTCACCAAGAAAAAATTGCTTTTCTAATACATATTACTTAATACCAGCAATGCACTTGGGTCTTCCCATCCAAATATTTACTCTAGATCTCAAAGGAGTACCTGATTTCAATTTTTCTTTTCTCTTTTATTTCTTCAGATAAGTGAGGCTTATCAAGCATGTAGTTCATCCTTAAGATTTACTGAATTAGAATTTGAGAGATAAGAAGCAATAATCTAGTTTGTGACTTAGTAATAAGATACACAAAGTAAATTTGACTAGGATCAAAATCAGAATTTGTTTGGGTTTGAGATTTCCACATAAATAACTAATTCAAACATGGGATATATAGTAAGTTAAAGACTATTAGGTCAGCATCTAACAATATAATTCTCATTGGATTGAATAGATACAGAACATTTAAAAACACTTTCAGAGTTTATAGAGTCACATCAGATAATAAGCAGTGTTTTAATGTGTTACAATTTAAGCACATATTACATATAGATAAGAAAATCTGTAAATACTGATCATAAAGTCTGATACATGAGAACAAAAACTAAACAGATTTTGAGAAAGAACCTGAAACCATTCTAAGTTCATTTACCAGTCTTGTAAAAGTAGCTTCATATTATGGTTTTGTGAAGATATCTGCTAGTTGTTGATCTGTTGGAACAAAATGCAATTCTACTGTACCTTTCATCATATGTTCCCTTATGAAATGGTACCTTATGCTGATGTGCTTTATCATGGAATGTTGAACTGGATTACCTGTCATAGCAATAACACTTTGATTATCAAAGTAAATGGGTATTTTAGAAGATTCTAACCCATAGTCTAGTAACTGATTCTTCATCCAAAGAATCTGTGCACAACAGCTTCCTGCAGCAATATATTCTGCTTCTGCAGTTGATGTGGAAATTGATTTTTGTTTCTTGCTAAACCAATAAACCAATCCGCCTCCAAGAAATTAGCAGCTTCCACTTGTGCTTTTCCTGTCTATTTTGCATCCTGCAAAATCTGTATCAGAATAACCTATTAGCTTAAAGTATGATTTCCTAGGATACCACAATCCTAGATCAACTGTACCCTTGAGATACTTGAAAATTCTTTTCACAGCTATTAGATGAGGTTCTCTTGGATCAGCCTGAAATCTTACACAAAGACAGGTAGCATACATGATATCAGGTCTACTTGCAGTAAAATATAGAAGTGAGCCAATCATACCTCTGTAGTTAGTAATATCTACTGATGCTCCAGTATCTTTATCTAACTTGGTGGCTGTGGCCATGGGAGTGAATGCAGTAGAACTGTCTTACATTCCAAATTTCTTGAGTAAATTTTTGGTGTACTTGGATTGATTTATGAAAGTACCTTCTTCATTTTTCTTGACTTGAAGTCCCATAAAATAGCTAAGTTTTCCCATCATACTCATTTGATATCTTGACTGCATTAGCTTTGAAAATCTTTCACAAAGTTTTGTATTTGTAGAGCCAAAGATGATATCATCATCATATATCTGTACCAAAAGTAAGTCCTTTCCATGGTTGAGATAGAATAAAGTCTTGTCAATTGTGCCTCTGTGAAATCCACTTTCCAGAAGAAATTGAGCTAAAGTCTCAGACCATGCCCTTGGAGCTTGCTTAAGGCCATAAAGTGCTTTGTCAAGCCTGTAGACATGATTTGGAAATTTTGAATCTACAAAGCCTGGAGGTTGTTCAACATATACCTCTTCTTCCAATTCTCCATTGAGAAAAACACTTTTCACATCCATTTGAAAGACTTTAAACTTCTTTTGAGCAACATAAGCCAAAAAGATTCTTTTGGCTTCCAATCTAGCAACTGGTGCAAATGTTTCATCATAGTCAATACCCTCCTGTTGAGAGTAACCTTTAGCAACCAACCTTGCTTTGTTTCTTTTAATTATGCCATCACTGTCAGTTTTATTTCTGAACACCCATTTTGTACCAACAATTGATATGTCTTTTAGTTTTGGTACTAGGGTCCAGACTTTATTTCTTTCAAATTCATTTAACTCTTCCTGCATTGCTTGCACCCAGTCAACATCTTGAAGAGCTTTTTCCACTTTCTTTGGTTTAATATGAGATAGAAAGGAATGATAGAGACATTAATTTGTTGTTGCTGTTCTAGTTCTGACACCTGCTTCAGGATCTCCAATTATTCAGTCAGGTGTGTGTGCTTTAGTCTACTTCCTTGCAGATGGAAGTTGATCTCTAGAACTGGATCCTCCCCCATGATCCATGCTGTCTCCATTAGCATTTTATGATTCTCCCCCTAAAGTTATGCTTTCTGAGATTTCAGAATTTGAGTTGGATCCTTCAGGAATTGAAGAATGAGAGTTTCCAGAATTATCATAATTTGGCTCATCAGAACTGGATGAATCAGAACTTGAAGAACTAGTGACATGTTCTGATGCTTCTTGAGAGTCTTGAGATGTGGTATGATCATCAGCTTGCTCCCCCTGAACAAGTGCATTTTCCTTTGGAGCAGTTACCACAGTTTCAATGACATCAGAATTTAGCCCATCAGAACTTATAACATCAGGATTTAGGTCATCAGAATTTACATCTTCATTTTCAAATCTCAGCTGATCATGATCATTGAAATCTTCAAGTCCAGTAATCTTTTTATCATCAAAAAATACATTGATAGATTCCATGACAACCCTTACTCTTAAATTCTAGACTCTGAAGGCTTTTATGGAAAGTGAATATCCAACAAAAATTCCTTCATCATCTTTTAAATCAAATTTTGACAGCTGTTTATGATGAGTCTTAAGAACAAAACACTTGCATCCAAATACATAAAAGTATTTCAGATTTGACTTCTTTTTCTTCACTATCTCATATGGTTTTTTTCCATGCTTGTTTATGAGTGTAGCATTCTGTGTAAAACAAGCAGTCTGCACAGTTTCAGCCCAAAAATAGGTCGGTAGCTTTGCTTCATCAAACATAGTTCGTGCAGCTTCAATAAGAGTCCTGTTCTTTATTTCTACAACTCCATTTTGCTGTGGAGTTCCAGGTACATAAAATTCCTGCTTTATTCCATGCTCTTTGCAGAACTCTTCCATAATCAAATTCTTGAACTCAGTGCCATTATCACTTCTTATAATTTAAACAGAATCCTTGACCAACTTATCCAGCTGTCTGACATGATCAGTTAGAGTAGATGCAGTTTCATTCTTCTTGTGCAAGAAATACACCCAAGTGTATCTTTTGAACTCATCCACTATAACCATATCATATTTCTTCTTTGCAATAGACATGACATTGACTGGACCAAATAAATCAACATGCAGTAAGTGATAAGGCTCAAGAATTGAGGATTCAGTTTTGCTCTTGAATGAAGATTTCCTTTGTTTTGCCTTTTGACATGAGTCACAAAGACCATCAGGAGCAAATACTAATTTTGGATGTCCTCTCACAAGATCTTTCTTTACTAGCTCATTTATGTTGTTGAAATTTAAATAAGAGAGTCTCTTGTGCCAATCCCAGCTTTCTTCAATTGATACTCTGCTTAACAGACAGATTGCAGAACTATCAGAACTTGTTGAAAGTCTGGATTCATATATGTTACCATGCATGTAACCTTTCAGAACCATTTTGCCTTTAGAATTGCTTACAACTTCACAGTGTTCTTCAAAGAAATCCACATGATAACCTCTGTCACAGATTTGACTCACACTTAGCAGATTGTATTTAAGTCCTGAGATAAGAGCTACTGATTCAATGATGACATTCCCAAGATTGATATTTCCATATCCCAGAGTCTTTCCCATGTTGCCATCTCCATAAGAAACTCCTGGGCCAGCTTTCTCCACAAATTCTGATAGCCGGGCTTTATTTCCAGTCATATGTCCAGAACATCCATAGTTCAGAATTAGGATGTTTTTCCTGTTGCCCTGCAATCACAAAGACCACTATTTGTTAGTTTTAAGGACCCAAACTTGATTGGATCCTTTGGCCTTTTTAAGTTTGTTAGCATTTGCGGCGGATTTAGTTTCAGAGTTTATGCTAACATGTTGTTTATCAGACTTTATATCAAACTTTGCATCAGATTTTACACTAGAAGGAATTACACTAACTTTCTTTAAAGAAGGTTTATTTGATAATAATCATAGTACAAACTATGATATTCCTTACAAGTATAAATGGAAAGCCATAAACTAGCACAATGAAAATAAGGATTTTTGGTTTAAACCTAACAGACTGGCTCTTAACTCCTGATCTAGGAGATAAAAAGTTTATATCTTTATTTTTCCTGCAAAAAAAACAAGATGGTTAGAGTTTCCACAGTTATAGCATTTCTTTCTAGGAGCATTAGGAACATGCATATAATTATTACTTTTATTCACACCTTCCTTTCCATACCTATTTTTTCTAGCTTCCTTTACCTTGTTCACATTTCTAATCTCTTTCAGCTTATGCTTAAACTGCTTCTTTATCATTAAGCCTATGTTTACTTCAGCTGGTTTATCCTGTTTTAATTTGTCAGAAGTTAACTTTTCTTTTACTTCTGTTTTAGAGTCTTTCATCTCTTCAGAATCAGACACAACCGTTTTTTCTACAAATTTAACAGGATTTACCTTTGGCTTAACAGTCTGTTTGACAACAATTGGCTTAATTGGCAAAGTTCCTTTCTCACTTTTATTATCTTCATAACCTAAGCCCTCCTTCCAGTTTCCACTACTTAGTATATTCTGAGTTGTTATGCCAGAGTTAGTCCAAGTCCTGATGATTTCTCTTTCCTTTTCTAAATCAGTTTTTAGAGATTCATTCAGTTTTAACAATTCATTCTTAACATACACAGAATCATCTCTTTCTTTCTGAGTTTGATGAAGAAAAACTAACTCCTTTTCTAATTAGTCATTTCTGTTTTTAGGAGCAAGACTTTTAGATTTTAACCTTTCATTTTCTAAAGTCTGATATCTAAAACTAATGAACATGGTTTTAAGATATAGTCTCAACTCAGTACTATCATCTGTATAAAAAACAAGAGTTGAATGAGGTACCTTCAATTCAGCAGTTTCAAAACTGCTATCAACATTTGCCATCAAGGCATAGTTCACCTCTTCTTCAGAATTTGAAGTGTCTGCCCAGTTTTTCTTCTTTGTGATAAGTGCCTGGACTTTATCACTTTTTCCTTTCTTGCAGTCAGGAGAGATGTGGCCTCTTTCACCACAGTTGTAGCATTTGACATTTGAGTTGTCTCCTCTTACAGACTTTCCTCCTTTGCCTTGAGACTTTCTAAACCCTTTCTTTTCAGAACTTCCACCTTTCCTGGAAAACTTCTTGCCCTTTTTGAATTTCTTGTAGGCTATCTTTGTGATACCCTTCACCATAAGAGCACACAGTTGCATCATCTCTGCATCAACATCCACTTCAGATAAACTTTCAGGTTCTAAATCATCATCATCAGAATCTGATGACTCTGAATCAGACTGTATGATGAGATCCTTTCCTTTGCCCCTCTTTGAGACAACAACTTTAGGAGATTCCTCCTCATCTTTAAGCGCAACTGTCTTTGACTTTCTTCCATGCCTCTTGCTCCTTTGATCCAGCTCAAGTTCATTAGTCTTGAGCATACCATAAATTTCATCAAGAGTAGTTTCAGCAAGGTCATAGTTGTCTCTTATGGTAGTAGACTTCAAATCCCATTTTTCAGGAAGAGCTAAAAGGAATTTTAGATTTGAATCTTCAAGATCATATTCCTTGTCCACTAGTGATAGATCATTCAAGAGTTTGGCAAATTTGTCATATAAATCAGTTAATGACTTATCAGATTTTGAGTCAAAGTGCTCATACTCCTGTGTGAGTATTGTCTTCCTGTTCTTTTTGATGGCTTCAGTTCCCTGGCATCTTGTCTCCAAAGCATCCCATATCTCCATTGCAGTCTTGCATCCAATTACCCTGTTTGACATCACATTGTCAATTGCACTATGCAGCAAATGCCTTACCCTTGCATCCTTGGCAATAGATGAGATGTCTTCAGGTGTGTAATCACCTTTCTCTTTTGCTACGACCTTTGCTGGCTGATCAGCAACTGCAACAGAGAGCTTGGTAGGCTTATGTGGTCCATCATTATTTCTATCAAGGTATTCTG
Source organism: Apium graveolens (assembly GCF_009905375.1). NCBI lineage: Eukaryota > Viridiplantae > Streptophyta > Magnoliopsida > Apiales > Apiaceae > Apium > Apium graveolens. The sequence goes on along the minus strand of NC_133650.1, from coordinate 271,748,129 downwards.
GATCCGTGGCTTCCAGAAACATAGCCATCTTTACCTTCCATATAGGATACTCAGATGCTCTCAGTATGAGAACCCTAATGGTTTCATATCGACTGTGGGTTTGAATATTTTGAGTATCTTGAGTTTTGGTGGACTTAGTTGGAGTTTGTATTTCATCAAACATGATTGTAAACTGGATCTCACTGTTTGTATATCAACAAAGTAGCTCTGATACCACTTGTTAGGTCACACAACACTATAGAAGGGGGTTGAATATAGTGTTTATACAATCAAATCGATTTAGAACACACGTATGTAACAAAGATCAAGTATATTCAATATAATAAACTATGTTACAATAGAACAATTATTCTCTCTCAGTGATGAACAATATCACTAAGAGCTGCTAGGGTTATTAAGAATAATATTCTCGAGAATTATAACACGTCTAGTGTAAACCCTAAGCTGTGATTATATAGTACACAGATACTGAAAGAGATATGTCCTAAGTCCAATCATGTATGAGGATTTAGGAATAACTTTTATGTAATCTGTTTTGATTTCATTGATATTAATAAAAGGCTTGTTTTGTTTTTATTGCTGGCTCTATCTATTTAAATGTTTAAATAAGATATACCACAGTTTAGAGTAAAGCTTTTTACGAATTGTGATGAGTTCATAATAATGAGACCTAAAAGATGATAACTCTAAACTTAAATAGTTCCTGGTCGTAGGATTACTAACTGGTAATTAATAATCCGCAAAGATCGGTACATACTATGCTTGCTTCATTATGAAGGATGTCCGTTCTCATAGACATTTGTGTGGTAACACTATAGCTAGTATGTAGGTGCTTATTATAGAATAAGTTCACTGAACATGACTCACACAACTGAACAACTGATGGAGTTCACTCACGTGTCAGCAGTTGTTCACATAGTGATAGTTGTACAAGTATCCTTAGACTTGAGGTCATCATAGTCATCTTGTGTACACTGAACTATGCTTTGGTTTAGTTCTTAGTCTCAAGGGACAATTATAAGGGCTCTACTGGGTATAGGAATTTGTACACGAAGATATTGTATGATCAATTAAGGATCTACCCATTCCAGTGTAGGAAGAGAATGTTCAATGCTGATCCACTTATGTTAGTTCAGGAATCTCTGGCCAGAGTGAATGAAATTAGAAAGGAGTTTCTAATTTACATTAAATAGAACTAAGCATAGTGAATGGGAAAGCAAGTGATTAAATAAGATAGGCTTGACACAAGTTCCATGCCTTGTATTTAATCGTGACATTGCAGGGTAAAAGGAATTGATTGTACGGTAACTACTCACGGAATAGGTTCTTGGTATTCTAAGCAGTGAATTCGTATTATCCGGATAGTCGCGATATGCTGAGAAGTATCCCTCACGATGTAGAATAAATATGATTAATTAATTAATCATATTTAATAAATTAGAGAATTTATATAAATAATTATAAAATAGTTTTATTATTATTTATTTATACTACCGGCTTAATATTGAACCTACAGGGTCACCCCATAAAAGAGAATGATTTAATGGTGGAGGAATTAATTAATAATGGCTGATAATTATTTATTTATGAAATAAATAATTAATTGGCAAATTTAATAATTGATTAAATGAGATTTAATTGATTATAAATTAATTAAGAAAAGGTTCTTAATATTATTAATTAAGAATTTAATTTTTGGAAATTAAATCAAGTGAGAGAGTTATTTCTAAAGAGTTTAGAAAAAGGATTAATAATTAAAAGGTGTTTTAATTATTAGTGAGAATAATAAAGGGTTAATAATAATAATATTTTATGGGAAAATTTTCAGCTGAAAATTTTGCCTATAAATACACTATTATAGACCCTATTTTTGCCTCAACCAAAAAGATTTACAAAACCCTAATTCTCTCTATCTCCTCCTCTTTCATTACATCGTTTTCTTGGTGGATACCGGTGGAGTGCTTCACACTTGAGGAGCAGTTGCTAAGGATCTCCGTTCATCGTTCTTGGATCGCTATTAAAGACCTCCATCTTTCCATTAACGTAAAGCTTCTTAAGGTAAACATACTGAACTACGAATTAAATTTTTTTTTTTGCATAAATCCTGCGGAGGGTTTCGTTTTTTTTTAAGATTAAATTTACGTTTTCGCTGCGTTTATGTGCTAAAAACCCTTCAGATACAAGATATCTTCTAATTGATATTGATAATGATTCTGTCTCCTAAAATATATCAATCAGATATTATCTTCTTACAAGTCTTCTAGCTGTCCAACTCTTCATGCATATCTTCTTTTGTTTTAGTCCAGATCTTCTCCTGTAAATCAGCTGCATTCCTTATCTGAAGTACCCGTACTTAAGTCCTGATATAAATCCTGACGGCCTTAAGTTCTGATATAAGTTCTGACTTCAGTAAGTTCTGATTTCCAGTAAGTCCTGATAAGTCCTGATATTAATTTCTGAAACTAAATACATCAGATTAATTATGACATCACAAATATATCTAACATATTATTCTAAAAATTACGAGATATTACATTCTACCATCATTAAAAAGAATTTGGTCCCCAAATTCAGAACAATACTAAAGTTCGTGACACGTTTACCCCTTATCTACCAAAGGTCAAACTATGGTCCACAGGATCAAATCATAGGGAATGTACTAGTCTCATACCTAATACACTCCGAAGGACAGCCTGCTCTGGATACCAGCTATAACGACCCGCACTTCCGGACTATTAAATCTAAATCGAAAACTGAAATATAATACAACTTATTGATAAAAAAGTCTATTACAGAGGTGACTATTACAAACGCGCAGCTAAAAGTGGAAGTTCAAAAGTCATTCTAAGTCCACGAAACTCCAATACTATCCAACTCGAAATCGAAAAAACCTGAAATTGTAATTAATGAGCTATACAACCCAACAAGAAAACAATTAATCCAAATAGTAGGACAAGTAACACATATAACAAAATACGATAACATATACGATACGATATACGAAATAAACACTTTCGATACATATTCTTATTCTTATTCTTATTCGATACACACAATACACATAACATATAAACAATAATAATTCAAAATCAATTATTCATGCCACGACCACTACAACCCGATGATAACGGTCCTAAATTTTCAGAAAACATGTAACCACAATCTGGGGATTGCGGTCCTAAGTTCTTATTCGATATTTTCAGAAACCATGACACAAATCAAAGATCTCAAACTTATCGTATCGACACAACACATATACAACAATACATATACTATAACACATAATAGTTTCAAATAAATCATCACTTATCCCATGTTTTGATAAACAAATATACACGTATCACATAATTTTGAAAATACTAGTAAGATCGATCGAAAACTTACCTCAAAACCTGATCAGATCTGAATTTACCATTTTTGACCATCTAAACGACGTTTTCTTAGAAACCACAAAACACGAAAGTTGTAGAGACCGAAAAGACCTCTCCGAAAAGTCCAGAATCAACGAATTCTGAATTACGATGAATTTTTACGAATTTTACAAGACTGCTGATTTTTGTTGAGAAGAGCCCTACAAATTTTGACAATTAAAACGAGGAAGACAAATAAAGTGTATTTATAACGTTACTAAAACCTATGTCTTAACCTATAAGTTATCCATATTAAAATCTGATCCAAATTTTAGGCCTATCAGTCTAATTTAAATTTTAAATCCTAAATTTAATCAAATTTTAATTTTTTTTTTCAATATCCTATTATTATTAGTATTATTCTAAAAATTACGGGATATTACATAATCTTAATCAAATTTTAAAATCCCTTTTTTCAATATCCAATTATTATTATTACCAGCCTAAAGCCCGTGCGATGCACGGATCACACATATTTTTTTTAATAATATATAACTTTAAAAATAATTATGAATTCAATTCTTAATTTTATTCATTTAAAACTTTAAATGATATGATTTCATAATAATTATATTAGTAGACGTATATGTTCATAACTTTTTAGAACATTTACACTTATTTAAAGTGATAGCACTGGTATGGGGAATGTTATTATAACGAAATTATTATTTTATTAAGGGTAAAAATATAATGTCTCCGTTATGTTGGGATCGTAAAAAATATTATTTTAGCATAGTGATTACTTAATCGATTAACTATAATTCTATAAAAGATATTTGAAAAAGACAATATTACTGATTGAACGATATAATTTTATTAATAATTTTATATGTACTTTTTTTTCAAAAAATATTTATGGTTTAGTTAAAATTTTATTTTTTAGTTCACATTAATAGGATACGAATTATAATTAGTCTAATATTAATTTGGTTTATCTTGGATCAGTGATTTATATTATTTTATTTTAGCCCGATGCCCAATACACCGACCAAATCAAACTAATTATTTTTAGTTTAATTTTAATTTTTTTAAAAGTCTGGATCAATAAGATTATTTTGTTTTAGACTGAATAATTAGTATATATGGTTTTATTTTTGTTGGTCGAATTGTATTTTTATTTTAGTTTTGTGCTAGTCTGAATCAATTGTATAATATATTTTTTTTATCCTAGGTAAATAAAATATAATATATTTAGCTCGATTTTTATTTATATCTTAGCTCGATTTGCATGATATATCAACTAAATCTTAATAATTATATTTAGTTTGCTTAAATTTAATTTAGCTCGAAGTAAAAAATTAGAATAATATAGAACTCGATATGATTTAAAATATAAATTAGTAGAAAAAGTTGAATTTAATATAAATTATAATGATATAGAGTTCAATATAAAATAGAATTGAAATTGGTAGAGTAATGGAGGAAGTTGACTTCAATATCAATTAGAATTAGAATTGATCGACCCAATAATTAGAATTATAATATTTAAGTAAGGGTAATTAAGTAATTTCAGCAAGTACCGACTGACCGACTACCAAACTTTTAATGTTTCATCTATTATAATATAGTATAGATAGTATAGATTATTATTATTATTATTATTATTATTATTATTATTATTATTCTAAAAATTACGGATATTACACAAGCGCCCGACTTAGCGTCTTCAATCCTCTCTCCCATCCCTTTTGCTATGTGGGGGTATTGACATCATGGGTCCATTTCCCAAGGTCAAGAATGAGCTCCCGTACGTAATGGTATCAATTGACTATATGACTAAGTGGGTTGATGCCAAGGCCATATGAACTATCACTCAAAAAGATGCAATCAAATTCATTAATGAGAAAATAGTCACAAGGTTTGGAATCCCAAGGTTGATGTATCAGACAATGGAACCCAGTTTATTGGGTCAAAGTTTTTGAAGTTCTTGTCGGATAGAGGACTGAAGCATAAGAAGGCTTCAGTATGCCTCCCTCAAAGTAATGGCCAAGTAGAAGTTACAAACAACACTATTTTGCGAGGCCTTGAGAAAAGACTCCAAACATCCAGGAAGAAATGGCCGGAGGAACTTCCCAACGTGCTTTGGGCTTATCAAAACATCCGCTAGAAGTAGCACCAAAGAAACTCCTTTCAAGTTAGCATTCATCAAGGAAGCCCTTCTTCCCGTAAAAGTAGGATCACCCTCTTATAGAGCTTAAATTTTGATGAGAAAGCCAACACTGAAGGACTCGGAGATAACATTAAACTTCTCGATGAGGTCAAGAATGAGGGTGTAGAAAGAATGGTTATGTACAAGGAAAAAAACTGAAGAGTTTTTTTTTGAGAAAATGACAATAATCAGAAAGTTTGAAGAGGGTGACTTGGTAAGCATCTGACACGCGTCATACGGAAAACTCATGCCTAAGTGGGAAGGTTCCTACAAAGTCAAGCAAGTGCTCCGCCCGGGTTCCTGCAAGTTGGAAAGGTTGGATGGTATGGAAGTTAACAATACTTGTCATGGTGATAAGCTCTGGTGATAAGCTCTGCAAATACTACATCTGAAGAGAAATATGTTATGTACCCTCTGTAATGAAGTATTAAAGGCATTCTCCTATGAGACATCGTTACACATTTATCTATGCTTCAGTCGTTTAATAAAAAAATCATGTAATAATTTTCATGAATTGAATTTCCTTTTCTAGTTATAATACCTTACCGTAATATGCATATAAGGTTTCTTTGTCAAATCGAGGAGGAAGAATGTTATGGGCCCGATAATACCCATTAGAGCTGGCAACATATGCTTCTTTGTCAATAGTCATTGGAGCTTAAGGAAATATATTAGCAGTGTCTCACCAAGATCCATCTATATTAACAATCTTACTACACTCTTATATTACTTCACTCGCCCGAAATACCCTCTCTCTCCATCTCTTTTGCCATCGGTCCGACCATCTGTCAAAAAACAATATAAATAGTAAGCACATCAAACAAATGGCAAATAGAGTAAGAATAAAGCATAACTAAAAATCGAACACAAAAACTCCATATATCAAATACACAGAACAACAAAGATTTTATATTACCCCTCACTAATCAAACACAATATTTTACCCTATAACTACGCTTTTATACCTGCCTTTGAGATTTTACTTGTGCAACTCACATTACCCGTCTTATGGAAATATGATTTAACCAATTTTTACACATCACAAATATGACCTGGTCCATCAACAGACACAATATCAAAGGAACACCAACACAACAAATACAATATATATATATATATATATATATATATATATATATATATATGAGTCCCACTCAAGGGAGATTCTTTTATATTGAGCATTATCGAGAACCAATCTCAATCATCCATTTTAATCACATATTGAGTAATGTCATTCTTGTAATTAACAAGAGTTTTAAGTCTAATTTTATAAAATCAAAATAAACACACGCCGACAATTCTATAATGGCTTGTACGGATAAATATACACACGCCAGACCAACACACATACTAAGCTGAAGAGAAAGAGTGAGGAGAGAGAAAGAGTGAAAGAGAGAGCTAATGAAAGATTCAAATCAACGATTACATATGCTATTTAAGCTATAAAATTGAAGATTTAACCAAAAAGGTTAGGAATCGTTGTTTTTAACTCAAATTTTATGTTATTAAGCCTTATTTTGTATATCTAGGGGTTTTGCAACCGTTTTTAAAGTTCAATTACTTTTTTTAGGAAAATTTCCTACACAGATCATATTGCAAGAAATGTTTCTAATAGGTGAGTTTTTTTTTTATTTTATATTTGAAGTTCTATTGGAAAATCTAGATATAGCTTTTTTATGCTTGTATATTATAATTTTTGGAAAATAATGACATAAATTTACATGCATGTATATTTTTTTGTAGATTTGTTGATTCTACCGTGGATTTATAAAAATTGATTTTCATTCTACGATAGAAGCAATTTTAGAATTTAGTACTATTATAATTTGATTTTAGATCCGTTGATATGTTGATTATGCAATAGATTGGGAAAATTGATTTTAATTCTAGATTAGGAGCTTGTTTTGGTGTTTATGGCTTTTGAGTTTAAAGAGAAATGATATTTAGAAATTTTGTTTTATAATTTGATTAAATTCTATATAAGAAGCATTTACTGTATTTGTATTGTTTAATTTTACATAAAAATGATGTTTAGAGTTTTATAGTTTTATAATTTGATTCTAGATTTGTTGATTTTATAGTAGATTGGGAAAATTGATATTAACTCTAGATTAGAAGTTATTTTTGCGTTTATATTTTAGTTGTAATTATTCTAATAGAACTAAAAAAGGATTACCTTGGCTGAATTTTTTTGCATTTTATCATAATATTGATTGCACGGTAGAAGTTACAAAATCTTATTATCTTGTTTTTTTAATTTTTTATTAATTTTGATTCTACGATGAAAGCTTGTTTATAGGTTTTTTGATTCTACCAGGGAAGAATACTTTTATATTAGCTACTACAGAAGAGAGCGCGTCGAGCTTATACTAGATTCCACCGTCAGGATACTTGTTGAGCATTAGAGCCAGAGAGCGCTTATGTTTTGCTATCACACAGTTCTCAACTGAAGGCAGTGGTTTTTTTGGTTAGTAGTGATTGGTTTGTAACCAGAGATTAGGCATTGCTATTAAGTTTCATAACATAGCCCAGAAGCAAGCCATATAATATCCCACCTTTGGCTATTTAAAGTTCTTGAGAGAGCTGATTTGGGAAATTCTTTTTCTTAGAAAAAATGGTGCATACAATAATTTTTGTAATTCTGTCATATTTTATGAGACATAAGGCCTTATGACATCGTGCACTCAAGCTCGAAGATGCAAACTACTTGTTTTTAGTGCCAGTTCTCAATAGTACCAACTTGTAAACCTCGTAGCAAGATGTCGGGACTTGTGACTTGTCATAAAAAGGAAGATAATTGAGATTTGCTAAGATTATTGCCTGAATAGATATTGACGTGAATTATCATCTGTTGTTATTGTGAAAGTGTGGCACTCTGAATCTTGTAGTTTACGAGTCGCAATATTGAAAAGCAATTCAAATCGTAAATTTTGTTTGTCAAACATTTCCTAGATATATTTCGTATTTAAATCCTTTCTTTACTAGGGAACTTTTCCAGTTTTTAAGTTTGAGATAATATACTGCAACAATATGTGTCCCACTGTCCCTCTTATAAGTGAAGGATCATTTTATTCAAAAGGACGGGAGCACCTAGACTAGCTCATTTTGCAACTGATAGTACTATTGTTCAATTTTTTAAGTTCTAGCCGTCAATTTTAATTGTTGATATGAAGTTGTTGTTCCAATTTATTTGCCACCTTATTAATTGCAGATGAAAGAAGAATGAAATTATGGAGATGAGAGGGGATCAAGAGCTTGTCAACATGTTAGGGGTTTCCAAAGATGATATTACAAGGAAATAAGCTTTTAAAGCTTTACCCACACTCTCGCATTTTAGGTCAAGTTTTTACACTGACACAATCTTATCCGCATTCTAAAATTATTGATTATTTTACATATTTTACATTAATTATTGACATCATAATTCAGTCAAAAACTGAGTGATGAGAGATGTGTGATTAGTATACTATTAATTATTTGAAAGTCACTCAAATAATGTCGACCATTCTGAGCTTTTCTGGTTGCAGATCATCAAATGCATTTGATTCATTCTCTCTCGAGTGTGGGATCCATTTCAGGGCTTCCCATGACAATGCCTAGTTCCAACAGATCTCTAATAAATTATTATTTGGATAGGCTTCGTTCGCAAATGTAACAATCGCCTAAAATGAGACTTCAGAGGCTCATGTGTTTAAAGACTAATAAAAAAGTTAGTATGAAATTTCTATTTATGTATGAGTCATTCATCACATGTTGAAGTAGATATAATTTTTTTTGACACATTTTCAACTACAAATCAAAATAAAAATCAAACATTGTGAGACCACACAAGTACAAACAAAGTATTGTATTAAATATCATGTACTGACATATCTAGATACGTACAAGTAAAACTATTAAGTCTCATTTTGCCTCTTTAAAAAGATTAGTATGTCAATAAAGACTACAAATAAAGAAAATGTTTGACAAAACTATAAGTAATAGACAATTTTTCTGGATAAGCAATTTCATTAACAATAAAGGTACATAGATATCCCACAGTCCTTTACAGGAGAAAACACTGAAGTACACCAGAAGGACTGTAGGGATTTAGAAAAAAAGAAAAGGATTGTAGGTGTCATAACGCAAAATTACATAGGAAACCTACTGCTATTAAATCTACTAATAACATTCATCCATGCAAGCTTGAAATACTAAAATCATTTTAGTAACTAGAATCCCTGGAAACATCCCATGTCCATCTGGATTATAATGTTGCTCTTTTGTCACCCTAGAGCCGGCCACACGAACGGTCTTGCGGTCCGGGCCGAATTTTTAACGGGCCGGTTTACTTACAACATAACTCGTGAACGGCCCGTGTAATTAAAACGGTCCGTGCCGTGCCGAGCGGTTATTTAAAGGTCCAACCCGTGTACGGCCCGCGAATCAGGCGAGCTACACGGTTCCGGGCCGGTTCCGGGCCGGTTACGATTTTAAATATTGTAATTCGTGTTCGGCTCGTCTGCATAGACGGTCAGTGCCGAATATTAAACCGGCACGTCACGGGGTGAGTTTCACGAATTTCAGGCGAGCCGAATTACGTCCGGGCCGAGCCAAACCGCTCGTTTGGCCCGCTCTAGTCACCCCTTCTTCACATGCATGGTTCACACAATTTTCAAACTGGGAGTCCCAGTACTGCAACATTTCATCTACACCCATCAGTTCAATTTTCTTGTACTGCTGACTAAACCCAGCCTCCTCCACCTGCGAATATACATCTAATTTACCATCGAATTCAATTCCTTGATGAAACTCTGTATGCTCCCATCATACCTAGCTAGCACCTCCATCTCGATTCTGATAATTACCATTCGATCATCAGAATAAGTTGCCTTAGTACCAACAACATTTGCTGTGAGCTCATCGACAAGTGACTGAACTTTTGCTTTAGACCTAAACAGCTGATTATCCATGATAGGGTGGAGGCCGCTAGAGTTTGTGAAATCACCTCACGAATAAAGTATAAAATCATTTTTATTGTCATGAACTTCCAGGTACATTTTAGCCTTTCCTTTATCCTTCTTGTTGTTCCCCATGATTATCAAGCGCCTTTGCTTGAGCCCGGTGGCCTCCTTCCTTATTCACTATCCCTTTATTTCAACCCTCATTAATTACTATACCCTGTGATGTTTGACAAAACTATAAGTAATAGTTCAACTATAATGTTATGTAAATTCGTAATAAGCACAAGACAATGGGCCTGTTTGGCTTCCGTAGAAAAAGCTACTTATTCACTTATAAGTCCGTAAGTAATTGTTTGTCTGACCCATTTATAACTTATAAGCTGATAACAGCTGATAACGTACTTTTTCCCTAACTTATTTTGATTTTTTCACCTTTTTATTAACTTTAAGTTAAAATATATGTTTTTAAATATTTTTCTAATTTTAAATTCACAAATTAAGTTAATATTATGTAAAATTTTATTTATATTGATTTATTTAAGTAAAAAAATTCTGACTTTTAAGTAAAATTATCTAAACACTTATATCACTTATAAGTATTTATCTATTTATCACTTATAAATCACTTATTTATTTTAAGTTATAAATTACTTATTTTAAGATTTTACAAACAAACACGATGAAACCAATGTAATATTTTTAATTCAAGCTCTATAAATGTCAACAAATTGAACAAGAAGATGCCCACAAATAATAGGATAACAACATCATCCAACCACTAGACGCACCCAAGAAAAATAATTAAAACTACACCCAAATTAGGCATATAAAAAGATTCTAAAAACTTATATTAGAATAGAAGGTTCCACAAAAATTTGGCACATATTATAATGCAGAAGCTCGTATGAGTTTAAAATTGAACCAAGCACCCGAATTAATTTTAATATCGAAGCTCATGTGAGCTCAAAAAGGAATTACATAGATTAGGCATGTAAAGCTATTCTAATATAGAAACACGTTGCTTCTATGTTTAAAAGTGTCAATATGACAGTTTTTTCTCTCTGTCATTTTTGACAGTTTTCTTATTATTACTTATCTAAATTCAATCATTTTCATTTTCAATCATTTGCAAATCACAAATCAGCGTTAAAAATCTTTCTTTCATTTTCAGTACATCTTTTTTGAGGTTTCATTGATTTTCATAATGGAGGGACAAGGGAAATCACCGGAGGAAATGTATACAGTTCTGGTTATTGGCGATGAAGATGATGGAATAATCGTGGCTAATACGGAGGTAGTGCAGCAGAAGCCAACGTATGTTCTTATCGGATAGTTCCTAACAGAGAAGAACATTAACTTTTTAGCCATGCAAAATGTAATGGCCACACTGTGGAGGCCAAAGGAGGGAATGAAGATTAATGATATCGGTGGTATGCGATATTCTTTTGAATTTTTTCACAAATTGGATATGCAAAAGGTCATGGAAGGAGGTCCTTGGTCTTTTGAACAAGCTACGCTAATTTTACATCCATTGGGCGAGGGTGAAGACCCAAACACAGTTCCGTTGCAGGATGTCGAGATGTGGGTTCAAGTCTACGACATTCCACGAGGTTTTCTGTCAGAGAATATATTGAGGAGCATTGGAACATCGATTGGTATATTTGTGAAAATGGATGCAAATACTTTGAATGGCATTTGGAAACTGTTTGTCCGTATTAGAGTATCCTTAAATGTGCAGAAACCACTAAGGAGACGGGTGAAGATTAAGAGGGAAGGGGACAACTGGAGCTGGGTTAATTTCAAGTATGAAAGGTTGGGAACGTTCTGTTTTGTTTGTGGTATACTGGGGCATTCGGAACGAGATTGCAGTATTGTCTATGCAAATGCGGATAAGATAGTTGAACGTGCTTACGGAATTTGGCTGAGAGCTTCGCCAAAGAACGCTGCAAAGTTAAACACTGGTGCTAAGTGGCTAAAAAATACGGGAACTCATAGTAACATATGGACTACTCCGGTGGCGTCGACGGTGGATCAGGGTGAAAAACGAGAAGAAGCAAGATTCATGGAAGTTGACGGGGTAGTTAGAGAAAATTACGGGGATAAAGGGATGGTTGCAGTTAAGGGGAGAGATTTCGGGGCATCTTCTGAGCCAATTAATACAAGCGGAAATATAGGAGTTGATGATATGGAAAGGGAGAAAACTGTATGTGGCCCAAAAAGGAAACGAGTGGAGGATAAGGTGGAGGAAAAACAGGAGAATAATCAAGAGGAATTAAATACTCAAATTCAAACAGTCGGTCATTTAAACTTGCAAATTGCGGGTCCTGGAGCCCAGGTCCGCCTAGGATTATGAGCCTCATTGCGTGGAACTGTCGTGGGCTGGCCAACCCACGAGCAGTTAGACTTTTAAAAGAATTGAATAATCTTTATAGGCCCAGCATTATTTTTCTCAGCGAAACAAAATGTAAAAAAGAAAGAGTGGAGAAGATTAGAAATAAACTTGGTTTTGTAGGATATTTTGCTGTCGACGCTCAGGGAGTGGGAGGGGGTTTGGCCCTACTTTGGAAGAATGAAGGGAATATTGCAGTCGCAAATAGTAGTCAGAATTTTATTGATTTTGAGGTTACTCATGAGCTTCTGGGCAAATGGAGGTACACAGGGTATTATGGGCTGCCAGAACGGGGGAGGAGGGCTGAAGCATGGAACATGATTCGATATTTGGCTACAGCTTCAACGCTGCCATGGTGTATTATCGGCGATTTTAATGACCTAATGACAGCAGATGAGAAGGAAGGAGGTCAAAGTCATCCTCGTAATTTGCTAAGTGGTTTTTCAGACGCAATAACCGATTGTGGTTTACTGGACCTGGGGTATGAGGGGGAGAAGTTTACGTGGGAAAGGTTTAGAGGAACTGACAGATGGGTAGTTGAACGACTGGGTAAGGGTTTTGCGAACAAGGAATGGATCGAATTATTTCCGAATGCCCTAGTACAGGTGCATGAGGTCTCGACCTCTGATCATAAACCTCTAAGTCTGCAACTAAACAGACAAGTGTACATGCCTAAAGGTCGTCGTTTTCGGTTTGAGAACATGTGGATCCACGAAGCAGAATGCAGAGGTATAATTCAGGATTATTGGGATGAAGCTGAGGACCAAAGTCTGATGGAAAAGTTGGGTAAATGTTGTCTGAAGTTGGAGGAATGGGGAGGTGGTTTAATAAAGCACTTAAAATCGAAATTGGCGCTTTATCGAAATGAGATGCAGTGTATGAGGTCTAGGAGAGATGCATATGATGTGACAAAGTATAATGAGGCGAGATGGAATTACTTGAAGTTATTTGAGAAACATGAAGTGTTTTGGAGTCAACGAACTAAGCAATATTGGTTAAAGCATGGAGATAATAATATGCGATTTTTTCACCGATTTGCATCCACCAGAAAAGAGCAAAATAAAATTCGAAGACTGAAAGACTCGGATGGCAACTGGTGTGAAGCGGAAGAAGATATCCAGAATGTTATAGTGAAATATTTTGCCGGAATTTTTTCAGCAAATGATACAAACGAATACTTGCCAGAGCGGATAAATTTTAAACAGATCACGGGGGAGCAAAGTAGTGATTTGATGCAACAAATAACTGAGCAGGAAGTAAAAGAAGCAGTCTTCGCTATGTACCCTGAAAAAGCACCGGGTATAGACGGTCTTAACCCGTGTTTTTTCCAAACTTACTGGAACATAGTAAGTTCAGATGTTGTTCAGTTTTGCCGTGAATTTTTTGAACAGGGGAGGTTACCAGAGGATGTAAATAAGACGTTGGTGTGTTTAATTCCAAAAGTCAAATGCCCGAAACAGGTTGCAGATTTACGACCAATTTCTTTGTGTAATGTGATTATGAGAATTGTTTCGAAGGTACTAGCTAACAGATTGAAGCCTTGTTTAAACTCCATTATATCTCCCAACCAATCTGCGTTTATTGAGGGTAGGCTTCTTACAGATAATGCGATGTTGGCTTTCGAGATTAATCACTATATTCACAGAAAAACACAAGGGGCTGATGGGGTAGCAGCGCTAAAGATTGACATATCTAAGGCATACGACAGACTTGAATGGGCTTATATTGAGCTTATGTTACGTAAGATGGGGTTCCCTCAGCGGTGGATAACTCGTGTCATGCAACTGGTAACAACAGTATCGTATAGCTTTGTGAGGGATGGTAAATATTTTGGCGAAGTGCATCCGACTAGGGGAATTAGACAGGGGGATCCAATCTCTCCCTATCTATATATTATTTGTGCTGAAGGGTTGACAGGGCTGCTTCGTCAGTATGAAGAAAGTGGCCTCATTCATGGTTGTAAGGTGGCTCGAGGAGCTCCTAGTATAACACATCTGTTATTCGCAGATGATTGTTATCTGTTCTTCAAGGCTAGAGGCAATGAGGCTCGAATGTTGGTCACCATTTTGAAAAAATATGAATGAATATCGGGACAAAAAATAAATTTTGCCAAGTCAGATATTGTGTTCAGTCCGAATACTGGTGGAGAAGTGAAGACATAAATTTGCGACATGTTGGAGGTGAATGTAAAAGAAAAACCTGGAAAGTATTTAGGCATGCCGATGTATGTGGGGAGGAGCAAGAAAGAAGTCTTTGGGTTTATTAGTGATAAAATCCAGTACAAGTTGCAATCGTGGAGCAATAGAGAGCTGTCAAAGGCTGGGAAATTGACTCTGGTTGGAACGGCAGCACAGACTACTCCAAATTTTTGGATGAGTCTATTCTTGATTCCGGAGGCAATATGTGATGAGATAGAGCGAAAAATGAATGCGTTCTTATGGGGTAATACTACGGGTAAGGGAGTTAAGTGGATTACATGGAAAAAATTATGCATGCCAAAGGAAGTTGGAGGTTTGGGTTTAAAGGATCTGAAGAAATTTAACACTGCGATGTTAGCTAAGCAAGGGTGGAGGCTCCTAACGGAAGTGAATCCTTTAGTTACTACTGTTATGAAGGCTAAGTACTATCCTCAAACTGGTCTATTAAATGCAGGGTTAGGAAATAATCCTAGCTATGTTTGGAGAGGGATTGTTGCAGCGATGGAGACGTTAAAAAGTGGAGTTCGTCGAAAGATTGGGAATGGAGAGAATACGCTGGTTTGGCAGGATCCGTGGTTACCCGATATATCCCATGGATATATTCGGACATGTGTTTATGACCAATTGCAGAACATCAAGGTCCGTAACTTAATGAATAATGAAGGTACAAAGTGGGATTTAGAAGTTATTAATGATCTGTTTGATATGGAGGACTGTGCGAAAAGTCAAAGCACACCGCTTTCCAGGCATGTAACACACGACTCATGGTACTGGTTAATGGAGGACAAGTGCGTGTTTACTGTTAAGAGCTGTTATAGACTGATTCAAGGTGAGTGTGATGATGCTTATAAATGGATGTGGAAACGAATCTGGACAATGAAACTCCCGAGAAAGGTAACACATGTTTTGTGAAGATTATGTAAAGAATGTCTGCCCTCTAATGCAGCGCTTTACAATAGATATGTTGATGTCAATCCGTTATGTCCATGGTGTCATTCTGAAAGTGAAACGAACGTGCATACTATGTTTCTCTGTGACTTTGCTCTGACCTTGTGGTGAACAGTAGGTCTACATTCGTTGGTGCAGTGTACAGATCAGGAGACCCCAAAGGAAGTGCTTAATCGTGTGTTTCATCGAGGCACTAAAGATCAGTGCTTAGAAGTAGCAATGCTGTGCTGGAGCTTATGGCACCGTCGAAATAAATGGGTTTGGAATCATGCGAATGGTTCTATTTTTGGTGTGTGGAACACAACCAAGTGCCTAATTCGAGAATTGACAGAGGTGCAGGCGAGAAAAGGGAGTATGTCAATTACAGGAGTGAATGGGGACAGGGTATGGTCGAAGCCGTCACTGGGATGGCTTAAAGTAAATGTTGATGCAGCAGTGTTCATGCTCGGTGGAATTGAAGTCGCAGCAGTAGTCAGAGATGATCAAGGGGGCTTTGTTGCAACTCATGTTCTGAAACTTCCAGGTAAATGGAATCCGCGAGAAGCTGAGGCCTTGGCTCTTAAAGAAGCTTTGTCTTGGGTTATAAAGAAAGGCTACCAGAAGTGTGAGTTTGAAACTGATTGCTACGCATTAATTGCTACTTGCAATGGCAGCCCGGGGAATTCTTTGTTTGACACAATTGTCATTGATTGTATTGGTTTAAGTAAGCACATAAATCAAGTGCTATTTCGTTTTGTTTTTCGTTCTGCGAATAATGTAGCCCACATCCTACCACAGGCTGCTTATTCTATGACAGACGTAGGAGAGTGGGTTGTCACTCCTCCTAATTTCATTGTTCGCTCGTTGGAGCTTGATTCTATTGTCTAATGCAAGTTCGATTTTATTCAAAAAAATAAATATAGAAACACGTTGGTACCATCAAATTCTGAGTATAAAAGTCAATTATCAAAGTTTGAAGTAGAATGTTATTTTTAATGAAATATACAGCTATATGCAATATAAAATTTTTAATTTTATATTCTAGTAACAATGAATAAGAAAAATAAATTATAAGATTGATATCAGTTTTTGTCTCTTGACATATTCCAAAAATAACATCATCAAAAGTCTATCGTACGATCAACATGTCTCTAAAAATGGTTAATATATTCTACAAATCAATTTCTTACACCAGATATAACATTATCAAATAATTACTAATTATGTTCTATATTAGAACCTAAATACTTATATTAAAATTACTTATATTAAAATTTGAGCATAAAATTGTTGGTTATCAGTCAGTTATCTGATTCCAATATTTCATTGTAAAACTAATTTTTTACCTAAAAATTCACCGTAACAATTATTTTGATAGTTTTGACAAAATTTGTGCACTAGGATCAATAAAATAAAACAAACACAATATTTATTCATTCGAATCAACCAAAACAAATAAACACTAATTATATTCTATAATAGAATAAAAAATGCATATCCAATATTCTGAGTTCCAAAACACAATTCTAATACAATAATAACAAAAAAATCACATAAAATTCGAAGAAAAACATCTCAAACATGCATATTTAAGATATACACATCTTACATTAAAACATAGATCTCAACTATAGTAACTCAAGATCAATTTCCAAAATTGATGTGAATAGCTTCAAGCTTACGATTTAAATAGTTAAAACGAAATAAATTACAATTAATAGCATTTATAAACACTAGAAAAGTCTAAAACCTGTGCTCGACTGAAAAAGATGTCATAATTTGAGAACAGGATGGTATAATTCTAATGAATACGCGAAAAATCTTCAAAGAAAGAAAGAGATCGTCAGACATAGAGTTTCGGAGAGAGATAAGCGAGAGTGGATAGATATAACATACTGTATATACTGTTTTGTATATATAATGGAGAGAGTTCTCCATCTAACTACACGTAACTTGGTTCTCCATGAAATATTAGCTTATATATACACACACATACTCGCCTCCAATAAATAGACGCAAAACAATTATACTTACGATAAGAATACAACTATTACCAAGTCACCACTACCCCTAAAACCTCACACACCTTATGTTTACTTGGATACCCACAAAAAACTAGTCAACAATATATTGCCCATGGCTACAAAATTTTTATAGCTGCCTTCTTTTTCCTTACAAAAAAAGAAGAAAAGTGCATGAAGGAAGTTAGTCCTCTAAGTTTATCCGCCACCAGCTTCTTTCTGCTACCATAAATCTATTAACACACAAAAAAAGAGAATAATTCCTTGTCTAAAAAACTACCTGCCACCTAAAAAACTATACCAATTTACAAACACACATCACTATACAGCCTTGCCTAGCCATGCTAACCTACCCACCTACAAGTTTATGAAATTCCATGGCTCGATAGATAATATAATATTCTAACTGTCAAGACAAATGAGACAGTCTCTTATGCAAATGGGACAATCCCTTTATAAATGAGACAATGAATGGGACAGTCTCAATTATCTGCAGAAAGTAAATAATAGTAATAAAATGCAGAATGCTGAAAAACTGAAAAGTAAAAATACCAGAAGTTTTCACTTGGTTCGGCCCCTACACCTAGTCTATGGCCTACGTCCAAGTCCCCATGCCAACTAGCATAGAGAATGTATTATATCAACTTTAATAAAAGAACTTACAGTCTTTTCCTTGATTACAAATATAGCACCTGAAAGAAACTCTTTCCCAAGCTACCTTGCTACCTAGCCCACTGCTATTCCTTAGCCTTCTAGCTACCTTGCTATACATTGAAATCAAGCTTGCCACAACCCGACACAAAGTTGATATGAATACACGAGTACAAGAATAAACAAATTGATTACAACTCAAACTAGGCTTCTTGTTTTTCTGGATATATATATATATCTCGGGTATGGAACAAGAAAGTGATTTCAGATGATGGAAGATTTTCGTGAAAGCGTAGGTTCCAAATCTGAAAATATTGAGTTATATATATAGACAAAGTTCTAACAGATTTATTTTCAAACAAAGAATAAGATAGATAAGATTTGAATACAAGTTTGTTTGAAAATATTTGAGTGAATACTTGAGAAGCTAGTCTGTTAGTTGTTTAAAAAAGATAAACCAAGTAAAAGATATGATTTGAATAATTCAAACTTAGCTTATAAGATAAGGTTTGTTTGAGATAAGTTAGAGAGATAATTATCCAGTCAAACAAGATATGCATAAAACCCTAAACATTATCTAAACCTGAGAAATAATTTCCTAAATTATCTGAGCAAACTGCAATGCTTGAATCTCGGTTACTTGCATTCTGCAATATCTGAACTCTATTATTCTGTTGCGTTGAATTCTGGAAATCATCATAAATCTGAACATCTAACATTCTCCCCCTTTTATGATGATAACAAAGAAAACATAAATGCTCCCCCTATCAAAAACACTAAAGGCCTGTAACATAGAGTTAGATACAACAGAATATATTGTAATTTATAATATATGAAAATAATACAACTAAAGAATGAATAAGACACTAGATCAATATGCATAAAAGAGACAATATGCATAAAAGAGACAGTCTCAATCAATAAATACTTAAAACATAACAACCCATCCATAAACCAGGATGTCCAGTTGTTAACTAATCAGAAACACAAACTTCAAACAATCCAACAATCCAGAATATGTCAAATAAACACAAATAAAAACATCCATCAACAACTAAGTTCAAACACCAACACACCAGCAAAAGCATAGTCTGAAAAACAAAATAAAACAACATCTTAAGAACATCATAAATCATAAAATTTCCCCCCCCTTCATCATAAAAGGGTCCTTAATCGGAATCGTCATCAACATTAACTGGAGCTTTGCCCTTGCCTGAACCAGAAGCCTTGTTTTGGGATGAAGGAAATACCGGAGCTGAGCCGTACTCTGAAAATAGCTTGTCAAAAGCTGCTTGAGCTGGTGCCTTTCCGTCCCTTTCACGAAGCCAGTCAAAAATCTTTGCCTTGTATTCTTCTCTAGTCATGCCAAAAACTGAAGGTGGAGGAATGACAGGAAGTGGCAGAGGAGCAGTGATTTCTTCTAGAGTACAATCTCCAATCCAGTCTCGTTTCTTGTGCCAATACATCTTGCTCTTGTCTTGCATGGCTGACAACTGCTGTAACACCCCCAAATCCGGGGTCGGGGATCCGGGTCGTCACGGTTCTTTTCACAATATCACTTAACTGAATTAATAATAAATAACCTCATGCTGTGACCCCACACTAACACACACCACAACCCGTTATAGTCTCAGAGATGAAATTGAAATAAGTACAAGTCTTTGAATCCACAATTTAAAAGTTATTACAACCCAAAATGATTACTTGATAAGTTTACAATTAATTGCCATTATCTGCCACAAGTTATAATTATACATAATTGATTCCCAAAAGTAGAAGGTCTGATCTACAGATAGATCTACCTCTGCAGCAATAGCAGCTATGATCTCAACGGGAAGGCGCGGGGCGCTTCCCACGCTCTTGCGCTGGGTCTGCTTGAGTCTGGCCATCTTTCCTAACTATTGTTGTGTGATCAAGAAATAAAGCAAGAGTGAGCATTACAGCTCGCAAGATAATATATAGTGCAAACAATAATGCAAGTATCTAAACGGATAACTTACTAAAATCCTTTATCAAGTGTAAGATAATTACTTACTGGATATAAGCAAAAATAAGGGATGAAGTTACCAAATACTTCACTATACTTATATCATTTATAAAACTACTTGAACTACCACTGTTCAAAGTATAATGAGTTTTCAACAGTTCATCACATAGATGAGACTACAAGATAAGATTTGAATAGATTAAATCTTTGAAATATTATTGAATGAAATGAAGTTATGAGATACTTCATTAAGTCCCGATATATATGTCCACACATATATCTCTTATACATATCCTGAAAACCTCTGTCATGTAAAGTATGAACAGAGTTTGTAACATCCAATGAATTTTTGGAAAGGAAAAGAATTGTGGCATAAACCCGATATCTTGCTGATCAGGCAAAGATACCAATAAGTAACCTTTTCTACTGTAGATGGATGAATTCCTCGCCGGTCATCACCCTGGCCGCATTCGGACCTCGCGCTAGACCGTTACCCGGCCACTCACGCGTGGATGGACTGTCACCCAGCCTCTTACACCTTCATAGACCGTACCCCGGCCTGTCGCTTATGCCGACTCAATCAGATGGACTTACTTCCCGAACATTGGGCAAGCAATCAAATTGTTATCTCAAAACAGCAACCACGTTGCGAATATAAAATATATCATAGAGCCGGATCCCTCAGGTTTTGAGCGAGTATTTAAATCCCTTTGAAAGGAAGATCTTAAATAAAAAATGAGTTTTAGGATCCGCTCTAACTTTTAAAAATCATTTTGAAGACTCGAAAACATTTTTAAGAATGTTTGGAGTAATGCTGATTTAATGAAATAAATCAGTCCCGATATATTAGAAAATATCTGAATATTATTATTTAAATAATATTCCCATAAGGATAATCCTTATAAAAATAATTGAAATAAATGTTTTAAAACTCATACTTGAAATGAATAATAAATAACCAAAGATATACTTATACGAAAGTACGATCTTTATTTGAATAATCGAAAATCAGTTTGATTATCGAAACATTATTCTTTAATAAAATAAAGAATATTATTTAATAAAAGAAGCGGAGTCATAAGTCCTCGAATGAATATTCAAAATAATATTCATTAAATAAAATAAGCGGAGTCATAAGTCCTCAAATGAATATTCAAGATAATATTCATTAAATAAATAAGCGGAGTCATAAGTTCTCGAATGAATATTCAAAATAATATTCATTGAATAAAATAAAGTTATCGAATAAACCTTATTCGATTAATAGTTTTGAAAACTATATCTATCTATATATAAATATATATATATATATTATACTCGGGAACATCGACTCCCGGTTTAGAAAAATGTTCACCTTGGGGTCCCCTATAGTAAGGGTATACGCAAATACTGCTTATCTCTAGCATATGTATTATGCAACTGAATCAAAAGATAAATGTATCAAGATTATGAAACATGAATGCATATATACCATATCGCATGCTCCAATATATCGCAAGAGTTTGCTAATTAACCATCATGCATCTATCATAAGATAATGCATATACATATGTATACATCACAACAACAGTATAACGGGTAGAAAACTTGCCTGAGCAACTGGGGGTGACAAATGGCTTGGGATGAGTCTGGTAACCTATAAACAACATATAAGTTAGAATTAAACCAAAGTCGGTTATGAATCTATACTTTAACCAATTAGACTCTAACACTCGCTTTGCGCTCAACGATTCCCTTAAGTCGCTCGAGTACCCTCGGCTCCACTATTTTTAATAAATTAACCATTAAGGGTTTTAAGGCGATTCTTTTGCGAGTGCCTTACCAACTACCTAATACACTTTACATAAATGATTCATACTCCAATTAGTCCTTTAAGGTCTTTAACCTATGTTTCAAAGTAAGGCGAAGGGTAATGGTTCGTTCGCGAAACGCCGTTACTTAAAACGGTCGTTTCTCCTAAACCATACATCGGATTCAAACGAACCACATATCAAAACGAAGCTCGTAACATGAACTATCTAATCATAGCAATGGTCAAAATCTAACAGGGAGTTCTCGGGTCCTGATGTTAAGAGCAAAAATATTCTAAAGTAAATCGGACATTACGATGGCTATATTTACGCGATACCAATTTTTATTCTAGTCCAAACCAACCACCAATCAACCACAATTCATTCATACAACCAAAATCCATCCATACCATACTACAACAGCCCCAACACCTCAAGTTCTCCAATTTATATTATTCTTAAACATGAATTAAAACTATACTTAAGTTCATTAATCAATAATCCAAGAATTACAACTCCAACTCATTACAAAACCAACCACACTCTAAGTCTACAAGAATCATGCTTCTCATGAACCATAACAACATAACTAAACCTAATACTCAAAGTAAATTTAGGGTTTGGAGGGGTTATACCTTCCTCGAAGAGTGGAGAATCAAGTAATTAGCTTGGAATCACCATTAAAAGTCCTTATCCAAGCTTAATCTAAACAAAAACTCAAGAACAAAAATTTAAGTTCTTGAAAAACACTATTCACCCTCTTCTTCCATGATTTTTAGAAAGATATTGTGAATGAATTAGAAGCTCAAACTTATAGGATAGCTATATCTATGCATAAGGAGTATTAGATTATTACCTCACTAATTAACAAGGCTTGGATCTTAGATTTTGGTTTTTTTCTTCTTGAAATGGAAAAGAGGCCGAAAGCTTTCTTTGAAGAAAAGAGAAGTCAACTTTGTGTTTTGGTGAAATGAATTGTTGGTTGGCTTGGTTGATGTTGTTTTGTTTTGATTTATTACTTTTAACCATGGTAACTTTTGCATGGCCAAGAATCAACCAACTACACCCTTCCTTTTTGTCATGCTTATGTCACCTTGTTATGTCATCCTCCCACACTTGTCCTCTTCTTATTGGTTTGATGACATCATCCTCACTAACCTCTTTGATTAGCTTCTAATTACTTGGCTAATGACCGCTGATCTGTTATACGGTTCGCTTAACTTTCGTTTTCGTTTATCGTTTGAGGGATCATACCCGGGATCTTATTACTTGGGTTTCCTTAACCTTTCTCAATACATTATATTCCTTTTATGATCCTCTCTTATAATCCTTGAATTTAAATACTTTTTATCCTGTTATCTTATACTCAATTCTTTCGGTATCTGGTGGATTTTCGGGAAAAATCAAAGTGTTCGAATTTGGATTCTGATGATCTTTACATGCACTTATTTATCATATAGAGTACTAATACGATCTCAGAATAACAATAAAAGAACCCCTACATAGTGTGGCATGAAAAGTTTTCTTATTCAGCAATATCAGCAAAAACACTATTCATAAGGGTTACAAAAAAAGTTCAAAATTTTGGGGTTATTACAGTCTCCCCTCCTTAAAAGGATTCCGTCTCGGAATTAAATAGAAAACAAATGAGGGTACTTTTCTAGCATTGCGCTCTCTAGTTACCAAGTTGATTCTTCCACATTATGATTCTGCCATAGCACTCTGACTAGCTTGATCACTTTGTTCCGAAGCACCTGCTCCTTCTTATCCATAATCTTTACTGGTTTCTCCACGTAAGTCAGATCTGGTTGCATATCTACATGCTCGTACTCCACTATGTGTCTGACATCCCAATGATACTTCCTTAGCATTGACACATGGAACACATTATGAACTTATTGTAGGTTCGGGGGTAAGGCTAGCTCGTAAGCCAACTTCCCAATCCGTCTTAGTATCTCAAAAGGTCCAATGTATCTTGGGCTTAGTTTTCCTTTCTTTCCGAACCTCATTAACCCCTTCCAAGGGGATACTTTTAGTAGTACTAAGTCCCCTACTTCATACTCCTTGTCCTTTCGGGCTAGGTCTGCATATTTCTTCTGTCTGTCTTGGGCTGCTACCAGCCGTCCTCTGATGAGATCCACTATGTCTTTGGTCCTTTGGACCACTTCGGGTCCGAGCATCTTCCGCTCTCCTACTTCATCCCAGTATAAGGGAGAACGACACCTTCTTCCGTACAGGGCCTCATAAGGCGGCATTCCGATGCTAGCATGAAAGCTATTATTATAAGAAAACTCGATCAACGGCAAGTGATCATCCCAACTTCCTTTAAAGTCTATTGCACAGACTCTCAACATATCCTCTAGTGTCTGGATGGTCCTTTCACTCTGCCCATCCGTCTGGGGATGGTAAGCGGTACTCATATTTAACTTGGTCCCCGCACATTCTTGAAAGCTCCCCCAAAATCTGGAGTTGAACCTGGGGTCTCGGTCTGAGACAATGGATGTTGGGACTCCATGTCGCGTCACTATTTCCTTAAGGTAAATGTCCACCAGTCTATCGACTGTGTATCTCTCATTGATAGGAATGAAATGAGCTGGCTTTGTCAGTCGGTCTATAATCACCCATATGGCATCATGGTTGGCTTTCGTCCTTGGTAAACCGACAACAAAATCCATGGCTATCTGTTCCCATTTCCATTCGGGAATCTCCAGGGGTCGTAAAAGTCCACTGGGTTTCTGGTGCTCTGCCTTTACTCTTTGGCAAGTCAAACATTTGCTTACCCATTCTACTACGTCCCTCTTCATGTTGGGCCACCAGTAATACTCCTTCAAATCCCTATACATCTTGGTGCTTCCCGGGTGAATGGAATACCTTGAACTATGGCTTTCATCCAAAATCTCATCTTTAAGCTCTTGAACGTTCGGAACCCAAATCCGGTAGGAGTACCTCATTATCCCTTTATCATCTTTCTCAGTATGGATCTCTTCTCCAGTCATTGACTCTCTGTCTTCATTCATTACTTTCTCTTGGCACAATATGATCTTTTCCAATAACTCCGGCTGCATCGAGATCTCAAATAGTTTTTCAGTTCCGGTTCCGGTTACCTTTACTTCTATTTCCATTCTCTCAAAATCCTTTATCAATTCTTCCGAAGTCGTTATCATTCTGAGTCTTTCCTTTCTACTAAGGGCATCAGCCACCACATTGGCTTTCCCCGGATGATAGAGAATCTCACAATCATAGTCCTTGATTAGCTCTAACCATCTCCTCTGGCGCATGTTGAGTTCTTTCTGCGTAAATATGTACTTGAGGCTCTTATGGTCTGTGAAAATCTCGCACTTCTCTCCATACAAGTAGTGCCTCCAAATTTTTAGGGCAAAAACTATTGCCGCGAGCTCAAGGTCATGATGGGATATCTAATCTCGTATTCCTTCAGTTGTCTCGACGCATACACAATCACTTTATCGTGCTGCATAAGCACACACCCTAATCCTTTGTGCGACGCGTCACTATATATTACAAAATCTCCTTTTCCGTCTGGCAATGCCAACACCGGGGCCGTTACCAACCTTTTCTTTAATTCCTGAAAACTGTTCTCGCATTTTTCCGTCCATTCAAACTTCTTTGTCTTACGAGTAAGTCGTGTCAAAGGGGCTGCGATCTTCACAAAGTCCTGTACAAATCTACGATAGTAGCCGACCAATCCTATGAAACTCCTTACCTCTATGGGTGTGGTTGGCCTTTCCCAATTTGAGACCGCCTCTATCTTGGAGGGGTCGACCAATACTCCTTCTTTATTGATCACATGACCTAAAAACTGTACTTCATTCGTCCAGAATTCACACTTCGAGAATTTGGCAAATAACTGCTCCTCTCTGATTATTCCTAGAGCTATCCTCAAATGCTCTGCATGTTCTGCCTCAGTCCTTGAGTAGATTAAAATATCATCGATAAAAACTATCACACACTTGTCCAAGTACTTCTTAAATACTCTGTTCATTAAATCCATGAAAGCCGCTGGGGCGTTGGTTAATCCAAAGGACATTACCAAGAACTCATAGTGCCCATACCTGGTACGGAACGCGGTCTTGGAAATATCTTCGGGTTTAATCTTTAGTTGGTGATATCCAGTTCTCAGGTCAATCTTGGAAAAATAAACAGCATCCTTTAGCTGGTCGAACAGATCGTCTATTCTAGGTAACGAGTACCTATTCTTTATGGTTAGCTTGTTCAACTCTCGATAGTCGATGCACAGCCTCATGCTCCCATCTTTCTTCTTAACAAATAACACTGGTGCTCCCCACGGAGACACACTGGGTCTTATCATACCCTTATCCAAGAGTTCCTGCAATTGAGTAGTTAATTCCTTCATTTCTAATGGGGCTAACCGGTAAGGTGCCTTTGAAACTGGCGCCGTCCCTGGAGCCAACTCAATAGCAAATTCAATCACTCTATCGGGTGGTAATCCTGAAAGGTTTTGTGGGAATACATCTACAAATTCATTGACTACCGGAATATCTTGTAAGTTGGGCACCTCATTCTGCGTGTCCACCACATAGGCTAGGTAAGCCTCATTTCCTTTTTGTAGCATCCTTTTGGCCTGGGCCATAGTCAAAAATTTCTGCGTCTGCCTCTTTCCTCTAAATATGACTTCTTTCTTTCCTGGGATATTTAACTTAACTTTCTTCCCCTTACAGTCTATCTGAGCATCATTGCTAGATAACCAGTCCATTCCCAAAATGACATCGAACTCCCTTAATTTAAAAGGAATCAGATCAACACTAAAAGAGTGTTCCCCTATGCCTAACTCACAGGCGGGGTGAATCTGGTTAACAGGAATAACTTCATGATTGGCTATTTCTACTTGTAAGGGTTCTATCAAGGGTTCAACCTTAAGTCTTAATTTATGCGCAAAGTCTCTTGATATAAAAGATTTAGTTGCTCCCGAATCAAATAAAACATTTGCACTAACTGAATTTAGAGAAAGGGTACCTGCTATGACATTTGAGTCTTTCAGAGCATCCTGGACTGTCATGTTGAAAGTCCTCGTAGTTGGGGGCTTATTAAAAGCAACTCTGCTTGCTCCTGAAGCTGCTGGTTTATTCCCTGGGCATTCCCTCCTCATGTGGCCTGGTCTTCCACACTGATAACAGATGGTGGTCGGGCTGACACTAGGGGGTTGCGAAGTACACTTGTTAGAATAGTGACCCTCTCGACCACACTTAAAGCAGGTTACCGGCTTCCCCTTACACTCCCCAGAATGCATCCTACCATAAGTGTTACAGGCTGGTAATGGGGGTCGAGACTGGTTGGAATAGGACCTTCCTGACTTTTGGCCGCTCTGGCTCACATTCACACCCATTGGCCGCTTAAACCCAGTACTCTTTTCCAGTAGGGACACTGCTCCTCTATTAAATCTAGTTGGGAAGCTCCCCTCTGCGGAACCTCCACCCATGCTCATACTTTTCCTCTTTATTCCCTTCTTCTCTCTTTCCTTCTGCATCTGTTCACTTCCGGCTTCTACAATTGTCGCCTTTTGCACCAGAGTGGTATAATCCGTAAGCTCAAGGATTGACACCCTATTCTGAATCCACGGTTTCAGTCCCTGCTGAAACCTCCTAGCTTTCTTTTCCTCGGTGCTCACAAACTCCAGCATGAACCTTGATAACTCAGTAAATTTTGCTTCGTACTCTGCTACGGATAAGTTATTCTGCTTTAGCTCCAAGAACTTGAGCTCCATCTGGTTCTCCATAAACCTCGGGAAATACTTTCCCAAAAACAACTGACTGAACCTCTCCCAGGTTATGATAGCATCTGTCTCCATGTTTTTCTTGGCCTCCCACCAGTAGTTGGCCTCTCCTTTCAGAAGGTAGGTAGCAAATACAGTCTTCTGTGCCTCATCGGTACTCAGAATCTCAAAGGATTTCTCCATTTCCTTTAGCCATGCCCTTGCCTCAACTGGGTCGGCTGATCCGTGGAACTCAGGGGGCTTAAGGGACTTGAAAGCCCTGAAAGAGTTTGCCACAACATTGTTATTTCCTGGAGGGGGTAGGTTGGGTTGACGTTCCAAGTTCTGCCTTAGCAGTTGCATGAACTGTCCCATGGGATCCATGCCTGGGTTTGGTACTGGTTGCTCAACCTCAGTTTCTCCTTCTTCAGCCTCTATCTCAAATCTCTCAACATCATATGTTTCCTCCTCCTCTTCATAAAGGGAGTCATCCTGTTCAACATAATCTTCATCTTCCTCTTCACTGTGTTCTTGGTTCACATTGTCCTGGTTATGGCTTCCCTGGTCCTCAGATCCAGGGTTCGCCCTAGTTCCAATCTTTCTTGGCGGCATGATACTGATAAATATTTGGGAAATTCAATGTTAGGTCACAATCATACACAACATTGTGCCTTGCACAGTTCTATAATGTGGAGACTGTATCTCGCAATTCTATTATATTATGTCAGTTCTAATAAGAAGTGCAGTAATAATAATGATAAAAACAGTGATCTCGTCACTAA
Organism: Apium graveolens; assembly: GCF_009905375.1. Classification (NCBI taxonomy): domain Eukaryota; kingdom Viridiplantae; phylum Streptophyta; class Magnoliopsida; order Apiales; family Apiaceae; genus Apium; species Apium graveolens. The sequence goes on along the minus strand of NC_133650.1, from coordinate 271,719,154 downwards.
GGAACTGAACTGAAAGGAAACAAATATATACATAATATGAGAAATACATAGTTTGATCTGGTCAAAAGTACAACAGTGCTACAGCCATCTGCCCCAAAAGTGATACACAAGAGTCTATCTGTCTAGTCAGAAAAAGGGATGCTATATACAAGTCAACTATCCCGGAAAATTGGCTCTTACTAAGGCCTCGACTAACTAGACAACTAGACTATCCCATCGTCAGTCCTGAATCACACACCGGAGCGGGTCAGCTCCCATACCCTTTCCATCGCACGACGGAAGATATAGTCGGCCTGCCGCCTGGAGATCCTACCATGCCTGTCCCCCTGGAGCGATCGGAGTCTCACTCGGGACATGAGCTCTATCCCCGTTAGCTCCCTCCTCAAGGATCGGGGTATAGCAACCCTAGTCTCATAAGCTCGGGCACGCCTACCCGCCCTCTCCGCATCCAACTCCCTCTTGACCTCATCCAGCCGGGCCTCAGCAACAACCGCTCGGGTCCTCAGTACATCCTGAACATAGCCATGGGCTAACAAAGACTGCCTATGGGCAGGGTCGAGAGGTGGTGAATCCGGAGCCGCTGGGGGTGCCTCCTTGGTCTACCTAGGCTCGGGAGTATGGGTCTCCGAGCTGTCATCATAGGGGCTCCAAGATAGTGGTGGAGGGGTAGGAGCTCTGACCACCGGGAGTGTGGGTAAAGGGGTACCGGTATACTCCACGATAGCTCCGACATGCTCCTCAGCTATTGGGACCTCATCCGGGTCCTCTTCATCGGAAATAGCAATAACCTCTGTCTCTGACTCCTCTGAGGGGTCCTCCTCATCCTCCTCCATCTCAGGCTCCTCCTGATCCTCGGCATCTAGCAGTGCCTCATCATGCTCATGCTCGAACATCTCAGGGTCCTCTATCTCATGTGCCTACACATTAAATGAGCTAAGTTACTATCATGATACTTATAAGGGTTCCCGTAAGGGTTTTAACTGTCAGCGCTACTTTAAGTAGTCCGACCATGAACTTGGCAAGAGTTCTTATTATCTTTGTGAGTTTATTATTATATCGTCGCATCATCTCTGAGGTTTATAACGCTTGGCTCTGATACCATTTCTGTAACACACCCAGATCCGGGGTCGGGGATCCGGGTCGTCACGGTCTTTCTTTCCATAATATCACTTAACTGAATTAATAATAAATAACCTCATGCTGTGACCCCACACTAACACACACCACAACCAGTTATAGTCTCAGAGATGAAATTGAAATAAATACAAGTCTTTGAATCCACAATTTAAAAGTTATTACAACCCAAAATGATTACTTGATAAGTTTACAATTAATTGCCATTATCTGCCACAAGTTATAATTATACATAATTGATTCCCAAAAGTAGAAGGTCTGATCTACAGATAGATCTACCTCTGCAGCTATAGCAGCTATGATCTCAACGGGAAGGCGCAGGGCGCTTCCCACACTCTTGCGCTGGGTCTGCTTGAGTCTGGCCATCTTTCCTAACTATTGTTGTGTGATGAAGAAATAAAGCAAGATTGAGCATTACAGTTCGCAAGATAATATATAGTGCAAACAATAATGCAAGTATCTAAACGGATAACTTACTAAAATCCTTTATCGAGTGTAAGATAATTACTTACTGGATATAAGCAAAAATAAGGGATGAAGTTACCAAATACTTCACTATACTTATATCATTTATAAAACTACTTGAACTACCACTGTTCAAAGTATAATGAGTTTTCAACAGTTCATCACATAGATGAGACTACAAGATAAGATTTGAATAGATTAAATCTTTGAAATATTATTGAATGAGATGAAGTTATGAGATACTTCATTAAGTCCCGATATATATGTCCACACATATATCTCTTATACATATCCTGAAAACCTCTGTCATGTAAAGTATGAACAGAGTTTGTAACATCCAATGAATTTTTGGAAAGGAAAAGAATTGTGGCATAAACCCGATATCTTGCTGATCAGGCAAAGATACCAATAAGTAACCTTTTCTACTGTAGATGGATGAATTCCTCGCCGGTCATCACCCTGGCCGCATTCGGACCTCGCGCTAGACCGTTACCCGGCCACTCACGCGTGGATGGACTGTCACCCAGCCTCTTACACCTTCATAGACCGTACCCCGGCCTGTTGCTTATGCCGACTCAATCAGATGGACTTACTTCCCGAACATTGGGCAAGCAATCAAATTGTTGTCTCAAAACAGCAACCACGTTGCGAATATAAAATACACCACAGAGCCGGATCCCTCAGGTTTTGAGCGAGTATTTAAATCCCCTTGAAAGGAAGATCTTAAATAAAAAATGAGTTTTGGGACCCGCTCTAACTTTTAAAAATCATTTTGAAGACTCGAAAACATTTTTAAGAATGTTTGGAGTAATGCTGATTTAATGAAATAAATCAGTCCCGATATATTAGAAAATATCTGAATATTATTATTTAAATAATATTCCCATAAGGATAATCCTTATAAAAATAATTGAAGTAAAAGTTTTAAAACTCATACTTGAAATGAATAATAAATAACCAAAGATATACTTATACGAAAGTACGATCTTTATTTGAATAATCGAAAATAAGTTTGATTATCGAAACATTATTCTTTAATAAAATAAAGAATATTATTTAATAAAAGAAGCGGAGTCATAAGTCCTCGAATGAATATTCAAAATAATATTCATTAAATAAAATAAGCGGAGTCATAAGTCCTCGAATGAATATTCAAGATAATATTCATTAAATAAATAAGCGGAGTCATAAGTCCTCGAATGAATATTCAAAATAATATTCATTTAATAAAATAAAGTTATCGAATAAACCTTATTCAATTAATAGTTTTGAAAACTATATCTATATATATATAAATAAATATATATATATATATTATACTCGGGAACATCGACTCCCGGTTTAGAAAAATGTTCACCTTGGGGTCCCCTATACTAAGGGTATACGCAAATACTGCTTATCTATAGCATATGTATTATGCAACTGGATCAACAGATAAATGTATCAAGATTACGAAACAGGAATGCATATATATCATATCGCATGCTCCAATATATCGCAAGAATTTGCTAATTAACCATCATGCATCTATCATAAGATAATGCATATACATATGTATACATCACAACAACAGTATAACGGGTAGAAAACTTGCCTGAGCAACTGGGGGTGAAAAATCGCTTGGAACGAGTCTGGTAACCTATAAACAACATATAAGTTGGAATTAAACCAAAGTCGCTTATGAATCTATACTTTATCCAATTAGACTCTAACACTCGCTTTGCACTCAACGATTCCCTTAAGTCGCTCGAGTACCCTCGGCTTCACTATTTTTAATAAATTAACCATTAAGGGTTTTAAGGCGATTATTTCGCGAGTGCCTTACCAACTACCTAATACACTTTACATAAATGATTCATACTCCAATTAGTCCTTTACGGTCTTTAACCTATGTTTCAAAGTAAGGCGAGGGGTAATGGTTCGTTCGCGAAACGCCGTTACTTAAAACGGTCGTTTCTCCTAAACCGTACATCGGATTCAAATGAACCACATATCAAAACGAAGCTCGTAACATGAAATATCTAATCATGGCAATGGTCAAAATCTAATAGGGAGTTCTAGGGTCCTGATGTTAAGAGCAAAACAGTCTAAAGTAAATCGAACATTACGACGACTATGTTTACGCGATTACCAATTTTTATTCTACTCCAAACCAACCACCAATCAACCACAATTCATTCATACAACCAAAATCCATCCATACCATACTACAACAGCCCCAACACCTCAAGTTCTCCAATTTATATTATTCTTAAACATGAATTAAAACTATACTTAAGTTCATTAATCAATAATCCAAGAATTACAACTCCAACTCATTACAAAACCAACCACACTCTAAGTCTACAAGAATCATGCTTCTCATGAACCATAACAACATAACTAAACCTAATACTCAAAGTAAAGTTAGGGTTTTGAGGGGTTATACCTTCCTTGGAGAGTGGAGAATCAAGTAATTAGCTTGGAATCACCCTTAAAAGTCCTTATCCAAGCTTAATCTAAACAAAAACTCAAGAACAAAAATTTAAGTTTTTGAATGAATTAGAAGCTCAAACTTATAGGATAGTTATATCTATGCATAAGGAGTATTAGATAATTACCTTACTAATTAACAAGGCTTGGATCTTAGATTTTGGTTTTTTTCTTCTTGAAATGGAAAAGAGGCCGAGAGCTTTCTTTGAAGAAAAGAGAAGTCAACTTTGTGTTTTGGTGAAATGAATTGTTGGTTGGCTTGGTTGATGTTGTTTTGTTTTGATTTATTACTTTTAACCATGGTAACTTTTGCATGGCCAAGAATCAACCAACAACACCCTTCCTTTTTGTCATGCTTATGTCACCTTGTTATGTCATCCTCCCACACTTATCCTCTTCTTATTGGTTTGATGACATCATCCTCACTAACCTCTTTGATTAGCTTCTAATTACTTGGCTAATGACCGCTGATCTGTTATACGGTTCGCTTAACTTTCATTTTCGTTTATCGTTTGAGGGATCATACCCGGGATCTTATTACTTGAGTTTCCTTAACCTTTCTCAATACATTATATTCCTTTTATGATCCTCTCTTATAATCCTTGAATTTAAATCTTTTTTATCCTGTTATCTTATACTCAATTCTTTCAGTATCTGGTGGATTTTCGGGAAAAATCAAAGTGTTCGAATTTGGATTCTGACAATCTTTACATACACTTATTTATCATATAGAGTACTAATACGATCTCAGAATAACAATAAAAGAACCCCTACATAGTGTGGCATGAAAAATTTTCTTATTCAACAATATCAGCAAAAACACTATTCATAAGGGTTACAAAGAAGGTCAAAATTTTGGGGTTATTACAACTGCTGAGATAAAAACTTAGTCTCTGACCCAAGCTTGAAAAACAACTTAACAAACTCCTTTTCCATGCCTTAGCAGAGGAAACCATCCCTTCTTGCAGAGTCTCAAACTCAAAATCTATGGTCTTAGATAACTTGACATCAGAAGTATGCAATACAGAAAGTTTGACATTGATATCATCCAAAGAGGAACAAACATACTTCCTAAACAACTCAAAAGAAACATTTAAAATACTAACTTCTGAAGTTAGTGACCTGAGAGTTTTAATGGAAGCAAAATGCTGATTAATTGAAGCTAAATCAACATAATTCTCTTCTAACTTAGCAAACAACGAATTTAGGACAGTATTGGTGTTTTGATCATTTGGGTCTGACGCATAATGGGGGGATTTGGGCAAACCACCAACAGAACGGTGGGCATCATCAAAGAACAAATCATTTGATTCAGAAACTACGAGACCATTCGCAGTCAAAACAGACAAGTCAAAAACAACATTCAATCTTTCTGATTTAGCAGACTCAAAAGGAACACGAAAATACTAAAAAATCTTTGTTAACAAAGCAGGGTATGGAAGATGCATGGATTCATGTTTAGCACAATGATTCATGTTGGAAATAATCAATGAAGCCAAATTACAAGGGGTTTTCTTAACAAACACAGACAAAAGAATAGAATCCTGAAATATGACTCTATCACGACCAGATTTACGAGGCAGAACATTCGAGTGAAACAATTTAAACAATAATAAGCACATAGGAGTTAAATCAGTTACCAATGGTTTGACAGACACAGAAACAAAGTTGTCACCGTGAATAGCTTTGAGTTGTTCCTCATATTGCAATCCAGGAATCTCGTCAAAGGCCTGATGAGTGGTAAATGGGCAAGGGCCTTGATCGGATACTCCTGTGAGCCTGGCCAGCAAATCCGCCTTAAATCAAACTGGACTTCCTTTCACCGAAGAGAACACAATATTGTCGGCCAAAATCGAAAAATTCGCATAGAACTCCTTCACTAAATCTGGATAGATCACATCTGAAGGCGACAACAACCCAGCACACCCAACAGCTTCAAACAACGATGATACGCCGATCCTAGAGAGAAGATCAGTATCACACAACCTTTCTTTCAAAATGGACTTGTGCCACGCCTTAGTAGTGCTTTCCTTTGCATGACGTTCGAAAGAATCAGGAGATGCTTCGCTAGACGCTTCGGAAACAACTGCGGCCACACGACGACGCTTCAAACCAGACGGACTAGGGGTCGGGGTTTGGTTAGCGGTGGATCTCGAACGACGAGCCATGGAAGAAAGAAGATTTTAGGGTTAAGAGAGAAAATGATAGGATTTTGAGAGAATGAGAGAGTAGAATGAGAAAAGAAAATGAAAAGATTAAGAAAGAGAGTTTAAAAAAAAGTAGAAACTGAAGAGTTAGAGATGGAAGAGGAAGTGAAGAGGTGCAAAACAGAAGTGATGTATTGAATGAATGATACTTGCACGAGTTTCAAGGATATGATAGGTCTAATCAAAAGATTTACAAAATCTAATACTATTTACACGCATAAACACACGGACAAATAAAATAATAAAAAATATGAAACACAAATTCATAAACATGAGTACAAGGTATAATTAACACAAAACCTAATTTCAAAAATAAACAATAAATGCTTAACAAATATTTAAGTATTATGACATAATTCACATTTAATCACATAAATTACATAAAATCACTTAATAAATTACAGAGAACACATACCTAATTCACGACGCATTTTACAAAATCTATCTTCAGCTAATGGCTTAGTGAAGATATCTGCACGCTGTTTCTCAGTAGAAATATAAATAAGTTCAATATTACCTTTAGAAACATTATCTCGTAGAAAATGGTGACGAACATCAATATGCTTAGTACGAGAATGCATAACAGGATTTTTAGAGATATTAATTGCAGAGGTATTATCACAATAAATAGGAATATTTGAGTAAGAAATACCAAAATCCTGCAATGTTTGTTGCATCCACAAAATTTGAGCACAGCAACTTCCAGCTGCAATGTACTCTCCTTCAGCGGTAGAAAGAGCTACTGAAGTTTGCTTTTTACTATGCCATGCAACTAAACAATCTCCTAAAAATTCACAAGCACCACTTGTGCTTTTTCTATCAACCTGTGACCCTGCATAGTTAGCATCTGAAAAACCGATTAAGTCAAAGGAAGAGGAGCTTGGATAATATAATCCCAAGTCACTCGTACCTTTTAAATATTTAAAAATACGTTTAACAACATTCAAATGAGATTCTTTAGGTTGAGATTGAAAATGAGCACACAAGCATACACTTTACATAATGTCAGGTCGTGAGGCAGTTAAATATAACAATGAACCAATCATACCTCGAAATTTAGTGACATCTACAAGTGTACCTTGTTCATCCTTTGTAAGCTTAACTGAAGTACTCATCGGAGTTGATTTAGGTGAGACATGATCAAGTGCAAATCTTTTGAGTAAATCCTTTATGTACTTGCCTTGGTGAATAAATATTCCTGCATTAGACTAATTAATTTGCAAACCTAGGAAGTACTACAATTCACCCATCAAACTCATATCGAATTCCTTATGCATGCAATCAGAAAACCACTTACACAGAGATTCGTTAGAAGATCCAAATACTATATCATCAACATAAACTTGAACTAAAAGAAAGTTATCACGTTTATGGAAAATAAAGAGAGTTGGATCGAGTGTACCACGAATGAAACCATTGTTCACAAGAAACTGACTGAGACGCTCGTACCAACAGCGAGGGGACAGTCTTAATCCATAGACAGATTTCTTGAGCTAGTAAACATAGTTAGGGTACTTCTCGTGAATAAAACCTGGAGGCTGCTTCACGTAGACTTCTTCCTTGAGATAGCCATTTAGAAAAGCGCTCTTGACGTCCATCTAATAGAGCTTGAACTTCTTGAGAGCTGCAAAAGCCATTAAGATTCGAATAACTTCTAAACGAGCTACTGGAGCATATGTCTCATCGTAATCGATTCCTTCCTGCTGGTTGTATCCCTGAGCAACCAAACGAGCTTTATTTCGAATGCTATTTCCATCTTCATCCTTCTTATTCATGAAAACCCAACGAGTACCAATGATCTTGGCATCCTGAGGAGGTGGAACGAGTTCCTAAATATCACAACGCTCGAACTGGTTCAATTCCTCCTGCATTGCCACAGACCAGTGTTCGTCTGCAACTGCTTCTTGAGCGTTCTTTGGTTCAAACTCTTTGGTTCGAACTCAGCAACAAAAGCACATAATGCACATAGATTATGAAGTCTGCTTCGAGTAGAAATCCCTTGATCTAAATCAATAAGAAGATTATCTGGTGGATGATTCTTCACAGTCCTAGAAGACTTAGGAAGTTGAATATTACTCATCTCTTCCTCACTAGAATTATCTGCCTGGAAATGAATAGGAGTTGTCTCATTCAAAAGAGACTGCCTCATTTCCGCTTGAGAAGATTTATCCGGAGGAGTAACATAATTCCCACTTGAAACACTATCAGGAGTCTTTGGAGAGCCAGAAGATTCATCTGAAGCTTGAGTAGATCTTGAAGAATTGTCAGAAGACTGAGATGGACCTGGAGAGTCTTGACTGCTTGATTTGTCAAAATGAGACTGACTCTTTTCAGAATGAGACTGTCTCATTTGGGAATGAGATGATAGATCCGTAGTGTCTTCATCAATTTGAGATATATTCCTTGAGGATTCATTGAACGCAATATTGATGGATTCTTCTACTTTGTTCTTGACAGAATTATAAACATGATAAGCTTTGCTTGTTGTAGAATATCCTAAGAAGATTCCTTCCGTAGGTTTCGCATCGAACTTGCCTCGATTATTTTGAGTATCTAAAATAAAACACTTGGAACCAAATACTCGAAAATAACTAATGTTAGGAGTCCTTTTGTTAAGCAATTCATACGGAGTTTTAAGCAAAATAGGACAAATAAGTACTCTATTTAAAACATAACAGGAAGGTGTACCGCTTCAACCCAAAATTTTCTTGGAAGCTTACTCTCATGCAGTAGAGTTCTGGAAGTTTCCTGTAAAGTCCTGTTCTTACATTCTACTATTCCGTTTTGCTGAGGAGTTCGAGGAGCTGAGAATTCATGAGTGATTCCTTTTGATTTGCAGAAGGTTATGAAGTCCTTCTCGAATTCACCTCCATGATCACTATGAATAGTCTTGAGCTTAAAAGAATACTTAGTCTCAAGGTTAGTAATAAGATCCTTAAACTCAACAAAAGCTTCATCCTTAGTTCGTAAAAATAATACCCAAGTAAAACGAGAATAATCATCAACTATAACAATAGCATAATTCTTACCTCCCAAGCTTACATACCTTTCCGGACCGAAAAGATTTAAATGAAGAAGCTGCAAAGGAACAGAAGTTGATACTTTATTCTTAGCAGTAAAGGAAGTTTTCACATGTTTTCCAAGTTGGCATGCTGTGCAAGGTTCAATCTTCTTGTACTTCAGCTTTGGTAGACCTCGAACCAGATCATGAGAAGATATCTTCCGAAGAAGATCCATGTGAACATGGCCTAGATGTCGATGCCAAAGATTCTGCTGATCTTGAACAGTAGCAAGACAAATTCCCCCCTGCTGTTCATCAAAATCTAACATGAAAATATTTCCTTTCTTTTTGGCAACTAAAGCAAACTCATTAGTCTTAGTACCAATGTAACATACATCTTTATCGAACTTAACCTTATGACCAGCATCAGTAAGTTGACTTACACTAATGAGATTATATTTCAAACCATCAACTAAATGAACATTCGAAATGGCAAACCTGTCATTACCAATGGTGCCTTTTCCAATAATTCTGACGGTGTTTGAATCTCCAAGAGTAACTAAGCCACCTTCCTTGGCAACTAGAGATAGAAACTTGGATTTATCACCTGTCATGTGACATGAACAACCACTGTCGATGATCCATTTATTTCGCGGAACATGGACCTTCAAACAGACCTGCAAGAATTGCTTAATCTCTTAGGTACCCACTTAACCTTGGGTCCTGGTTGGTTAGTATCACAAATCTTATATAAATGTCTATTTGATTTCTTAATCCACATCTGAACGATATTAACAGAAGTATTAGCAGATTTATATCTAGTAGACGATTTATAAGATGAGTTAGAGGAGTGGCCCTTGATACCACATAATCTAGATTCAGCTGTAGGATGACCAGCTTTGCCACAATCTCGACATTTCTCATAAGGCATCTTATATTTCATAGGAGCTCGCTTATATCCTCCTTGAAATGCACGTTTCTTGATTGATTCACATCCTAAACCTCCTTTATCAAGAGAAGATTTTTGTTTTCCAAGAAGAGCATTCGAAGTTCCTTCTCCATGGAAACATTTAGCTAAATCCTTTTCAAGCTGTTCGACTTTTGGCTTTAATTCAGGAACCAAGGGATCAGGAGCACTATCTTCTTTAACGGTTTCTGGATCAACAGATATTGACTCTTTCTTCAAGGCTTCAAGGCATACATCCTTCATCTCAATCTCATTTTTGAGATATTGATTTTCTTCAGTAAGTTTTGAGACCCTTTCAAGCAATGATTTGTTTTCAGCAACTAGGGCTTCTTCCTTCATGGGGTCATCCATTTCACTAAGAACTTCACTTAATGCTTGCTTTAAATAAGCATTCTTTTCTTTCAACTTCTTAACCTGGACCTGCAAATTTAAAATAGATGAAGATATATTTGAGTTATACTTAATATTCTGTACCTCATCATTGTCACTGGAGTTGTCCTCTAGTCCAGCAAAGCAAAGTTGAGCAACTTCATCATCTGAATCGATCTCCACGTCAGATTCATCATCACTCCAAGTAATTAATGCCTTCTTTTTGTTCTTCAGCTTGTAGCAGTCCTTTTTGAAGTGCCCTTTCTTTCCATACTCAAAACAGGTATCCTTGCTTTGATTCGTTTTAACCTCCTTGCTCGGATTAGATTTGAAGTCCTTCTTTGGAAACTGTGACTCCATAGGTCGTTTGGAAGCATTCCATTTGGCAAGAAATTTATGAAACTTTTTTGTTAGAAGAGCAATCTCTTCATCAGAATCATCAGGAGACTCGTCTGCATCTGCATTAAGTGCAAGAGTTTTCTTACAAGGAGCTTCATCTTCTTCATCATATCTGCGTAGCTGATTTTCGAATTCTTCCAATTCACTGAACAGTGTTAGAGTATCCATAGTCGAAAGCAGTGTTGAATCCTGCAGAATGGTAACTTTTGGAGCAAACTTTTTTGGCATTGCTCTGAGGATTTTCCTATTGATCTCAGATTGAGGAATGATTCTTTCCAGAAGTGAGATGGAGTTCATCAATGTCAGAAATCTCCCTTGAGCATCTCGCACGCTTTCATGTCTTTCCAACCTGAAACCTTCATAGTCACTCATTAGAATACTTAATTTTACTTCACGTACCTTAGACGTGCCTTCGTGGCTGACTTTGATCGTATCCCAAATCTGCTTGGCAGTAGTACATGCTGAAACTTTTCTTAATTCTGTAGCTACCATGCCATTGAGAAGTGAGTTCATAGCTTTAGCATTGGAATTCATTGCGTTCACTTCTTCGGGAGAAAGATCCTTGAGAGATTTTGGCTTCCCTTCTTTCATAGGAATTGTGAAACCATTTTCTACAGCATCCCATTCGAATACATCACGCTGGAGAAAGATCTTCATCCGAAACTTTCAGTCATTGTAGTTTTCAACACCATGAAGCAGTGGTGGATAATTGTTTGAATACCTATCTGGTTGAGCCATGGATCGCTAGCAAAATAAACACTAAAAAGAGAATTAAATGCACCTGCTCTGATACCAAATGAAATTCGATGGCTCGATAGATAATATAATATTCTAACTGTCAAGACAAATGGGACATTCTCTTATGCTAATGGGACAGTCCCTTTACAAATGAGACAATGAATGGGACAGTCTCAATTATCTGCAGAAAGTAAATAATAGTAATAAAATACAGAATATTGAAAAACTGAAAAGTAAAAATAACAGAAGTTTTCACTTGGTTCGGCCCCTACACCTAGTCTATGGCCTACGTCCAAGTCCCCATGCCAACTAGCATAGAGAATATATTATATCAACTTTAATAAAAGAACTTACAGTCTTTTTCTTGATTACAAATATAGCACCTGAAAGAAACTCTTTCCCAAGCTACCTTGCTACCTAGCCCACTGCTATTCCTTAGCCTTCTAGCTACCTTGCTATACTTTGAAATTAAGCTTGCCACAACCCGGCACAAAGTTGATATGAATACACGAGTACAAGAATAAATAAATTGATTACAACTCAAACTAGGCTTCTTGTTTTTCTGGATATATATATATCTCGTGTATGGAACAAGAAAGTGATTTCAGATGATGGAAGATTTTCGTGAAAGCGTAGGTTCCAAATCTGAAAATAATGAGTTGTATTTATAGACAAAGTTCTAACAGATTTATTTTCAAATAAAGGATAAGATAGATAAGATATAAATGCAAGTTTGTTTGAAAATATTTGAATGAATACTTGAGAAGCTAGTCTGTTAGTTGTTTGAAAAAGATAAACCAAGTAAAAGATAGGATTTGAATAATTCAAACTTGGCTTATAAGATAGGGTTTATTTGAGATAAGTTAGAGAGATAATTATCCAGTCAAACAAGATATACATAAAACCCTAAACATTATCTAAACCTGAGAAATAACTTCCTGAATTATCTGAGCAAACTACAATGCTTGAATCTCGGTTACTTGCATTCTGCAATATCTGAACTCTATTATTCTGTTGCGTTGAATTCTGAAAATCATCATAAATCTGAACATCTAACAGTTTACTCCATATATTGCACCCATTATATTTATAGATAACATTACTACATAGAAAAATCACATACAAACAGATAAGTTACCCGCTACCCTATCTTCTTTGTACCCTCTACCCTTTTTTTATTTTTTTTTAATTATTTAACTTTTTCTAACTAGCGGGGAAGGTCTAGGAAGTTGGCATAATATTTCCATACTTTCAACTATTTTAGAATTTGTAACTAAAATTTTACATGGCAAATTTACAACGGTTAGAACACGTATATTCAAGTAACAAACAAACAGATATACTGTCCGAGCATAGCTTCTGTGATTCAGACAACTTCCAAGATTATGCAGCTTACTAGGATATGTTTTTAGGATTTATATAAATCATGTTTTGACTGAATATATCTTTCTACCTTATGTCAAACAAACCCTATACGATAAACTTAGTTTGAATTATTCAAATACTTATCTTTTACTAAGTTTATCTATTTCAACAAACTAACAGATTATTCTTTCAAAGACTTATTCAAATTGTTTTCAAACAACCTAGTTTTCATATTATCTTATCCATCTGTTTGAATAACAAATCTGTTAGTTCTTGTATCTATATAAACAACTCGTGATTTCAGAATTGTGACTAATGCTTACACGTCTAATCTTCTTCTGAAATACATTTCTTGTTCTCTATTCTTTCACTCGAATATCCAGTCGAACAAGATCTAGTTTGAGTTGTAATTCATATTCTTATTACTTGTAATCGTGTATTCATATCAACTCGTGTCGGGTTGTGGTAAGGCTTGATTTCGAAGTATAACTAAGGTAGACAGATGGCTAAGGTATAACAAGAGTGCTAGGTAGCAAGGTTTGCTAGGGAAAGAGTTTTTTCGGTACTATCCATTTATAATCAAGGAAAAGATTGTAAGTTTTTTTATTGAAGTTGATATAATACATTCTCTATGATAGTTGACAAAGAGACTTGGATGTAGGCCATAGACTAGGATTAAGTGCCGAACGAAGTGAAAACTCCCGGTGTTTTTATATTTTTGTTTTTCACGTTACTGTATTTATATTTTAGCAATTTACATTCTGCAGTTAATTGAGACTGTCTCATTACCCGTCTCATTCATAAAGGGCCTGTCCTATTTACATAAGAGACTGTCCTATTTGCCATATCAGTTAGAATCTTGTTTATACCATTTGGGCCTTTAAATTTCAACAACTAAATATTAATAACCTTTATTAATAAGCCAAACCTCCTTTCAAGTGTTACTTTTTGGGTTTCACTTTTCATGATTCATGTTATAACTCTAACTCTAATTGTATTATTATATATTTTCTTTTTGATTCCTATATGACACATAATTCTCTCTCTCTCTCTCTCTCTCTCTATATATATATATATATATTATTTTTACCCATTTTTCTTTATTAATAATTTTTTTAAGTGATACTTTATTTTCACTTATTTTTTGGTTCTATCACCTTTTATTTTTTTTTTGTTTTTATGATTCATGGTGTAACTCTAGGTGTAATATTTTTATCTTTTTTGATTCTTATATGAATTATAATTCTATATGTATTATTTTTACCCGTTTTTCTTTATTAATAAACAAAATATATTCACTTATTTTTTAGTTCTACCACCTTTTGGTTACACCTTTTATAACTCCAAGTGTATTATTTTGTATCTCCTTTTATTCCTATATCTCTTATAATTGTATATGTATTATTTTTACTCATCTTTATATTTTTTATAAGCCATGATTTTTTATTATATTTATAGGTTTGAATCCTATTTTTAATTATATTTTTAAATAAATAAGTTCATAAATTGGCTCAACTAAATAGGTTCCGAGAAATATAAACCACGACCAAGTAAATAAGCCATGTGTTTAAATTGAAATTTTTTAATTTAGAATTTTTTAGTTTGTTGATAGAATTCCATTTTAATAAAATGGTATAAATATTATAAAAAAATTTATTTTGGCTTCACCACTTGAAAATAATAAAATTGTTTAAACCGTAATATTATTACAATTCTATTTTCGTACAACTCCAAATTATTTCTTGATAGGGTACTTGGTTTCATCTTAGTACGGTTACGTCGTATTTTGGTTTCACCCATATAGTTCTCTTTCATGTAGAATTTTATGTTGTTTTTTAACAAAATATAGATCAGAATCATATTAAAATTACGATATTTCTATTTTTCATTTTTTATTTTTTATTAAAATAATAAAATGGAATCCTTTAAACAGTGTTATTATTAATTAATAAGAAAATCATCTTTTAAGGGAGACTTTGGTTTTACCTTTTTTCAGTTTTACGAACTTTTGGTTTCACCCTTTTTTTAAATCTTGCTATAGCTCTAAATATACCATTTTTATTCTTTTTTATTCATATATGACTTATAATTCTATATGTAATACTTTACCCGCTTTTTGATTCTTATATACCACATATTTATATTATTTTTATATAAACAAAATCGTATATACATTATAATTTATAGATTCATACCTACAGAATACTATTTTAGCACCAATTGCAAAATTATACATACATAATGAATATTTTATCAAAAAAATTATGCATTCACAAACTGTATAAAACACAAATTCAGCTAACAATAAGAAATTTAATATGCAATTCCTTAGTGTTGTTGATTTAATTTTTTGTTGAATTATCCATCAATCGTGTCGCGACTAAAGTTTTGATGTAAAATATTAGTTATGTATTTTTGAAAAATAGATACATAATAACGTTGAGTTTATTGTTATAATAAAAATTGAATTAATCAAAACTACATATAATTTAAAATTGAAAATTGCAATAATCGTACAATTTTATTTATTATATATTTTAATAAAAAAATTAAAACAAATTTCTATAATCATTATAAAATATTGATATTTTGATAGCCAGTGCTTAGCATCTACTAGTATATATACACACACAAAGGTAAGCTACTTTCCCTTGCCTCCGGTGAGCTTTACCCGCCTACTCAAACAATATTGTCAAAAAAAAAAAAACTAAACCCTGACACCTATATATACACCCATATTAAAAAAACCTTAGACACAATAAATCCAGACATAGGGCTGTTCACGAACCGAGCTGTTCGTGAACAAGCTCGAGCTCGGTTCGTTAAGAGCTCGTTCGGCTCGGCTCGTTAACGAACTCGAGCTCGAGCTCGAACAAAAAAATACGTTTGTTAAGCAAATCGAGCTCGAGCCGAGTTTTGGGTTGTTCGGCTCGAGCTCGGCTCGGCTCGAACTCGTTCGTTAAAATTCAAAAAAATTCTAATATATCCTAAATATTTTTATATAGGTATGGTTTTTTTTTAAATCCGACTTCACTGTATTTTTTTTTATATTCCAAAGATCATTTTGCATACCATATGTGATATATTTTGAGGTGATTTAGAAATTTTATATATTAGTTTCTAATTTTAAAATGTAGCTTCATAATTATATTTTAGTTAAGATTTTTTTAAAAATATTTTTCATCTATCCAACCGTATGTATGTTATAAAATATATATTTCAATGATATAACCAAAGTTTCACATCAAAAACAATTTTATTTGATTTTCTATTTTATGGTCAAACATTAGTTTGACTATTAACGCTAACTAGTGTTTAATCCGGATTTGTTGTTTCGATTATTTTAAAAATACTTTATATCGATCCAACCGTATGGATGTCATAAAATATATATTTTATTGATATAACCAAAGTTTTAGATCAAAATAATTTTATTTGGTTTGCTATTTTAATAGTCAAACATTAGTTGACTAGTATTGGTAACTAATGTTTAGTCTTGTATTTGTGTCTCGATTTATTTAAAATTATTTCTAATTGATCCAACCATATGAATGTCAAAATAAATATATTTTAATGATATAACCAAATTTTCAGACCAAAATAATTTTATTTGGTTTGTTATTTTAACAGTCAAGTAGTAGTTTAACTATTACCACTAACTAGTGTTTAGTCATTAATTGATGTTTCGATTTTTTTAAAAATATTTTTCCTCGATCCAACCGTATGGATGTCAAGATATATATATTTTAGTGATATAACCAAATTTTCAAAAAAAAATAAATTTATTTGATAAGTTATTTTCACAGTCAAACATCGGTTGACCAGAAATTTTTCTGGCTCGGCTCGGCTCGACTCGGCTCGTTTATGTTCGCGAACAAGCTCGTGTTCGGCTCGTTAGTTAACGAGCTCGAGCTCGAACACGTTTTTTGTTCGATTAGAAAGCTTGGCTCGGCTCGGTTCGTCAGAAAAAAAATTAAAACTCGGCTATGTTCGATCAAAACTCGGCTCGGCTCGGTTCGTGAACAGCCCTATCCAGACACCTATATATACACCCATACAAAAAAACCCTAGACACCTACATCTATGCACACACCCATCAAAGAAAAAATTAAAAGAAAAACACCACTACATACTACTATACAAACTACAAAGACCATCAAATACAACATAAAGATGTAATACATTCATGTCAAACACCACCTTTCTTTTCAACGCAATAGACATTTACGGGAAAATCTAAAGACACCTTCAACTTTACCACCATTAACGCACATACATGACATGTATATGCAACCTTACATAGACAACAAACCCCAGACTTTTGCAACACTCAGTTCGGCATAAACCATACAAAAATGGCATACACATATATAACCATATACACAAATATATATAACAAGCCCAGTTAAAACCGTCAACCTTGAATATACAGACACCCATGCATATTCCTATAGACATAACCACACATTATGTCAAGTACTATATGTTATTTAGCAACAATAGTCAAAAAATAAATGATAAGAAATAGATAGTTGAAGCAATAGTACATGCCTATTCGCGACGTTTGCAAAAGAAAATGAAAGTGGGAGAAGACTCGTCTTCCTTGTCCTTCATTTTTTTTACAAAACATTTGTACATAATGTTAGTACAAACTTAGCTGCATACAATATATATATGTGTGTGTTTGTATAGAACTGGAGAGAAATCAAAGTACTCTGAATGCTTGGTTTTTTATTATGCAAACGCAACAAAATATAAATACATTCAGGAAAGGAAGTGGTCCTAAAAAACAGGAATTGAACAACTGAAACTCCTAGAAACAATCAAACACTAACTTTATTCTCTACTACTCTGTTGGTGTGTAAATTAAAAAAGCAGGAGTAGTATATCAGAAAGAAAAACAAACTGTTCTTATTTTTCTTGACTTAAAATGCTCAGTACATTACTTCTTATATAGAGAAAAGCTAAACAACCAAATCCTAAAAATGGGGAAGCATAATCCCACTTCCTAACATAATGCACGGAATCAACAAACCACTATCTAGATTTATTGGTATCCTAAACTACTGATAACCAACAACTACTGAAAAATAGGAACTAGCTTTGAATCAGTCATTCAACACCTCCCCTTGATTCAAAGTTGCAGACTCCCAATTGCATTTTGAAGAAATCATGTTTGGCTTGAGAAAGTGCCTTTGTAAATATGTCCGCTACCTGCTCATTTGTACCACAGAACTTCAGGTCAATTTTTCCTTCAGCTGAGAGTTGTCGAACAAAGTGATGCTGCACATCTATGTGCTTCGTTCTTGCATGAAAAGCTGGATTCCTACTCATTGCGATAGCAGATCTATTGTCACAAAAAATTTCAGTAGCTTCTGTTTGAAGATAACCGACATCAGCAAGTAATTTTCTAAGCCACAATGCTTGTCGAGCTGCTGAACTTGCTGCTGCATACTCTGCTTCGGAAGATGACAAGGCAACCGTTTCTTGTTTCTTCGAGCTCCATGTTATTGTACCAGAACCAAGAAAGAAAATACTCCCAGAAGTGCTTTTACGATCATCCAGGCTTCCTGCCCAATCACTATCAGTGAAGCCAATCAATTTGAGACTTGAGGTTTTAGAATACCACACACCAAAAATCTGATGTACCAGCCACATAACGAAGGATTCTTTTTGCTGCACCAAGATGTTGTCGAGTAGGATTATTCAAAAATCTGGACACCAAACTAACAGGATAAGCAATGTCGGGTCTGGTGTGAGTTAAATAATTTAAACCACCCACTAGACTTCTGAATAACCTTCGATTCGCTGCTCCCGTTCCATCTTCATGTTGTAGCTTCTCATTAACATTCATCGGAGTAACTGCAGCTTCACAATCTAGCATGTTGAACTTCTTTAACAAATCTGCAGCATACTTCTTTTGACACACAAAAATTCCATCTAAATCCTGCTTTACTTCAAGACCCAAAAAATATTGCAATAATCCCAAATATGTCATCTCAAAAGTCTTCATCATACTAGACTTAAAGTCAGAAACTAAAGATTCAGAGCCATGTAAATTATATCGTCTACGTAAAGGCAGACCAATAAAAAATCACCATTACCTTCACGTTTAAAGTAGAGTGTAGGCTCATTTTCACTTCGCGTGACTCCTTTAGCTTGAAAGAAACGATCAATTCTACTGTACCATGCACGTGGTACTTGTTTTAGCCCGTAAAGCGCCTTCTTTAATTTGTAAACTTTGTTTTCTGACCCATTTGCAATAAAGCCTTGTGGCTGAGAAACATAGACATCTTCTTCCAATGTACCGTTTAGAAAGGCGGACTTCACATCGAGTTGATACAGTGGTAACTTGAGTTGGGCAGCCAATGCTAACATTATTCTCACTGTTTCGAAACGAGCAACGGGAGAGAAAGTCTCGTCAAAATCCACACCTTGCTGTTGTGAGTAACCCTTTGCCACGAGACGAACTTTGTGCTTTTGAATACTTCCATCAGCATTATATTTTGTTCGGAACACCCACTTCAGCCCTATAACATTCTTGTCCTCTCTAGAGCATCAATCAATTCCCAAGTGTCATTCCTTTCAATAGCTAACATTTCTTCTTCCATTGCATTCTTCCATTCACGTTGTGCATTTGCTTCCTCAAATAAAACGGGATCAGTGACTAGCAAAGCATAGTTACAAGAACTATAAATTTCTGCCAAAGATCTAGTTTTTGTGGTTGGAGTGTCACGATCATCACCACTGCTAGTGATGCTACCTGGCGTTGATGGTGGCGAATTTACCGGTGAAGATGAGATTGAGTTTGCAGAGCTGTTCATCAGCTTCACCTTCTACTGGAATATTATAAGCACTTCCATTCTTTTCGACATTCCACTTTAAGCGAGCTTCTTCATTAAACACCACATTCCTGCTAATTATCACTTTGCCACTTACTGGCACTACTAGAAAAAAGGCCTTAGACATCGGTTGTGGACTGATGTCTTTTAAAAATCAAACCAATGTCTTTGCATGTGATGTTAAATGTAGGGGCCTTTTACATCGGTTGTGAGCCGATGTCTTAAAGCATATTTGACATCGGTTTTAAATTCGTTCTGATGTATTTTTCTTCAAAGTAGTCCTTTACTATGACTGCAATGCTGCAATAATATGAAATTTCTATCAGTTTAAACATATTATGTATATGAGAAAACAACAAATTAACATCAATCTTCAAATCAAGCCGATCACTAGTAGAAAATGGGGTTAAATTCAACCGGTTAAATTCAACCGGACCTAAACTCAACCGTATATGGTTGAATTTGAAATCAACGTTGTTAAAACTTTGACCAGCGCTCAAATTCAACCGAACAAATTCAACCGATACTAAATTCAACCGATTAAATTCAACCGGTTTTAAATTCAACAAGAACCAGTTGAATTTAGTGTTCCCAATTTTTCCCTGCGCGGGAAATTTCCCCCAAAAGTTAAATTCAACCGAATAAATTCAACTGCTTTATATTCAACCAAAACCGGTTGAATTTAGAACAACCAATTTTTGGATCATCGGCAAAGTTCCCACCAAAAAATAAATTCAACCGGATAAAATCAACAGAAATCTTATTCAACGATTTCCGGTTGAATTTAGTATAAACTATTTTTTGTATGCGGGAAAGTTCCCACTAAAATGAATAAATTCAGCGGATTTTAAATTCAACTGTTTCTTGTTGAAAATATCAATTATAAAGGCAACCGTAGCTGGTTGGATATACCCGCTGTTTGTTTTCAACCGTATCTGGTTGGATATACCCGCTGTTCGTTTTCAACCGTTTCCTGTTGTATTTGGGTAACACATTTAGAAACCCTAATGTCAGTATCCTTTCCTTCCCGTGGCCTCCCTTTTCTTCTTTCACCATTTTTTCCTATCTCCTTTAATTCCTTAAGCTTCAATTTTAAAAGCATTCATGTCCAAGTAAGTATTCTTCCAAATTTTTCATACATATACTTGTAATTCTTGTATTCATATATGTCAATTGTGTTAATATTGTTAATATTTTTATACTAAATAAACTATCTTAATTATTGTGGCTAAAATTAGTGTGATTATTACTTGTTTTTAGTATGTTAAGATAATCGTAAGACATTGAGTTATATAATGATTGTATCAATCATACTAATGAAATATTAATTAAATTAAGTTGTTTATTGATGTTAGTTCTTATCTATAATAACTAATTAATCAAAATATGATAATTGTAGATGGCATCCGATCGAAGTTGGATGCATCGTAGGTTTGATGCAAGGAATAATATAACCGAGGAGTACAAACATGGTGTACAAAATTTCATCAATTTTTCTATGAAAGGGGAAGTTGATCCAATGGGGAGGATAAGATGCCCATGTAATGAGTGTGGAAATACATGGCGTAAATTACCTGACCATGTAACTTATGATTTGTATCGACATGGCATTATGGAGTTATATACTAAATGGGTTTTTCATGGAGAAAAGCGTAGGTCCAGGGTTGAAGCCGAGACTAGTTTGGGTAATAATGATCCTAGAGATGATGATATGTATGATGCACGTGAAATGCTTCGAGACTTTGCGGATGCACATGGAAATTTCGGGAATGGTGAGGAGGAACCGACTGCAACAGCAAAAATTTTTTATGAGATGTTAGACGGTGCTTCTGAACCTCTTTATCCAAATTGTCCAAGTTCTACCACTTTGTCATTCATAAATAGGTTGTTATATTTCAAGAACAAGCATGGTTGTAGTAATAAGGGCTTTGATGAGTTACTTGAACTTATTGGGTCAGTATTGCCGGAGAAACACAATCTACCAAAGACATATTATGATGTGAAAAAGATGATAAGTGGTTTAAATATGGGATATGAAAAGAATGATGCTTGCGAGAATGATTGCATGTTATTTTACAAGGAAAATAGTAAAAAGACATGTTGTGACATATGTCACAAAGGTCGATATAAGGACCAAAAAGATAACCAAAAGAAGCTGATTCCAAGAAAGATCTTGCGATACTTTCCACTTATACCGAGACTACAACGTTTGTACATGTCTGAGCAAACTGCTAAGTGTATGACGTGGCACCATGATAGAGTCATAGTTGATGGTCAGTTATCTCATCCGGCAGATGGAGATGAATGGAAAGCATTTGATGCTAGATTTCCGAGATTTGTAAAAGAGGCACGAAATATCAGACTTGGCCTTTCTAGTGATGGTTTGACCCATTTCGTGATCCACTTGCAAGGGATTATACTGTATGGCCTGTTGTAGTGGTTGTTTACAACCTTCCACCATCTATGTGCATGAAAGCTCCATATATGTTCATGCCTCTCATTATTATTATTATTATTATTATGCTATCTAGACCTGACTATATTTCCAATTAATCTCATTTATCTGATACTATCTAGACCTGACTGTTTTTCCATTAGTGTTGTGCCAAAATTTTTATTTCAGTCAGGGTAGTTTTTTTAGGTGGAGTATAAGCTGCTTTGGTTTGCTGGGCTCTGGTTGGATTTCTATAGTTTTTTATCTAGTTTTGTTAGGTCTGGATGGTTGGTTAGAAGGTGTTATAGGCCTGTTTCTTTTGTTTGGTTTTTCAGATGTGCTGAAGTGTTGCAGCATGTTTTTTTGCAGAGTGGTATTGCAGGGGTCTGGGTTTTTGATATCAAGGATTTAGAAGCTGATTTTGTCTGGGATTTTGCTATAGTTTCTTCCTTAATTTGGAGCGGTGATTGCTTGTGTGGGGTCTGGTGTTTATTTTTTTATGGAGTGTTCAAACAACTGGATTTTTTGTTTTTTTGCTCATGCTGGTTTGCTTAGATCTGGGCTGGAATTTCAAGTGCATTTGATGTGCATTTTTGTTCTTATTTGGGGTGCTTGCAGATTTTCTGTGGTTTTTTGCTTCTCTGGTTGTTTGACAGGCTGGAGATTTTGGTTGTGGGGCTCTTTGTGTTTGGTTTGGGCCAGTAGGGTCTTTTCCTTGGTTTTATTTAAAACCTTAGTATAAGTGACTGGTTTTAGCATACTCTTCAATTTGTTTGATCATTCTCTGAATTTATTTAAAAACTTAGTACAAGTAACTCTCAAGTAATTTTGTTAATTGATCAAAAGTTGTCTGTATATTGTTTTGGCAGTGTAGTCTAATCAGACTTTTATTCTTAACCACAGGATACACGCTCAGATCATATGGAGGTGGACGAAGATGACAATGATGTTCATATAGACGACTTGGAATATCGCTTCCCACTTTAGCTGAAGATCCTAGCTTATGATTATTTTGTCTAAGAACTTGCATGTGTTACTTTGGTCTCAAACTTTAAAATTTGGCCTATGTTTTACGATCTCAAGTTACATATTTTGTGTTAGGCATGAAGACATTGAACTGATGCTTGTTTATGTATACATTTCAGTTTGGATTCTCTCATTTGCTGTTTTATTTTTTATTAATAGTTATATATCTAAAGAATTGTACGAGAGGCAGCCTATGAGGAAGCTTATTGGAAATTATTTTACATTATTGTATTTTAAAACTTCAACTGTTAGTGGTTGAAACTAAATACCAATTGCCCATTAAGTTCAACAAGAGATGGTTGTATTTAACAGATATAATCAGAATTAATCAACCACTTCCGGTTATTAATGAAATCTATATTCAACAAAATTGGGTTGAAATTAATATACAAAAAATGGACTAGTTAACGAATCAACCAAAACCGGTTGGGTTTTAAAAAAATAAATTCAACTTTTTTCGGTTATTTTTAGTAATTTTGGCGAGATTTTTTTTTTGGTGAAATTCAAATTCAAAATTTTAATCTTTTTTGAAATATGTAAAGTTAATTTCAACGGAAAGTGGTTGAAAATAGTGTCAACAAACTCAACCGAAACTGGTTGAATATAATCATAAATTCAACCGGAATGCTAATTTCAACGACCTTATTTACAACCGACTGGTTGCGGTTGAATTTAGTATAAATTCAACCGGATCCGGTTGGTCTTATGCTAAATTCAACCGAATATTGTCGGTTGTATTTAACCGCTTTTGTTGTAGTGGATGTGTGTTTTATTGTATAACATTAGTCACTATATAGTACCGATGTGCAATGTTTATTTAGACATCGGTTCTATAAGTGAACTGATGTCTTTACTCTATTTTTACACCACTTTATACATTTATATGATATTTATTCTTTGATTTTACATCGGTTTTAAACTAACAAACTGATATGTGTGATTGCTTATGACATCAGTGATTGCTTATGACATCAGTGCCATAGTGGCTTTCATATAAATGAACTGATGTCTTTACTATATTTTACATCACCTTTTGATTTATATGATATCTATTCTTTGGTTTTACATCAGTTTGAAACTAACAAACTGATATGTGTGATTGCTTATGACATCAGTGCCATAGTGGCTTTCATATAAAGGGATGTGTTATTTGCTTATTATTAACATCAGTTATTTGGCTTAGTAAAGTGATATCTGTTTTGATTTTTTTTCCATGAATCACCTGCTTCATTAAAATCCCCAAAAATCAAAATTCCAAACCAAAATCACAAACCAAAATCACAAATCTAAGTTACCAATACCAAATCTAAGTTACCAATACCAAATCTAAGTTACCAAATCAAAAATCCATATCGAAAAACCATACGTACATTAATTTACCAATTGCATCATCATTCAATAATCCAAACCAACTACATAGATAAACCCAACCATATATTAACATCTACAAAAGTCATCCCAACACCAAATCATTCAATGTTTCCTCCACGTCAAAATAAATGAAAGTTCAAATACTTAAAGCAAATTGATTGGTGCAACACAAGTCTAGCTAGCTAGAGTTAAAATAAACCAAAGTTCGCCTACTTCAAAGAAAACGATATGTCCAAGATTTCAAGATGCAGATCATCAGGGTCTTTTCACAAGAAGGACTCAATATAGTCTAACGTCTGAAATCGAACCTCATCAAGCTCATCTCTGGAACAAATTACCTTTCGATTCTTGGCAGCCCACTGAATAATGTAAAACACGATAATTATAATGAATCCAATTACAACTGACATATAAACCAACTATGCATTGAAGTGGAAACAAATACCTTTTTCATAAATGACATTTCGGGGTCCATGACAATCTCTTTCATGTAATACATAACTACATATCCACATTCAGTCCCACCCAGCTGTTAAGGACATCCCTGTTTAACAAAAAAAGATTAGTTACTAAATTAAAGACTGGTCCGAACAAGCATTAGCTCAAAGTCAGAAGTACACCGACATGAATGCAGAAAATAAATAAAACTTACCAGAATATATATTATACTCGGGGCTTTGTTTCCCCTTCCAGCCTGAATGTTGAAAGCAATCACCGCCCTGTCCACTTAGCATTGTCAATAACGTGAACTGATCGATATGAATGCCATAATGAAAAATTGAAGAGAAAATAGTTTAAATATAAACAAAAATACTTTGTACGACTTTTTCCAACTCTGGAAAAGCAGTTGCACGAGGTAAATGATTTAGTATGAAAATCTCGCCAGCCCATATCACAACCAGTATCCAGTGGCAACTGTTTTTATAAAAAAATTAATAAAATAGAATTACTACCAAAATCATACAAATTATGATTTTGAGCTATATAAACAAATAACCAAGTGAAAATACTTAATATAATTACCCGTTATTATGTGGCATTAAAAAGAGACGATCAGGGTTTCCCTCTTTCAAACGATTAACCAAGTTGTTTTCAAAATCGCTGTTCAGGGTAAATGTGGCTCCGGGATCACAAAAAGCAAATAACTCATGACTGTTATTGCCAATAACCACCGAATACAAGTACCTACATTGTAAATAAAAAAATGCAGCAAACAAGAATACGCGAGACATCGCACAAGAATGAAAAGATAAGAATAAGGAAAAATAATAATACTCACGCCATGTATGTACATATTGCTCCTTGGCCAATCATTTTAAACTCGAGCAGGTGGGCGATGTTTTCATGCAATATAAAAATTGTTTTCACAACAATAAACACTTCAGCATCACATGGAATTTGAATCGAGTTTCCAGTGGACTTCATGAATGTTGTCGCATGTTTATACAACAAACGAAAGTGCTTTGGAACATTTTTATTGATCTCAATTTTTTCAAACAAGGACTGTACTTTCTGCAACTTAGTCATAGGTTGCTTTCCTTTTCTTTTACTTTTCTGCAAATACTAGTAAATATATTCATAAAAAATTTACAGAAAATCTAAAGCAAAATTCAAACCGATTCCAATTTAGATTTATTTTTTCTTTAATTTATTTAAAGATTTTTTAGCAACAAATAAAAGAGAACATATCTCACATATTAATTAGTTACATACCGCAGTTGGGGCATTTGGGAAAATGATCAAGTCCCGTGGCCATGAGACGTGGGAGCCAACAACTTGATCTACTGTCTCAATTTCACCCACTACTGGAATATGAATCTTGGTTTGTCGTTGAATTGGCCTATCCACCGACACACGGGCACAACCAGGCTGTATCGGCACGCCATGTACAGACTTGTTCATGTCTTCATCGTCAAATAGCAAGCCAAATGCCACCTTGTTTTCTAAGGTGCCTACTGCCAACTCACATTTTCGAGGGCCCTACATACATTTATTTTAAACATATAATTTTGCATTAAACAACTATTGGCTATGGTGGGAATAAAGAAATTAAGTTTAGATGAACTGAAAAATATACAAGCTACATTCAGTTATATGCAGTATCACAAACATTGACGGTTTCCGATGCAGGGGCAGGGGCAGGTGTACGTGCAGGGGGTGGAGCGTTGCAAGTACTATTGACCGATGACCTAGTCCCACACCCTTCTGTAAGCCAAATCCAATCCAAATACCCTAAACTAAAACCATTGTCATACAAATGACCCCTGATAATCTTTACGAAGAATTTTTAAAAGTTAACACATCGTTTACAAGGGCAGGGAATTCTTTTAGGATCACGAGAATTTTCCTCAGCAAAAATAAAAAACTGTTCCACCCCAATTTCATATTCGAGTGTATCCCTATCTTTGAAAATCCACGACTTGTCCATGTTAAGAAGGAACTACCTGATTGTTAAATAAAATGTCAAATATCGTAGTAACAAAGACTACAAAATAGTAGTCTATAATTGTAATTCACCCCCTAATATGGATACAATTTAGATTATACTTTCGATTCAAGTTCTTATTAACAAAGACTAACTATAACTATAACATTATCATTAATAAATATTTTAATTTACTTATAATTATCACATCATCCCCGTGTTTAAGTTGTTAACAGTTAGTGATACTCAATTAGACTCTAATATTCACTAATGTTTGCTATTATAGTACTAGTATATTAACTCTAATTAGAGCATCTCCAAGGCAGGGGAGCCCTTGTGAGACATTTTTATACAATATAGTATTATATTAACATATAGCTAATCCTACTGCCAACTTCATTCGAGCATAAAACCTTATACATTCAACAAATTTTACATAGCTATCAGTTTATATTATTATAGCCAACTATTATAGAGAGTATCGTTGGAGATGCTCTTAGGGTAACAACATAGAGGCCTAAAAATTTGATCTAATATTCACTAAACATACACTCATACAACTACTTGCTTATATCTAATAATATACAAGCCTAATAATTTCACCTAATATATCATATTAGAATTCATGTAAATGCCTTCATGTTTACATGGGAAATATAAATACAGATATACAAGGGACATAAACAACTCATATACAGGGGACACAAACTCATATACAGGGGACACAAACTCATATACAGGGGACACAAACATTTGTACTTGTACACATATATAAACATAACAACAACTCACATAGTTAAACATACATATATGCATGCACACATACAACTATAGATAGTATACATGCTGCCAAAGAAAACTCTAATGATACTCTAATTGAATAGAAACATATACCTAATTTAAGATCCAAATAAATCGAATCTCAAAATCGAATAGAAACTCATACCTAATTAAGCACAAAACTTCAAATAGCTAATCTCCAAATCACCAAGAACCAAGCTCGGACAAACACCTCCAAAGCACCAAAAACCAAGCTCGAACAAACACCAAACCCCAAATCTGTTCAAGAATAGAAATAAAGAAAATCAAAAGATTAATTGAATAAAGAAACAAAGAAAGGGGGTTTACTGTAATTGAAACTTAATCTGAAATTGAGATGAAAATCGAAGGAGTAATCGAAGGCGGGGTTAATTTAAGGTTACATTTGGACATCAAAGGGGGAAGAACACTACCGTTGCTCTCGTTTGTCTGAATGACAGTTTATATTTTCAGTTTTATGTTTTAATGTTTTTAGTTTTATGTTTTTTATTTTTTTATTTTTTTTTTAGTTTGAAAATTGGGACAAGGCCCGTGTTTGTTTGGGAGGGGAATAAAAATTTAGGGGGAAAGTTATGGGGGGGGGGGGAACTAAAACCAAAATATTTGGCTTAAGGCGGGGAAAAAAAGAGGGGTCTCACGCTTACTTTTTTTTAATCTTGTCATAGACATTGTTTTCAAAGACAATTGATGTCCGAAAAATATAAAGACATCGGTTCTTGTTTTAGTGATGTAAAAAATAGATTTAACATCGGTGGTTTTCTTAACCGATGTCTAAGGTGCGATGTCTAATCCTGTTTTTCTAGTAGTGTGGGTTATATAAGCGATATGCTTTGGAACAATAACCAATAAAAATGCATTTTTCTGACTTCTCATCTAATTTAGAACGATTATTAACCAAAGCATAAGCTACACACCCAAAGACTTTCAAGTGACTTACCCCTGGTTTCCTACCTTTCCATGCTTCAAATGGAGTTTTGTTCCAAACAGCCCTTGTTGGAGATATATTAAGAAGATACATTGAAGTTGCTATAGCTTCTCCCCAAAACTTGTCTGAAAGCGCCTTTCCCTTTAGCATACTTCTAGCCATTTCAACGACTGTTCGATTTTTTTGCTCCGCCACCCCATTCTGTTCCGGTGTGTAAGGCGCCGTAAGCTCTCTGCGAATTCCATGCTCATCACATAAGGCATTAAACTCTTCAGACATAAACTCACCTCTGTCAGTTCGGAGAGCAATTATATCTCGACCACTTTGTTTTTCTACAAATGCCTTGAATTTCTTAAAATTTTCAAATGCTTCAGACTTGAATTTTAAGAAATAAACCCAACTCATGCGTGAAAAATCATTAGTAAATAACAAAAAATAGCGACTTCCACCTAATGACTCAGTTTTCATGGGACCACATAAATCTGCGTGTACAAGCTCAAGACATTTTGAAGCTCTCCAAGACATCCCACCAGGAAAAGAAGCTTTACTTTGTTTTCCATGCACACAACATTCATAAAATTTAAGCTCGCCTATTTTTGGTAAACCAACAACCATTTGTTTTTGACTTAAAAGTTTCAAACTACGAGCATTCAAATGTCCATACCGTAAATGCCACAACTCAGACTCATTCTTTAGATTAGCAATCATTGCATTTCCCAAAACATCATTTGAAACATTAATCGGAAATATTCTATTTTGAGTCATGTGAACATTTTCTATATTATGACCAGACTTCTTATCAATCACAG
Organism: Apium graveolens; assembly: GCF_009905375.1. Lineage (NCBI taxonomy): Eukaryota > Viridiplantae > Streptophyta > Magnoliopsida > Apiales > Apiaceae > Apium > Apium graveolens. The sequence goes on along the minus strand of NC_133650.1, from coordinate 271,689,386 downwards.
CACACATAGCATCATCAAACACAATTCGATAGCCAGCACTCATTAATTGACCAATACTCAACAAGTTATGAGCTAAATTAGGGACAAATTGCACATCATAAAGAAGTTTTACATCACCTTGCACAGTTTTGATGGCGATGATACCTTTCCCTGCCACTTGCATTAGCTTGTTGTCACCAAGACGAACATCACCTTTCTGCGACTCATCAAGCTCCTTGAATATTGATTTTGTTCCTGACATATGATTTGAGCATCCGCTATCTAAAAACTACACATCATTGCTGCTATGTGAGATTTGTGAATGGGCCATAAACAACCTGGCCTCCTCTTCAGCCTTTTGAGAGAAATTTACTTGTGGTTGTTCATCACTCTGTTTGGCCCAACAATCAACATCTTTGTGACCATTTATTTTGCAATGGTAACATTGAATCTGGCTCTTGTGCTGATGGTAATCATTTGAATGACCTCTGCCTCTCCAGCCATCACCACTATAGTGACCTCTGCCCCTTCCATTTTCACGACCTCGACCTCCACGGAAACAACCCCTGCTTTTTCCTCGAGTTCCTGAATCTATCTTGCCCTTAAATGAATACTCTCCTTTTACTGGGAAAGCTTTCTCCTCTGTCTTAACATTATTTTTTTTCATCCTACTTTCATGAGCCAGCAGAGAACCCATCAATTCATCAAAGGTAAAAGTGGATAAATCCTTTGACTCTTCAATTGCAGGAACAATATTATTCCAGTTTTCATTACAGCTTCTTAGTACTTTACTCATAATAGTTTCATTGCTAATCTCTTCACCATACGATCTCATCTGACTGACAATTTCAGTCACTCTAGACAAATAAGTTTGAACAGACTCTTTCTCTCCCATGATCAATTCAGCAAAATCACTGCGAAGAGTTTGCAATCGTACCTTAATTACCCTCGCATCACCCAAATACTCCTGTTTGAGTATCTCCCATGCTCTATGTGCACTATTAGCAGATGAAATTTGTGGAAAAATATCATCATCTAATGCTGATTGAATGAAGAACAATGCATTGGCATCCTTTTTGCGGTTGTCCCTCAGTTGCTAATCGGGCACGACCGGTGCTGGATTTGGTTCATCATAACCTTTGTCCACCAAATACCATAATTCTTGGGATTTAAACATAGTCTTCAATTTAAGACTCCACAAATGATATTTTTCACCTCTAAAGATGGGAATTGAGGGCTGAGAAGATGTGTTCGTAATGTTTCCTGCCATTATGTTCTCACGGGTGGGGTTAAATGGAAGAAGGCTTTTCTCTCTCTTACTGGGAATGTGTTTTAATGTTTTTTAGGGACCGAAACCTGGTGAAGCTCTGATACCATAAAAGTTGGTGTAAATTAAAAAAGCAGGAGTATATCAGAGAGAAAAATAAACTGTTCTTATTTTTCTTGACTTAAAATGCTCAGTACATTACTTCTTATATAGAGAAAAGCTAAACAACCAAATCCTAAAAATGGGGAAGCATAATCCCACTTCCTAAGATAATGCACGGAATCAACAAACCACTATCTAGATTTATTGGTATCCTAAACTACTGATAACCAACAACTACTGAAAAATAGGAACTAGCTTTGAATCAGTCATTCAACATACTCCTATAAACTCGTCAGGCAGGTGACAACCACGTCCAACTTGGACCCAGACTTGCAGAGTAGCAAACAGAAATAAACAAACCATGCACACCAGTTAAACATAGAAACCTTGAGTTTTAGATTAATAACCAACAAACTCCCCTCTAATCTAAAACTCGATCAAGGACACTTCAGAACTCCAAGTAGCGTCCTCATAACTTCGAACTTAACGGCAGTGAGGGCCTTGGTGAGAGAATCTGCTCGTTGTTCTTCTGAGCACACATGCTTCACAATAATTTCCCCATTCTCGACACATTCTCGTATAAAATGGTAACGTATATCTATGTGCTTACTTCTACCATGAAATACATGATTTTTGGCTAAATCGATAGCCGACTTGTTGTCGATAAATAGAGTCACAGGACCAATGACATAGTCAGTGATTTGCATTAGTAATTTCCTCAACCACACAGCTTGACAGGCTGCCGCCGTTGCTGCCATAAATTCTGCCTCGCATGAGGAGAGAGAAACACACCTTTATTTCTGTGAAGTCCAAGTAATTAAGCTCTCGTTTAGGTAGAAGACCATACCACTGATGCTCTTCCTATCATCTATGTGTCCAGCAAGGTCACTGTCTGAGTACCCAATCAGCACCTCATTTTCTTTGTTCTGAGTATACACCAATCCAAAATCAATCGTACCTTTTACATAGCGAAGTATTCGCTTAGCTGCTGCCAGGTGTACCATTGTGGGCTTCTCCATAAATCTGCTGATAATTCCCACAGAATATGCTATATCCGGCCTGGTATGGACTAGATATCTCAGGCCTCCAACCATACTCTTAAATTTTGTAGGATCTACGAGCACCTCTCCCTCGTCTCTACTAATAACTTCTTTAGGATGCATTGGAACTTTAGTCAAATTACAATCCAGCATACCAGCTTTATTCAGAACCTTTTTTGCGAACCTGACTATTTTAAACTAATGTATCCAACCCCTTGATCAACTTCAATGCCAAGGTAGTATGTCAATTTTCCCAGATCGCTCATATCAAACTTCCTTACCATCTATTCCTTGAAATTCTAAATTGCTGCAATATTAGATCCGGTCACCAGCAAGTCATCGACATAAACACCAATGATTAATATATCCTTTCCAGAATTTTTTGTATACACAACTTGCTCATAGGCACACCTGGAAAAACCGAGTTCTTTCAAACATTCATTTAGCTTTGAGTACCACACTCTCGGTGCTTGTCAAAGCCCGTACTATGCTTTCAACAATTTGTAGACTAGACGTTCCTTCCCTTTTTTGAAAAATCCTTCAGGCTGCCTAACAAACACCTCCTCCTTAATTTCCCCATTTAAAAAAGCTGTTTTAACGTCGAGGTGATGTACCTCCCAGTTGCTCTTTGCTGCAAGTGCGAGAAGTAACCGAATGGTTTCAATCCGAGTGATCGACGCAAATACTTCATCAAAGTCTACACCCTGCTTCTGTACATATCCTTTAGCAACAATTCTTGCTTTATGCTTTATAATATTCCCATCCGTATCACGTTTGATTTTATAAATCCATTTTAAGTCAATGGGTTTTCGACCTTGTGGTAGTTCCGTCAATTCCCAAGTAGCTTTTTTCTCAACTGCATCCATCTCAATTTACATCGCCTTTTTCCACTCGCTCCCCTTTACCGCTTGAGCATAGTTTGTTGGTTCATCTATTCTCATGAGATACAACTCATTATCCTCTAGCTCAACCTGTTCAGTCTCTGCATAGATCTCAGAAAGAGATCTGAAGTTCTGGACCTCGTCCTCAGATGAGCTTGTAGTGTTATCTGCTGGTTCACTATTTTGGCTGTCACCCACATTCTGTTCACTTGTGGTTACAGTGAATGGCTCGCTTTGCACTATCTTTGAGTCTGTTTCCTCGTGCCAACACCATGACTTCCTTTCTTCAAAAATAACATCACGACTGATACAAATCCTTTTTGTTTCAGGATCATACAGTCTATATGCTTTGGTGCCTGCTTCTTTGCCAAGATGAATTACCAAGTTACTTCTACTGTCCAGCTTCTTTAAATTGACTAAAGGAACTCTCATATGAGCCACACACCCAAATACTCGCAGGTGTTCCACATGTGGCTTTTTACCGGACCATGCTTCATACGGTGTAATTCCTATCACTGCGCGAGTCGGTAGTCTGTTGAGCAAATAGGTGGCATGTCGAACTGCTTCCCCCAAAAAATAATTTGGCATTTTCATTTCTTTCAAGAGACTCTGAGACATCTCGATCAAAGTCCTATTACTTCTTTCAACCACCCCATTTTGTTGGGGTGAGTATGGAGCAGAAAAATGTCGCGTAATGCCTGATTCTTCACAGTATTGAGTGAATTCCTTAGACGTGAACTCACCACCATTGTCACTTCTAAATGTCATGATCTTCTTTTCTGGGCTATTTTCAACTAGAACATGAAAATTCTTGAAAGCATCAAATGTTTCACTCTTATCTTTCAACAAGTATGTCCACATAACGCGACTGTAATCATCAATTAAAATAAATATATACTTGTTACCTCTAGGAGTGCTTGGTGTAATTGGTCCGTAGAGGTCTCCGTGCACTAATTCAAGGGGTTTCTTTGTCGAAAAATTTGTTTGGCGCGGAAATGTTTGCCTTGTTTGTTTTGACATCAGGCATCTAATACACACTTCTTCAGGTTGGTTGATTTCTGGCATTCCACGAACCATATTGGTCGTAGACATGAGTTTCATAGCTCTGAAATTAACATGGCCCAGACGAGAGTGCCATAGCCAACTCTCGTTCTCACAACTCGCCATCAAACATTCTGACTCTCCACTATAAATGATTAGTTTGTATAATCTATTCATAGAACGCTTTACCTTCATTAGTAAATTTCCTTGCACATCATGAACCCATATATTCTCTCCTTTGAGAACGATTTTGTATCCATTTTCTGAAAGTTGTCCAAGACTAATTATGTTGCTTCTAAGGGAGGGAATGTAGTATACCTCATCGAGAGTCCTGGTTTCTCCATTCTTGCACCTCAGCTTGATTGAATCCTTGCCTTTTATTTGTACCACCGAGCCATCGCCAAACTTAACCTGGCATGTTACCTTCTCATCGAGTTTGTCAAACTTTAAATGTTGTCCTGTCATATGGTTACTCGCCCCATTATCTTAGTACCAAACATTGGATTCTGTATATTTCTCCTTGTCATTTTGACCCAACTTTGGCACTACTCGTGTCTTATTAATCAGCATATTAATTTTCTCATCCTTCTCTCGCTCCACCATAAGTAAAGTCGGTTCGTCGTCTGAGATTTGTGTGATATGGACTTCCTCCTTTACTTCTTTGTTACACCTTGGTTTCTTGCATTCTATGGCGTAGTGGCCATACCCACTACAATTGAAGCACTGAACTCTGCTTTTGTCTCGTGTACCATGACTATTCTCCCTACCTCGAAATCCCTGTGTTGCTCCCTCGTTTCCGCCTCTATGTGATCGTCTCTGCCATTCTTCTCTTGTGAGTAATAATTTACTCTCATCCTTTTCTTTTTCAAGCCATTGTTCCTTGGTGAGATGTAATTGATTCCCCCCGCATCATTCTGCCCTTTGAGTCTCTCTTCATGCATTTTGAGTGAACCCACAGTCTCCTCTACAGTCATTGTTTCAAGGTTGCCAAATTGTTCTATGGTAGAGGCTATTTGCAGAAATTTTGAGGGAACCGCACGAAGCAATTTCTTCACTACATAGCTCTCCGCAATCTCCTCACCCAGTGCCCGTATGTTAGTAACCAACCCGTTAAGTTTCATACAAAAAGCATCAATTGATTCATTGTCCTTCATGGTCATGGATTCGAACTCCGCCTTAAGCGTTTGTACATTGGCTATCTTCACTCTTTCAGCCCCCTGGCACATGACCTTGATGGCGTCTTATGCTTTCTTAGACGTTCCCTTATCCGCAAGAGAAAGGAGCACATCTTCAGGAATGCCCTGGTAAATTGCGGCCAGAGCAACCTTGTCTACTTTGTCATCAACACTTTTAGCTTTCAGATCCTTCGGTGACACAGCCTCCCAAACTCCATGGGCCTCCATATAGACCTTCATTTTCAGGGCCCAGGCTGTATAATTTGTGCGTGTCAGCATAGGATAGCTTAAGCTGATCGTACTCTCCTTGATTTTTCCGGTCTCCATCGTTTGTACTTTCGGCATGTACTTGGGCTTCAACCAAATGTCCTAAGCTCTGATACCAGATTGTTAGTACAAACTTAGCTACATATAATATATATATATATGTGTGTGTTTGTATAGAACTGGAGAGAAATCAAAGTACTCTGAATGCTTGGTTTTTTATTATGCAAACGCAGCAAAATATAAATACATTCAGGAAAGGAAGTGGTCCTAAAAAACAGGAATTGAACAACTGAAACTCCTAGAAACAATCAAACACTAACTTTATTCTCTACTACTCCTACAAACTCGTCAGGCAGGTGACGACCACGTCCAACTTGGACCCAGACTTGCAGAGCAGCAAATAGAAATAAACAAACCATGCACACCAGTTAAACATAGAAACCTTGAGTTTTAGATTAATAACCAACACATAAAACATGTCAAATGATGTGGGATGTTTTTATTTGATTTTTTGATGTGAATATAGGGGACCTATTTCAATTAAAACCCACCACATATCATTCTGTACAAAATTTTGTCCACAGTTCTGTATACCGACCATTTTCCTTTTTTTTACATGGTGTCAGAGGTTGTGGAGAAGTGGTTATTTTTCTAAGGGAGGGGTGAATCATGGAACTACAACACCCTAAAACTTTTATAAACTCTTTTTCTTCTTATTGCGTAGAAAGCAGAAGTTTGCTTTTTCAAGATGCAAACAATGTCACCCCACATACTTTTAGTACAACAACTATACTCGGTCATAGGCTTTTACATATTTTTTTTTAAAAACCCCCTAGCTCCTAACTTGTCAACTCCTACTAACGGTTAGAAAATGGAAAGTTTGAGATGTGTTTTAAAAATATTCTTGATGTAATTTCCTAAACTAATTATTGGAGGTTGATCCTTAATATGAGGACTTAAACTTTCATGTTTGGATCTAAGTCATTTTCTTAGTATAATTTACAAAGAAATTGAGGTGAAGTTAGTAGCTTGAAAGAGTTGTGTGGGTTTGTCCCACATTGATAAGGTAAAGAGGGGTTGTGTGCTTTATATAGTACCATGTGCAAGAGTAGTTTAAAACTACTAAGGCATGTGGGTGTGCATGGTGTTATTGTGTGCCTCACACTCACACGCGTGCGCGCTGCCGCCACGACACGACTCAGGTCGGGTCGAAGGGCGATTTGGGCTGCGTAATATGGAATATCAGTATTTACTGATCAGAAATTAAAAACTCTGATTTGCTGAAATAAATACTGATCACGAGTTGCTGAGGCTGACAAATCCTGACGCCTGATCAGGATTTGCTGAGGCTGACAAATCCCGACGCCTGGATCAGGATATAACGAAATCACAGACTTGTAAAACCCTAGCTTCTACTTCTCTATCTTTCTCTCTTCCATAACATACAGATTATAGCATAAGTTTTCTAGGCAAACTGAGGTACAGGTCGTTGTTGAACATTACGTGACAGTGGACGCATTCCTATGTGCTTTTGTATTCTGGAGGTGATATTGCTGCAACCCATCACAATGTCAGTAGGGCAATAATCTTTTCAAAAACAGTCTAGGCTTCTAGAAGGTTGGGCGCCTCAGCTATTGATAGTTCTTTCAGATTACATATTTGATAAAGCTTCTATTAGAGCTAAGTGTTCTATTCTTTCTTTGTCAATTTAGTTACTGATCATATCTTGTTGTTTTGCCTTCGTGTTTTGTTTTGTTATTTGGTTTATTGCATGTTCTTGCTTAATCCTAATTTTATAACTGTCTCATTATTACGCATAGTGTTAGTAATTACTCAATAATCTTGAAGAGATTATCTATGTTATATTGTTATTAGCAAGATGGTTAATGAAACTGTTGATCTTACTAAGAATGTTGAGACTCGTTCTAGTTCTGGTGGTACTGCAACCATTGACTGGACCACATATCATATTCCCCAACCTATTGTTTTATCGGGTATGACTGATAAATTCAGTGGTGGAGCTTCTTTTTCTCGTTGCGAAAAAAAGATGAAGCTCTGGTTAATGGTAAAGGGTCTATGGCCGGTGTTCCAATATGATCCTCTTGTGTTGGATCAAGAGAAGGCTGGATTTATTAAGACTTATGCTTTATGGGCTGAGAAGGATGGGGTGGCTAGGGCAGCCATTTTGGCAGCCTTGGAGAACACCTTGTTCGATGTTTATTCATCAGATGCCTATACTGCTAAGGTCTTATGGGATAAGCTGGACTAAACCCAAAATACTGATTTTCAAGGACTTGAGAAGTATTTTGTGGCTAGGTTTCTTGACTTCAAACTGGTGGATGGAAAATCCATGACTAAACAGGTTCATGAGTTTGAGATGTTGGTTCATGCTTTGGGTGAGTCCGGTATGGTCTTGCCTGAGAAGTTTCGGGTTACGTCAGTGATTGAAAAGCTCCCTAAGTCTTGGGAAGAGTTTGCTCTCTCCCTGAAAAGATAGAAAGGAGAGATCACATGGACTAACTTAATGTTGAACATTTCTGTGCAGGGGCAACACAAGTCCAAACAAGGGCATATGATGCCTGCTGAACATGGAAGCTCGAAGGTGAATGTAATGACCATAGAACAGAAAAGAAAGGTAGTCACTAGGAAGGATAACACTACACTGGACAAGAACATGGCTAAAACAAACCATGTTGGCTTGTGGACAAGTTGGTCATTGGAGCAAGGAATGTCCAAGTAAGAAAGCTAAGAAAGCTGAAGTGGTAGCTCAAGAAAATACTGTGCTTGGACTTGGAACCACGAGTGGGCATGTAGCTAACATGGTTGTTGGTGAGGTTGTTTCCTCTCGAACCGATGACGAGTATGTTACTTACCCTATAATTGATACTGGAGCTAATGTGCATAATTGTGCTGATATTAGTTTGTTTTTATCTTATCAACAGAGTAATTGAATGACAGTGACGATTGGGAATGCTAATACTGCACAAGTACTTGGAATAGGAAACATGGACCTGAAGTTTGCTTTTGGGCGTATTTTATCTCTCACTACAGTGCATCATGTTCCCTCTATTCGTAGAAATGTAATAAATGGAAGTTGTTTAGTTAAGAATGGTTTTGAACTTTCTTTAAAAATGTAATAAATTAGTGATTACGCACACTGGTATATTTTTTGGCAAGGGTTAATTGTTTGATGGTTTATTTTTGATAAATGCTGAACCCGTTTTGGGTGATTTTATTAATGATAGTGTTGCACCTTCTATTAATTTTGTTGAATCATTTGTCTTGTGGCACTTACGACTTGGTCATTTAAATTTTGGTTCTCTAAAGAATATGATGAATTTAGAGTTGATTCCAAAGCATGTCGTTGATAAGAAATCTAAGTGTCAAGTATGTGTTACTGCTAAACAAACAAGGAAGCCTTTTCATAATGTTGTTAGGGATTCAGACTTGTTAGATTTAGTACACTCGGACATATGTGAATTCGGTGGTGTGTTGATCAGGGATCACTATAGATATTTCATTATCTTTATAGATGATTGTAGTAGATATTATTATGTTTATTTTCTTAAACATAAGGATGAAGCACTAGATAAATTCATTATATTTAAAAATGAAGCTGAAACATAAACTGGAAAAGTACTTAAATGTTTGAGGTCTGATAGAGGTGGTGAGTATACGAGTACCTCGTTTAATAAATTTTGTGCAAGCAATGGTATAGTTCATGAGGTTACTCCATCATACGCACCCGAGTCTAATGGGGCAGTAGAGCAAAAGAACAGAACTTTTAAAGACATGATTAACAGTATGCTGATTAATTCCGTGTTGCCTAAGTATATGTGGGGAGAGGCTCTGCATACGGTTTGTCATATTCTGAATAGAGTCCTTATGAAATATATGGATAAGACACATTAAATTATAAAGAAAGCGTAAGAAAAATTTGAGTTATCTTCGTGTGTGGGGGTGCCTTGCTAAGGCACTTTCCCCTGTACACAAGAGAAAGAAACTAGGTCCAAAAACCGTTGATTATATCTTTCTGGGCTATCTTGAAACCACAAATATTGTGAGATTTTTAGTTTTGAAATCTGACATAGATGGGATTGTGGAGAATATGATAATTGAGTTTCATGATGCAACTTTATTTGAGAAAGTGTTCCCTACTTTGGGTAATTGTGAGGATGATCCCACTCACACATCGAGTTCTATTCCTGATCATGTGGAAAAAATGACAAATATGGGGGCGGATCCTGGTAGTAGCTCTACTCCTAATGAAGTAGAGGAACCTAGAAGGAGTAAGCTTGCAAAGGTAGTAAAGGACTTTGGAAGTGATTTTATCACTCAAAATGTCGAGGATGAGCCTTTAACTTTCCGTCAAGCCATGGATTCTTCAGAGTCAAGGCATTGGAAAGGCGCTGTATAAAATGAAATTGACTTAATTGTTTCTAACGGAACATGGGAGTTAGTTGATCTCCCTCTTGGGTGTTGTACAATTGGATATAATGGATCTTTAAGAGGAAGCTAAACCTTGATGGCTCAATAGATAAGTACAAGTCTAGGCTAGTTGCTAAGGTCTTTAGGCAAAGGGAAGATAATGACTATTTTGATACATACTCTCCTGTTGATCGAATGACAACAATCAGAATGCCTATTGTATTGGCTTCTGTACATGGTCTTATCATTCATTAAATAGATATAGAAACAACTTTTCTTCATGGCGACGTTGAAGATGAGATTTATATGGATCAACCTGAGAGATTTGTTGCTTCTGGTAATGAGAGGAAGGAATATTGACTAGTCAATTCCATCTATGGCCTTAAACAAGCACCTATATACTGGCATACAAAGTTTGATGAAACTGTTTTAGACTTCGACTTTTTAGTTAATGAAAGTGACAAGTGTGTCTACTATAAGGTTAGAGGTAATGATTTTGTGATTGTGTGCTTGTATGAAGATGACAGTCTGTTGTTTGGAACCAAATTGAGATTATTAACGAGACAAAAAGTTTCTTAAAGAAACATTTTAAAATGAAGGATATGGGTGAGGCTAGTGTGATTCTTGGGATCAAGTTGACTCAGCCAACTGATGAAATAACATTGTCACAGTCTCATTATGTAGAGAAATCTTTACTTGAGAAGTACGGTTATTCAAATTGTAGAATATCTAGTACACCATATGATTCTAAAGTTGCTATAGTCAAGAATAGTTCAGGAGTTTCCGTGTCTCGGTTAAGATATTCTCAGATTATTGGGATTTTGCAATATCTTGCTAATGTGACTAGACCAGACCAGATGTTTCTTATTCCGTGTCTAAGTTAGCTAGATATACAAGATTTCCAAACAAGGCTCATTGGGAGGCACTTGATAGAGTTCTTAGATATCTCAAGGGAAATATTTTCTTTGGCTTGCAGTACTGGAGATTTCCGGGGGTACTCGAGGGGTACAGTTGTAACGCCCTCCAGACCCGGGGTATAAGTCTGGGGATTACTAGCTAATCACCAAACCTGTACAATCTGATTAACAAATAAAGAATTATATCTAAACCCCTTTAACACTAACCAGGATCTTTTTAGGTTGAAGTATGAAAATAAGAACCACTAACTACTTTATTACAAACCAAATTCAAAATCTTATAAACTCTCTTTATTACAAACCATTGTCTAACCAGTTTAAACTAATTTCATCTTTTATTCAAACACACACACACTAGATATCTACACTCCACCTGCTCGGGAAACTCAAAGCTTTCTTCCCGGATTGGGATCAACACCTTGGGTATGAGAGGATCCCGAGGCTTGACCCGCTTCTTTACCACTCGAGTCCTGATGGGTTTCATATTTCTTCTTAACTAAAAATAATAAGGTGAATAACAATAAAAAGGGGATAGCCAAAAATTGCTCAACAAGTCCACAAAATATAAACAGTGTTTAAGCAGTTTAAATGAATCGGTAATCTGGGTATATCTGCAAAGATATAACCCCGCGAGAATAGAAAGAAGGCCATTGCTGGCGAGTACAAACGAACTAAACTGGACACAAGTTCACATCTATACCTTGCTGATCAACCAGGATACAATGCAGATCTATATCTCACTATATAGATCCAGTCGGACACCCAGGCACTACGACCCATATCAAGGATCAGGTTATGTCCCGGTCCTTAGGATTAAGTGAAGCTTAACCCCAAAGTTATTCTTATCCAGTCCTTGGAGTAGCAACCGGAACAATCGATATGCTTTGATATATTCCAAAAACCAGAATATATCAATATATGTGAATAACAATTGGAATATGAATAAGGAAAATCAAGAATTGAAATGAAATAGAAACAAGAATCAAAAGAGTGCAAGCGTAACGTGAATCTGAAGAAATATCACTATTCTGAAATTAGAATAGGAGAAAAACTTGCCTTCTGCATGACCCACTTCAATTATATCACCTTCGTCTATCACCAACTCAACCTTCCTTGCTGGCTTAGCTTCTGTTAGAGAAAGATAATGATTTAAACATCTCGTACTTCAATTGCGTCTCAAACCGACTTAACATCGTTCCTATTATCTACCCATGCGCTTATGACCGATTCGTATATCATATATGAACAAGAAAGACTCGATTAACCATATAATACACATAAGCACATAATCATTTTTATAGTTAAAATTTTTAGAATCAAAACTGACTCGCTGTTCGCTTAACTAATCATCATCTGACTCATTTCCTATTTTCCGAAAATTTTCAGACTCGTCTCGGCACGCGATTCGACTTATAATCAAATAAATAACAATTTCAACTAATTTCTAAAGGAAATTAGGCATTAATATTATTTTTAATGAAAATAATTCATTTTTCTAAGTCAAAGGGCTTTCGTTTCGTTTGAATCAGACTAACGGTCTATTAATATCAATTAAATACAGATAAATCAATTTAATATCCAATATAAATAATTATTACCAATTATTAAACCCTAAAATAATTTTTAAATAATTATTTGAGGAAAATCAGAATTAAAAATGATTTTTTTTATAATTTTTGGAACTAAAATGAATTTATTATGAATTATTGAAAATTATTTGATTAATTATCAAAATAATTAATCATTTTTAAATAAATAATAAATAATAAATAATAAATAATAAATAAATAAATAATAAATATTTAAGAAAATAATTAAATCTGATTTTTAGAAAATATTTCAGAATTATTTATAATATAAATCAATTAATTAAATAATTATTTAATCAATTTATATAATAAATAAAACTGATTGTATAATTAAAATAAAATAAAAATAATAAAAATTTGCAGAAACATTTGTTAGAAACAAAATCCTGACAAAAACAGATCAAACCCGGGTATTTTACACGGGTCAAACGGGTGAAAATTCGGGTCGTGAAGAACACGCCGGATTTTGCCCAGAATCCGGCCACCAGTGCAGATTCCGGTGAGCCATTTTCAGGCCAGAAACACAACTGTTTGATGTGTTTTTTTACAGGGTTTCAATTCCACACAACGGCAGCAACTCATCTTTGGCCAAAACATACCAAAAACATCACGGAATCTCCAACTCCGATCAAAACCGACATATACTCCGGCCAAAATACGAAATCACAGAATCGTACATGAAATCAAACGTTTTATAGTGCAAACTAAAGCTAAGAACACATACAATCAAACCCCTAAAATATCAGGAACCAAATATTCACAGAAATCACTGAGTTGTGATTTGAAAATCGAACATAAATCCTAATAATCGAACCTTGCTATCTAGGTATCGTTTGTTCAATTAAACACCATGATTCGATTGCAAATAACATTAGGAAGCTATATCAATCATCAAACATCATAATAACCCTAGAATCAAAAAGCCCTAATTCGAACATAAATCCTAGAAATCGAAAATCAAAAATAATGAATTAAAACATGAAATTGATACCAGAAACAGAAAGAACAGATCAAAACCTTCGATTTGGGTACTGGAATCACTTGATTTGGTGCTATAATCTGCTCAAAATCATGGCTTGAATTCTCAACCCGACCCTGTTCTTCCCGACCCGATTTCAGAGAATTTTAATTATTTTCTGATTTTTGATTAATAATTATAATTAATTAAATAAAAATTAGGCTATTTATAGTAGTGAAATTAATACTCCTAATTAAAATTAAGTCCTTAATTCTACACTTTTTAAAATTAATAGGCCCCTAATTCTATAATTTTTGAGTATTAAAATTTAATTATTAAATATTTTATATATACAATATATATGTAAAAATTTCCCAAAAATTGTGAATAATGAAAAAATACAAAGAAATAATATAATTGAAAGTCCTATAATTTTATAAAAATAAAAATGTGATTTTTGTGGGTTTTTAACACCCAATGGGGCTCGAAAAAATTATTTTTCGTGAAACGAGAAAATTTATAAAATACCTAGATATTCAGAATAGTACGATGGTAAAAGCTGTTTGATGAAAAATAAGGCCCATTATTTTATTTGAAATACCCGCTTTAAAATCATGGTTTGAGTCGTAAAACTTTTGAAATAAAAGCTATAAATGAAAAATAAAATATCTGAAAAATACCTTAAAAATACCAGAACGATACAGAATGCACATAACACATAACAATTAGGGTTTGACAGTTAATTACACATAAATGACACATTAACACACAAAATTTATTGTAAATATGATATAATACAGACATAAATTTCCCAGGCGTTACAACAGTGATACAAGTGGGATAGCTAAGAAATCTGGTTCCAATAGAGTGACTGGATATGTGTTTATCCTTGTGGTTTAGCAGTGTCATGGAAGTCTTTTAGACAGACTTTGATTACTCGGTCTACTTTTGAGGCTGAGTTGTGTGCACTTGGTGCTACAGGGACGGAGTGGTTACAGGGGCTTATGTCTATGTTACCAGTAGTAAGTAAACCACTTCCTACCATTCTTGTTCATTGTGATAGCCGTACAACTATCGACAAGATCAGAAGTGTGAAGTATAATGCTAATACAAAGAGACACATTCAAGTTAGACTGAAGTCAATAAGAGGTCTTGTGTCTGATAAGATTATTGCTATAGAGTTATTTAGAACTCAAGATAATATAGCTGATTCGCTGACTAAGGGGCTTGAGCATGCTGTAGTCCTTAAGTCAAGGTTGGGGATGAGACTGGTAACCCATCATGATTCATCAACAGCGGGAACCTAATACACCTGAGACGAGATCCCTCGAAGTGTATTCAATAGGGTAATAACACGTTGTAAGAATCAATTGATAGCACATCTACCGTATACATTTAGATACTTTTGTATCTGAGTCTATCCCCTGTAAACATTAAGAGGTACTTGAACTTCTAGTTAGCAAGAGTTTTAATAAAACTCTGATGGAAACAGTTTTGGATCAGAATTTGATAAATACTGATGGACCAATTACTATGTCAAGATTTATAAACTCTCAATGGGGTCAAATCTTAAGATGAGATGTTGGTAGTACATCATTGGAGATTCCCAACAAAGCAAATGCAATTTTGAAGTCGCAATTAGTGGATATGGTTATTTCTTAAAGCATTCGATGAATAGGATCGAGACACGACCATAACGTCTCAAAGCCGTTGATCTGCACTATAGCCTTTTGACTTGTCATCGTCTATGGAGTGTGGTTACACCAAACGGATAAAGATTCAAGGTGAAACATTCCATCTATATCCGGTAGCCATCGAAGTAGGGGACTTGGGAGGGTTCAAACCCAGAAGGGTACCGACTCTGAAAAGCAAGTCATGATAAAATCTAATATGCATTTCTGTATGGATTTGCGGGGGATTGTTAGAAAATGGAAAGTTTGAGGTGTGTTTTAGACATGTTCTTGTTATAACTTCCTAAAACTAATTGTTGAAGGTTGATCTTTGATATGAGGACTTAAACTTTCATGTTTGGATCTAAGTTATTTTGTTAGTGTAATCCATAAAAAAATTGAGGTGAAGTTGGTAGCTTGAAAGAGTTGTGTGGGTTTGTCCCACATTGATAAGGTAAAGAGGGGTTGTGTGCTTTATATAGTACCATGTGCAAGAGTACTTTACAACTACTAAGTCATATGGGTGTGCATGGTATTATTGTGTGTCTCGCGTGCACACACACGGGAATCGCCGCCTCGCCTCACCACGCCATGACACGACTTGACTCAGGTCGGGTCGAAGGGCGATTTGGGTGAATGTCTCGGCGTCTCGCGTACGCGAGGCGACTTGGGCATTATTCTATTAAATGTATATTAAGTTAAAATATTTATTTTATTTAATGCAATATCTTCAGTTACGTTTTGTTTTTTGTATTATGTACAGAACTAAACATTTATAAGAAGATATACTGAAATCACAGACTTGTGAAACCCTAGTTGCTACTTCTCTCTCTTTCTCTCCTCCATAAGTTTTCTGGGGGAACTGAGGTATGGGTCGCTGTTGAGCATTACGTGACTGTGGACGCATTGCTCTGTGCTGTTGTATCCCGGAAGTGATAATGCTGCAACCCAACACAACGTAAATGGGGCAATAATCTCTTCAAGAACAGTCTAGGATTCTCGAAGGCTAGGCGCTTCTTTCAAATTACATATTTGATAAAGCTTCTGTTAGAGCTAAGTGTTCTATTCTTTCTTTGTCAATTCAGTTACTGATCATATCTTGTTATTTTGCCTTCGTGTTTTGTTTCAGTATTTGGTTTATTGCATGTTCTTGCTTAATCTTGATTATATAATTGTCCCATTATTGCACATAGTGTTAGTAATTACCCAACAACTACGGCACAGTAGTAGTACTTCTTTTACTTCTTTTTTCAGTCACAGAACCATACTTCTAGATCTAGGTTTATAAAAAAAAGTATATTATATGTCCAACTTTTATATTTTAGTCCTGCAGTAAGGATTTAATACTTACGTACGCTTTCACAACAACGTACTATATTTTCAAATACCAGAGCTCTTTAGTCCCATCACCTTTTTATTTTCAATCATCCTTTTTATTTTATTTCTCTAAGCAATCATAGACATTTGTAAACCCCGAGGTAATACAAAATTCATATTTACTTTATGATATTTTTACCCATTTTATTTCCACACATACAAAAAAAATTGGTCAAACATGAGTTCAATAATTTTACACAAGTTATATATTGTAATACCCCCAAATCCGGGGTCGGGGATTCGGGTTGTCACGAGTTCCATTTCCCTTATCAATACTTAATCTTAACAGTCAACCAACTACTGCGTACTGTGACCCCACAATATACACACACACCACAAGTTATAGTCTCAGAGATGAATACCAAAAATAACACAAGTCATTTTATTCCACAATTATAAGTCATTACACCTCAAAAGGGTTTCTGAATAAATTTACATATTCTTTGCCATTATTACAATTCATAATATACATAAGTCTGGTACATCAAAAGTTGAAAGCCTAGCCTATTGGTAGTTCCTACCTCAGCTACAACGACATCAACGCCTACAGGAAACTGCGGAATGTTTCCTATCCGCTCACGAATTGGGAGCTTGGTCTGGTTCATCTTGTCTATCTGTTGTTGTGTGTTGAAAGAAGAAAGCAAGGGTGGGCAACAAGCCCACCGAACTAATATGTAAAATGATTAACAATATATGAGCATTCTCATAGTACTCATGAAAGTCTTGGTCAAGAAGAAATGAACCAAGTTTGATATCTTAATGCGACCAAGTCGTAAAATATTCAGTATATAAGTATCTATACTTTTCAAAATCTTAGAATCCTCTTCCATGCATAATATACATAGAGTTCCAGTTTATAACTTTATAAAAATATCGTTGCAAGGTGATCTCATATATCTAACCTTTTCTCAACGTTTTTATGAAAATCTTTGTCATGCATAAGATAATCATTAACTAGATATAAGTTGAAAAGATGAAGTTACAAGATACTCCAATATACTTATATCTTTTCCGAATACTACTTGAACTACCACCGTTCAAGGTATAATCAGTTTCAAAAGTTCATCACATAGATGAGACTACAAGATAAGATTTGAATAGATTCAATCTTAAAATAATATCATTCAAAAGAAATGAAGTTATGAGATATTTCATTAAGTCCCGATATATATATACACCTATATATATATATCTCATACTTTCTTTGGAAACCTCTGTTATGAAAAGTATAAAAAGAGTTATAATATCCAATGAATTTGGAAAGAAGAAAACCTTGGCATAAACCCGATATCTTGATGATCAGGCAAAGATACCAATAAGTAACCTTTTCTACTAGTAGATTGACGAATTCCCCACTGGTCATCACCTTGGACGCATTAGGACCTATGCTGGACTGCCAGTCAGCCACTTACGCATTGATGGACTCCCACTGAGCCACTTACACTTTCATGGATGCCCACTGAGCCCATGTTGCTTATGCCGACTCAAATAGATGGACTTACTTCCCGAACGTTGGGCAAGTAATCAAAATGTTTTCTCAAAACAGCAACCTCGTTGCGAATATAAAATACACCACAGAGCCGGATCTCTCAGGTTTTGAGCGAGTATTTAAATCCCCTTCGAAAGGAAGATCTTAAATCTAAAAATGAGTTTTGGGATCCGCTCTAACTTTTAAAATCATTTTGAAGACTCGAAAACATTTTAAAGAATGTTTGGAGTAACGCTGATTTGATAAAATAAATCAGTCCCGATATGTTGGAGAATATCTGAATATTATTATTTAAATAATATTCCCATAAAGGATAATCTCTATAAAAATAATTGAAGTAGAAGTTTTTAAAACTCATACTTGAAATGAATAATAAATAACCAAAGATATACTTATACGAAAGTACGATCGTTATTTGAATAATCGAAAATAAGTTAGATTATCGAAACATTATTCTTTAATGAAATAAAGAATATTATTTAATAAAATAAGCGGAGTCATAAGTCCTCGAATGAATATTCAAAATAATATTCATTAAATAAAATAAGCGGAGTCATAAGTCCTCAAATGAATATTCAAAATAATATTAATTAAATAAAATAAAGTTATCGAATAAACCTTATTCGATTAATAGTTTTGAAAACTATATCTATATATATATAAATATATATATATATAAAAGGACGTAATAGGACCAACAAATATTAATAGAAACAGTAGGGAGAGTAATATATATAGTAAGACTAAGACTAAGACATGGTATGCATATTAACACAAAATATTAAAACATTTAAACATGATATGAACCACAAAATATTAAAACATTAAAACATGATATGAACAAGAATAGATTTTGAAATTACTTGGAAACGCTTTTGATTATATAACTGAAAGCAATCGGCCAGTCTTTGTGTTACAATATGAGAAAACTTGAGAATAAACTTCGGAAATATAAACTGCTATCACTGGTACAAGATGTGTATATTATATATATATATTATACTCGGGAACATCGACTCCCGGTTTAGAAAATGTTCACCTTTGGGTCCCCTATGCTAAGGGTATACGCAACTACTGCTTATCTCTAGCATAAGTATTATGTAACTTATAAGCATTTGAATCAACAATTAGATATCAAGATTACGAAACAGAGATGCATATATACCATATCAGCATGCTCCAATATATCGCAATATTTGCTAATAATAATCATGCACTTATCACAAGATAATGCATATACATATATTTACATCACAACAATAATATAACGGGTAGAAAACTTGCCTGAGTGTTCCCGGATAGACTTAAGCTTAGAGTGGGTCCGATAACCTATGAACAACAACATAAGTCGGAATTAAACCACGGTCGCTTAAGAAACTAGACTTTAACCAATTGAACCCTAACGTTCGCTTATGGTCACTCTTACGCTTAACGAATCACATAAGTCGTTCGAGTACCCTCAGCTCCACCATTTTTAATAAATTAACCATTAAGAATTTTAAGGTGATTCTTTCGCGAGTACTCTACCAACTGCCTAATCCACTTTACATAATTGTTTCATACTCTAATTAGTCAGTTAAGGTCCTTAACCAGTTTCAAAGTAAGGCGAGGGGAAATGGTTCGTTCGCGAAACACCGTTACTTAAAACGGTCGTTTCTCCTAAACCATACATCGGATTCAAGCGAAACACATATCAAAACGAAGCTCGTAACATGAACTATCTAAACATGGCAATGGTCAGAATCTTACAGTAAGTTCACGGGTTCTGAAGTTAAGAACAAAAACAGTCTAAGGTAAATCGGACATTACGACGGCTATGTTTACGCGATTACCAAAGTTTTAAACCATTCCAAAGAACCACAATCCAACTCACAATCAACAATACAACCAACCCTCATCCAAACCTTACCACATCAGTCCCAACATCTCAAGATTTTCCAATTCATTCAACCCTAAACATGAACTACTAATTATACTTAAGTTTCATTAACTATAAACAAGGTTCAATCATCCAAATCACTACAAACTCAACCAAACTTGAAACACATGAGCATCATGCTTCTCATATACTATAACAATCAAAACCACTCCTAAACATTCAAAGTAAAGCTTAGGGTTTGAAGTTTTTATACCTTCTTGAAGCTCTTAATCAATGAAAGATCCTTGGAATGCCCATGGAAACCTTGATCTAAGCTTAAGCTACCTTGACCTTACAAATAAAATCAAGAATCAAAAGTTTATTCTTGAAAGTTACTATTCACCCTAAACTTTTAGGAATTATTTAACTAGGTAAACCTTGTATTCTTGGATCCAAACTTATAGCATAACTAAGTTATGAATTATGAAAGCTAAGGAAACAAACCTTATAATTTTTGAAGGTGTGTAGCTTGAGTTTTGAAAAACTCCTCCTTGTTTTAAAAAGAAAGGCCGAGAGCTTCATGAAGAAAAGAGAGAAAATGAATTGTTTGCTTTCTTGGTGTTTTTGTGTGGTGTTTTGTTAGCTTGGTTAATTTGTGTGGTGTTTTTATGTCACCTTTCTTATGTCATCCATTTTCCACATGTCTTTGTCTTGTGGTTTGATGATGTCATATTCCTTGGCTTTTTGTACAAGCTTGTCTCTTGGTCGCTTATTTATTTTACGGTTCGCTTAACTCTCGTTCTCGTTAATAGTTCGAGGGATCATATTCGTGTTCTTATTACTTGGGCTTCCCTGAACCTTTATTAATATCTTATATTCCTTTTATGATCCTCTCTTATAATCCTTGAATTTAAATCCTTGTAATCATGTTACCTTATACTCAATTCTTTTGGTATCTGGTAGATTTTTGGGAAAAATCAAAGTGTTCGAATATTGATTCTGACGATCTTTACATACAATTATTTACTTTATGTAATACTAATACGATCTTATCCATAACAGTACTCCTATATATCGTGGTCTGATAATTTTTCTTAATCAGCATTGTCAGCACAAGTTACTATTCATCAGGGTTTCAAAAATTTCCAAAAATTGGGGTTATTACATATATCGTCTTTATTATTTAATTATTTAATTAAATTTTTATTTAATTAAATAAATATTTCACTACTTTATGACACAAGATCTACCGAAGTATTTAATCCCTTCCTCAAAACATATATACACAAATTTAAAATTTTGTTTCCCATAGCTTGGTGGTGCAAAATTTAAATTTTACGGAGACATAAAAATTATATAATTCCTCCTAGAACTTACACAAATTTTATATTTCTCTTCTAAAGTCGTCATTAGCGGGTACTACCCGCTAGCATCGCCTGTGGGCACCCAATTTAATCTGGTCAATTTTTTGGAGCATAAAAAATATAACCTACTTCCTACAAAAACATCTACCACCTTCCAAATACCTATACAAGTTTCAACTTTTTTCTAAGGCCATCACTAGTGGGCACAACCCGCTAGTAATGTGCGGGGGGAAACACAACTTAAAATAAAATTGACACTAACAAATGCAGAAGAAATCCATATTTCATTCCTTGAAAAAAGGTTACAACACAAGGAGGATTAATGAAGGACATACCCCTCAAGTTCTCATTAGGATACAAATTACAAGATCTACAACAAGGAAAAGATTATAACACAAGGAAGACTAATGAAGGACATACCCCTCAAGTTCTCATTACGATACCAATTACAAGATCTACAACAAGGAAAAGATTAAAACACAAGGAGGACTAATGTAGGACAAACCCTTCAAGACCTCTTTATGACACATGTTAAAAGACTTACAATTAGAGTTCAAGAAGCATCTTCATCATCAGATTCCTCGCGTTCCACCTTCTTCTCCACTTCTTGCAGCTTCATCAACACAACTCATCACTTTCTGTTAGGGCGAAAATACGCGCTAAAATTACACGCAAGTATACGCGTTCGCAAGTAGTATAAGATATAAATCAAGTTCGTTCCCATAGGGACTGGTTTAGGTTAACTTCAATCTATGCACTTGTGCAACAATGATATGGCTATCGTTCAATGCTAAGGCAAATAACAATTGGGGTTTTTATTAAACTAAGATATTATACTAACTAGAATAAACTAAGAGAATTAAGGTTGAATTACTTGAGATAAACATGGGATTCTAACTTTATTACTACTTCATTCAAAGTCATTGTTCGTAACCTTAGCGTGCAATGATGATGATAACTAATCAAATAACACGATACTAGTAAACACCAACTTTTGTTGCACGAATACCCTACTACCAGACATCCACAAAGCGATAGAAGCTGAATTGACACCAATTATGTTGAGACCCTATATGTCTATATAATTTGACAACATAATGGTTTAATGCGCAAGTTATTTATCATTATTACATAGGGAAAGTAAGATGGTTAAAATTACCTACGAATCATGCATAACAAATACATGAACCTATGCTAGCATGCCAAGTTCTAAACCTCTATATTCACTTTCGCTTCAATAGAGATTAGCACGCTATCTTATAAGTTCGCGACACTCATAAGACGAATAAGCACAACCAATACTAGGATATCATACAAGCACCACACACTAAGATATCGAAACAAATTAACTATTTTAAATCCTTAAGTAAATCCGCTAGAACCCCACGATAACAATTAGTTTATAACCGAACTCATCATCACCGTGGGTTTCGATGAAAGCATGGTATAATAAACTAAGTCTTTATAAATTGAATAAATAATCAAAATACGTAATCAAGCGTAATAGGTTCAACAAATAAGAAAACAAGCATCCAAGATTACAACTCAATCAAAGAATCACAAGTAAAAATAAGCTTTTCTTCTTTTTTGAATTTGTGCTCCTAGGTCTTCTCGACATCTTCTCCTTAGTCTTTATTCTGAAAAACGTCTTAAAAAAGTCTTTATATAGCAGCCCAACTCGAATAGAAGTCCAAAAACACAGTCTCTGGATAGAATAAGGATCCTCAGAATTCGACCTGGCGCGTGCTATCCCAGCGCGGGCGCGCTGTATTTCTGTCCAACCGGCATGGGCGCGCGCTAACACAGCGCGGGCGCACTAAGCTCCTGGAAAAATTCCTGACTTCTGTTTTATTGGCGGCTTTTGATGGCGATTAACAAGAAATCAACCGAGGCACCTTCCTAATACCAATTTAGCACCAAAACAATGCTAAATCTCCTTCTTCCTTCATCTATGCCCTGAAATGCAAAACACTACAAAAACACGTCAAATACACAAACAACTTGAGTACAAAAAACCAATTTGAGTCTTTATAAAGCGTTCTAAGTGGATATAAATGCCACTTAACACACCCCCAAACTTGAATCGATGCTTGTCCCCAAGCATAAACAGACTCAAAGAATAAAATAAAAATGCATGAATGAAAACTACATGAATGCAACGATCCCCTCAGATTAACTAGACCAACCAATGAGCAACATCTCAACAAATGCAATTATTCGCAGAAAGACCAATCAAATCCCACAATTCAACTCATAAGCCGGAAACATGCGTGTGTTCAATTTGGTTAACAGATATACTCTTGCAACTAGATCAATAACCATAACTCACTACTCATCAAGGAAATCACAAGGTTATAAACAGAATAAACGATAAACTCAAAATAACTGATAACACTTCAATTTTATCGGAGTTATACACGGAATCATGCTTTTATTGATAACACATAACAAACACAAATATGCTTATTTGATCGTGCAATGAGTGAGGTCCACAAAAGACTTATGCAATAATACCCATGTAGTGAGCGTTAGGTTAGCGGATCTCAGACTGTAAAAGCCTTAGGTCAGTAGGCACAAAGTCCCCTAGAACTTAATAACTTGAGTATTAAAGAGCCTACTCGTGATCAATTATACATAACACATTTTTTTCTTTTCTTTTTTTTTCTTTCTTTTTTTTTCAACAATTTCTGAGCGAGTGCGTTTCGCTCCATCTCGTTCAACCCTAGACTACTCATATAAAATGTGCCGGCTACTAGCCATTTGACACCTAACCACAACAACTAGCAATGAAATCTAATGTTTTTCTCCAATTTTTAATAAATTCATGTTATTTCGTCACTAAGAGAACAACATAAATTCTAGACATAAACAAGTGATTAAACCTCAACAAACAAACAATTCATGATCATGATCTTGCACTCACGCAACCTATAAGACTTAGTGAATTTTTTTTGTTTCTAGCATGCAAATCAATTCGTTAGGACTTAACCTTCCTCTATACGACATCACTACACTCGAATCAACATCACAAATTAATCAAAAAACCAAACTAAGGGATCATGATATAATGCCAATGCAACTATATGCTACATACTAATATGATAATAAATACGCCAAAAAAAATAACTACATGACAAATATGAAAACTATATGAACTGAACTATCATGAATATGCATCTATATGGACTCACACACAAACTAATCCTTACATTATCACCCCCAAACTTAAAATATTCAATGTCCTCATACCTAGTTAGCGGGAGGATCACCCTCTTCGTGTGGAGGATCAGGTGGCCAATCAACCTCGACACCAACCTCGACACCAATGTCTCGTAAAATAGTACGAAGAACGTGTGTCAAATCTTCAGCAAAACGTCAGTGGATGTCATGCATGACCTCAATACGCCGAATCAACCTTCTATTTTGTGCATCACCAATACCAAACCTATCAACTTTCTGTGGTGCACGAGAGGGACCATCTGTAAGAATGGGAGGAACCGGTCGGTCACCCTTTAGATTATCATAGATATATTCCAAAATTTTGTCAGGGGGTGCACCTAAGAATGCATAATTCAAATGATTAGGCAGTGGGTTGAGCTCAAGTGTGGGAGCTTCTTCAACAGATGGCTCAAGACGTGTTAGTCCCTTTACAATGTAGCAAGAATTACAGAAGGGGGGTTGAATGGAATTCTTGAACCTTTTTCTTGAAATAAAAATGTTCAACTCGATTATAGATATATTTATTTTGATTAGCACAATGCGGAATGTAAACTTAATTGAATCAAAACATAAGTAATTAAAAACAAGAGTCTTTAAAAACTTTCTGGTGGATTTAAACAATTCCCCCAGAGATATATATAATATATCGAGAGGACTCTGTGTGCAGAAATGCTCACAGCTGCTTACAAATGGAACTACTGAGAATACAGGAAATGCTAAAGATTCTGCTTACAAAGATTTCTCTGTTTTTATATTTCTCAGCTATCTTAGTTATTTTCTTTTCTATTTGCTACTCTCTTGGTTTATATAATACCAAGATTACAAAGTCAAAAAGACTGAACAAATATAAAATCTAACAGTCTTAAGCTTTGCTGCTTTTCGTCCTCTATTACCCAGTTAATGGGCTTCCACAGTGTGTTTGTATACATCTCGACGGCTGTGTGTCAGCTTTCACTATTCAACTGCTGTTTGAATTCTTCATATGATTATCCGTCGACTTTCAGAACATCCGTTGATGGTTTAATTGATCATCCGTCGACTGCTATATTAAACATCCGTTGATAGTCATTTGATCATCCGTCAATGGCTTTGTTAATCATCCGTCGGTAGCTATTTTGGCACTTGACTCTATTTCACTTATGCAGAATTACAAGACATCGTTTATGTACAATTAATCAACCTATTCTGCATATCCAGTTAAAGTCAACATGACTTATATGCTACTACAGATTCTATACAAAGGTGCATACATAACTGTGCTACAAACTTATTATTACATAAGCTACTCACTCGATGGATAATAAGTTAATCATCCGTCGGGACTATAATGAGTTATCCGTCGGAACTATAATTTTTATCCGTCGAGTGCTACATAATTTCACTAAGTAAAATCTACTTAGATGTTTTGTTTATGAAATCATCAAGTACACAACATATGCACAACAATCTCCCCCAATTTATGTTAACTGGAATTGTAGCCATAAATTAAGAGATACTTGATGATAACAAAACATCCTGAACATATATCTTTAAAGATAAGTAGATAAAACTGAAAATGCTTCAATTAATTAAAATGAACAAGGATTGGCTCACAGTCAATTTAAGATGCTCCTCTAGCCTGATCAGATTTTTCTAGTTCCTTGAAGGTCTAGATCTTCTTCCAAGCTTTCTGTTATTTTCTTCAATTTGATTCTGGAGCTGCCTGTGGAATTCTAGTTCATCAGATTCTGAGAGATCTAGCTTTTCTTGCATTTCCAAGAGAGTCTCATTTCTAGAGATACTCAATTGGTCTTCTAATCTGAAGAATCTTCTTACACCCTTGTCATCCATGAATTCCATCAGCCAGTAGGGCCTTAGATGTACTCTTCTCCCTGTGTATGGGATGATTAGAGTCTTTGGGAGTGCATCTTTAGCTCTAACACTCCTCAGCTCTTCAATCTTCTTCAATACTAGTCTTCTTGCAGTTACATTGAACCCAAAGTTTTTCTTGAAGGATGAATAGACTTTAATCAGCACAGCTTGGCTTTCTTGAAGAATCCTGTGAAGTGGCCACTGAATCTCCCTTCCTCCCTTGTACTTGAACACCAACCTTTCAGGTAGGTTTCTGTATGCATCAATTGCCCTTACTTCATCCAGTTCATCCAGATAAAGATTTAGATCTGAAAATTCTTTGATGTCACACAAGTACAAGTAGTCTCCCCTATTGACCTTGGGTTGAGCTTTAACTACTGACTTGGATTTGAGAGGTGACAGCTTCACTTTCTTAACTGCCCTTGACTTTGTCCTTTTTGGCTTGCTAAGGATTGGTAAGTTGAAGTCAGGAATTGGTATTTTATCCCACTCTATTGGCTCATCCTTTGGCACAATAGGTTCAGCATGTATGTTCCTGTAGGGATCCACCACCCTTATGTCTTCAAATACCACAGAGGGCTTTGATGCTTGAGTTGTAGCTTGAGTGGATTCCTTAGGAAATTGATCTTCCAATTCCTTGTCAACAACATCCAGTTTCTTTTTTGTTCTTCTAGCCAATTCTTTCTTCCTTGGGATTTCTTCTGTTCTTCAATTTTCTTCTTAGATTCAGCAGCTTCAGATGGTTGAGAGGGAATTTGTTGAGAAGAATTCACAGCCTGTAGCTTGGCCAAGATAGCAATCTGTTCTTTCTTTTGTTTAGACTTCTTTGCATCTAGAGCAGCTTGCCTCTTTTCCTGCTTTAATATGGCTTTTTCTTCTTTCTTTGCTTGAGCAAATTGTGGATGTCCAGCTACCACACAAATTTCCTTTCCATTTTTGAATATCTTAGCAATTCTCCTTTTTGAAGCTAAATCAGCTGGATCTTTATAGAAGATAATAGATCTTGACAGAAGCTTCTTTTCATCAGGCTTGGGTGTCTCATACACAGTTTCCATAGGGTTCTTCCAAGATGACTTTGGATAATTTGCCCTTGGTTTAAGAATTATTTCAGCCTTTGTAGACTTGATGCAGGAAGATTGTCCTTTTTCCAGATAGTTCATGCTCATCTCATTCACACTGATTGGCTTGACATGAGAGTGATGGATGGCTGACTGAACTGGCTCCTTGACTAGTTCAAACTTTTTCTGTATCTCCTCATCAATCTTATTCTAGTTGTTCAAACTCAACTTTCCTTTTTCAGTAACTTTCAAATTTGCTGCTGCTGATTTAATTAGATCTATACCATTTACAAATGTTGGCTTGGAGACTGTAATTGAAGGTACAATTACTTTGATGATTTGTACTTGAAGTTTCTCCCCCTCAGTTGGTCCTTTCTCCCCCTTACTTGATTCTCTCTCCCCCTTTTTGTTATCATCAAGTTAAGGATTTAGGCCTTGTACTTTAGTCAGTTGCATGAGAAGATTGGTTTGAGTTTGTTGATTTTGAAGAAGGATAGCCACTGAATTCTCAATAACTTGAACTCTGTTTTCCAGCTTGGCTAGCTTCTTTTCAGAATCTGATTCTCTCCTCAATCTTAGTAATAGATCTTGCATGGTACCATATGGCATTACTGAATCCAGCTTCTCAGAATTGTATGTCTTCAAGTCAGCTATATCTCTTTTTAGTTCATCCACACTCATATTCTGTCTTAAGTGCTGGATCTTCATGAGATGTAGAGAGTCTAGGTGAGCTTGAAGAATCGCCTTGGTACCAGCATCTAAAGTTTCCTGAAGGGCCTTTTGAATAGCCATCACTTGCTTGACCAAAGACACATCAAATTATCCTGGTGTAAACTCCTTTGTCCATGCCCATCCAGGTAAATTTAAAATAGAACTTGGGCCTTCATCTCCCCCTAAGTTCATGCTTCCATCCAAAGAAACAGAGTCATCATCATTAGAATTTACTCCAAATTCTTCAGACGGCTCACCAGCTTGAGAAGGCATCCTATTGACAGCAACTTTATCTCTTTGAAGAGATTCTGAGGTGTGTACTAAATTCAAAGTCTGTTCTGCCTCCACATTACCCTGAGCAGCCAACAATTGATAGGCTGACACAGGATGAGTAAAAGTGTCAGCATCCAAGGAAATGTTATCAATTTCAGCTTTATAATGTTGCTGAAATTGTCTTCCCTTTTCAGCATCATCCACAATCATTGACTCACTAGCAATGGCTGAATCCATTCTTATTTCTCCTGTACCTACCTTTCTCTCATAACCTCTCTTTTGTTGCATCAGGGTCTCACCCTGGCTCCTCACCCTCACACCCTCACCTTCACCTACTAAGGTGGGACTACTCTCACTCACTTTTGCCAATCCTGAATAAATGGATTATTGAGATTCACTCTTTTCCTCTCCTTTTGCCTGGGAGCAACCCAGCCTCTCACTCAATGCACTCTCCTCTCTCAGTCCTAAGAGTGACTGTATTACCACTAAGTCTTCTACACCAGAAATAATTGAAGTTTGAAGTTATGTAGAGACACTCGATGGATAAGTGATATCCATCGGGTGAGTGGTAAAGCTATCCGACGGATAACTGCTGTTAAGCTTATCCGTCGGGATACAATCACTACTCGACGGATGAGCAATATCCATCGAGAGAGTAGAAATGAATGAGGTGGGAAGAGAAACTATTGTTGACTTTATGTTGATTGAAGTTATTTGAGGCACAGATGTCACAATAGTATCTGAAAGAATTGGCAAGTGAGCTAACAAATCATCTAAAAGATGATGCTCACTTGTACTAGATTTTGGCTTCCCCAACAGAGTTAAAGAAGGGGAATCAGGAATTGAAGTGTTTATCATATCCACTTCCAGAGAGTTTGTTGGTGAGTATGGTGTTTCAGAGGCTTCTATTATAAGAGATTTTGGTTGTGACTCCACATTTATTGGAGCCACATCAATCTGAATTTGAGAAAGTGCAGGGACTGTGTCTTTAACACCAGTTTGCACTGTGTGTGTGTGCCCTGTGCATCCCCAGTTGTTTTGGATTTCTTCTTTCTTGTGTAAGTTTAGGGTGAGCTTGTGTCCCTAATCCTTTTGGCCTGTGCTCTTGGCTGAGAACTTTGTTCAATAGCCACATCCTTTTGGGAGGATGCAGCTAGAAGTGAGCTTTTGTCCTTTTTAAGCACTGCAGTTTGTTGGGAAACTGCTTTGTGCCTAGGCTGGGATTCACTCAACTCTCCAACCTTATCCTTGGGGTTTCTTTGATGTTCACCCCTTCCCTCACCTAACTGACCCTCCTTCACACTCCCCTCTTTGGCTTTGGTAGATTTTTCAACTGGTACCTTTTGAGAGATACCAGAGGGGGTTTTCTTTGACTTGGATTTAGAAATTATAGTTGATTTGGCAGCTTTGGTAGGCAACTGTTTGGTCATTGTCACAGTTGCCATAACTACTCCTGAACTCAAAGAAATTGAGGAGATTGGAATAGTTGAGGGTATGGATGAACTTACCTCACTTACCTGAGGTGTCTGCATTACAGGAAAGTAGAACATTGGCACATCCCTATGATGGTTGGCTCTGTTCAAATCTGCAATGATTCTTTTCTCTTGAACCCAACAAGCTAATTTGTTGTTTGGGTTCTCAAGTACAATCTCTTGACAAAGATGGTTAGCCAATATCATGAAAAATCTAGCATAATATACATTCTTTCCCCTTTGGCTAACTCACCTAGTTTAAAAGCTAACTCATACAAGATAAGGTCACTGAAATTGTAAAATTTATCTGTAACTAGCATGTATAGCATGTTAAGCATGGAAATGTTCACAGAATCAAAATTACTGAATTTTCAGAGAAAACTTTAGTCACAACATCACATATGAAACTCCATTCCTTCCTAAGACCTAATCTTCTAATCTCACTTAGCTTAGTAGTAGGAAGTGCATAATGCATGAAATTAAGCATATTGATAATATCAGTGTCAGTGTGTGGTGAAGTTACATTATCATCAGGAATTTTGAAACATGCTTTTATCACATCACTATTGATACAGAACTCATTACCTTTGATAGTTAGAGTGATGGTTTTGTCAGTAGAGTTGTAGATTGCAGTGGTCCACATCTCTTCAACAACTTCACAGTAAATTGTGGGAGATTCAAGCATGGCATAACTTAACTTGCAGTTCTTCACGAAGTCGATCATCTTGTGATAGTCTTCTGATTGCTGAATACCCTTATTGACCAAAGCAGTGGAGTTGTTCTTCTCATAAATGAACCCAGTCTGAGACATGATCTTTACTACAGGTGCCATTGTTAGAGAATGAAAGCTTGAAGAGAAAGAGGATATTTGCTTGAGAGAGAATAAAATAAAAGCAGTTGAATTTGAGAATGATAAAAGAAAATAATTGGAATGAAATAAGCTTTTATACTATCTCAAAAACAACGGATGAAAATAATAAAAAAAAGTAAATTACCCAATAGAACTTGCCTAAAAATAGCCGTTTAATATAATACTTACAAACTGTAAGTATACTCGATGGATAATGTTCAGGGAATTAACGGTTAAGATTTAGACACTTCGACGGATGAGAATAAACTGTTATCCGTCGAGTTTTAAAAGGTTCCAGAAAAGTAATTGATTTTTATTTGCAAATAGTATATCGACGGATGACTCAACTCGATGGATAATGGTCATCCGTCAAGATGCAAATTTTGACTTAGCCAAAATTTCATCCATTACTAAAAATCAGCTAAATTTCTGGCTACTTTTCAACTTGCAAAATAACTCAGATAAATTCAAGAGAAATTAAGCATACCTAACTCACTTACCAACCTAGAAAAGGTGGATTCATCCAGTGGCTTGGTAAAGATATCTGCAAGTTGCTTCTCACTTGGAACAAAATGTAACTCTACAGTACCATTCATTACATGTTCCCTTATGAAATGGTACTTGATGTCTATGTGCTTTGTCCTTGAATGTTGCACTGGATTTTCAGTGATGGCAATTGCACTTATGTTATCACAGAAAATAGGAATCCTCTCAACTTGTAAACCATAGTCTAGCAATTGATTTTTCATCCATAAAATCTGTGCATAGCAACTGCCAGCAGCAATATATTCAGCTTCAGCTGTAGAAGTAGAAACTGAATTTTGCTTTTTACTGAACCAGGACACAAGCTTGTTTCGTATAAATTGACAAGTTCCTGTTATGCTTTTTCTGTCAATTCTGCAACCTGCATAATCTGCATCTGAATAACCAGTTAGATCAAAACCAGAATCTATAGGATACCAAATGCCAAGTTTTGGTGTTCCCTTGAGATATCTAAAAATTCTCTTAATAGCTATCAAGTGAGACTCTCTAGGATCAGCCTGAAATCTAGCACATACACATGTAGCAAACATTATATCTGGCCTACTAGCTGTTAAGTACAGAAGTGAGCCAACCATGCCTCTATAGCTTAAAATATCCACAGACTTTTCAGTAGTGTTTAGTTCAAGCTTAGTTGCAGTGGCCATGGGAGTTTTTGCAGAAGTGCAATCCATTAGATCAAACTTCTTTAAAAGATCAAAAATATATTTAGTTTGACTAATGAATATTCCATCACTAACTTGCTTAACTTGTAAACCAAGAAAGTAAGTTAGTTCTCCCATCATACTCATTTCA
The DNA here is from genome assembly GCF_009905375.1 of Apium graveolens. NCBI lineage: Eukaryota > Viridiplantae > Streptophyta > Magnoliopsida > Apiales > Apiaceae > Apium > Apium graveolens. The sequence goes on along the minus strand of NC_133650.1, from coordinate 271,657,215 downwards.
TACTTACTTTGCATCAGTTTGGCAAACTTTTTACAAAGTTTCTCATCTGTAGAGCCAAAAATAATATCATCTACATAAATTTGAACAAGTATGCTAGAGCCATTAACATTTCTGAAAAATAAAGTTTTATCTACAGTACCTCTTGTGAAGTGATTTTCCAAAAGGAACTTTGATAAGGTGTCATACCAGGCTCTAGGTGCTTGCTTTAGTCCATAAAGTGCTTTCAGTAGATAATAGACATACTCTGGAAATTTTGGATCTTCAAAGCCAGGAGGTTGACTAACATACACTTCTTCCTCCAAATCTCCATTCAGAAAGGCACTTTTGACATCCATTTGATCGACCTTGAAATTGGCATGGGCTGCATAGGCTAAGAAGATTCTGATGGCTTCAAGTCTTGCAACATGAGCAAATGTTTCATCAAAATCTATTCCTTCTTGCTGGCAATAGCCTTTAGCAACCAATCTGGCTTTGTTCCTTACTACTATACCATTTTCATTTATCTTGTTTCTGAATACCCATTTGGTGTCTATTGGATTCTTTCCTTTAGGCTTGGGTACCAACTTCCAAACTTTATTCCTTTCAAATTGGTTTAGCTCATCCTGCATAGCTAAAATCCAATCAGGATCTAACAACGCTTCTTCTACCTTCTTTGATTCTTCCTTTGAAAGAAAGCTGTTGTATAGACATTCTTCCTGAGTTGCTCTTCTTGTTTGAACTCTAGAAGAAACATTACCAATAATCAGTTCAAAGGGGTGATCTTTTGTCCATTTCCTTGGTTGAGGTAGATTAGCTCTAGATGAAGAGACCTCAATGTTGTCTTGATGTGTAATTGAGTTTTGATTGCTAGAAACTCCCCCTGAGTTTGTGGATCTTTGATTTGAGAAATGGGTATTTTCTATGGGTGATCTGCCTTGACTTCCTGCTCCTTTTGATAACCCGACGGATGGTGAATTTTGAGTACCGACAGATGAGGCAGGTTGTCTACCGACGGATAACACAGATTGCCTTCCGACGGATGAAGCATTTTGTAACTCGACGGATGTTGAGTTTTGTGCTTCATTGGTGGTAGATTTATCTGCATTATCCTTAGACACTGTTTCTTGATCACTCTCATCATCACTTCCATCACTGACCATCTCAACATTGTCGAATTTGAGGCTCTCATGGTAATCTCCATCTTTCAGTCCTTCAATCTTTTTATCATCAAACATAACATGTATAGATTCCACAACAATGTTGGTTCTTAGATTGTAGACTCTATATGCTTTACCAACAGCATATCGAACAAAAATTCCTTCATCTACTTTAGCATCAAACTTCCCATTTTGATCAGTTTGATTTCTCAGAATATAGCATTTACAGCCAAAGACATGAAGAAAGTTTAGAGTTGGCTTCTTGTTCTTGAACAATTGATAAGGAGTAATGCATCTTGCTTGATTAATTAGAGATATGTTCTGAGTGTAGCATGCAGTGTTTACAGCTTCAGCCCAGAAATATGTTGGTAATTTTGATTCTTCAAGCATTGTCCTTGCAGCTTCAATAAGAGATCTGTTCTTTATTTCCACTACTCCATTCTGTTGTGGAGTCCTTGCTGCTGAAAACTCATGCAAGATCCCATTTTCCTCACAAAATGCTCTCATAACATAGTTCTTGAACTCAGTTCCATTGTCACTCCTGATTCTTCTAACTTTGAAATCAGGATGATTGTTAACTTGCCTTATGTGATTGATGATGATTCCACTAGCCTCATCTTTAGACTTTAGGAAATATGTCCAAGAGAACTTTGAGAAATCATCTACAATTACTAGGCAAAATCTTTTCTTTGAAATTGATAATACATTGACTGGTCCAAACAAATCCATGTGAAGAAGTTGCAGAGGCTCTTCAATTGCTGAATCAAGTTTCTTCCTGAATGATGCTTTGATCTGCTTCCCTTTTTGGCAGGCATCACACAGTCCATCCTTTGTAAACTCCACTAGAGGAATGCCTCTTACTAGTTCTTTCTTTACCAGCTCATTCATGGTTTTGAAGTTTAAATGGGATAGCTTCTTGTGCCATAGCCAACTTTCATCTTGACTTGTTTTACTGAGAAGACAAGTTACAGATTCTGCTTTAGTTGAGTTGAAGTCAGCTAGGTACATATTTCCTCTTCTCACACCAGTGAGAACCACTTTGTTGTTTTGATTGTTAGTCACAACACATGCTTCTTTATTGAAGGTTACCGAGTTGCCTTTATCACAAAGCTGGCTGATACTCAACAGATTGTGTTTGAGACCATCCACTAAGGCAACCTCTTTAATGATGACATTGTCCTTTGAAATCAAGCCATATCCCACAGTATAACCTTTGCTGTTATCTCCAAAAGTAATAATTGGGCCAGCTCTCTCCTTAAACTCTGTGAGCAGGGTAGAATCACCAGTCATGTGTCTTGAACAGCCACTATGCAAGTACCAAAGATTCTTTCTGTTTCCCTGTACACATCAAAATCAAATCAAGTTGATTTTGGTACCCAAGTTTCCTTGGGTCCTGCCTTGTTAGCTTTCTTCTTCTGTTTCTTAGGTCTTAACTCATTTGACTTAGGAATTTCAGATTCTTCCTTAGTCATTTGGGTTGGGCCTTTGAAACCATTTAATGCAACATAATTATCATGCATATTATGACTAACAGAAAATGACATGCTTGGTGCAAACATATTATTCTAGTAAGGCATGCTAAATGGCATTTGAGGCATATTGTATGCAGCATAATATGGATTAGGTACAAATGGCATATTAGCAAACTGTGCATTCATGTTCTGTGTAGGCATATCATTAACAGGCATGGGAGGCATGGTATTCATGTTAGGAAATTGAGGCTGAACAGACATGGGAGTAGGCATGGCAGATTTGCAATTAACAAACAAATGATTTACACTACCACACTTGACACAGATTTTTCTAGGGGCATATTTATCAGGTGTGTAGTTATTGTGTTTGTTAATCCCTACTTTACCATTCCTATTATTTTTCTTTTTAGTATCTGTTTTTACCTCTATTTTCTCAAGTACGTCACTTAACTGTTTGACAGTCATGTGACCAACATTAGCCTTTTTCCCTTTCTTAGCTTGACTTGACTCTCCTGAAACAAAGTTCTTGGAAACAGACCCATACTTATCATTTAGCTTGATTAATTTGGCTTTGCTAATGGGTTTTCTTACAGCCGACGGATGAGGATTTTTATCATTCGACGGATAACACTTTTTTTTATCCGACGGATAGTCCTCATCATCCGTCGAGTCTACATCTGTCAGCAACCCATCTACCAAAATAGGTTCTAGTTTCTCTTTATTCTTTTTCCAGGCTTCATCACAAAAATACTCAATTCCTTGAACTTTGGTGATTTGAGCATGAACATCCCTGGATGTTTTCCATGCTTTAATCACCTCTTGTTCACGCTCGAGCTGCTTCTTCAAAATTTCTTCTTTTTTCAAGGACTCAGTTAATTCCTCCTTGGCAATCTTACAATCAATTTTTAGTTTTTCAAACTCAACAAACTAAGACTCAAGCACATTATTCCTCTCACTTAAAAACAAGTTGTTTTCTTTGATTTTAGCATTTTCTTTAGTGAGAGACTTAAGTGTAACACGCAAATGATACAATTCTGTAGACATGTCATTTATTGCATCATTACACTCAACTTTAGATAAATATGCAAGGTTTGTAGTGATTACCTGATTGCTTGAGGAACTTGTCTCTGTTTCATCAGACTTGACCATTAGGGCTAGATTGACATAGCTGACATCTTCATTTTCATCCAAACCATCAGCTGCCCAGTCATTCTCTTGTGTAATAAAAGCCCTTTCCTTTTGTTTGAGTAGATCAAAGTATTTTTACTTATAATCCACAGACTCAAACCTTTTTTTACTAGAATCTGACTTTCTACACTCATTTGCAAAATGCCCTGCCAAGCCACATTTGAAACATTTGAATTTTGACTTATCCACCATGTTTCTATTTGGCTTGGCTGCTCCAAAGTTCTTCTTGAACTTGAGCTTGGAAAATCTTCTTGAAAGAAATGCTAGGTGCTCATCAATGTCCTCCATGTCATCTTGGCTTAATGAATCTTCACTTTCTGCAGCTAGCCCCTTACCCTTATTCTCACAGACCTTTAAAGTTGATTCTACAGCTTCCATCTTCACTTCCTTCTCCTTTTCCAGATCAGCAACTAGTGCAATGGATCCTCCTTTCTTCTTTCCTCTCTCCATTCTTTCATCATGCTCTATCTCAAGCTCATAGGTCTTCAGAATGCCATACAGTCTCTCCAAAGTAAACTCCTTATAATCTTGTGAGTTTCTCAATGAGACTGTCATTGGTTTCCATTCCTCTGGAAGAGATCTGAGAAATTTCAGATTGAAGTCTTTAATCTGATAGACTCTTCCATGCAACTTAAGAGCATTTAGTAGTTTTTGGAATCTACTAAAAATGTCAGTGAGTGACTCACTTTCTTCATTGTGAAAATGCTCATATTGCTGAATCAGGAGCTGCATTTTAATTTCTCTTACTTGCTCAGTGCCATCACAAATTATCTGTATTGTGTCCCAAACTTCCTTGGCAGTTTTAGATTATCATAGATATATTCCAAAATTTTGTCAGGGGGTGCACCTAAGAATGCATAATTCAAATGATTAGGCAGTGGGTTGAGCTCAAGTGTGGGAGCTTCTTCAACAGATGGCTCAAGACGTGTTAGTCCCTTTACAATGTAGCAAGAATTACAGAAGGGGGGTTGAATGGAATTCTTGAACCTTTTTCTTGAAATAAAAATGTTCAACTCGATTATAGATATATTTATTTTGATTAGCACAATGCGGAATGTAAACTTAATTGAATCAAAACATAAGTAATTAAAAACAAGAGTCTTTAAAAACTTTCTGGTGGATTTAAACAATTCCACCAGAGATATATATAATATATCGAGAGGACTCTGTGTGCAGAAATGCTCACAACTGCTTACAAATGGAACTACTGAGAATACAGGAAATGCTAAAGATTCTGCTTACAAAGATTTCTCTGTTTTTGTGTTTCTCAGCTATCTCAGTTATTTTCTTTTCTATTTGCTACTCTCTTGGTTTATATAATACCAAGATTACAAAGTCAAAAAGACTGAACAAATATAAAATCTAACAGTCTTAAGCTTTGCTGCTTTTCGTCCTCTATTACCCAGTTAATGGGCTTTCATAGTGTGTTTGTATACATCTCGACGGTTGTGTGTCAGCTTTCACTGTTCAACTGCTGTTTGAATTCTTCATATGATTATTCGTCGACTTTCAGAACATCCGTTGATGGTTTAATTGATCATCCGTCGACTGCTATATTAAACATCCATTGATAGTCATTTGATCATCCGTCGATGGCTTTGTTAATCATCCGTCGGTAGCTATTTTGGCACTTGACTCTATTTCACTTATGCAGAATTACAAGACATCATTTATGTACAATTAATCAACCTATTCTGCATATCTAGTTAAAGTCAACATGACTTATATGCTACTACAGATTCTATACAAAGGTGCATACATAACTGTGCTATAAACTTATTATTACATAAGCTACTCACTCGATGGATAATAAGTTAATCATCCGTCGGGACTATAATGAGTTATCCGTCGGGACTATAATTCTTATCCGTCGAGTGCTACATAATTTCACTAAGTAAAATCTACTTAGATGTTTTGTTTATGAAATCATCAAGTACACAACATATGCACAACAAGACGCTCCTGAGAAATTTTCAGCTCTACTAACCCAAGAGAATCGAATGATATATCGAACTTCCTCTTCCACGTAGGTGCTTTCAAAACCTGCAGTTGCTCTGTTCCTTCTTCATCTTCAATAACTGATTCCCCTATTTAGGATCTCTTTAAGGTATCTGACTTTGGCAATTGCTCAAGCTCTGAATTCACGACAGAGTTGTTCCGCTTTACTTTAAAACACTGCTCTTTATCTGTGGGTAACTTTATTGCCTTGAACACATTAAAAATGACCTTCTGATCTTGAGCCTTCATAGTAAGCTCTCCTTTTTGCACATCGATCATAGTTCGGATTGTAGCCAAGGATGGTCTTCCCAAGATAATGAGAATCTTCTTATCCTCCTCAAATTCTAGAATTACAAAATCAGCAGGGAACATGAGTTTATCTACCTTAACCAAGACATCCTCCACTATACCTCGTGGATAAGTGATGATCCGATTGGCCAACTATAAGGACATGTTTACAGGTTTTGGATCAGGTAAACCAAGTTTCTTGAAGACAGATAATGGCATCAGATTGTAACTAGCTCCCAAGTCACATAAACACTTGTCAAATGACAGATTGTTAATGGTACAAGGTATCGTGAAGCTTCCTAGATCTTTAAGCTTATGAGGTAGTTTTTGTTGCAGCACAACACTGCACTCTTCCATTAGAGCAACGGTTTCCAACTCCTCAAGTTTTAGCTTCCGAGATAGAATACCCTTCATGAACTTAGCATAGCTCAATATCTGTTCTAGAGCTTCAGCAAAAGGTATGTTAATGTACAACTTCTTGAAAACCTCCAAAACTTTGGCAAATTGCTTGTCGAACTTATGGTTTTGAAGCCTTTTAGGAAATGGCAGAGGTGGGTAGACCTGTTTATCCCCTGTATTACTCTAAGGAGGATTGCGTTCAACAGCTTTCTTCGTCGGTTCCACCTCGACATCCTGCTGCACAACTTTTTCAGCTACAATCTCATTTTCTGGATTTGGCAAAGGTGTAGATGCACTTGCATTCTGGACAGAATTTTTAGACTCTTCGTCTTGCTAAAATTGGGGGCTGGCAACCGTTTCGGACCTCAAGGTGATGGCATTCACCTGTTCGTTAACTTCCCTCTTTCATGGATCAGCTTCTGTATCACTAGGAAGTGTACCGGGTTGTCGATTCAATAAAGCATTGACAATCTGCCCAATTTGATTCTCCATAGTTGTGATAAAAACCGCTTGGGTCTTGCACATGAGCCTCAACTCCTCCAATTCAGATTTTTCATTAGATTGACTTGTACTTCCATGCGATTGTTGTTGAAGTTGGAGTTGTTGTCTTGGTCCATATTGTGGTTGTTGAAAACCAGGAGGGTTGAATTGCTTTGCTGCATACTGCTGATAAGGATGTTGCACCATATTCTGATTATTGCTCCAACTGAAGTTAGGATAATTACAGTTGTTAGGATGGTACATGGCAGGAACTAGCTGCTGCAGCCTGTGAAAGTTGCTCACTAACTGAGCTGATTCACAAGATATAGCACAATGCTCCATCGCATGCGCACCTGCACACAGCTCACAAAAACTGGCTATCTGATTGACTGTATAGTTGGCCAGAGAATTGATTTTCCTAGACAACGCCTTTAGTTGAGCAGTGACAGCCGTAGCTGTATCCACTTCAAGAAGTCCTGCTACCTTGCCCTGTGGCAATCTCTGAGTTAATGATAATCATTCGTAGCTCTTTGCCCATAATGCTTCACCTGATACTGCATCGAGCATGGGTCTTGACTGTGCTCCCAAACCATTGTAAAAACAATTGATGATCATCCAATCAGGCATGCCATGATGAGGAAAATTCCTAAGCATCTCCTTGTAGTGCTCCCAAGCTTCACATAGAGTTTCCCCCGATTGCTGTGCAAATTGAGTAAGAGCATTCCTGAGTGCAGCTGTCTTTTCCATAGGGAAGAATTTAGTTAGAAACTTCTGAGCAAGATCCTCCCAAGTAGTGATAGATCCAGCCGGTAGAATGTGTAACCAGCTCTTAGCCTTGTCCCTCAGAGAGAATGGAAACAAAATTAGTTTCACAGCATCTTCAGAAACATTATTGAACTTGAAGGTGTCACATATATCGATGAAATCCCTAATGTGCATATTGGGATCGTCCGTTGGAGAACCTCCAAACTGGACTGAATTTTGCACCATCTGAATTATGCTAGCCTTGATTTTAAAAGAATTAGCCATGATGACTCATCTAACAATGCTAGACCGAATGTCATTGATCTGCGATTGAGAATAATCCATCCACACCTTTGGATTTGCTACTGGTTCTTCCATTGGAATGATAACTAGAGTACCTGAAATACACGACTAAAGTAAACCTTGTAAGTAAAAGAGTCTGAGTCAGTGAAATTTAATGACCAATGATGTCAAGCACATAAACTAAAAATTAACACCGAGTCCCCGGCAGCGGCGCCAGAAACTTGTTAGGGCGAAAACACGCGCTAAAATTACACGCAAGTACATGTGTTCGCAAGTAGTATAAGATATAAATCAAGTTCGTTCCCACAGGGGCTGGTTTAGGTTAACTTCAATCTATGCACTTATGCAACAATGATATGACTATTGTTCAATGCTAAGACAAATAACAATTGGGATTTTTATTAAACTAAGAGATTATACTAACTAGAATTAACTAAGAGAATTAAGGTTGAATTACTTATATGAGACAAATATGGGATTCTAACTTCATTACTATTTTATTCAAAGTCATTCTTGGTAACCTTAGCATGAAATGATGATGACAACTAATCAGACAACATGAAACTAGTAAACGCCAACTTTCGTTGTACGAATACCCTACTACCAGGCATCCACAAAGAGATAGAAGCTGAATAGACAACAATTATGTTGAGACCCTATATGTCTATAGAATTTGACAACATAACGGTTCAATGCACAAGTTATTTATCGTGATTACATAGGGAAAGTAAGATGGTTAAAGTTACCTACGAATCATGCATAACAAATACATGAACCTATGCTAGCATGACAATTTCTAAACCTCTATATTCACTTTCGCTTAAATATAGATTAACACGCTATCTTTTAAGTTCGCGACGCTCATAAGACGAATAAGCACAACCAATACTAGGATATCATACAATTATCGCACACTAAGATATTGAAACAAATTAACTATTGAAATTCATAAGTAAATCCGCTAGAACCCCACGATAACGATTAGTTCATAACCGAACTCATCATCATCGTGGGTTCCGATGAAAGCATGGTATAATAAACTAAGTCTTTATAAATCGAATAAATTATCAAAGTACGCAATCAAGAGTAATAGGTTCAACAAACAAGAAAATAAGCATCCAAGATACAACTCAATCAAAGAATCACAAGTAAAAAAAGCTTTTCTTCTCCTTCGTTGAATTTGTGCTCCTAGGTCTTCTCGATGTCTTCTCCTTAGTCTCTATTCTGAAAAACGTCTTAAAAGAGTCTTTATATAGCAGCCCAACTCGAATAGAAGTCCAGAAAATCAGTCTCAGAATAGAATCAGGATTCTCAGAATTTGACCTGGTGCGGCCGCGCGCTATCCCAGCGCGGGCGCGCTGTACTTCTGTCCAACCGGGGCGGGCACGTGCTAACACGCACAGCGCGGGCACGCTAAGCTCGTGGAAATTATTTTGACTTCTGTTTTACTGGCTGGCTTTTGATGGCGATCAACAAGCAATCAATCGAGGCACCTTCCTAACACCAATTTAGCACCAAAACAATGTTAAATCTCCTCCTTCCTTCATCTATGCCTTGAAATGCAAAACACTACAAAACATGTCAAATACACAAACAACTTGAGTACAAAATACCAATTCGAGTCTTTATAAAGTGTTTGAAGTGGATATAAATGCCACTTAACACTTTCCAGGCTTCCAAATTCTCAAATGATCAATCTTGTCCATATAGAAGCCATGCAACTTGTTATTCTCCCGAATTAACTCCTCGATGGCCTCACAAGCACGAAAACTCAAAGGTTCATCAACCAAGACATCACAAGGACACTCTCTAGTTGCACAACGTTTGAATCTCTGACCAGCATTGCTCCCAGCCCAGATAGTTTTCACAACCACATCCTTATCGTAAGAGAAAGTAATTCTCCTTCCGTCCATGATAAATTTCACAAACCCTGTAAAAGTAAGCAAATAGATAATAAATTTCAGTGATCAAGATAACTCTTCAAACTCCAGTATTATAGACCCCCACCAAATAGAGGTTATAAGTGGACATTAAAGAGAAAGATATATCAAGTCACATCATGGTCAAACAATTACTCCTCCAACTTCTAAAGTAGGTTGCAGGAGTGGCGGCAATGATAATACCCACCTTGAATTCACCATTTTATCGTCCATATCAAACCATGCCCCAAGTCATCACGTGGAAAATCTATCATATCTAAAAAGTTGACTAATAAATGTGAAGCACAGTAATGCTTTACCTCCCAGATCAATGATACTCTCTTCCTCCAGTATACCATTTTTTGAACAATGAATATTACCCTCCTTCTAGGAGACGTTTACTTCTTGGACTAAGATCATTCCATCATTCAGTATTCCCGGATAAGAGGACGCTTCCACGGAAGTAGTAAATATGACAGCAAGTCATAAAAAGAGATATGCCATTATGTCATGCCCGTCATGAAGAAAAGGAACAAACCTATGCAATAGGGGGTAACAGTAAGTGACACTACACAGTATAAATACCAATAAAACTTCACACACCTGTGGATTCACTCTGATTCTCACATATACTCTCATATTTATTCTCACCACTTTAGCATCCATATCACCCTGACATAATAACTCTCAGAAACCAAATATTTATTTTTCGATTATTATTTCTTGTTATTCTCCACCACAAGTTACGTACTCTCACGCCAGAGGTGCTTGACGACCACCACCCCTGGTCGGGCATTGTTTTCCAGATTCCCCACCAACAACTACACCACATCTCCGTCAAAATATCAACGGAAGAGGGTAATTTTGGTTTAGTGGAGCAAGGAGCAATATCACATCTATACCCACACAAATCACTTGAATCCTCCAAATCAAGGTTTAGCCTTTATAATTGTAAACTATGGCAATTGTTTGTGACACATCCAGAGAAAAAAGTATTAGTTGGGATTGAAATGGTGTTTTCCATAGCTGGTAAGAACATCTCAAATAGAGGAACCCTTTAGGTGTGCCAACCATTGCCAACTCACCTAAAATATTAATTTTTTAATTTATCTCTCATCTATATTGAAGTTGACACCCTTTAACTCCCTTTAACTCCAATAGCTAACACCCTCTCAATTTGCGTAAATGGTCCCCATACTAACTCAACACACTAGATAAATAAACAAATTAAATATAATTGAAAAGGTAAGATTTATATTTATATATTTTTTTAAAAAAATTGGATTTTAGCTATATTGAAGGGGTGCCAAAAGTTGATCACTTCTCGTGGCACTCTTTAAGCACCGTTGACACTCCAATGGGTTGACACTCAAGGGTGCCATGCCACATATGACTTGGCACCCCTCTTGTCACCCCTATTGGAGTTGCTTTAATAAACCATTGTATGCCATCTGTGTCGGTATTAGAATTTTTTTTAGGGGATTCCAATTTTTATAATAATAATAAAAATAATATATTATTAGTTACGAAATAAAAATTATTATTTTTTAAAAAAGTACTCGTGTCATGATGTTATCAACAACAAAAATTATTAAATAATAATTGAAAGCACTTTAATTTGTAAAAAAATAATGTAAAAGGAATTATGGAGAAAAGTTTAGAAGGAAAAATTCAAAAAGAAGAGAAACAAAAACTAATTAAGAGCAAAAAAACAAAAATAGTAGTAGATTTGTAGCACCTGGGAGTCGAACTCTGATTTCTAGCCACCTTGAAGAACAAGGTTACGCTACGTTACAAATCTAGACAAGATGTATAATGCCTATTATATATCAACAATTTATGGGGGCCAAGAACGCCCACCCCCTAGATCCGCCTCTGTATGCCTCCGTATGGAGCGTGTTCGTTGCACATATGATTATAGTAGATGTGTATGTCGACATCCTTCACTTGCGGCAATGTAACATCGAACATGTGAGTGTGTGGCTCGTATCTCTATGACATGCTATTACAAAAAATGTGACACATCGGTATTTCGAACTTAGTACTCCGCATAAAGGTATTTTTGATAACATAACTATAGTATTGAATCGTATCGGGCCTTCACCCCAATTATATAGAAAAATTAAGAGAAAAATGTTCCTGAGGTCACGAAACTTACATGAGATGCATGTAATTTTTAGTATATATTAGTGATATTTTTGTAAATGTACATAATTTTCTACAATTACAATAATGCCTCATGTTTTTATATGTGATTTTTTTATTACAAGAAACTTAGGTGAGTTAATCTCAAAAATATTATTCTCACAAACTAATTATCTTTAGACTTTTTTTATGCTATGTCAATAATATAATTTTGTTGAGCACGGTTGAATAGATAAGTGTTCAAGAGGTTATCTTCTTTCATCACAAGTCCTAGATCCTGAATTCGATCCTTACTGATGTCTTACAATTTCTTAGAACATATACTCATTTATAGTGTTATAAGTCTTTTTTTTGAAACAATAATGTTATAAGTCTTATTCGTTAAGAAAAAAATAATACAACTTTGTTTAACCACATTAAAATAATATATTTTTTGTTATAGAAGTAAGCACTTAACTATATAAGCCCAAATATTAAACTATTATCAAATTTTTAAACATTTTTGTTTTAATGACGGGGTCTTCATATCCCCCATTTTATGTATATTGTATTAATCAAGGAGTTACGTGGATTTGATTTTCTCTTTAATCTGGATTAATCGTATAAAAATATTTTTTATTTTGACCTTTAATTTTGTTTTAGCTAATCAATACAATAGTATTAATTATTTTATTTTAGCATGATTTTCGTTATTCCTTTTACCGAACAAATTCAACTAATTATATTTCCTTTAATTTTAGTTTTATTTTAATCTGGGTTAATAATATAATTTTATTTTAGCTTATATGAATCACATATACTATTTCTTTTACCCCATATCATTATATTGACCAAGAAATTACTATTAAATTTTAATTTTGTTTTAACTCGGTCAATAGTATAATTTTTTAAGCCGAATGAATAATATATAGTTTGTTATTTGTTATTTTAGCACGGGAACATTCTACCGACTGATGAATTAAATATAAATTGATAAAAAGAGTTGACTTTTAACATCTCTTCTCTTCTATATATAATAGGAGAACATGTTGATAATATTCTTGAGATTAAAAAGTCTCATTAAAAAAATAAAACTACCCCTATTTTTAATATTTATATAAATAATATAGTTTTTGGGAATCAAACTCGAGTTATTGCATTCACCTATACAACCTAATACCACTATACCACATTGCCACATGTGCTTTTAATCATACACATAATATGTAAGTGTGTAAATTAAATATTTTATTTAACTTTAAAGATAGTTACTTGAATTCCGCAAAAAATAGTTACTTGAATATTTGTACCGTAATTTTAAAGAATTGAATTCCATATATAAAGTTAAACATAATACATAAATGGATTAATATCTTATTTATTAATCATTTTTAGTTTGAAAATATATCTCATAAAAGTTATATCTATACTATATTGTAGCATTTGATTCAGTGCATTTTATACAATTTTAAAAAAATATTTATTGTTCAATAATTTGAAGAAATTAACCAGTTTAACTGATATTTTAAAACTTTATCGAATTGAATAATATACAATTTTAGGAGAACAGTATACAATGTTATGAAATTATTATATGAAGAAATATTAGAGTCGTAATGAAAGAAACTTAAAAATGGTTTAAATAACGATATAATTACAATTTTTCCTTCGAATTCTTTAAAAAAAATCATGAATTTCAAAAATAAGTCTTTACAATATATATATATATATATATATTTATGTTATAACCATGATTAATACTCGGTTGCGTAATACGTAAAAAATACATATAAATTGTTTGTTAGTGATAATATGAATACCATATATAAATTATTGCAATTTATTTATTATATAATTTTAATTTTTTGATAATTAAAAATGCATGTTATTTAAGTAATTAATTGTCACACTATATGTTAATAATGATTATACATGTATATAAATAAGATATTTAGCATATAAATAATTAAAACCATCGTAATTTACTAAGAAATATAACATACGATAATTTACATGCTGACACACACACATGTAACTTAATCTTATTTTATTAACAACGGTGTAAATAAAGAATTAACATTTTTCCATACATACATACGTTGAATTTCAAAAACTAACATTTTTCCATTAAAATAAACTTTTATATTAACAATAGTGTAAATTTTATATTATTGTATATTATGATTGCAAGTCATTCTGACTTCAGTTATGTATTTTTTATCTTTTTAAATTGAGTAAGTTAATAGTAAGTTAGTAGTGAACTCAGTAATAATATATAGGAGTACATATAGTTTATTTAAATAAAATTCAAAAAATTGCTTAACTCTTAATTCAACATATATGCTAATTTTTAGCTTTTTCGTTGTAAACATACTAACGGCATTCTACAGATTAAGATTAATCATTCCATTTTAAATGTACACTTTTTAGCTTTTTCGTTGTAAACATACTAACGGCATTCTACAGATTAAGTTTAATCATTTTGTTTTAAATGTACACTGACTATCCTGTTTATATTGATTCATTATATACAAATTATACAACATAAACAAGAATATATATATTTTGTTTGATGAGCTATATTAGAAATATTGTGTAATTTGATAATATATTTTATGAAAATGATACACATTGATAAACAATCAACTTTTATTTGATATACGTTAGACATTGTACAACATTTATAAATAAGAAAACAATTAAGAATATTATAATTGTATGATGCATAAAAAATTCTAGAAAATGACCCGTGCCTCGCACAAATTATTATGCTAGTTAATTAGAGTCATAGAATCGATACTTGAAAAAAAAGAATTATATACTCCAATGCGAATTAGAATTCAATACGAATTAGATTTATATTGTTAAAATAAATTGATTTAGATTTCAATTAGAGTAATATAGACTTTACTAAAAATTAAAAATTAAATGAAAAATTAAATTGATAGAGTTCTGACTTCAATATCAGCTAGCATAATAACCCGTACGAGACACGGGTCATTTACTAGAGTTTTTTATGCATCATGGAATTATAATATTTGTAGAGCAACTCCAACAATATTCTTATATAGGCTGTTGAGTCAAATTTTGAAGAAATGGAGATAATATTTCTCTCCAACAAGTTCCATGTCCCCTCTATAACATTAGGAAGTCAAATTTTGAAGAAATGGAGATAAAATTTCTCTCCAACAAGCTACATGTCCCCCTTTATAACATTAGGAGTTTCAAATGTTTCCTCACTTTTAGCAGTGAATATCCTCTCAACTATTGTTATATTTTATTTTTCTTACCCGTTATTTTATATTTAATGAATGAATATAAACAGGGTAATAAGTGTACGTTTAAAACGAAACGATTAAACTTAATATGTAGAATGTCGTTAGTATGTTTACCAATAAAAAGTTACAAATTAACATATATGTTCAATACAGAGTTGACCAAAATCTTGAATTTATTTAAATAAACTATATGTATTGCTCTATATTATTACTGAGTTCACTACTAAATTACAATTAACTTACTCAATTTAAAAAGATAAAAAATGCATAACTGAAGTCAGAATGACTTGCAATCATAATATAAAATAATGTAAAATTTACATTATTGTTAATATTAAAGTTAATTTTAATGAAAATATTAGTTTTTGAAATTCAACGTATGTATGTATGGGAAAATGTTAGTTTTTTATTTACACTGTTGTTAATAAATTAAGATTAAGTTATATGTATGTGTGTGTGTTAGCATGTAAATTATTGTATGTTACATCTTTTAGCAAATTATGATGGTTTCAATTATTTATATGCTAAATTTTTGATTTATGTACATGTATAATCATTATTAACATCTAGTGAGATAATTGATTACGTAAATAACTTGCATTTATAATTATTCAAAAATTAAAATTATGTAAGAAATAAATTGCTATAATTTATATATGGTATTCACATTATCATTGACAAACAATCCATATCTATTTTTTACGCAACAGGGTATCAATCATGGTTGTAACATAAAAATGAATTATATAATTTTAAGACTTATTATTGATATTCATGATTTTTTTCAAGAATTCGAAAGAAAAATTGTATTTATATCGTTATTTAAACCGTTTTTAAGTTTATTTCATTACGACTCTAATATTTCTTCATACAATAATTTGATAACATTTTATACTATTCTTCTAAAATTAAAAAATTTCAGTTCGATAAAGTTTTATGTATATCAGTTAAACTAGTTAATTCCTTCAAATTATTGAACAATGTATGCTTTTTTCCTTATATAATATAAAATGCATTGAATCAAATGCTACAATATAGTATATATATAATTTTATTTAAATAATTCAAAATATTAGTACACTATTAATTTGATCAATGAATATTGCTCATCTAAAATAATTGTTTTTAAAAAGTTAGTTTTTTTAAAGTGAAAAATGAAAAATAAATCGATTTAATATATCATCGTAGTTTTAACAAATCTAATGATACTAGCTCTATAACTCGTGCGAGACACTGGCATGTTCAAAAATATTATAATATTATTTATTAATTTCAGTGCATTTTTGGGATATTTAAAAATTTAAATCAGTGATAAATATTGGTGGTTACCAACCTTATTCTTCTCCGTATTGTAAATTATTGTCGACTTGCTTTGTATATTTGATACTCCATAATATATTTTTGTATTTTGTGTTGTATTGGTGGTAATTTTGTGTAACAATATATATTTTTATCTCCAAAAATATATTTTTTGTGTTGCATTGATATAAATTTCATATAATACACGTGCCAAATGATGTAAATGTGATTATATTATTGTCTGTTTTGTAAGTAAGTATTTGATGCTCATAATATGTCATAAAATAGTCATACTAAATATTAATCAATTTTAAAAAATATTATATTTTGTGTACTCTAAAATTAGTCAGTGATGATTTTTTTATCACCTACTTAAACCATAATTAATATGATACATGTTATTAAAAAATTTGATGTAATTTAACCATGTTTATATTAATAATTATTTCGTATACGTAATTCTTAATTACATAATCACTTTTTAAATGATATATATTATTGACAATAACATATGTATGCATATATGTGTAAGTGTGTGTGTGTATATAACTATTAATTACAAAAATAATTAATATACAATAATGAAGATTAGCTATTAATGGATATTACATACGTAATAATAAATAGGATCAAGGTTAAACTCGTCATTTTACATTGAATAAACTGTTTCACCAAACCCCCCATTTGCTCTATTATATATATAACTAGCATAATAACTCGTGCGAGACATGGGTTATTTTCTAGAATTTTTTTATGCATGCAATTATAATGTTTTTAGTTATATTCTTATTTGTAAATGTTGTATAATGTCTAACATATTTATCTGTGTATCATTTTCATATAAGACATTACTAAATTACACAACATTTCCAATATAGCTCATTAAGAAAAATATATATATATATATATATATATTCTTGTTTGTGTTGTATAATTGTATTTAATGAATGAATATAAATAAGGTAGTCAGTGTACGTTTAAAATGAAATAAATAAACTTAATATTTAGAATGTCGTTGGTATGTTTATAAAGAAAAAGTTAAAAATTAACATATATGTTGAATACAGAGTTGACCAAAATTTTGAAATTTATTTTAAATAAACTATATGACTGGTCTATATTATTACTGAGTTCTCTACTACTTACAATTTACTTACTCAATTTAAAAAGATAAAAAATGAATAAATGAATTTAAAATTACTTGCAATCAAAACATAAAATAATATAAAATTTACACTGCTGTTAATATAAAAGTTGATTTTAATGAAAAATGTTAGTTTTTGAAATTTAACGTATGTATGTTTGGATAAATGTTAGTTTTTTACACTACTCTTAACAAAATAAGATTAAGTTATATGTGTCTATTTTAACATGTGAATTATCGTATGTTACATTTCTTAGGAAATTATGATGGTTTCAATTATTTATATGCTAAATATCTGATTTATGTACATATATAATCATTATTAATATCCAGTGAGGCAATTGATTACTTAAATAACATGTGTTTATAATTATTCAAAAATTAAAATTATGTAATAAATAAATTGTAATAATTTATATTTGGTATTCACATTATCACTCACAAACAATTCATATCTGTTTTTTACGCGACCGGGTATCAATCATGTAACATAAAAATAAATTATATATTGTAAGACTTATTATTGATATTCATGATTTTTTTCAAGAATTTGAAAGAAAAATTGTAATTATATTGTTATTTAAACTATTTTTAAGTTTATTTCATTACAACTCTAATATTTTTTCATAAAATAATTTGATAATATTGTATATTATTCTCCTAAAATAAAATATTTTTTAATTCGATAAAGTTTTATAAATATTAGTTGAACTGGTTAATTCCTTCAAATTATTGAACATTATTTTTTTTAAATAGTATAAAATGTATTGAATCGAATGCTACAATATAATATAGATATAACTTTTATTTGAATAATTCAAAATATTAAAATAATTCAAAATATTTGTACAATATTATCTTGATCAATAAATATTATTTATCTAAAATAATTCTTTTTAAAATGCTAGTTTTTTTAAAGTAAAAAATGAAAAATAAATCGATTTAATATATCATCGTAGTTTTAACAAATCTCGTGAGATCTCATATCAAATTTCAAATATTTTTAAAATCGGGACAAGTCCCAAAATACTATTGCGCTAACAGTGAAGTTAGTAATTTAATAAAAATAATCAATTGACTTGATCCAATAAATACCTCAAACACATTAATTTATATTAATATAAGATATCAAAAAATTTCATATTATTGGTAAGATATTCTCGTCGAACTTGTAATTTAAATTTACTAAACGTAGAATGTGATAATGTTTTTCGGCTAGTCATGTAGTTAAATTTCGAGTATTTTTTGAACAATGGGCCAAATTCTGATTTCAAATTCAAAATAAACTAAAATTCATTGACTCATTATAATTCGAACTTATCTAAATATTTAATACCAATCTAGATTATTTATATATAGGCGGTTCTATTTTCAATATTTTCTTTAAAAATTATATATGTACATTTTTACTTTTTATAATAAAAAATATGTTAAATATATATGAGATATATTTTCAAATTAAAAATAATAATAAATAAGATAATAATCCATTTATGTACGATATCTAACTTTATATCTGGAATTCAGTTCTTTAAAATTAATTGTACAAATATTCAAGTAACTATCATTTTTTTTCGGAATTCAAGTAGCTATCTTTAAAGTTAAATAAAATATTCTTTTAGCACACTTACATATTATGTGTATGATAAAAAGCACATGTGACAATATGGTGTAGTGGTACGAGGTTGTATAGAAGAATGAAGCAACTCGAGTTCGATTCCTACAAAAGAAAACTTTTATATAAATATTAAAAATAGGGGTAGTTTATTTTTTTCAATGAGACTTTTTAATCTCAAAATACTATCCTCTTGTTGTGCTATTATATATAGAAGAGTTAGATGTCATTTCAAATTTCAAATTTTCGTAAAATTGGGACAAATCCCAAAAATAATTATGCGTTACCGGTGAAGTTAGTAATTTTAATATAAATAATCAATTGACTTGATCCTATAAAGACGTCAAACACATTAATTTAGATTAACATAAGATATTAGAAAATTTCACATTACTAGTAAGCTATTTTCGCCGAGTTTGTAATTTAAATTTACTAAACGTAGAATGTGACCATATTTTTCGGCCGGGTCATGTAGTTA
This sequence comes from Apium graveolens, assembly GCF_009905375.1. Lineage (NCBI taxonomy): Eukaryota > Viridiplantae > Streptophyta > Magnoliopsida > Apiales > Apiaceae > Apium > Apium graveolens. The sequence continues at coordinate 271,637,350 of NC_133650.1, read as the reverse complement.
AATTTTGAGTATTTTTTGTATAATTGGGCAATTTCTAAAATGCATTGACTCGTTATAATTCTAACTTATCTAAATATGTAATACCAATATAGATTATCTACATATAAGCGATTCTATTTTCAATATTTTTAAAAAAATTATATATGTACATTTTAATTACTTTTTATAATAAAAAATATTATAAAAATATGTGAGATATATTTTCAAATTAAAATTGATTAATAAATAAGATAATAATCCATTTATGTACTATGTCTAATTTTATATATGGAATTCAATTCTTTAAAATTAACTTACAAATATTCAATTAACTATCCTTTTTTTTGCGGAATTCAAGTAAATATCTTTAAAGTTAAATAAAATATTCATTTAGCACACTTACATATTATGTTAGATATATTTGTGTTGTCATGGCTAGTATGATTTGTGTTTAGTTTTCATATCTTACTTAACAGGACAAATCAGTACTTAACTGGAAATCAGTACTTATACTGAAGTCAGGGCTTAAGATATCAGAACTTAAGTTATCAGAAGATATTCATCAGAAGATAATATCAGGACTTAAGGAGACTTTCAGATAAGGCAGGCGGCTGATTGAAGGGAAAGAAGATCGAGACTAAGACAGAAAGAAATATGCATGGAGAAGATTCTATGAAGAATAGAATACTTGGAAGAGAAGATAGCTGATTGATATATTTTAGGAAGTAGAATTATATTTCATATCAATTAGAACTTATCTTGTAACTGTGTGTCTATATAAACACAGCATAGGGTTTACACTATATGTGTTATCTTAATCGAAGTTATTATTCTTTGTAACCCTAGCAGCTCTCGTGATAATTTGTTCATACTGAGAGAGAACAGTTCTTTGTAACAGAGTTTATTGAGTTGAATAAAATCGGTGTTCTGTTACTTAACTTCTTAATTCGATTTGATTGTAGTAAACGCTGTATTCAACCCCCTTCTACAATGTGTGTGACCTAACAAGTGGTATCAGAGCAGATCTGTTAACACACATACCGTTTAAGAATTAAAAACAATCATGTCTGAAGAAGAAACTCCAACCAAGCCCACCAAAACTGAAGAGACTCCAAAAATCATAACCCATAGTCGATATGAGACTATAAGAGTTCCCATGTTGAGACCTTCTGAGTATTCCATATGGAAAGTGAAGATGGCTATGTTTCTGGAAGCTATAGATCCAGAATATCTTGACACAATTAATGAAGGACCATATATGCCAACCAAACTCTCTGTGGAAGTTGCAGGTCAGCCAGCAAAGTCTGTACCAAAGGAGAAAAGCGATTACATAGCTGAAGATATCTCATCGATTGCAAAGGATGCAAAGGTAAGACACTTGCTGCATAGTGCCATTGATAATGTCATGTCAAAGAGGGTAATTCAATGCAAGACTGCAAAGGAGATATGGGATGCTTTAGAAATAAGGTGTCAGGGAACTGATGCAATCAAGAAGAACAAGAAGACTATACTCACTCAAGAGTATGAGCACTTTGACTCAAAGCCTGATGAGTCATTAACTGGTTTATATGACAGATTTGTCAAACTCTTGAATGACTTGTCACTAGTGGACAAGGAATATGATATTGAAGATTCAAATCTTAAATTCATGTTAGCTCTTCCTGAAATATGGGATTTGAAGGCCACAATAATAAGAGACAACTATCTCTTGAGGAAACAACTTTTGATGAAATTTATGGGATGCTCAAGACTCATGAACTTGAGATGGAACAAAAAAGCAAGAGAAATGGAAGAAAGTCAAGGACAGTTGCTCTTAAGGACGAGGAGGAAATCCCCAAAGTTGTTGCCTCAAGGAAAGGCAAAGGAAAGGCTCTCATCACAAAGTCTGATACTGAGTCATCAAGTTCTGATAGCGATGATGACTCAGAAACTGAAAGTTTACCTAAGATGGACCCTGATGAAGAGATGATGAAGCTGTGTGCTCTACTGGTGAAAGGTATCACAAAGATTGCATACAGGAAATTCAGGAGAGGAAAGAAGTCTTCCAGGAAAGGTGCAAGTTCTAATAAGAAAGGTTTCAGAAAATCTGAAGGCAAAGGAGGAAAGTCTGACAAAGGAGATTACTCAAATGTCAAATGCTACAACTGTGGTGAGAAAAGCCACACATCTCCTGATTGCAGAAAAGGGAAGAGTGACAAAGGCAAGGCTCTTGTCACAAAGAAGAAAAGCTGGTCATATGCTTCAGATTCTGAGGATGAGGAAAACTATGCATTGATGGCAAATGCTGATAGCAGTCCTAATACTGCTGAGTTAAAGGTACCTCAAACTACTTATGCCTTTCATACTGATGATATTACTGAGTTGAAATTACATTTTAAAACCATGTTTATTAGTTACAGAGATCAAACTTTAACATATGAAAGATTAACTTCTGAAAATCTTACTTTTAAAAAGAGGAATGATTATTTAGAAAAAGAGTTAGTTAAGTTCCAACAAGCTCAGAAAGATAGAGATGATGCCTATTATGTTAGGGATGAAGTGCTAAAAATAAATGAATCTCTAAAAACTTAGTTAGAAAAGGAAAGAGAGATTATCAGAACTTGGACTAACTCTGGTAGAACAACTTAGGATATTCTTAGTAGTGGAAACTGGAAGGAGGGCTTAGGTTATGGAGACAATAAGAACAGTAAGGGAACTGTAGAAACTGAGCCTATAGTTGTTAAACAAAAGCCAAAGGTAAATCCTGTTAAGTTTGTAACTACAAAGTCTGATATTGAGAAATCAGGAGTTAAAGAGAAATTAACTTCTGACAAACCAAAACAAGATAAGCCAACTGAAGTTAACATAGGCTTAATGACCAAGAAGCAGCTTAAGCATAAGCTGAAAGAGGTTAAAAATGTAAACAAGGTAAAACCACCTAGGAAGAATAGGAATGGAAAGGAAGGTGTGAATAAAAGTAACAATTATAAGTCTGTTTCTAATGCTCCTAGAAAAACATGTCATAACTGTGGAAATTCTAACCATCTGGCTTCTTTTTGCAGGAAGAATAAGAACATAAACTCTTTACCTTCAAAATCAGGAGTTAAGAGTCAGTCTGTTAGATATAAGCCACAAAATCCTTGTTTTCATTGTGGTAGTTTATGGCATTCCATTTATACTTGTAAGGAATATCATAGTTTTTACTATGATTATTATCAAATAAAACCTTCTTTAAAGAAAGTTATCATTATTCCTTCTAGTGTAAGTTCTGATGCAAAGTCTGATATTATAAATTCTGATTAGAAAACTGTTAACATAAACTCTGATGCTAAATCCACTGCAAATGTTAACAAACTTAATAATGCCAAAGGATCCAAGCAAGTCCGGGTCCTTAAAACTAATCATTAGTGGTCTTTGTGATTGCAGGGCAACAGGAAAAACATCCTAGTTCTGGACAGTGGATGTTCAGGACATATGACTGGAAATAAAGCCCTGCTATCAGACTTTATGGAGAAAGCTGACCCAGGTGTTTCTTATGGAGATGGCAACATGGGAAAAACTCTGGGATATGGCAATATCAAACTTGGGAATGTTGTAATAACCCAAATTTTTGGAAATTTTTGAAACCCTGATGAATAGTAACTTGTGCTGACAATGCTGATTAAGAAAAATTATCAGACCACGATATATAGGAGTACTGTTATGAAAATTCTAAGATCGTATTAGTATTCTATAAAGTAAATAAGTGTATGTAAAGATCGTCAGAATCAAAATTCGAGCACTTTGATTTTCCCGAAAATCCACCAGATACTGAAAGGATTAAGTATAAGGTCACATAATTAAAAAGGATTTTATTTAAGGATTATAGCAGAGGATCATTAAAGGAATATAAGATGTTGAGAAAGGTTTAGGGGAACCCAAGTAATAAGATCCCGTATATGATCCCTCAAACGACAAACGAGAACGAAAGTTAAGCGAACCGTATAACAGATAAGCGGTCATTAGCCAAGTAATTAAGGGTTAATCAAAGAGGTTAGTGGATGATGATGTCATCACACCAACAAGGAGAAGACATGTGTAAACAAGATGACACAAGAATGGTGACATAAATATGACAAAAAGAAGTGTTTGGTTGGATGATTCTTGGCCAAGTAAAAGTTACCATGGTAAAATATCAAAAATTGCCAAGACAAAAAGGAAATCAACCAAGCAAAATATCATAACACAAAAATTAAAAAGTTCCTTTGCTTCCAAGAAGAGAAGCTCTCGGCTCTTCTTGTTTTAAGAAAGAAGAAATCCAAAAATTCAAGATCCAAGCTTTGTTAAATTGCAAGGTAATTATCCAAGGTTCCTTATGATTAGATAAGCATATCCTAGGAGTTTAAGCTACCAATTCTTCATGAATCTCTTCCAATAAATCAAGGAAGAAGATGATGAATAGTGTTTTCAATATTTCTAACTTTATTTTCTTTGATTTCCTTTAAGATCCAAGCATTCCTAAGCTATCTCAAGGCTTCTTAAGGCTTCCTAGCTACTCTAATCACTCCAAGGAAGGTATAACCCCTCCAAACCCTAACTTTACTTTGAGTATTAGGTTTGGTTTTGTTTGTTATAGTTCATGAGAGCATGATTCTTGTATGTTTAGAGTTTGGTTGGAATTATAATGATTTTGGGTTATAAATCTTGGTTGTTAGTTGATGAACCTTAAGTATAGTTAGTAGCTCTTGTTTGAGATTGAATAAGTTGGAAAAATCATGAGGTTATTGAAAGGCATATGTCATAGCCTATTTGTTTATTCGAGGATTTAACTCAACTCAAATAAGAATGTAACAAGTAAATAGTGGATCTATGTTACGACCGGCATTTTATGTAATATTATTTTTGAATTTGGTATAATATTAAGTCAAATGAAAATATATTCAATGATTGTACGTTTGTGTGAGTGAAAATTTCTGCATTATAAATTTGCTTTGGGTAGTATATGATTTTTCAAAGCAAGAGTTTATTTAATTTCTTTATTTTTGATTTATAAGGAATATTCTAAGCTTTGGAAAAATCTTCTTTTAAAAGGCATTTTGATCACAAATTTTGAAAATGATTTTATAAAGTCTCTAAAAATACAAGTTATTTTATGGTATAAATTTTATAATTTTTGAACTTGTATTTTATTTTATAAAAATAAATCTTTACAAATTTTATTTATTATAATTATCAAATTACATGAATAACCTTGCATGCAAACTCTCTTCTATTTAATCAAAGGGCAAAGAAGACATTCTCAACCCCACTAACTCACATTTTGCTAACCAATTTACCCCTTTACCCTTGCATGCAAATCTACCTAACTATATTGGAGGGTTACTCTTGTAAAATCTCAAACCCACTCACATTATAGTCAAATCAATGCATAAAAACAAGTCCAAGAAGTGATCATCACCTCACTTCACCCCACCACTTCACTCTCTTCTCCCTCCCTCCTCCCTCACCTCTCGGTTTTTCCCCTCCCCTCTCGGCAACCACCAAAACCGAGCCCCATCCCCTTCTTTCTTCAACTCTCACTCAAACAATCATCTTATATCCAAGTAATTTTACTCCCTATATGTTATTCTTATATATATTTCAAAAGTTTTGAGTGAAAAACCTATGTTTTGACCTTGCATGGTGATGTTTTTGTTAAACTCAAAGTGAACCTCCTTGATTCTTGTGAATCTAAGGCTTTCACCATGAGATATAGTATCATAGGGTCAAGAATGGCTAGACATAAGAGTGTTACATTTATGAAATGTTGTTCTTACCCTAATCCATTCGGCCATGAGTTGATAGGAGCCGAATGGATGGTGTTTTGTTGCCTTGTTACATTTTTGTGTATTTTGTGATGACAACGTGAATTTTATAGTAAAAGCTTGATAAAACCCTTTTGCATGCTAGTTGATCATTTAGTTGTAATCCATGTTAGGCTTGCATGTTGAATTATGATAAAAATTTATTTGGAAATCATGTTGCTTTGGCTTGAAAGATCCGAAAGCATGCATGCATGTAAATCACTTTTGATTTTTTTTGGAAGTTTTGATCATTTAGATTCATGTTGTTAGTGAGCCTTAATTTCAGTAGGAATAATGTATTAATATTGATTTATACTTCTTATTGCATGGTAATAATTCGTGGTTATCTATTATAAAAATATATATATATATATATATATATATATATCTTGTTGCTTCAAGAGCATAAAGGTTTGTGATTTGTAAAGAGTAGTCTCTTTTGTTTTGCCATAGTTGCACCTTAGGTAAGGATGATCTCACCAAGGTTATTTTGAGAAAAAGGGAGTTAGTTCAGTAGAATACCATGTATAAGTCTTTGTTTAAGTTTTGAGTTGTTGTTAGATAGGTTTGTCAAGTCAAAGCCTTGGAAAAATGAGAGTTATAGTTTCTGCAGAAAAATCAGTTTAGTACCCTGAGGTTTAGAGTGAGTTTTGACCATGTCATTGATGTGCACTTTGAGGCCCAAGCTACCAGAAGTTAGTATGGGGAGTATATAATAGGTTTTAGGAGTTGGTTGGAGGTTTGCATGTCATTTGGTTAGGTGCACAAGTAGAATAACAAAATCTGTCCAGCAGGGGACAGTTTTGTTGCAACTTAGAAATAGGGAGATTTGGCCATGTCATGGGTAGGCCCTCATTAGGCCCAATTGGGCCTTAGTTAGAGGGTATGTCAGAGAAGTTTTTCCAACCATAGTTCATAGGATATGAGCTAGAACCATGTGTCACAAGTTAATTCAAGTCAGGGCATTTTCTGCCCAGAAAAACAGGGGAACCTTGGACTTTTAGCTTAGGCCCAAGAAGGCCCAAGCCAGGACTTTGAGCCACATCAAGCTTGTGAGATGCCCTTAGGTCAGGAGAGTCTTGTGTAAAAATTTTGAAGAAAAACTTGTAGTTTAAGAGTGTCTAATGCACTCAAGAAACCTTAGTTACCATTCTGAAATTTGCACCAGTGAGCACTTTCACTTACCACATAGCTTTAGAACACTTAGAAGTGAGTATTAGGTCGACCACCATAGTTGTAAGATAGTATAAGGTCAGTAGAGCAAAAGGCACAAGTGAGGGTCAATAGGTTTTGGATAATTTAGGAAAGGCACATTGAGTTAGGAAGCCCAAATTTGAAGACTTTGTTTAGTTAGCGACCAAGTGACTTAAGTGGTGAGTCGAGATCATCCAAGCCTAGTGTGGCATTATGGTGTATATGATGTTATTTGGTATTAATATACGATATGTGATTATGTGGCTACGTGTGTACATTTGAAAATATAATGGTGGATATGAATTAAGTGCGTATAGGCCTAAGTGCCATCCATGTTTAATTTCGGGTTGTAAATAGGTTAAGATGGTAAGAATATATTATAATGAGGATTATTATTATTTATGTAGGATCTCGAGACGAGGGAAAACTTGCCATAAAAGTCGAGTGAAGCTCCAGTTGTTGCTCCTACCAGTCAGACCAGACCAGTCTATCTCAAGGCAAGTGATTCAACTTGACCTTCGTATTTACTGTAAACAGTTCATATATATCGATGCAATTATCCTGAGTCATTTTGATATATTTAAATCAAGCGTATCTTTTGTTTATCTTTGAGTTACATAGAGATGCCATGAACCCTCGAGTACGTATTGCAAGTAGTTCAAAAGTCTTTCATGATAGTTTAATGCCATGATAAAATAGAGATTTGTTATAATACTTTATTGATCCTTTTGATTATCATGCTATTGATCCCTGAGAAATCTTGATATTGCACCCTGATGCTTTGATTCAACTCTTGAAATAACCTCGATAGAAACTTTATCTTGATACCTAAAAGCCAATCATTTCTTAAATTCATTCATGATTGTTTGATAACCCTATCCTTACCCTAAAGCTTGATACCCTGTTATATCTTGAGCTGATGATCACTTTCTTTATATTTTAACACCTCTATCCTATTGGAACCAGTGATGCTTATCTTCTTGATGTTCTAATACCTATACCTTGTCTACAACCATTGCTTTAAGCCTAGTTTGGCATTACTCTTTCATATTATCCAATAGCCTTGCTCAATTTCCTTGTCAAAGTACTTGTTTATGGAAACCTCTCAATTACCCTAATATAGTAAAGTCTAGTGGATCATGGCCCTGAGATTTAGTGTCATATTTCCAGTGTTTCAAGTTGATCTATAATCCCTTGATAAAAATGATTACAGTCGAAAGAAATTTTTTCATAAATCGGCATCAGTTTTTAAAATGATTAAAATGTGGATTTTTCAGTCCCAAAGGGGGATAAATGTTTTCTTTGAATGGTGGATCTGGACTGAGACGCGAGTCCTTTCCACACTTATATTAGGCTTAAAAGTTGCCTAGGGATTCCCAATAATGTTTTAGAACCCAGCGAGGTTCGGGATTACTTCGCGGCTGATCACCGGCTGTAATCCGTAGCGTCATAAAATGATTTTGATTAAGAATGATTTTAAAATTGTTTTGATGCAAGCAAAATGATGCCAACTCACATAAGTTTTATCTCTCGTTATCATTGATTATGTCTTTCCATTGTCATTCCTAAAGGTATATCTCGATTCATGTTTTGCGTTGTACTGTTAGCACTTGTTGAGCTTTTGGCTCACTTCTTGCTTTACCCTGATATTACAGCTAGCAGCTATGGTTAGATTCAAGCAGACTGCCCGTAAGACCTGCGATGCTGATGCTTATGTTCGAGCTCAGGTAGAATAAGTAATAATTGCTGTGAGGATTCGGTATTTGTAATCAGATGTAATAGCTGGTAGTGATGGGCTGTTCCAAACCCTAAACTGTAAGATCTTGGATTGGTTGTGTATCCTTCATTAAAATGATGTAATAGCTATATTTATTTCGCTATTGAAGTTGGGGGTGTGATAATCTATCGTCAAAGAGATCTCTCAAAGTAACATCTGTCAAAGGATTCAGAAACAAGGTTCATCTACAGACTTGAGGAATTACTTCACTGGAAGAAGTTCAGGAAATTGATCAAGCCTCAGTGATATAAATCAAGATTGTGGATTTAATCAAGTGACAGAGATCTTGTCAGGGTATCAGATAATTACAGAGATTTAATATGAAGAAATCAAGTTATCAAAGTCAAGACATGTAGAAACGTCACGAAAGTTAGTCACTCATGAACCAGACAGTACATCGAGTGTCAACATTGAAGTGGTGAAATTGATTCATAATTGACAGTGATTTTCAGGAGATTTTTAGAAGAATGGCTGCTGTTCAAGAGTAGTATTAATTATCTATTTATTAATTAAGTCATAAAATTTAATTAAGAAAATAAATTATATCTGCAAAGATTAATTTATTGATTAATTAATTAATTAATTCTGAATTAATATTATGAATTTTCAGAATTGATTTTGAATTTATATTCAATATTAATTCAGCATGACAATCAATTGAACTGGTATGACAATCTGGATTGTCATACCGAAAGTCATACTAATTCAAATTGATTTTCATACCGAAAGTTCTACCAGATATGGGATTGTCTTGCTAGTTCAGGATAATTGTCTTGCCAGTTCAGTTTGATAGTCTTGCTAGTTCAGGAGATAGTCATACCGATTATCATGCTAGTTCAGGAGATTGTCTCACCGAAGGTCATGCCAAGTCACAGATTGTCTTGCCAGTTCATTTCAGTTCTGTTAATTTAATTTAAAGACAAGCAGCAGACAATTCAACAGACTATCAACATTACAACAGAAGTCAACCATTTTCAAGAACAAAAGAAAAGCAGAGCTGCAAATATTTCATCTTTTATCTGCTGAATTCAGATCATCAATTTCTAGTTATGAAAGTTAAATCCAAACCACTAGAAATCATTCTCTTGTTCTTATGTAACTATCTAGCGGATCAAAATCCCTAGAACTTAATCTCAAATTGCTTCTAGTATTTGATCTTTTTTATTGCAAAAATAGAAAAAGTTCATGTCGAATTTATTCTAGATTTGTGATAATTAATTTGAGATTAATTCCTTGTAATTGATACCGTTGTTGTAACACCTTTCAAGTTTAATAATAGTTTTATTTAACTTGAATTTTGTTTCACTTTATTCCGCATTAAATTTGATTAAATGGTATAGTTTGTATTCAACCCCCCCTTCAACAAACATATTGGGACCTAACAGTTATGGACTGAGTTAGTAAGGTTTGGATGAAGTTTGGTGGTATTGGTGGTTATGGGTTGATTTGTGGTTGATTTATGGTTGATTGGAGTAGTTTAAACGTTGGTAATCGCGTAAACATAACCGTCGCAATGCCCGATTTACCTTAGACTGTTTTTGTTCTTAACTTCAGGACCCTTGAACTCACTGTAAGATTCTGACCATTGCCATGTTTAGATAGTTCATGTTACGAGCTTCGTTTTTATATGTGGTTCGCTTGAATCCGATGTACGGTTTAGGAGAAACGACCATTTTAAGTAACGGCGTTTCGCGAACGAACCATTACCCCTCGCCTTACTTTGAAACCTTGGTTAAGGCCCTTAAATTCTAATTGGAGTATGAAACAATAATTTAAAGTGGTTTAGGCAGTTGGTAGAGTACTCGCGAAAGAATCGGCTTAAAATTCTTAATGGTTAATTTATTAAAAATGGTGGAGCCGAGGGTACTCGAACGACTTATGTGATTTGTTAAGCGTAGAAATGACCATAAGCGAACGTTAGGGTTCAATTGGTTAAAGTCTAGTTTCTTAAGTGACTGGGGTTTAATTCCGACTTATGTTGTTATTCATAGGTTATCGGACCCACTCTAAGCTTAAGTCTATCCGGGAACACTCAGGCAAGTTTTCTACCCGTTATACTATTGTTGTGATGTAAATATATGTATATGCATTATCTTGTGATAAGTGCATGATTGTTATTAGCAAATCTTGTGATATATTGGAGCACGCTGATATGGTATATATGCATGTCTGTTTCGTAATCTTGATATCAAATTGTTGATTCAACTGCTTATAAGTTGCATAATACCTATGCTAGAGATAGACAGTAGTTGCGTATACCCTTAGTATAGGGGACTCAAAGGTGCACATTTTCAAAACCGGGAGCCGATGTACCCGAGTATAATATATATTTTTATATATATAGATATAGTTTTCAAAACTATTAATCGAATAAGGTTTATTCGATAACTTTATTTATTTAATGAATATTACTTTGAATATTCATTCGAGGACTTATGACTCCGCTTATTTTATTTAATGAATATTACTTTGAATATTCATTCGAGGACTTATGACTCCGCTTATTTTATTTAATGAATATTATTTTGAATATTCATTCGAGGACTTATGACTCCGCCTATTTTATTAACTAATATTCTTTATTTTATTAAAGAATAGTGTTTTGATAATCAAACTTGTTTTCGATTATTCAAATAAAGATCGTACTTTCGTATAAGTATATCTTTGGTTATTTATTATTCATTTCAAGTATGAGTTTTAAAACTTTTACTTCAATTATTTTTATAAAGATTATCCTTTATGGGAATATTATTTAAATAATAATATTCACATATTCTCCAACATATCGGGACTGATTTATTTTATTAAATCAGCATTACTCCAAACATTCTTAAAAATGTTTTCGAGTCTTGAAAATGATTTTAAAAGTTAGAGCGGATCCCAAAACTCGTTTTTAAATTTAAGATCTTCCTTTCGAAGGGGATTTAAATACTCACTTAAAAATCTAAGGGATCCGGCTCTGTGGTGTATTTTATATTCACAACGAGGTTGTTGTTTTGAGAAAACATTTTGATTACTTGCCCAACGTTCGGGAAGTAAGTCCATCTAATTGAGTCGGCAGAAGCAACATGGGCTCAGTGGGCGTCCATGAAAGTGTAAGTGGCTCAGTGGGAGTCCATCAATGCGTAAGTGGCTGAGTGGCAGTCCAGCATAGGTCCGAATGCGGCCAGGGTGATGACCAGTGGGGAATTCGTCCATCTACTAGTAGAAAAGGTTACTTATTGGTATCTTTTCCTGATCAGCAAGATATCAGGTTTATGCCAAAATTCTTTTCTTTCTAAATTCATTGGATATTACAACTCTGTTCATACTTTATATGACAGAGGCTTTCAGGAAATGTATGAGAGATATATATGGATATATATATATCGGGACTTAATGAAGTATCTCGTAACTTCATTTCTTTTGAATGATATTTCAAAGATTGAATCTATTCAAATCTTATCTTGTAGTCTCATCTATGTGATAAACTTTTGAAACTGATTATACCTTGAACGGTGGTAGTTCAAGTAGTATTCGGAAAAGATATAAGTATATTGGAGTATCTTGTAACTTCATCTTTTCAACTTATATCTAGTTAATGATTATCTTATGCATGACACAGATTTTCAGAAAAATGTTGAGACAAGGTTAGATATATGAGATCACCTTGCAACAATATTTTTATACAGTTATAAACTGGAACTCTATGTATATTATGCATGGAAGATGATTCTAGACCAAGACTTTCATGAGTACTATGAGAAGGCTCATATATTGTTAATCATTATACATATTATTTTGGTGGGCTTGTTGCTCACCCTTGCTTTCTTCTTTCATCACACAACAACAAATAGAAAAGATAAACATGACCAAGCTTCTAATTCGCAAGCGGTTAGGAAATATTTCGCAGTTTTCTGGAAGCGTTGATGCCGCTGTAGCTGAGGTAGGAATTACCAATAGGCTAGGCTTCCAACTTTTGATGCACCAGACTTATGTATCTATATGAACTGTAATAATGGCAAGGAAATGTAAATTTATTCAGAAACCCTTTTGAGGTGTAATTGTAACACCCCCAGATCCGGGTTCGGGGATCCGGGTTGTCACGGTCTTTCTTTCCACAATATCACTTCACTTAATTAATAATAATAACCTTATGTTGTGACCCCACACTAACAGACACCACAACCTGTTATAGTCTCAGAGATGAAATTTAAATAAGTACAAGTCTTTGAATCCACAATTTAAAAGTTATTACAACCCAAAATGATTACTTGATAAATTTACAGTTAATTGCCATTATCTGCCACAAGTTATAATTATACATAATTGATTCTCAAAAGTAGATGGTCTGATCTACAATAGATCTACCTCTGCAGTTATAGCAGCTACAACATCAACGAGAAGACGCGGGACGCTTTCCACGTGCTTGCGCTGGGTCTGCTGGAGTCTGGCCATCTTTCCTAACTGTTGTTGTGTGATGAAGAAATAAAGCAAGGGTGAGCAGCAAGCCCACCAAAATAATATGTATAATTATTAACAATATATGAGCCTTCTCATAGCACTCATGAAAGTCTTGGTCAAAAGAAATGAACCAAGTTGATATCTTAATGCGATGAAGTCGCAAAATATTCAGTATATATATATATACATATATACTTTTCAAAATCTTGGGAAGTCCTCTTCCATACATAATACACACAGAGTTCCAGTTTATAACTGTATATATAAAAAAAAATATCGTTGCAAGGTGATCTCATATATCTAACTTTGTATCAACGTTTTTCCGAAAATCTTTGTCATTCATAAGACAATCATTAACTAGATATAAGTTTAAAAGATGAAGTTACAAGATACCCCAAAATACTTATATCTTTCCCAAATACTACTTGAACTACCCCCGTTCAAGTTATAATCAGTTTCAAAGGTTCATCACATAGATGAGACTACAAGACAAGATTTGAATAGATTCAATCTTTGAATATCATTATAAATAATGAAGTTACGAGATACTTCACTAAGTCCCGATATATAAATATATTCATATATATCTCCCATATATTTCCTGAAAACCTCTATCATGTAAAGTATGAACAGAGTTGCAATATCCAATGAATTTGGAAGGAAAAGAATTTTGGCATAAACCAGATATCTTGCTGATCAGGCAAAGATACCAATAAGTAACCTTTTCTACTGTAGATGGATGAATTCCTCACCGGTCATCACCCTGGCCGCATTAGGACCTCGCGCTAGACCGTTACCCGGCCACTCACGCGTTGATGGACTGCCACCCAGCCACTTACACTTTGATAGACCGTACCCCGGCCTGTCGCTTATGCCGACTCAATTAGATGGGCTTACTTCCCGAACGTTGGGTAAGTAATCAATTCATTTGTTTTCTCAAAACAGCAACCACGTTGCGAATGTAAAATGCACCACAGAGCTGGATCCCCCAGGTTTTGAGCGAGTATTTAAATCCCCTTTGAAAGGAAGATCTTAAATATAAAAATGAGTCTTGGGGTCCACTCTAACTTTAAAAATCATTTTGAAGACTCGAAAACATTTTTAAGAATGTTTGGAGTACTGCTGATTTATGAAAATAAATCAGTCCCGATATATTAGAAAATATCTGAATATTATTATTTAAATAATATTCCCGTAAAGAATAATCTTTATAAAAATAATTGAAGTAGAAGTTTTAAAACTTATACTTGAAATGGATATTAAATAACCAAAGATATACTTATATGAAAGTACTATCTTTATTTGAATAATCGAAAATAAGTTTGATTATCGACACCTTATTCTTTAATAAAATAAAGAATATATCTCAGCAAATAATCGGAGTCATAGATCCTCAAATGAATATTCAATAAATAAAATAAGCTGAGTCATAAGCCCGCGTATGAATATTCAAAATAATATTCAATAATAAAATAAAGGAGTCATAAGTCCTCGGATGAATATTCGAAATAATATTCAATAATAAAATAAACTGAGTCATAAGCCCTCGAATGAATATTCAAATAATATTCAAATAATAAGATAAACTGAGTCATAAGCCCTCGAATGAATACTCAAATTAATATTCAATTAAGTAAAATAAAGGTATCGAATAAACCTTATTCGATCCATAGTTTTAAAAACTATATCCATATATATATAAATATATAAATATATATATATATAATATACTCGGGAACATCGACTCCCGGTTTTAGAAATATGTTTTCACCTTTGGGTCCCTATACTAAGGGTATATGCAAATTACTGCTATTCTCTAGCATAGGTATTATCAACTGAACCAACAGATATATATGGCAAGAATACGAAACAGGCATGCATATATATACCATATCAGCATGCTTCAATATATCGCAACATTTGCTAATTAACCAACATGCATCTATCGCAAGATAATGCATATACATATATACATCACAACAACAGTATAACGGATAGAAAACTTGCCTGAGCGACTGGGGGTTACGAATGGCTCGGGACGAGTCTGGTAACCTATAAACAACAAGTAAGTTGGAATTAAACCAAAGTCACTTGTAAATCTATACTTTAACTAACTTAGACTCTAACGCTTGTTTTGCGCTTACTGATTCTCTTAAGTCACTCGAGTACCCTCGGCTCCACCATTTTTAATAATTTAACCTTTATGAGTTTTAAGGCGATTCCTTCGCGAGTGTCTTACCAACTGCCTAATACACTTATCATAAATGTTTCATACATTAATTAACCCTTTTTGGTCTTTAACCTATGTTTCAAAGTAAGGCGAGGGGAAAAGTTTCGTTCGCGAAACGCCGTTACTTGAAACGGTCGTTTCTCCTAAACCGTGCATTGGAATCGAACGAACTACTTATCAAAACGAAGCTCGTAACATGAGCTATCTAAACATGGCAGTGGTCATAATCTAGCAGGGGGTTCTCGGGTCCTAATGTTATGCACAAAAACAGTGCAAAGAAAATCGGAAATTACGACGGCTATGTTTACGCGATTACCAATGTTTAAACTACTCCAATTAACCACCAACCAACTCATAACCATCAATACAACAAAACTTCACCTAAACCATACCACATCAGTCCATAATCTCCAAGGTTTTCAACTCAAACAACCACAATCAAGACCTATGAACTATAATCAAGCTTCAATTACCAAAACACTTCCAAATCAAACCAAACTACTAATAATCACAATCCATGCTTCTCATTTCACAACACCAACCATTAAACTTACTAACAAATAAAGTAAAGGCTAGGGTTTGAAGTTTATACCTTCCTTGGGAGGTGTTAAGTTGCTAGGAAGCCTTAGGGAGCCTCCTACAAGCTTGATCTTTCCAAAGAAATCAAGAACACAAAGTTAGGCTTTGAAGTTTCTAAAAGTGCGATTTAAAGAACTGTAAAAATGAGGGTCTTACCATGATTATTTGGACGAGACTTGTGAACAAGAGTTGTAGGCCATCTCAATACCTTTCCAATGAGCTATAGAACACAATATTTGAGTGAGAAATGAAGGAGATACAGCAGTTTTAGTGTTCTGGTTCTGTTTTGGCCGAGAGCATGAAGAACAATGCCTTGGTTTCTTTTTGATTTTGATGAAAAATGATTTGCTTGGCTTGGTTGGTTTGATTTTTGTGTTTGTTTTAGTAAATTACCTAGTTGCCCTTGATTTTGTGTGGTTAAAAAGCCACCACATCTCCTTCCTTCCCATGTCATGCTTGTGTCATCCTCATGATGTCATCCTCCCCTCCTTGTCCTCTTCTCATTGGTTGGGTGACATCATCCTCTCTAATCCCTTTGATTAACTTCCTAATTGTTTGCCTAATGACCGCTGATCTGTTATACTGTTCGCTTAACTTTCGTTTTCGTTTATCGTTTGAGGGATCATACCCGGGATCTTATTACTTAGGTTACCTTAACCTTTCTCAATACATTATATTCCTTTTTATGATCCTCTCTTATAATCCTTTAATTTAAATCCTTTTTATCCTGTTACCTTATACTCAATTCTTTCCGTATCTATTGGATTTCCGGGAAAAATCAAAGTGTTCGGAATTGGATTCTGACGATCTTTACATACACTTATATCCCATATAAAGTACTAATAAAATCTCAGAATATCCATATCAGAACCCCTACATAGTGTGGCATGAAAAGTTTTCTCATTCAGCAAAAACACTATTCATAAGGGTTTCAAAAATTTCCAAAAATTGGGGTTATTACAGTCTCCCCTCCTTAAAAGGATTCCGTCCCGGAATCAGATAGAAATGAATAGGGATACCTTCTTAATATTGCACTTTCTAACTCTCAAGTCAATTTTCCCACATTGTGGTTCTACCATCAAACTCTTACTAGTTTGATAACCCTTCTCCTAAACACTCGTTCCTTCTTAATCTATACCCTTCCTGGTTGCTCCATATAGGTTACGTCTGGTTGCATGTCTATGCGCTCATATGCCCCTATTTGTCTGGCATCCAAATTACACTTCCTTAACATTGATACGTGGAACACGTTCTGAACTTGCTACAGGTTCGGGGGTAGGGCTAGCTCATATGCTAACTTCCCAAACGTCTTAATATATCCGAGGGTCCAACAAATTGTAGACTTAGCTTTCCTTTCTTTCCGAACCTCATCAATCCTTTCCAAGGGATACCTATAACATTACTAGGTCCCCTATTTCGTACTCTTTATCCTTTCGTGTCATGTCCATCTTGGGCTACTACCAGCCGTCCTCTGATTAGATCTATCATATCCTTGGTCCTTTGGACCACTGCTGGTCCGAGCATCTTGCGCTCTACAACTTCATCCTAACATAAGGGAGATCGATATTGTCTTCCCTCAAGGATCTCATAAGGCGATATCTCAATACTGACATATGATCTATTGTCGTAAGAAAACTCAATCCGTGTTAAGTGATCATTCCAATTTCTTTCAAGTCTATTGCACAGACTCTCATTATAGCTTTTAGCATTAGAGCTTTTGCTTCTTAATACCCATTCTTTTCCAGTTCGTAATTGCTACTACCTTCCGTTCCTAATATTATACTGGTTATACTTTTGCTCGTTAGCGTTCTATAACCTTTTAATAACCACGTCAACCTTAGTATCACGAATGTGTTCCCATTCCGCATACTACCACCACTTTATTACTCCTTTTTCAGTTGTTTCTATTTTCCAAAATTTGATCAATCAAATAGAAGTAAAGGAATTTGTTGAGAGATCACTATGATCATGAACACTTGTTATATCGCATAGTTAGTACAGAAGGTGGCCAGCCTTTAGTACTTGACAAGCAATTAAACAATAGCTGGTATCCTACTCGGCTTCTATCACACAGATAGATAGTCATTCGGCAATACCTCCCCTTCTGGAAGGGTTGTTCTTCTCAGCTTACATGAAATGAAAAGAAGAGAAAAGAACGAACCGAAGAGAATTGTATATTCATAAAAAAAAATTTATTGCCATAAAATATCTGGCTTGGAATCTACCTCTGAACTATAGAGGTTTGTCATAGGAGAACAAAACATAAATGTATTTATATCAACATCAAGTATTATAGCATCGCATTTCACGTGCCTAAATATTTTCGCTATCCCGTCCATCATTCTATGGACCCATGCTCTTCCTCGAGCTTATACACAATCACCTTTGAAACTCCCTCGACATCGAAAATCGAATTTGGGATCTCATTCTATATATCACCGTTACTAGGATTCTATGCTCGCACCGCAACCTTCCTCGTATAATAATACGACTCTCTATTGATAAGAAAGAATAATTATTCACTAGGTAGATACTCTACTTAATTAGTCTATCAATGATAACTTATACACTACCACGACCCGATTAGTGGTACTCAATCTCAACACCCATTCCAATACAACTCTCACGGTTGTAATCAGCTCAATACTCGCATAATCATTGCTGCCTTACCATGGTCCACCACTGACCTACTGTCATCATTCACTTTCCATGAAATCTTAATAGCTAACCATACGGAGTCCATACATGTCGTATCAAATCCTTCTAAGGAGGTAACATAATCACCATTTCTGATTCATGAAGAACACTCCTGATCCTGACATACATACATGACATGAAGCAGATAAAATTTTAGAAGAGTTTCAATCAAAGCAACAATAGCAGGTTAATACCATTCTAAATCATATGCCTTAAATAGAAGACTTACTCAAACATTCGTTTAGTCCTTTTGAAACATGGTCCAGGCTCATTCTCAAGATAGTACCTTCTAAGATAGATAGCCCGCTCATGGCGATTACACGAATTAAACCTTTACCAACTACTATTACGACTGGGTATTGCACAGTCATCAGAAGGAATGTCAATCTTCCAAACCATAATACAACCTTCAGCTTTTAACCATCATCACTGTATCCTTTGGCACAAGCGCCTATAATTATCCTTTTACCGTTAAAGTGTCGGCCACCTCTTTGGCCTTTCCTGATAGTAATAGTTCCTTACAGTCAATGTCATTTTAACCACCTCCAAATAAATTTTCTACCTTATTCCAATCACAGCTTATGTGAAAATACTTTTCTTTAATATCTGATGAGTAAATAAAAAAAAATATCACCATTTTTCCATAAGTTATTGCCTCAATCTTTAGAGGCTAATCACTGTCAAGACTGACTCTTAATCATACTTAGAACATCTTTTATCTTAAGTCCTAATTGCCCTGAACAATTTCGACCATTACTGGTTCGATCCATACTTTCTCGTGGTTTAACACGTGCCCCACTTGGCAACATTATAATTACGTCATATTTCCTTTATCAACATTTCTATTCTTGAGAATTTTGAATATTACCTTTCTCCTTGTAAAACCTCTAAGGTTATCCTTCAATCGTTCCTCCTGTATTCCCTAGATACAGGGCATATCAAGATACCATTTATTAATACCAGAATCATTGTCTATATACTTCTGAAAAATTTCTCCACTGATTCTTAAAGGTTGTTGTTACCTTAACCATTTCCCAATCATTCTGTCAAAACTCATACTGTCCCTATTAAGGGTGAAATGCCAACCTTTATGCATTCCCCTAGGATTCATTTTAAGTTACCTATGTTCTATCCTTAATTCCACCTTTAAAAGGTACCTGCATCCTTCCATGGATAAATCAAGTCATATATCCCTGATAAGGGTGTCTTATTCAATCATTCCCACCTCGATAGTATATGCCTAATTTCACAATGACATATGTATATAACATGAGGTCAATCAATATGGCCTCCAAAAGATAACAACGGTTATCCGCTTTTCTTGCCTAATTTGGTAACGATAACAAGGATGTTCTGGAAGATATTGGTCGTGTTCAACGTGAACTTCTTCTTAATAATTCCGTGTTTACTTTTGTTGTTTATCTCAACAGTCACCTCAATGTTGGGATATCTTTCATACCTGGTGTCTCCCTTTCTGGGTATCAAGCCACCGGTCTTACATTTCACCTTCTTAAAGGTCACTTCCTTCATCCAATTTTTCCTAATTTCTTACTTCCTTATCCCCTTAGTCTATCCGCGTCTCATTATTTATCCTTCGAATTATCTCAAGGTTTCCTCGAATCCTCCCAACTTACAGGGGATAAACTATATGTATCTCTTATGCCCTCAACCATCAATTTTAACTTATGGTGAATCACCCTCATCCTGACGAATGCATACTTTTCTATTTCTATTGCTACGAGTCGTTAGGGTTTTCTCATACCCAACTCCCTTATCATACCTCAAACTCTATTGCCATTATATTCCTTTCCACTTCAGTTTCTTTTTATTTTCCTTTCTCTTATCATTATTTCATGAACCAACACAACATAAGCATTGATTTCAAACATCCCGTCATTCTGGATTCGTGCCCTTAGAACGAATCTTGACAACTTTTACAACTTAAATTCACAATTCATCATACTCGTCTGCCTTTATTCTGGCTCTAAAGTTTTTACACTCTCTCCATAACCTTGGGAATTACTTTCCCGAAAATAATTGGCTGAACTTTAATTAGTTTATCATAACCTCTGGCTCCGTGCCTTTCTTGGTCTTTCACCAGCGGGTGGTCTCTCTCTTAGGAGGGTAAGTGACAAAAATAGTCCTTTTGAGATTTGTCAATCATTTAGAATCTCAAATGATTCCTATATTTCCTTTAGCCAGGCTCTTGCCTCGACTAGGTCAACCTGTTCCTTGGAACTCTGAGAGCTTAACGATTTAAAGGTCATGAAAAAATTTCCTGCCGCATTGTCCCCTCAGGGTGGTGGTTGGGGATAATAGTCTAAGTTCTCTTTAGACAGGTCCATGAATTGCCGTATAGAAGTACCGTCTCGGGTCTCCTTTCCTTACTCGACTTTCCGTTTCCTTAGTATGGAATGTTTCATCCTTCTCCCATACTTGGGGTTATCTTGTACGTTAAAATCCTCATTTTCCACTTCATTATGTTATGGGTTCCTTCTATCTTGATGGCGTCCTCCCTGACTATCACATTCAGGGTTTGCTCTAACTCTTATTCCTCAAACTAGCTTTCATCTAAGATTTCATCTTTAAGCACTTAAACATTTGGAACCCAAATTCTATAGGAATACCTCATTATTCCCTTATCATCTCTCTCGGTATTAATCTCATATCTATTTGTTGGCTCTCTGCCTTCATTCATCACTTTTTCTGGCACAATATGTTCCTTTCCAATAATTCGGGCTGTATTGCAATCTCAAACAACTTTTCGGTACCGGCTCCGGTTACCTTCATATCTATTTCCATTTTTTTTTCAAAATCTCTTATCAACCCTCCCAAAGTCATTATCATCTTGAGTCTCTCCTTTTTACTAAGGGCATCAGCCACCACATTGGCTTTCCCCGAATGATAAAGAATCTCCCAATCATAATTCTTGATTAGCTCTAACCGCCTCCTCTGGCGTATGTTGAGCTCTTTCTACGTAAAAAGGTACTAGAGCTCCTATGGTTTGTGTAAATCTTGCACTTCTCTCCATACAAGTAGTTCCTCCAATCTTTAGGGAAAAACTATTGCCACGAGCCCAAGCTCATGGGTGGGGATATCGAATTTTATATTCCCTTAATTATCTTGACGCGTACGTGATTACCT
This sequence comes from Apium graveolens, assembly GCF_009905375.1. Lineage (NCBI taxonomy): Eukaryota > Viridiplantae > Streptophyta > Magnoliopsida > Apiales > Apiaceae > Apium > Apium graveolens. The sequence goes on along the minus strand of NC_133650.1, from coordinate 271,615,506 downwards.
TGCTGTGCTGTATAAGAAGCACCCTAATTCCTTATGCGAAGCGTCACTACATTTCACAAAATCTCATTTTCCATCCGGCAATGCCAACATAGGGAACATCACCAACCTTTGCTTCGGTTCTTAAAAGTTGTTCTCGCATTTCTCTGTCCATTCGAACTTCTCAGTCTTACGAGTAAGCCGCGTTAAAGGGGCTACTATCTTTACAAACTTGAACGAACCTCTGGTAGTGACCGGCCAATCCTACCTCTGGTAGTCGACCAAACCATGGTCATCAATTCATCAGTGGTCCTTTATCCAATCCTGTCAGGATCCTCCATGGGATCCTCCTCAACAACTATCCCTTCTAGGACAACATCTTCAACCGCTACATCCTCAATATCAACATCATCCGGTCCTGCATTAGGACACTCTATCGGATCCATAATCCGATCTCCAATTAGTAATAAAATATCATCGCGATGTTGCTCCTCAACCTCAGGGTTCGGAGTCCCGCTACCATATACGATAACGAACTACGCTCCTATCGCTATATTTATAAGGGTTCCCATAAGGGTTTTAACTGTCAGTACTACGTTAGGTAGTCCGACTATGAACTTGGCAAGAGTTCTTATTATCTTAGTGAACTTATTATCTTAACGTCCCATCATCTCTGAGGTTTATAACGCTTAGCTCTGATACCATTTCTGTAACACCCCCAGATCCGGGGTCGGGGATCCGGGTTGTCACGGTCTTTCTTTCCACAATATCACTTCACTTAATTAATAATAATAACCTTATGCTGTGACCCCACACTAACACACACCACAACCCGTTATAGTCTCAGAGATGAAATTTAAATAAGTACAAGTCTTTGAATCCACAATTTAAAAGTTATTACAACCCAAAATGATTACTTGATAAATTTATAGTTAATTGCCATTATCTGCCACAAGTTATAATTATACATAATTGATTCTCAAAAGTAGATGGTCTGATCTACAATAGATCTACCTCTGCAGCTATAGCAGCTACAACATCAACGGGAAGACGCGGGACGCTTCCCACGCGCTTGCGCTGGGTCTGCTGGAGTCTGGCCATCTTTCCTAACTGTTGTTGTGTGATGAAGAAATAAAGCAAGGGTGAGCAGCAAGCCCACCAAAATAATATGTATAATTATTAACAATATATGAGCCTTCTCATAGCACTCATGAAAGTCTTGGTCAAAAGAAATGAACCAAGTTGATATCTTAATGCGATGAAGTCGCAAAATATTCAGTATATATATATATACATATATACTTTTCAAAATCTTGGGAAGTCCTCTTCCATGCATAATACACACAGAGTTCCAGTTTATAACTGTATATATAAAAAAAATATCATTGCAATGTGATCTCATATATCTAACCTTGTCTCAACGTTTTTCCGAAAATCTTTGTCATTCATAAGACAATCATTAACTAGATATAAGTTTAAAAGATGAAGTTACAAGATACCCCAAAATACTTATATCTTTCCCAAATACTACTTGAACTACCCCCGTTCAAGTTATAATCAGTTTCAAAGGTTCATCACATAGATGAGACTACAAGACAAGATTTGAATAGATTCAATCTTTGAATATCATTATAAATAATGAAGTTACGAGATACTTCACTAAGTCCCGATATATAAATATATTCATATATATCTCCCATACATTTCCTGAAAACCTCTGTCATGTAAAGTATGACCAGAGTTGCAATATCCAATGAATTTGGAAGGAAAAGAATTTTGGCATAAACCAGATATCTTGCTGATCAGGCAAAGATACCAATAAGTAACCTTTTCTACTGTAGATGGATGAATTCCTCACCGGTCATCACCCTGGTCGCATTAGGACCTCGCGCTAGACCGTTACCCGGCCACTCACGCGTTGATGGACTGCCACCCAGCCACTTACACTTTGATAGACCGTACCCCGGCCTGTCGCTTATGCCGACTCAATTAGATGGGCTTACTTCCCGAACGTTGGGTAAGTAATCAATTCATTTGTTTTCTCAAAACAGCAACCACGTTGCGAATGTAAAATGCACCACAGAGCTGGATCCCCCAGGTTTTGAGCGAGTATTTAAATCCCCTTTGAAAGGAAGATCTTAAATATAAAAATGAATCCTGGGGTCCACTCTAACTTTAAAAATCATTTTGAAGACTCGAAAACATTTTTAAGAATGTTTGGAGTACTGCTGATTTATGAAAATAAATCAGTCCCGATATATTAGAAAATATCTGAATATTATTATTTAAATAATATTCTCGTAAAGAATAATCTTTATAAAAATAATTGAAGTAGAAGTTTTAAAACTTATACTTGAAATGGATATTAAATAACCAAAGATATACTTATATGAAAGTACTATCTTTATTTGAATAATCGAAAATAAGTTTGATTATTGACACCTTATTCTTTAATAAAATAAAGAATATATCTCAGCAAATAATCGGAGTCATAGATCCTCAAATGAATATTCAATAAATAAAATAAGCTGAGTCATAAGCCCGCGTATGAATATTCAAAATAATATTCAATAATAAAATAAAGGAGTCATAAGTCCTCGGATGAATATTCGAAATAATATTCAATAATAAAATAAACTGAGTCATAAGCCCTCGAATGAATATTCAAATAATATTCAAATAATAAGATAAACTGAGTCATAAGCCCTCGAATGAATACTCAAATTAATATTCAATTAAGTAAAATAAAGGTATCGAATAAACCTTATTCGATCCATAGTTTTAAAAACTATATCCATATATATATAAATATATAAATATATATATATATATATATAATATACTCGGGAACATCGACTCCCGGTTTTAGAAATATGTTTTCACCTTTGGGTCCCTATACTAAGGGTATATGCAAATTACTGCTATTCTCTAGCATAGGTATTATCAACTGAACCAACAGATATATATGGCAAGAATACGAAACAGGCATGCATATATATACCATATCAGCATGCTTCAATATATCGCAACATTTGCTAATTAACCAACATGCATCTATCGCAAGATAATGCATATACATATATACATCACAACAACAGTATAACGGATAGAAAAGTTGCCTGAGCGACTGGGGGTTACGAATGGCTCGGGACGAGTCTGGTAACCTATAAACAACAAGTAAGTTGGAATTAAACCAAAGTCACTTGTAAATCTATACTTTAACTAACTTAGACTCTAACGCTTGTTTTGCGCTTACTGATTCTCTTAAGTCACTCGAGTACCCTCGGCTCCACCATTTTTAATAATTTAACCTTTATGAGTTTTAAGGTGATTCCTTCACGAGTGTCTTACCAACTGCCTAATACACTTATCATAAATGTTTCATACATTAATTAACCCTTTTTGGTCTTTAACCTATATTTCAAAGTAAGGCGAGGGGAAAAGTTTCGTTCGCGAAACGCCGTTACTTGAAACGGTCGTTTCTCCTAAACCATGCATCGGAATCGAACGAACTACATATCAAAACGAAGCTCGTAACATGAGCTATCTAAACATGGCAGTGGTCATAATCTAGTAGGGGGTTCTCGGGTCCTAATGTTATGCACAAAAACAGTCCAAAGAAAATCGGACGTTACGACGGCTATGTTTACGCGATTACCAATGTTTAAACTACTCCAATTAATCACCAACCAACTCATAACCATCAATACAACAAAACTTCACCTAAACCATACCACATCAGTCCATAATCTCCAAGGTTTTCAACTCAAACAACCACAATCAAGACCTATGAACTATAATCAAGCTTCAATTACCAAAACACTTTCAAATCAAACCAAACTACTAATAATCACAATCCATGCTTCTCATTTCACAACACCAACCATTAAACTTACTAACAAATAAAGTAAAGGCTAGGGTTTGAAGTTTATACCTTCCTTGGGAGGTGTTAAGTTGCTAGGAAGCCTTAGGGAGCATCCTACAAGCTTGATCTTTCCAAAGAAATCAAGAACACAAAGTTAGGCTTTGAAGTTTCTAAAAGTGCAATTTAAAGAACTGTAAAAATGAGGGTCTTACCATGATTATTTGGACGAGACTTGTGAACAAGAGTTGTAGGCCATCTCAATACCTTTCCAATGAGCTATAGAACACAATATTTGAGTGAGAAATGAAGGAGATACAGCAGTTTTAGTGTTCTGGTTCTGTTTTGGCCGAGAGCATGAAGAACAATGCCTTGGTTTCTTTTTGATTTTGATGAAAAATGATTTGCTTGGCTTGGTTGGTTTGATTTTTGTATTTGTTTTAGTAAATTACCTAGTTGCCCTTGATTTTGTGTGGTTAAAAAGCCACCACATCTCCTTCCTTCCCATGTCATGCTTGTGTCATCCTCATGATGTCATCCTCCCCTCCTTGTCCTCTTCTCATTGGTTGGGTGACATCATCCTCTCTAATCCCTTTGATTAACTTCCTAATTGTTTGCCTAATGACCGCTGATATGTTATACTGTTCGCTTAACTTTCATTTTCGTTTATCGTTTGAGGGATCATACCCGGGATCTTATTACTTAGGTTCCCTTAACCTTTCTCAATACATTATATTCCTTTTTATGATCCTCTCTTATAATCCTTTAATTTAAATCCTTTTTATCCTGTTACCTTATACTCAATTCTTTCCGTATCTATTGGATTTCCGGGAAAAATCAAAGTGTTCGGAATTGGATTCTGACGATCTTTACATACACTTATATCCCATATAAAGTACTAATAAAATCTCAGAATATCCATATCAGAACCCCTACATAGTGTGGCATGAAAAGTTTTCTCATTCAGCAAAAACACTATTCATAAGGGTTTCAAAAATTTCCAAAAATTGGGGTTATTACAGTAATGACTTATAATTGTGGAATAAAATGACTTGTGTAATTTTTGGTATTCATCTCTGAGACTATAACTTGTGGTGTGTGTGTGTGTATTACGGGGTCACAATACGCAGTAGTTGGTTGATTGTTAAGATTAAGTATTATTAAGGGAAATGGAACTCGTGACAACCCGAATCCCCGACCCCAGATTTGGGGGTGTTACAAAAATGGTATCAGAGCTAAGCGTTATAAACCTCAGAGATGATGCGACGTTAAGATAATAAGTACACTAAGATAATAAGAACTCTTGCCAAGTTCATAGTCGGGCTACCTAACGTAGTACTGACAGTTAAAACCCTTACGAGAACCCTTATAAATATTATGATAGTAACATAGTTCGTTATCATATAGGGCAGCGGGGTACCGAACCCTGAGGTTCAGGAGCATCAGCATGAGGATGTTTTATTACATGTTGAAGATCAAATTGTGAATCCGATATAGTACCTTAGCGAGGGACCGGATGAGATTCATGTTGGGAATGTTACAGTTGAGGATGTTATCCCAGAAGGGATTGCTGCTGAGGAGGATCTCGTGGAGGGTCCTGACGAGAATAAAGAGAGGACCGCTGAGGAATTGATGACCGTAGTCAGGGCGACTACCAGAGCTAGAATGGCCGCGAGGGTGGCACTAGAGGATGAAGAGTTACCAAGGGAACAGAGGATAATGAGGGCAGAAGAAGTGGGGCCTTCCACGACACCAATTATACCAGTATCAGACCCTCTTCCAGAGGTTCCTGTAGACCTCCATGAGGTTCCACCAATTCCTGTTCCCTCCCCTGTACAGAGCCCAACACCTACTGAGGAAATGCCACCTTTATCTCCTGCACCATTGTCACCTGATACCGTGCTTGGTTATCCATTTGGATCTCCTGGGTCTACACCACCTACATCCCATGGACTGCTAGATGCTACCACTCAGGCTTCTCTTGTCGCCAATTATCATATGACTTTGGGTGGCCTGTCTGAGGCTCGTAATGTTAGAAGTGATCTGTTGGACCGACTTATTGCACCAAGAATTGAGGGCGGGGTACTTCCGGCAGGATTAGCTTATAGCATGGAAAGGATTGAGGCTACCACCCGAATTACAGCTAGAGGCCATCTTGAGGGTCAGATTGATCCAGCTCTACTTGCGACTATCTTCGACCTCATCACCGCCTTAATAGAGCAGGTTAGGGATGTCGTGCATGCCCGCATTTCTTGATCCATAATAGTGTGTAGAGTCTGAGCAATCAGACAAGGATTTCATGCAACACCGCTTTTGGAGGATTAGCCTAAGTTATGGACGATTAGTTTTTAATGACTAGATGATTATCTGTGGTAGTACTTTTGGGATAGAAGCGATCAGGCCAAATGATGTAATTCTCTTTCATGTGTTCAGTTGTTGTACCCTCGAACAGATGGTTATGTATATATTTGTTCCTTTCAGTTCAGATCAGTTTGTTTGTGATAAGTTCATATTGTTAATTGCACTATCAGCACTTAAGAGTGTCATGAAGTTTATAGAACTTGAGAATTCATAATTTACGATCATGTAAAGACTGAATGAGGGAAAGAATTAAGCAAAGTAAGTAAGATAAATATAAAGAGATTCCCAAAATTTTTGCAAGCATTATGCCCCCACGAAGAATAAGATTTGGGGCAAACTCTGAATGTGATAATCAGGGAGGTCGCAATTAAGATATAAGGAACCCAGAACATAATGAAGTCAAAAATGAGGATTTTAAAATATAGGATGACCCCGATTATGGGGAGTAGGAAGAAATATTTTAGACTGAGAAAATATAAGTCGAGCATGGAAGGGATCACCAAGACGGTACTCCTATATGAAAATTCATGGACCTGTCTAAACAGAACTTAGACTCTTACCCCAAACACCACCCTGAGGAAACAATGTAGTGGGAAATTCTTTCAGGACCTTTAAGTCGCTAAACTCTCAGAGTTCCAAGGAACAAGTTGACTCAATCAAGGCAAGAGCCTGGCTAAAGGAAATAGAGGAATAATTTGAGATTCTAAGTGATTAACGAAGCGCAAATGACTGTTTTTGTCACTTACCTTCCTAAGAGAGAGGCCACCCGCTGGTGGAAGGCTAAGGAATATAGAGTGATAGTGTAAAAGCTTTTGAGCCAGAACAAAGGCGGACGAGTATGATGAATTATAAATCTAAGTTATAAAAGTTGTAAAGATTCATTTTGTGGACAAGAATCCCAGAATGACGTGATGTTTGAAGTCAATGATTAGTGGGTTCTTGAAATGATTGTAAGAGAAAGGAAAATAAAGAGAAACTGAAGTGGAAAGAAATAAAAAGGCAATACAGTTTGAGGAATGATAAGGGAGTTGGGTATGAGGAAACCCTAAAGACTCGTAGCAATAGAAATAGAAAAGTATCTAATCACCAGGATAAGGGTGATTCACTATGAGTTAAATTTGATGGTTGAAGGTATAAGAGATACATATATTTTATTCCCTTTAATTTGGGAGGATTCGAGGAAACCTTGAGATAGTTCGAAGGATACATAATCAGACGCGGATAGACGGAGGAGACAAGAAAGTAAGAAATTAGGAAATTGGATGAAGGAAGTAACCTTCAAAAATGTGAAGTGTAAGTAACACCTGTGACTTGATACCCAAAAGGGAGACACCAAGTATAAAAGATATCCCAACATTGAGATGACTGTTGAGATAAACAAAAAAAGTAAAAGAGGATTTGGTAAAAAGAAGTTCACGTTGAACACGACCAATATCTTCCAGAACATCCCTGTTATCATTACCAAATGAGGCAAGAAAAGTGGATAACCGTTATTGTCTTTTGGAGGCCATATGGATTGACCTCATTTTGGATAAGGATATTATTATAAAATTTTGTATAGAATATCGAGGTGGAAATGATTGAATAAGATACCCTAATCAGGGATATATAACTTGATTTATCTATGGAAGGATGTAAGTACCTTTTTAAAGGTGGAATTAAGGATATAACCTCAATAACTTGAGATGAACCATGGGGGAATGCATAAAGGTTGACATTTCACCCTTAATAGGGACATTATGAGTTTGGGTAATACGGAATGAAGGATTAAGGCAACAACAACCTTTAAGGATTAGTGGAGAAATTTTTCAGAAGTACATAGATGATGGTTCTAATATTAGTAAATGGTATTTTGATATGCCCTGTATCTAGGGAATACAGGAGGGACGATTCAAGGATAACCTTAGAGGTTTTACAAGGAGAAAGGTAATTTTCTAAGTTCTCAAGAATAGAAATTTTGATAAAGGGAATATGGCGTAATTATGATAATGCCAGGTGGGCACGTGTTAAACCATAAGAAGTATAGATTGAACCAATGGAGGTCAGAATTGTTAAAGAAAGAAGGACCCAAGATAAAAGACGTCCTAAGTATGATCGAGAGTCAGCTGTGACAATGTTCACATCTAAAGACCGAGGCAATAACTTATGGAAAAATGGTAATTTTTTTTTCCTCACCAAAGCTTAAGGAAGAGCATTTTCACCCAAGCAGTATTTTGAAATGAGGTAGAAAATTTAGTTGAAGGTGGTTAAAATGACATTGATTATAAGGAACTATTACTATTAGGAAAGGCCAATGAGGTGGCCGACACTTTAAGTGTAAGAAGACAATTATCAGCGCTCATGCCAGAGGAATACAATGACGATGGTTAAAGCCGCGAAGGTTGTATTATGGTTTGAAAGATTGACATTTCTTCTGATGACTGTGCTATACTCAACCGTAATAGTAGTTTGGTAAAGATTTAATTCATGTAATCGCTGTGAGCGGACTATCTATCTTAGAAGGTCCTATCTTGAGAATAAGCCAGGACCATGTTTCAAAAAGGACTAAATGAACCTTTGAACTTCATGTCTCCTAATATAGACATATGATTAAGAATGGTATTAACCTGCTATCATTGCTTTTATTGAAAGTCTTCTGCAATTTTATATGTTTCATGTCATATGTACGCCAAGTTCAGGAGTGTTCTTCATGAATCATGGATTGGCGATTATGTTTCCTTTCTAGAAGATTTCGGTATGGCAAGAATGGACTCCGTATGATTAACTATTAAGATCCAAGGAAAACGAATGACTATAGTAGGTACGTGGTGGACTATAGTAATGCATCAACGATTCTTTGAATAATGAGTCGATTACAACCGTGAGAGTTGTAGTGTAATGGATGTTGAGATTGGGTACCACTAATCGAGTTGTGGTGATGTATAAGTTATCATTGATAGACTAATTAAGTCGATTATCTACCTATTGAATATTTATTCCTTCTTCTGAATAGAGAGTCATATTACTATACGAGGAAGGTTGCAGTGCAAGCATAGAATTCTAGTAACGATGATGTCTAGAATGAAATCCCAGGTTCGATTTTCGCTGTTGAGGGAGTTTCAACGGTGATTGTGTATAAGCTCGAGCAAGAGCATGGGTCCATAGAAAGATGGACGAAATAGTGAAAGATTCAGGAACATGAATTGTGATGCTATAATACTTGATGTTGATATCTATATATGTTTTGTTCTCCTATAACAAACCTCTATAGTTCAGAGGTAGATTCCAAGCCAGATATTTTGTGGCAGTATATTTTTTTTATATATACAATTCTCTTCAGTTCGTTCTTTTCTCTTCTTTTCATTTCATATAAGCTGAGAAGAACAACCTTTCCAGAAGGGGGGTATTGCCGAATGACTATCTATCTGTGTGATAGAAGCCTAGTAGGATACCATCTATTGTTTAATTGCTTGTCAAGTACTAAAGGCTGGCCACCTTTTATACTAACTATGCAATATAACAAGTGTTCATGATCATAGTGATCTCTCAACAAATTCCTTTACTTCTATGTGATTGATCAAACTTTAAAAAATAGAAGCAGCTAAAAAAGGAGTAGTAAAGGTATGGTGGTATTTGGAATGGAAACGCGTTCGTGATACTAAGGTTGACGCATATATTAAAAGGTTATAGGATTCTAACGAGCAAAAGTGTAACCGGTATAATATTAGGTACAGAAGATAGTAATGACTACGAACTGGAAAAGAGTGGGTATTGAGAAGAAAAACTTATAGCGCAAGAAGCTATGATGAGAGTCTGTGCGATAGACTTGAAAGAATTTGGAATGATCACTTAACAAGGATTGAGTTTTCTTACTGTTGGGAACCACAGACTTGGGGTACTACTATGTTTTACGATAAAGATTACGAAAAGAAAATCACCTTGTTAACGGTTGATTCCACGCTCTTCTATTGTATTCCCAAATTCCCTTGAGCGAAGTGTGGCCTCCGTCTTCTCAAGTTATCCTCTCTTCTTGCTTCTTGGTGGCTACAATATGTTTTTCACCCTCTACCAAGCAAGAAGAGAATAAGAATATATATAGGCTACAATAGGGACCATGGATAATTAGGTTGGGCCTTATAATTACATCTTGAGCCTAGCCCAGTGTAATTAAATATTAATTCAATCCACTAAAGAATTAATATTTGCACTACCTTACCTAATACCGCAATTTAAATAATTAATTCGGTTCCAATATTATTTGCTTATTAAATTCCCTATGTTTAAAATATCGCATGTCCATTAATTAAATAAATTACTGATAATTTATTTAATTAATATCTTTTATCCTTGTCATCCACTCAACCTTTATTTAATTATGCCAAAATAAATTCCACCTGCAGGGTTTCACATAATTAAATCTTTTGAGCTTTCAAGGGGACATCATTAACCCGAATATTATCAGGACATGGATTCCTTCAATTAATAATATCCACCATGTATATAATTCCATCACCCAAAATATAATGATTTAATTCAAAAGAATTACTTCATATATAAATCAAAGCATGTAAATAATATACACGTGTCAATTACTATTTCCGGATTAAGAACCTGAGAATTAATAATAACATAGAATCTTAGTTCTCCTTCTTAATCAGTATTAAGGGAACAATTCTAAATTTGATCCTGTTCAATATAAAGTATACTAGTATTATTTATTAGTCAATATAAACTAATCTAAATAATACTACAGCCATACCAGTGGATTGTCCAACACCACCTGTGCTGTGAACCTTATTATATTATATAACCATATTTAACAATCTAATATTTTGTATCCCATTTGATACTAGATTGTTCACAATATATAATATTAGACAACATGTAAACATTCAAATGATTCTCAATTAAACTGGCCAGAAATAAATGTATATACTTCAAATAAATATTTTCAGTATACACTAACAATCTCCCACTTATACTCAAAATATTCTATGTGTACATCAGTGTTTATTTAATCCACTATTACACAAAAATCTATGTGTCCATCCATCTGACTCCTATCGCTTCCACATGGTTGTCAAAAACCTTGGCTGACAAGCTCTTTGTGAAAGGATCTGCCCGGTTGTCTTCTGATGATATGTGAGCCACAACTATATCTCCTCGCTTTATGATTCCTCATATGAGATGATACTTACGTTCAATATGTTTAACTGCTTTGTGGTCTCGCGGTTCCTTTGAATTTGCCACAATACCAGTGTTATCACAATACACTGTCAAGCTCCTAGGAAAATTAGGTACCACATCTAAGTCCAAAAGGAAGTTCCTGAACCATACAGTCTCCTTGGCAGCCTCAGAGGCCGCCACATACTCGGCCTCCATGGTGGAGTCTGCAATGCATTTCTGCTTTACACTCCTCCATATAACGGCTCCACCTCCCAAAGTAAAAAACATATCCCGAGGTTGATTTCCTCTTATCCCTATCTGATTGTAAATCTGAATCAGTATATCCCAAAGGAAATAGATCTGAGGCCTTGTAAATTAACATATACTCCTTAGTCCTTCTCAGGTACTTGAGTATAGTTTTTACCGCACTCCAATGTTCTTGACCTGGGTTCGACTGATATCTACTAACCATGCCTACAACAAAGCAGATGTCAGGCCTCGTACATAACATAGCATACATTAAGCTTCCACATGCTGAAGCATAAGGAACTGCTTTCATGCTCTCTATATCCTTAGGTGTCGAAGGACACTGCTTGTTAGATAGAGCAACTCCATGCTTAAAAGGTAGAAAACCTTTCTTGGAGTTCTGCATGCTAAAACGAGCTAATACTTCATCAATGGAGGGCTCTTGAGATAAAGCCAACATCCTCTTCTTGCGATCCCTTATAACTTTGATCCCAAGGATGTATGCCGATTCACCTAAGTCCTTCATGTTAAATTGTTTGAACAACCATGCCTTTACTGATGGCAACATCTCAACATTGTTTCCAATGAGTAAAATGTCATCTACATATAGTACTAGAAAAACCAATGCATTACCTTCACTTCTCTTACACACGCACGATTCACTTGGACTTTGATCAAATCCATATGACTGGATTGCCTGATCAAAAGGAATATTCCAGTCTCTAGAAGCTTGTTTAAGTCCATAAATAGACCTCTTAAGCGAACCCTCGTAAGAGGAAGGCTGCTGAGGATATTGCTGATGGATCTGAGATCCCGCAGCGAAGAAGGGTGACAAACCCGACTCCAACAGAGGAGGAGAACCAGAAGCTCGTAGAGGAGGGGGCCCTAAAGAACCTCCTGACCTTGTTGATTCTTGATGACCGCAGGAGCGAGATGTTCGATAATTACGCCACTCCCGCGGACTTCGAGGTTTATGCTAAGGAGGATGTTGATACCTTCTTGGATCATCTTGTCCGGGATGTCTCTGAGGTTTGTGTATTTTTCTATTTGTGCATTTCCTTTTCTTCTTTATGTTTTTGTTGAGCTTTTTTGCTTTTCTATTTTCAGGCTAATGCCCGGATCAGCGGCTGCTATGCCATCATCCATAATTATTCGGTGAGGGTGGTTAAGGAAAAGACCGTCGTGAAGGATTTGTCTGAGGAGAAGGATAGGTTTGCGAAGTGTCAGGACACTAAGGAGAAAGAGTCCCGAGAGCACAAAAAGGCCCTTGCGGAGGAGGTGAAGGCCCGGGAGACTACTAAGAAGGTTGTTGGATCCCTCTGGGCGGAGGTGGAGAATTTACAGAAAGAGCTTGCTGCCCGGCCTAGGGAAGAGGAAGTTTTTGCAGCCTTCCGGGGTACTCCTGCTTACTACGAAGAGCTGAACAACAAAATTTTCGAGAAGGTGAAGTTATGCTGGGATATCGCTTCTGCTTATCTTGCTGAGAAGCTTGATGGTAACCTGGAGGGCTTTATTGAGCTGTACCTTGAGGAAGAGCTTCGTCGCGAGAATGCCCAGGCTGCTAGAGAGGGCACCTCCGGGGCACAGCCACCTCCTCCCCCGAAAAAAGGCCGTGAGAAGACTCCTTGTCCTCCCGAGAACTGACTAATGAAGATCCAGGCTTCGCGCTTGTAATTTCCTTTCTAGTTTGTTTATGTTCAAGACTTAGCCCTTATGGCTTTTAGACTCGTTATTTATTTTTAACATCCTGCGTTGTGACTTTTGTTTGGATTTGGTCTGGGACTGGTTAACTCTGGATAAGTATGTAAATATATTTCCCTTTCCTTGCATATGTTTTCAGTTGCTTTACTAAGTGTTTGTTTATTTCAGAAGTTACACATGGTTTGTGTATTTATCCCCGGGATAGGGTTAAAACTTTTAATTTCATAAAAAATTTCTAAGTACACATGGTTTGTGTATTCGTCCCCGGGATGGGGTTAAAACTTTTAACTGAATTAAAATTTTCTAAATACACATGGTTTGTGTATTTTTCCCCGGGATGGGGTTAAAATTTTTAACTGAATAAAAATTTTCTAATTGCACATGGTTTGTGTATTTGTCCCCGGGATGGGGTTAAAACTTTTAACTGAATAAAAATTTTCTAAGTACACATGGTTTGTGTATTTGTTCCCGGGACGGGGTTTAAACTTTTAACTGAATAAAAATTTTCTAAGTACACATGATTTGTGTATTTATCCCCGGTATAGGGCTAAAACTTTTAACTGAATAAAAATTTTCTAAGTACACATGGTTTATGTATTTGTCCCCGGGATGGGGTTAAAACATTTAACTGAATAATTTTTTTTTAAGTACACATGGTTTTTGTATTTGTCCCCGGGATGGGGTTAAAACTTTTAACTGAATAAAAATTTTCGTGCATGTGGGTGTGCGAACGATAATTGTAATGTACTCATAATAGCAGCATCATTTTAGTTTGAACAAGCGCGACACATTTTATTGCAAAATAGGTATCGAGTGTCGATTACATTCTAAGTAGGGAAAATACATATTTACGTTTCTTATTGTTCAATAAAAACTATATATAGCCATGTGCACCTTTCTACTGATAGAATTTCTGGAAACGGGCTCCGTGCCGGGTGTTCGGGACCTCGGTTCGTTGAGGTAGTTTAACTTGAAGGTTCCCCGACGGAGCACCTATTTGACTTTGTAGGGCCCTTCCCAATTGGGATGTAGCTTTCCTTGGTTGGTTGGGTTTGAAGCCTCGGTGTGCCGGAGTACTAGATCGCCCATTTCATACTTCTTGATCTTAGCCTTCTTTGGGAAATACAGCTTTGTCTTTTCCTTGTAGCTTTCCATCTTATCCACAACCGGATCCCTTACTTCATCGAAGAGCTCCAGGTTGGTTTTGAGGCCTTTAATGTTTGAGACTTCATCAAAATTGATAACCCTGTGGGAGGGGGATCCGGTTTCAATCGGAATCTGGGCTTTGGTGCCGTAGGCGAGCTTGAAAGGGGTTTCCCTGGCGCCCGTCCTGGGGGTGGTCCTGTAGGACCATATGACTTTTAGGAGTTCATCTGGCCAAGTTTTCTTGGACTCTTCCAGTATTTTCTTTAGGCCCCGGAGTATGGTCCTATTGGTCACCTCTACTTGTCCATTTCCCTGAGGGTGTGCCACAGATGCCCTTTTGTGCTTGATTTCAAGCTCTCTCAAGTACGCTTCAAAATCTGATCCAACGAACTGTGGGTCGTTGTCTGACACTAAAACCACTGGGATCCCGAACCTCAAGACGATTGAATCCATAAATTTAACACAATCTTGTTGATTGATCGTCCTCATCGCTTTTGCTTATGCCCATTATTCATTTAGTCAATGGCCACGAGGACATAGCGGAGGTCTCCTTTCTCTCGGGGGAATGGGCCCATGATGTCTATGCCCCAAATGGTAAAAGGGATCGGAGATAGCACTGATTCCGGTAGGCTCGGGCTTTGCTTGGGAACGTTGCTGAATTTCTAGCATTGAGGGCATTTCTTGACATAGGCGACAGAGTCGGAGTGGATTGTGGGCCAGTAGTATCCTTGTCTGATAATTTTGCAGGCCAGAGCTTTGGCTGTCAGGTGATCTCCGTAGATGCTTTCATGGACTTCTCGGAAACAGTAGTCTGCTTCTTCCGGGTCTACACACTTTAGAGTGGGTGCTAAGAAAGTTCTTCTGTACAACTAATCATTCTCTAGGAAGAAATGGGCAGCCTTGGGCTTCATGTATTTGGCTTTGTTCTGGTCTTCCGGGAGCGTTCTGTCTCTTAAGTATGCTATGAAGGGAGTCATCCAGTTATCCAGGCTGTCGATGCATAAGATCTCTATCTTTTCAGTGCTTGGAGTTTGCAACTCTTCGAAGTAGACTAAGGAGCTCAGGTCCGAGGAATTTTGGACAAGTTTTGAGAGCTCTTCAACTTGGTTGTTTTCTTCCCTGTTGATCTGTAGGATGGTGGCGTCCGGGATGGATTCCAATGGACCTCTAACCAGGGTCTAGTATCAAGCTAGCTTTTCATCCTTGACAATATATTCACCACTCATTTGTCTAATGACTATATGGGAGTTGTTGTGTATGACTATTCTTCTTACTCCGAGGGATTTTTCTAGTCTCTGTCCGGATATCAGGGCTTCATATCTTGCTTGGTTGCTTATTGCTTTAAAGGCGAAGGTAATCGCTTGCTGGATGGTGAACCCTTCCGGGCTAATCAGAATGAGTCCAGCCCCGGACCTTTCGGCCATTGATGACCCATCCACGTAGAGCTTCCAGGAGTTGGTGCCTGGGTTGGTGTGTTCAGGGGTGGTCCCACTGGGAGCGGTTAGCTGCTGCTCCGGGAAGGTGCATTCCATAACAAATTTCGCCAGGGCCTGGACCTTGATCGCCGTTCGGGGCACGAATTTAATGTTAAACTGGCTCAGCTCGATGGCCCAGTTAACCAGCCTTCCAGATGCATCTGGCTTGTGAATTATTTTCCTGAGCTATTGATCTGTGACCACTCTAATCTCTCGGCCTTGGAAATATTGCCTTAACTTTCTGCTATAGTGCACTAGAGCTAAGGCGAATTTTTCCAAGTTTGGGTACCGAGTTTTGGCATCTTTAAGGACCTGGATGACATAGTAAACGGGGTTCTGGATTCCTCCGTCCTCCCGAACGAGAGCGGAAGAGATGACTCTCGGGCCAACAGCGATGTAGAGAGAGACAATGTTTCTCCGGGCTTAGCTTTTGACAGCACTAGGGGGTTCATCAAATGCTACTTGACCTCCTCAAAAGTTATGTTAAACTCTGGGGTCCAATCTACTATTTTCTTATTTCGGGAACCTTTCAGCAGTTCGAAAAATGGGAGATATCTTTCTGCAAGCTTCGGGATAAACCTACGCAGGGCTGCTAGGCATCCTGCCAACTTCTAGATGTCTATCTGAGTGCGGGGTATCTTCATTTCCATTATGGCATTAATTTTCTCTGGGTTTGCTTCGATCCCTCTTTCACTGACTAGAAAACCCAGGAATTTTTCCCGAAGGTACTCCGAACGCACATTTCTCCGGATTAAGCTTCATCTGGTATTTACGCAAATTTTTTGAAGCACTCCTTGAGGTCTTTTACGTGATTCGGGGCCAATACCAACTTAGAGATCATGTCATCGATGTACGACTCCATGTTGCGCCCCAACTTATACTTGAAGAAAGTGTTCATCATTATTTGGTAGGTGGCCCCGGCATTGATGAGCCCAAAGGGCATCATGATAAAGGCGTAGACTGCCCGATGGGTAATGAAGGATGTTTTAGCGATGTCTTCTGGATTCATGCGGACTTGATTATACCCCGAGAAGGCATCCATAAAACTGAGCATAGTGTGACCAGAAGTTACATCGATCAGCTGATCGATGTTGGGGTGAGGATAAGAATCTTTTGGGCATGCAGCGTTGAGGCTTGTGTAATCGACACACATTCTCCATTTCCTGCTCGGTTTCTTGACTAAAATCACATTGGCGAGCCAATCGGGGTACTTGATTTCGCAGATGATATCGGCCTTGAGCCAGTTTTCCACTTCTTCGTCTATAGCTTGTTGTCGTTCCGGGGCAAAGTTACTCCGCTTCTGTTTAATTGGCTTTTTTCACTATTCTACATCCAGACTGTGCATCGCCACGAACTAATCTATCCCGGGCATGTCCTCTAGCGTCCACGCAAACACGTCTGCGTACTCTTTTAGTAGTTGAATGAGTTCTTGTTGGAAGGATGTTTCTAAGCCTTTTCCAATCTTCAATTTTCGGGTGGGGTTCCCGGGCTCCAGTTCTATCTCAACAGTCTGTGTAGCAGGTTCCACTCTGGTCTTTTCCTTTATCTTCACAAATTTCTGTATTCGGGCATCGGCATTGGTTTCGCCGTATCCCGAATCTTCTATCATGTTAACGTCCAGCTTTGGCCTTTTGCTGAGATGTTCACGATATTTCTTGTGGCTTTGTCTTTTGGGTAAATCCATCACCTTCTTCCTGTTCTCAGGATCAGCTTCTGCCATGACCAGAGCCTCCCCATAACATCTTCCGGATGCGTCCCGGTCTCCCTTGAGCTCTCCGATGCCTCCAGGGGTGGGAAACTTCAGCTTCAAGTGAATCGTAGAAGGGATGACCCGAAGCTTGGTGATGGTGGGCCTCCCGAGAATCATGTTGTAGGAGGATGCTGCACTTATCATGTAAAACTTCATGACATTAGATACTTGATGGGGTGTAGTACCAAAGACTACGGGAAGGTAGATTACCCTTCGGATCGGGATCATGTTATTCCTGAACCCGTAGAGAGGGTCTTCAAGGTACAGATCCATACGAAGGTGTCTCAGTTTCATCCTGTTAAGTGTGTGCTCAAAAATAATATTAGTTGAGGAGCCGTTATCAACCAAAATTCTTTTTACCTCATTATCGCCGATGTCGAGAATCACGACTAGAGCTTGGTTGTGTCCGAGATCCAGGCCCTCATAATCTGTGTGAGAGAAATATATGGGTTCATCCTTGAAGGGATGGATCACCATGACATCGCTGTCCATGTCTGGGCTCCGGGGCGGAGAGGAGGCTCCTTCGAAGATCATGTTGACCATGTGCTTGCCACTGTTATTGGCTTTGTATTTGTCACTTAGTCTCCTTGCAGGTACCGTTTCAAGTTACCTTTCTTGATCTGATCTTCAATAAACATTTTGAAGGATAAGCAGTTCTCGGTTGTATGGTCATGATCCCCGTGCTACCCGCAATATTTATCGCGTGCTCTATTCTCCAGGGGTGCCAGTAATGGCTTTGGGGGGTAATAAAAGGGTTTCCCTTTAACCTCTCTTAAGATGTCGGCCAGGGGTCTGTTGAGCGATGTCCACTCGAGCTCTTGCTTAGGCTCTTTCTTGGGACTTGGTTTCCTTTCATTTCTCTGGGGTCTGGAGTAGTTGTCCCGGGGTGGGGTTCCCTGGGACTGTTAGATGTAGTTGGACTGTTTGTCTGTCTTGAATCTTTTCTCTTTCTTATACGAGGAGCGTCGCTCTGGAGACTCATCAACATCCCGAATTCGTATCATCTTCATGAAAGTTAGGAAGTCATTTTCCTTGATAAACTTTGAGGCCAGTGCGTAGGCTGAAGCAAGGCTTTGGGGTTCTCTGTGGATCAAGTCTTGACAAAACCCTCGCATGAAACCGGGTGGAGGTTTTGTCGGAAGAGATTAACAACTTCCTTTTCTTCAAGGTTGGAGAGCTGGTTGACTGCTTCCTGAAATCTCTTGATGAAATCGGGAAGTGTTTCGCTGCTTCTTTGTTGAATGGTTTCCAAATGACACAACTGGAGCTCGTTCATGCGGTTTTCCCGAAATCTCTTTTAAAACATCTCCTGAAAGTCTTTCCAGAAGTCGATGCTTCAGGAGGGAATTCTGCTGAACCACTTCTGTGCCCCTCCCTTTAATGTTGATGCGAAGAAGCGATATTTGGTGAGGTCGTTATAATCGTAGATATTCGAGATCTGCTCAAAATAGTTCAGGTGCTCTTCGGGAACAACAAGTCCATCGAAAGAGTCAAAGTTGAAGTGTTTAAGGTTGGGCTCCCTGGGGGTGGACTCCAGCTTTCTGGTGAATGGTGTGGCCGCTACCCCGACTTTCATGTCATCCTCAACCTTCCTTTTGAGGTCCCGAAGAGCCCGGGCCATCTGCTCCTGTTTAGATTCCTTTTCTGGCTCGGAGTTTGAGGAGACATGCACCCTCTATGTTTTCTTTTTCAGCTTTGCCTCATCTTCCTGCATTCTTTTCTCAATGTTAGATTTTGCCTTGGCCTCTTCTTCTTTTCGGATCTGATCCCGGAGTACGGCTCTCTTGATTTCGTCCCGGGCATCTTCAGGGGACCTTTTCAGATTTTTTGTAATTCGGTCCAGGACCAAGCCCCAGGTTTCTCCAGAGTGCTCATCCTGATCTTTTTGGCGGGTTTCAGAATCACGCTTTTTTCTTTCCACAGGCTCACAATTGTTTGAATCTGCTCCGGGGTCATACTCCCCCAAGCATTTGCAGAAGTCTTTACATACTTATGGGCAGCTTTCTCAATGGTTAGCCTCTGGTCTCCGAGTTGGAGTTGAGATGAAGCACGAGTTATAGGGGACTCCTCTTCTATCTCTTCCATTTCGCCGTCCCTGGGGGGGGGCAATGGTGGGATGAACAGTCCTTGAGACTGATGTTTTACTCTTTCTTGTGGCCATTTTTCGGGGCAGAGTAAGGGAGAGAGGCCACAAGTGTAACGAGGTATATGGTTGTAAGGAACGAAACACGAAAAGAGGGTAAAAAGAAAGTGAGGGTATTAGCCTTACTTGGGTGTGGGTTTTCTTGATTCTTGAGGCTGTACGTTATGACTGGGAACGGCTCCACTACACCGGAGGTTCGACCCCTCCTTCTAGCTCCAATGATAACTCTATTTCTTCCCCGGTCTTCTCCTCTCTCACTCGAGCTCGAGCCCAGTCCACGTGGCAGGTGACGCATGGTTAAGCTATTTTGTGGGGGCTTCTGCAAAACAAAACCGGAGGGGGGTTGTGTCCCCGCGGCAACTCCGGTGTAAGAATAAAAATGGGGTTTCTTGAAGCAGAAGAAGAGGGAAGAAGAAGTCATTCAAAATATGTATGTATAGTGGTGTGTGTATAGGCACTACTAGAAATATGGGATCAGACATCGGTTCAGAACCGATGTTAAAAAAAATTGAAACCGATGTCTTCGCGTGTGATGTTAAATGTCATCAGCCTTTGACATCGGTTAACAACCAATGTCTATTACAGTGCTATACATCGGTTTTAAGATTAAATATGATGTCTTTGCAACAAATTTCAGCTTATATTACAGTATTTGTAGGTGAATTTGGGTATATTATGAGGTATTTATCCATTAAAACATGAAATCTACAAGCTCTAAACGCTATTTATTAAAATTATTTCGAACAAACTGATGTGAAATGCTAGATCAGACATCGGTTAGATTAGTTGCCCGATGTGAAATGTTTGATCAGACATCGGTTAAGTTAGCCCCCGATTTGAAATGATGGGTAAGATATGGGTTTTCTTCATGAAACCGATGTTAAATCTTTTTATTTAACTTCAGCCAATTTCTCTAACCGATGTTACTTGACTTAAAATATATTGTGTTTCATTTCAGAACTGATGTCAAATGACTATTTCACATCGGGGTTTTTCGTTCTTTTTCGTTTAATATTATTTTACATGATGTCTTTTGTACATTTTTTTACATCGGTTTACATGTACCATTGTGATGTTAATGTTCTGTAAATTGCATGCCATCCTGGTACTATTTACTGCCATAGGGAACCAAAACAATGCAACATCCTAACAAAAAACATCCAAACAGAAACATAAAGGTATTCATCGAAATTACAAGTCTAATACCAAAATATTACTCATATCATACTATACATACATTTCAAATAAAATACAAGCATTCCATTAGCCAACTTATACTATACTAATTTTTAAGTACCTTATTCTTAAATTCCGACAACTCCATCCAATTTAGTCAATTAACCCAATTCCGACAAACTAAAGAAGAGTCTGACTTCTGCATGATCAAACCAAAGAGCAGCAAATCAACCCTGCAGGCCGATAATGTGTACGTCTGGTTCTAATGGTGCCGATAATTTAGACTCTAATAAAAATAAACAATATCAATCATTAATGCAGAACATTTGATATATAAACTAGAATTAATAAAAAGTTTATGTTAGATGATAATATGATTTCATAAAAAAAGAAATAGAGATATAAAACATACCCAATAAAGATTCGAAAGCCCTGTAAAATCCTCCTCTGCAGAACTCTCCACAGCACTTGGATCAGGCTAAAACTCATCGATTGGGTCTCTATGAGCCTTGACATCTAACTCCTTCATTTCAGACAATTCCATTTCTATAGTGATATCAACTCGGTTATCCATCAGTATAATCTAAAACCTTGCCAGATGAAAGAACGTAATTTCAACACCTTCATTTGGCAAACAATCTACATCTTCACCATCATCTGCAGAATGCCAAAACATCTTGATAAACACTTTAAATGCATCCATATGATTTTTAACATATATTAATCTTTATAAGATAACTGGGTCTTGGAGTAAACTGGAGGGTAGTAGATCTCTCATTCTTACAGTAGCTAGTTTTAATTATATACTTTGTTCTACTAGTGTTTCTGTAACTTCACCTTGCTATAAATCATATTTCACGATATTACATAAAAAGTTTGGTCACATGACAATAGACTCAATGGTATAAAGAATGGTAAAAGAAAAGGGACTAGCGACTAACAACAAACTTAAAGATACACAGTGGCTAATAAGAAATAATGTCTATGGATAATCAACTTAAAAATATAACATCAGTAATGGTTTTGAGTAATTGGATACTGCAAATAAAACAGAACATTGATACATGTAGCAGCTCGCAGACTTGAAACATTATAATTTTCTTCTCCCAGGGAAAAGAAAATACATCACTTGTGTCCAGAGCTCAAATTATTGACAAGTTTAACACACCTACAATCTTATTACCGTATGCACAAATTTTATTATTTGACTATTTGAGAATACAATATCACTAATACCTGTACCAAATTCAAATATGTTATCCTCTGTATAGCAGAATCCTCTTCTAGCCGTATAGAAAAACCTGATACAGAAAAATTAACAGAGTGAAAAGTTTGAAATTAGGTTCCAATATAACTGAAGAAAACACAAAGAGGATTTAATGTCTACCGATAAATATAGGGGGTGTTTTTGCAGAATTGTATTTAAAAAAGCAACCATCAAACAAGCAACAGCTAGAGCTCCCAAATTGTATTTATCTCAGATCTATTGAACAATCTAAATAGACCATCACAGTGAGTGTCAAACACCAACAATAATGTCCAGTCATCAATAAACCACATTCATAAAGCATTTCCTATAAACTAATCAGGTCGAGGGAGACCAACTGTGTTCTTAATAGAATTCGTAATAAAACCAGTTATCAGTACAACGGATAAGAGGCCTGCATAATGAGTATTTATCATTAGCTCATCATCAGTAAACAAGATTTTCTGTAGGATATTGACTAGGTGATGAAAGAGCGGTTTATCTTTAACTGCTGAGATTATATAATCAATATGTACCCACCTAAAATACTATGGTGCAGGTCATAGACACTTCTTCTCCGGATATAGAAGAGGTTGAATACAACAATCGGCAGCAAAACTGCATACATCTGTACAATACAAGAACATGCTATCAACAATGCTATCTATATAGTCCGGACAAATCAATTGATCTTTACATAGTGAGAGCATAAGAAAATAGAGAATGTACTCGTATATTAGATAGGGCTATATACATCTATTGGGGTTAAACCCAATAGGTAGTATGGTCTTGGTGATAGAAAACATAATTGAATTGGGTAATAATTATATGGGTAGACAATTATTATCATAATTGAGTTGGGTAATAATTGTATGTGTTGACAATTATTATTATAATGGGAATGGGTAATAATTGTATGGGTAGAAAATTATTATTGTAATCAGATTAGGTATGTCTTGTTGGCTAAGTTTGTGATGGCTATATATACATAGTCATGTTATTGTTTTGATGTATGCCTGAGTATTGTTTGACTTAAGTATCGCTTGAGTGAATACCGTTTGGTGAGATTGATTGTATTATTGATAATTTTTTTGATTAATAATACAAGTTGGGACGTGGGTTTTTCCGCGTCATATATTGAGTGTGTGTTTTGCATTGTTTGTTTGGTTCTATACTTGTGTGTGTTCCCCCTAACAACATCTTCTCAAAATGAGCGTAACACTGTAACTAGTACCCACAACTAATCCAGGTATCCTTGTCACAGTTAAGCAATACTTACAGAACCAACATCTCAAGTGACAAAAGAAGCCAGGATGCACAGAGAGACATTGATTGTAAAATGATACAAGTACAAGCTCTGGATAATTAAATGGATACATATTAGAGTTCTTGAACCAGAAACGATATTAATTTTTGTCATTGAAAGAATAAATTCAATAGTGAGACAGATTCATTCATTTGGTTCACAATGATTCAATCTTTTCATAGTTGCATTTGTTGTCCATACAATCCACATGACTACTATTTTCTTTGCTAAGCAAAAAATGTTGTAAATTAAGGTCGGTATATTAGTTCAAATAGAGGGAAGGGCAGTTGGATAAATGCTGCAGTAATTTTATAAAGAGAGTTAAAAACACAACCCTAGCATTTCATCCCTGATTCATGTGAACAAAAAGTAGTAAATCACATAGACCCCTTAACATATGAAAGACTGGTGGTGAAAGCCTTTCAAGTATACTGTTGTGCATATGTTGTGTACTTGATGATTTCATGAACAAAACACCTTAGTAAATTTTACTTAGTGAAATAATGTAGCACTCGACGGATAAGAATTATAGTCCCGACGGATAACTCAATATAGTCCCGACGGATGATGACTTATTTATCCATCGAGTGAGTAGCTTATGTAATAATGAGTCTGTAGCACATTTCTGCATTCACCATTGTGTAGATTCTGTAAGTAGTATTCAAGTCATGTTGACTTTAACTAGATATGCAGAATAGGTTGATTAATTGTACATAGATGATGTCTTGTAATTCTGCATAAGTGAAATGAAGTCAAGTGCCAGTTTGCTACCCGACGGATAACCTACAATGAAGTCGACGGATGATCAATATCTCGACGGCTGATCAATCTCGACGGATGATCATGAACCCGATGGATGAAGAATTCAAACATCCGTTGACAGTGACAACACAGTCAGATGCGTCGAGTGGATGCAAATGGAATGTGGTAGCCTATTCAACTGGGTTTTCGAGAATAAAGAAGCATTGTCATTTCCATGCTATTATGAAGATATTCAAAGATGCTGGAATAGAGTAATGAAGTAGCATTGTAATAGATTAGATAGTTTTTGTTTTTATTATCTTGTCTTATTACTTTGTAATCTTGGTGATATATAAACCAAGAAGTAGCAAATAGAAAAGTGAATCTGAGAAACAA
Source organism: Apium graveolens (assembly GCF_009905375.1). Lineage (NCBI taxonomy): Eukaryota > Viridiplantae > Streptophyta > Magnoliopsida > Apiales > Apiaceae > Apium > Apium graveolens. The sequence continues at coordinate 271,590,836 of NC_133650.1, read as the reverse complement.
CAATAGAAACATTTGTAAGCAGAATTCTTAGCATTTCTCTGTGTTCTCAGCAGTTCAATATTTGTAAGCAGCTGTGAGCATTCTTGCACACAGGGTTCTCTCGATATATAATATATATCTCTGGTGGAATAATTCAAATCCATCAGAAAGTTTTTAAAGACTCTTGTTTTTAATTACTTGTATTTTGATTCACTTAAGTTTTATTCCGCATTGTGCTAATCAATACACTTATATTTATATTTGAGTTAGAACATTTTATTTCAAGAAAAAGTTTCAAGAATTCCATTCAACCCCCCTTCTGTAATTCTTGTCATATTGTTAAAGGACTAACAATTGGTATCAGAGCACACTCTTAACTTACAAAGAGTTTAAAGATCAAAATAATACAGCAAGATGAACAAGAAGGATGTTGGAGTCAAGATCCCTTTTCTGGATAAAGATAATTACCATCATTGGAAGGTAAAGATGCATCTTCATATGCTTTCTCAAGATGAGGCCTATGTGGACTGCATAGAAAGAGGCCTTCATGTTCCAATGAGAGCTGTAACAGGAAATAAGCCATCAGTCCCCAAGCCAAGGCATGAATGGTCTGATCCTGACATTGAACAAGTCAGAAAGGATAAAAAGGCCATGAATATCCTGTTTAATGGAGTTGATGGAGATATGTTTGACAACATTATCAACTGCAAAACTACCAAGGAAGTTTGGGATACAATACAGATAATCTGTGATGGCACTGAGCAAGTTAGAGAAAACAAGATGCAGCTCCTGATTCAACAATATGAGCATTTCCATAATGAAGAAAGTGAGTCTCTCACTGACATCTTTAGTAGGTTTCAGAAACTACTAAATGCTCTAAAGTTGCATGGAAGGGTCTATCAAACTAAAGATTCCAATCTGAAATTCCTTAGATCTCTTCCAAAGGAATGGAAACCAATGACAGTCTCATTAAGAAACTCACAAGATTATAAGGAGTTTACTTTGGAGAGACTGTATGGCATCCTGAAAACCTATGAGCTTGAAATAGAGTAGGATGAAAGGATGGAGAGAGGAAAGAAGAAAGGAGGATCCATTGCACTAGTTGCTGAGTTGGAAAAGGAGAAGGAAGTGAAGATGGAAGCTGTTGAATCAACTTCAAGGGTCTGTGAGATTCATTGAGCCAAGATGACATGGAGGACATTGATGAGCACCAAGCTTTTCTTTCCAGGAGATTTGCCAAGCTCAAGTTCAAGAAGAACTTTGGAGCAGCCAAGCCAAATAGAAACATGGTGGATAAATCAAAATTCAAATGTTTCAAATGTGGTTTGGCAGGGCATTTTGCCAGTGAGTGTAGGAAGTCAGATTCCAGTAAGAAAAAGTTTGAGTATGTGGATTATAAGCAAAAATACTTTGATCTACTCAAGAAAAAGGAAAGGGCTTTTATTACAAAAGAAAATGACTGGGCAGCAGATGGTCTGGATGAAGATGAAGATGTCAGCTATGTTAATCTAGCCCTAATGGCCAAGTCTGATGAGACAGAAACAATTTCCTCAAGCAATCAGGTAATTACTACAAACCTTACATATTTATCTAAAGTTGAGTGCAATGATGCCATTAATGACATGTCTACAGAGTTATATCACTTGCGTGTTACACTTAAGTCTCTTACTAAAGAAAATGCTAAAATCAAAGAAAACAATTTATTTCTGAGTGAGAGGAATAATGTACTTGAGTCTCAGTTTATTGATTTTGAGAAATTAAAAATTGAGTGTAAGATTGCCAGGGAGGAATTAACTGAGTCCTTGAAAAAGGAAGAAATTTTGAAGAAGCAGCTCGAGCGTGAACAAGAAGTGATTAAGGCATGTAAAACATCTAGGAATGTCCATGCTCAAATCACCAAAGTTCAAGGAATCGAGTCCTTCTGTGATGAAGCCTGGAAAAAGAATAAAGAGAAACTAGAACCTAATTTGGTAGATGGACTGCTAACAGATGTAGACTCGACGGATGATGAGGATCATCCATCGGATAACAAAAAGTGTTATCCGTCGAATGATGAAAATCATCATCCGTCGGCTGTGAGCAAGCCTATCAGTAAAGCCAAACTAGTTAAGCTGAATGAGAAGTTGGGTCTGTTTCCGAGAACTTTGTTTCAGGAGAGTCGAGTCAAGTTAAAAAAGGGAAAAGGGCTAATGTTGGTCACATGACTGTCAAACAGTTAAGTGACAGACTTGAAAAGATTGAGGTAAGAACATAGACTAAAAAGAAAAACAATAGGAATGGTAAAGTAGGGATTAACAAACACAATAACTACACACCTGATAAATATGCTCCTAGAAAAATCTGTGTCAAGTGTGGTAGTGTAAATCATCTGTCTGTTAATTGCAAATCTGCCATGCCTACTTCCATGTGTGTGCAACCTCAATTTCCTAACATGAATGTCATGCCTCTCATGCCTGTTAATGCTATATCTACACAGAACATGAATGCACAGTTTGTTAATATGCCATTTGCACCCAATCCTTATTATGCTACATATAGTATGCCATAAATTCCATTTAGCATGCCTTACTGGAATAACATGTTTATACATAGCATGCCATTTCCTGTTAGTCATAATATGCATGATAATTCTGTTGCAATGAATGGTTTCAAAGGCCCAACTCAAATGACTAAGGATGAATATGAAATTCCCAAGTCAAATGAAATAAAGCCTAAGAAACAGAAAAAGAAAGCTAACAAGGCAGGACCCAGGGAAACTTGGGTACGAAAATCAACTTGATTTGATTTTGATGTGTGCAGGGAAACAGAAAGAATATTTGGTACTTGGATAGTGGTTGTTCAAGAAACATGACTGGTGATTCTACCCTGCTCACAGAGTTTAAGGAGATAGCTGGCCCAAGTATTACTTTTGGAGATGACATCAAGGGTTATACTGTGGGATATGGCTTGATTTCAAAGGACAATGTCATCATTGAGGAGGTTGCTTTAGTGGAAGGTCTCAAACACAATCTGTCGAGTATCATCCAGCTTTGTGATAAAGGCAATTCAGTAACCTTCAACTCAGAAGCATGTGTTGTGACTAATAAAAGAAGCAACAAAGTGGTTCTCACTGGTGTGAGAAGAGGAAATGTGTACCTAGCTGATTTCAACTCGTCTAATGCAGAATCTGTAACTTGTCTTCTCAGTAAAGCAAGTCAGGAATGAAGTTGGCTATGGCACAAGAAGTTATCCCATTTAAATTTCAAGACCATGAATGAACTAGTTAAGAAAGAACTGGTCAGAGGCATTCCTCTAGTGGAGTTTTCTAAGGATGGACTGTGTGATGCCTGCCAAAAGGGGAAGCAGATTAAAGCATCATTCAGGAAGATACTTGATTCAACAATTGAAGAACCTTTGCAACTGCTTCACATGGATTTGTTTGGACCAGTCAATATATTGTCCATCTCAAGGAAAAGGTTTTGCCTAGTAATTGTAGATGATTTCTCAAAGTTCTCTTGGACATATTTCCTAAAGTCTAAAGATGAGGCTATTGAAATCATCATCAATCACATAAGGCAAGTCAATAATCATCCTGATTTCAAGGTTAGAAGAATCAGGAGTGACAATGGAACTGAGTTCAAGAATTCTTTCATGAGAGCATTTTGTGAGGAAAATAGGATTCTGCATGAGTTTTCAGCAGCAAGGACTCCACAACAGAATTAGTAGTGGAAAGGAAGAACAGATCACTTATTGAAGCTGCAAGGACAATGCTTGAAGAATCTAAGTTACCAACATATTTCTGGGCTGAAGCTGTAAATACTGCATGTTACACTCAGAATATTTTTCTGGTTAATCAAGCTAGATGCATGACTCCCTATCAATTGTTCAAGAACAAGAAGCCAACTCTAAACTTTCTTCATGTCTTTGGCTGCAAATGCTATATTCTGAGAAATCAAACTGATCAAAATGGGAAGTTTGATGCTAAAGCAGATGAAGGAAGTTTCATTGGATATGCTGTTGGTAAAGCATATAGAGTGTACAATCTAAAAACCAACATTGTTGTGGAATCAATACATGTTGTGTTTGATGATAAAAAGATTGAAGGACTGAAAGATGGAGATTACCATGAGAGCCTCAAATTCAACAATGTGGAGATGGTTAGTGATGACAGTGATGATAAAAGTGATCAAGAGAATGTTTCTAAGGATAATGCAGATAAATCTACCTCTAATGAAGTACAAAACTCAACATCTGTCGAGTTGCATAATGCTTCATCCGTCGGAATGCAATCTGCATTATCCGTCGGGAGACAACCAGCTTCATCCGTCGGTACTCAAAATTCACCATCCGTCGGGTTATCAAAAGGAGCTGGAAGTCAAGATAGATCACCTATAGAAAGTTCCCCTTTCTCAAATCAAAGATCCATAAACTCAGGGGGAGTTTCTATCAATCAAAACTCAATCACATATCAAGACAACAATGATGTTTCTTCATCTAGAGCTAATCTACCTCAACAAAGGAAATGGACAAAAGATCACCCCTTTGAGCTTATCATTGGTGATGTTTCTTCTAGAGTTCAAACAAGATGAGCAACTCAGGAAGAATGTCTATACAGCAGCTTTCTTTCCAAGGAAGAATCAAAGAAGGTAGAAGAAGCTTTGTTGGATCCCGATTGGATTTTAGCTATGCAGGAGGAGCTAAACCAATTTGAAAGGAATAATGTATGGAAGCCGGTGCCCAAGCCTAAAGGAAAAAATCCAATAGACACCAAGTGGGTATTCAGAAACAAGATGGATGAAAATGGCATAGTTGTCGGGAACAAAGCTAGATTGGTCGCTAAGGGCTATTGTCAGCAAGAAGGAATAGATTTTGATGAAACATTTGCTCCTGTTGCAAGACTTGAAGCCATCAGAATCTTCTTAGCCTATGCAGCCCATGCCAATTTCAAAGTCTATCAAATGGATGTCAAAATTGCCTTTCTGAATGGAGATTTGGAGGAAGAAGTTTATGTCAGTCAACCTCCTGGTTTTGAAGATCCAAATTTTCCGGAACATGTCTATTATCTTTTGAAAGCACTTTATGGACTGAAGCAAGCACCTAGAGCCTGGTATGACACTTTATCAAAGTTCCTTTTGGAAAATCACTTCACAAGAGGTACTATAGATAAAACTTTATTTTTCAGAAATGTTAATGGCTCTAGTATACTTGTTCAAATTTATGTAGATGATATTATTTTTGGCTCTACAGATGAGAAACTTTGCAAAATGTTTGCCAAATTGATGCAAAGTAAGTATGAAATGAGTATGATGGGAGAACTAACTTATTTTCTTGGCTTACAAGTTAAGCAAGTTAGTGATGGAATATTCATTAGTCAAACTAAATATATTTTTGATCTTTTAAAGAAGTTTGATCTAATGGATTGCACATCAGCAAAAACTCTCATGGCCACTGCAACTAAGCTTGAATTAAACACTACTGAAAAGTCTGTGGATATTTCAAGTTATAGAGGCATGGTTGGCTCACTTCTGTACTTAATAGCTAGTAGGCCAGATATAATGTTTGCTACATGTTTATGTGCTAGATTTCAGGCTGATCCTAGAGAATCTCACTTAATAGCTATTAAGAGAATTTTCAGATATCTCAAGGGAACATCAAACCTTGGCATTTGGTACCCTAGAGATTCTGGTTTTGATCTAACTGGTTATTCAGAGGCAGATTATGCAGGTTGTAGAATTGATAGAAAGAGTACAATAGGAACCTGTCAATTTCTAGGAAACAAGCTTGTGTCCTGGTTCAGTAAAAAGCAAAATTCAGTTTCTACTTCTACAGCTGAAGCTGAATATATTGCTGCTGGCAGTTACTGTGCACATATTTTATGGATGAGAAATCAATTGCTAGACTAAGGTTTGAAAGTTGAGAGGATTCCTATTTTCTGTGATAATACAAGTGCAATTACCATCACTGAAAATCCAGTACAACATTCAAGGACAAAGCACATAGATATCAAGTACCATTTCATAAGGGAACATGTAATGAATGGTACTGTGGAACTACATTTTGTTCCAAGTGAGAAGCAGCTTGCAGATATCTTTACCAAGCCACTGGATGAATCCACTTTTTCAAGGTTGGTAAGTGAGTTAGGTATGCTTAATTACTCTTAAATCTATCTGAGTTATTTTGCAAGTTGAAATGCAGCCAAAAATTTAATTGATTTTTCACTCTTGGATGAAATTTTGGCTAAGTCAAAATTTACATCTCGACGGATGACCCTTATCCATCGAGTTTGGTCATCCGTCGAAATACAATTTGCTAATAAAAATCAATTACTTTTCTGGAATATTTTATGTCTCGACGGATAACAGTTTATCCTCATCCGTCGAATTGTCTTAATCTCAGCCGTTAATTCCCTATACATTATTCATCGAGTATACTTATAGTTTGTAAGCATAACATGACGGATAATGAGTGAAATTTTTACAGTTTATTTTTCAACGGCTATTTTAGGCAATTTCTATTGGTTACTTTATTTTACTTTATCATTTTTATCAGTTATTTTTGAGATAGTATAAAAGCTTATTTCATTGCAATTGCTTTTCTTTTATCATTCTCAATTGAACTGCTCTAATTTCATTCTCTCTCAAAAGCACTTACTCTCTTTCTCTTCAAGCTCTTATTCTCTAACAATGGCACCTGTTGTAAAGATTATGTAATAACCCCAATTTTTGGAAAATTTTTGAAACCCTTATGAATAGTGTTTTTGCTGAATGAGAAAACTTTTCATGCCACACTAGGTAGGGGTTCTTTTATGGATATTCTGAGATTTTATTGGCACTCTATATGGTATATAAGTGTATGTAAGATCGTCAGAATCCAATTCCGAACACTTTGATTTTCCCGGAAATCCACTAGATACGGAAAGAATTGAGTATAAGGTAACATGATAAAAAGGATTTAAATTAAAGTATTATAAGAGAGGATCATAAAAGGAATACAATATATTGAGAAAGGTTAAGGGAACCTAAGTAATAAGATCCCGGGTATGATCCCTCAAACGATAAACGAAAACGAAAGTTAAGCGAACCGTATAACAGATCAGCGGTCATTAGGCAAACAATTAGAAGCTAATCAAAGAGATTAGAAGGGATGATGACATAGCAATGTGACATAAGCATGATATAAGGGGAAGGAGATGTGGTTGATTTAAAACCACACAAAGTCAAGGCTAGAAAGGTAATTAACCAAAAAACAAGACAAAAAGCAACCAACCAAGCCAAAACATTTCATTTTCATCAAAAAACACAAAACCCCCATTTTCTTCATGAAGCTCTCGGCCCCTTTTCTTAAAAAATGAAGATCCAAGCTCCACCACTTACTATTTAACAAGGTATTTATCTAAGCTTCCCCATGGATAGTTACATACTTCCTATAAGTTTAAGCTTCTAATTCCAAGCCAATCTTTTTCTATAAATCATGGAAGAAGATGGTGAATAGTACTTTCTTGAAATTAATTTTTGTGTTCTTGATTTCTTTGAAAGAACAAGCTTGTAGGAGGTTAGATTAAGGCTTCCATGGGCATTTCAAGGATCTTTCATGGATTAAAACCTCCAAGGAAGGTATAAACTCCAAACCCTAGCTTTGGTTTTGAGTAATTAGGAATGAATATGATTGATATAGTATATGTGAAGCATGAGGCTTGTTTGTTTAAAGTTTGGTTGAGTTTGTAGAGATTAGTTGGTTTTGTGGTGTTTTTGGAGTTGTAAATCTTGTTAATTAGTTAATGAACTTAAGTATAGCTTTTAGTTCATGTTTGAGGGTAGTATAAAGTTGATAATATTGAGTTGTTGGGGCTGTTGGAGTGTGTTTTGGATGGATGTTGGTTGTATGATTGATTTGGGGTTGATTGGTGGTTGTTTTGGAATGGTTTAAATTTGGGAAATCGCGTAAACATAGCCGCCATAATGCCCGATTTACCGTAGACTGTTTTTGTTCTTAACATCAGAACCCTTGAACTCACTGCTAAGTTTTGACCATTGCCATGTTTAGATAGTTCATGTTACGAGCTTCGTTTTGATATGTGGTTCGTTTGATTCCGATGAACGGTTTAGGAGAAACGGCCGTTTTAAGTAACGACGTTTCGCGAACGAACCCTTACCCCTCGCCTTACTTTGAAACATAGGTTAAAGACCTTAAAGGACTAATTGAAGTATGAAACATTTATGTAAGGTGTAATAGGCAGTTGGTAAGACACTTGCGAAAGAATCGCCTTAAAACTCGTAATGGTTAATTTATTAAAAATGGTGGAGCCGAGGGTACTCGAGTGACTTAAGAGAATCAGTAAGCGCAAAACGAGCGTTAGAGTCTGAGTTGGTTAGAGTATAGATTTACAAGTGACTTTGGTTTAATTCCAACTTACTTGTTGCTTATAGGTTACCAGACTCGTCCCGAGCCATTCGTAACCCCCAGTCGCTCAGGCAAGTTTTCTACCCGTTATACTGTTGTTGTGATGTATATGTGTATATGCATGATCTTGCGATAAATGCATATTTGTTATTAGCAAATTCTTGCGATATATTGTAGCATGTGATATGGTACATATGCATGCCTGTTTCGTATTCTTGCCATATATATCTGTTGGTTCAATTGATAATACCTATGCTAGAGAATAGCGGTAATTTGCATATACCCTTAGTATAGGGACCCAAAGGTGAAAATATTTTCTAAAACCCGGAGTCGAGGATCCCGAGTAGATTTTATATATATATATATATATATATATATATATATATATATGGTTATAGTTTTCAAAACTATTAATCGAATAAGGTTTATTCGATAACTTTATTTTATTAATGAATATTATCTTGAATATTCATTCGAGGACTTATGACTCCTTTATATTATTTATTGAATATTACTTGGATATTCATTTGAGGATGTATGACTCCTTTATTTTATTATTGAATATTATTTCGAATATTCATCCGAGGACTTATGACTCCTTTATTTTATTATTGAATATTATTTCGAATATTCATCCGAGGACTTATGACTCCTTTATTTTATTATTGAATATTATTTCGAATATTCATTTGAGGATGTATGACTCCTTTATTTTATTTAATGAATATTATTTATAATATTCATTCGAGGTATTATGACTCCGCTTATTACTGAAATATATTCTTTATTTTATTAAAGAATAAGGTGTCAATAATCAAACTTATTTTCGTTTATTCAAATAAAGATAGTACTTTCATATAAGTATATCTTTGGTTATTTAATATCCATTTCAAGTATAAGTTTTAAAACTTCTACTTCAATTATTTTTATAAAGATTATTCTTTATGGGAATATTATTTAAATAATAATATTCAGATATTTTCTAATATATCGGGACTGATTTATTTTAATAAATCAGCAGTACTCCAAACATTCTTAAAAATGTTTTCGAGTCTTCAAAATGATTTTTAAAGTTAGAGTGGACCCCAAAACTCATTTTTTTTATATTTAAGATCTTCCTTTCAAAGGGGATTTAAATACTCGCTCAAAACCTGGGGGATCCAGCTCTTTGGTGCATTTTACATTCGCAACGTGGTTGCTGTTTTGAGAAAACAAATGAATTGATTACTTACCCAACGTTCGGGAAGTAAGCCCATCTAATTGAGTCGGCATAAGCGACAGGTCGGGGTACGGTCTATCAAAGTATAAGTGGCTGGGTGGCAGTCCATCAACGCGTAAGAGGCCGGGTGGCGGTCCAGCACAAGGTCCTTATGTGGCCAGGGTGATGACCGGTGGGGGATTCATCCATCTACTAGTAGAAAAGGTTACTTATTGGTATCTTTGCCTGATCAACAAGATATCAGGTTTATGCCAAAATTCTTTCCTTTCCAAATTTATTGGATATTGCAATTCTGTTCATACTTTACATGACAGAGGTTTTCAGGAAACGTATGTATATATATAGATGTATATATATCGGGACTTAATGAAGTATATCATAACTTCATTTCCTTCAAAATATTTCAAAGATTGAATCTATTCAAGTCTTATCTTGTAGTCTCATCAGTGTGATGAACTTTTGAAATAATTATAACTTGAACGGTGGTAGTTCAAGTAGTATTTGGAAAAGATATAAGTATATTGGAGTATCTTGTAACTTCATCTTTTAAACTTATATCTAGTAAATGATTATCTTATGCATGACAAAAATTTTCGGAAAAACGTTGAGACAAGGTTAGATATATGAGATCACCTTACAACGATATTTTTATACAGTTATACACTGGAACTCTGTGTGTATTATGCATGGAAGAGGACTTCCCATATTTTGAAAAGTATATATGTATATATACTGAATATTTTGCGACTTCATCGCATTAAGATATCAAACTTGGTTCATTTCTTTTGACCAAGACTTTCATGAGTACTATGAGAAGCCTCATATATTGTTAATCATTATACATATTATTTTGGTGGGCTTGCTGCTCACCCTTGCTTTCTTCTTTCATCACACAATAATAGATTGAAAAGATGAACAGGACCAAGCTCCCGATTCGCAAGCGATTAGGAAACGTTCCGTAGTTTCCTATAGGTGTTAATGTCGCTGTTGCTGAGGTAGGAACTACCAATAGGCTAGGTTTTCAACTTATGATGTACCAGACTTATGTATAATTATGAATTGTAATAATGGCAGAGAAATGTAAATTTATTCAGAAACCTTTTTAAGGTGTATTGACATATAATTGTGGAATAAAACGACTTGTGATTATTTTTGGATATTCGTCTCTGAGACTATAACTTGTGGTGTGTGTGTTTATTGTGGGGTCACAGTATAGAGTAGTTGATTGTGTATTAAGATTGGGTGTTATTAAGGGAAATGGAACTCGTGATAACCCGGATCCCCGACCCCGGATTTGGGGGTGTTACAGAATGGTATCAGAGCTAAGCGTTATAAACCTCAGAGATGATGTGACGTTAAGATAATAAGTTCACTAAGATAATATAAACTCTTGCCAAGTTCATAGTCGGACTACCTAATGTAGTACTGACAGTTAAAACCCTTAGGGGAACCCTTATAAATATCGTGATATAAGCGTAGTTCGTTATCGTATATGGTAGCGGGACTCCGAACCCTGAGGTTGAGGAGCAACAACGCGATGATGTTTTATTAGTTATTGGAGATCAGATTGTGGATCCAATGGAACACCCTAATGAGGGACCGGATGATGTTCATATTGAGGATGTAGCGGTTGAGGATGTTGTCCTAGAAGGGATTGTTGCTGAGAAGAATCCCGTGGAGGGTCCTGACAAGAATGAATAAAGGACCACTGAGGAATTGATGACCATGGTTCGGGGAATTACCAGATGTAGGATTGGCTGGTCACTATCGGAGATTCGTTAAAGTTTGTAAAGATAGTAGCCCCTTTAACGCGGCTTATTCGTAAGACTAAGAAGTTTGAATGGACAGAGAAATGCGAGAACAGCTTTCAAGAACTGAAGCAAAGATTGGTGATGGCCCCTATGTTGGCGTTGCCGGATGGAAAAAGGAGATTTTGTGATTTGTAGTGACGCTTCGCATAAGGAATTTGAGTGCTTCTTATACAGCACAGCAAGATAATCGCGTCTGTGTCAAGATAATTAAGGGAATATAAAATTTGATATCCCCGCCCATGAGCTTAGGCTCGTGGCAATAGTTTTACCCTAAAGATTGGAGGCATTACTTGTATGGAGAGAAGTGCGAGAATTACCTAAGCCATAAGTGCTCTAGTACATTTTCACATAGAAAGAGCTCAACATACGCCAGAGGAGGCGGTTAGAGCTAATCAAGAATTATGATTGGGAGATTCTTTATCATTTGGGGAAAGCCAATATGGTGGCTGATGCCCTTAGTAAAAAGGAGAGACTCAAGATGATAATGTCTTTTGGAGAGTTTATAAGAGATTTTGAGAAAATGGAAATAGAAGTGAAGGTAACCGGAGCCGGTACCGAAAAGCTGTTTGAGATTGCAATACAGTTCAAATTATTGGAAAAGAACAGATTGTGCCAGAAAAAGTGATGAACGAGGGCAGAAAGCCAACAATTAGATAAAAGATTAATATCGAGAAAGATGATAAGGGAATAATGAGGTATTCCTACAGAATTTGGGTTCCAAATGTTCAAGAGCTTAAAGATGAGATCTTAGATGAAAGCTAGTTTGAGGAATAAGATTTAGAGCTAACCCTGAACGTGATAGTCAGGGAGGTCGCCATCAAGATAGAAAGAACCCATAACATAATGAAGTGGAAAATGAGGATTTAAAACATGAAGGATGACCCCGATTACGGGGAGGAGGAGGAAACGTTCAGACTAAGGAAATAGAAGTCGAGTAAGGAAAGGAGAACCGAGACGGTACTCCTATATGATAATTTATGGACCTGTCTAGACAGAACTTAGACTATTATCCCCAACCACCACCTTGAGGAAACAATGCGATAGAAAATTCTTTCAGGACCTTTAAGTCTCTAAGCTCTCAGAGTTCCAAGGAACAGGTTGACCTAGTCGAGGCAAGAGCCTGGCTAAAGGAAATAGAGGAATCATTTGAGATTCTGAATGATTGACGAACCACAAAAGACTGTTTTTGTCACTTACCCTCCTAAGAGAGAGACCACCCGCTGGTGAAAGGCCAAGGAAGGCACGAAGCAAGAGATTATAATAAACTGATTTAAGTTCAGTCAATTGTTTTCGGGAAAGTAATTCCCAAAGATAAGGAGATAGTGTAAAAGCTTTAGAGCCAGAACAAAGGCAGACGAGTATGATGAATTATGAATCTAAGTTGTAAAAGTTATCAAGATTCGTTCTGAGGACACGAATCCAGAATGACGGGATGTATGAAATCAATGCTTATGTTGTGTTGGTTCATGAAATAATGATAAGAGAAAGGAAAATAAAAAGAAACTGGAGTGGAAAAGAATATAAAGGCAATAGAGTTTGAGGAATGATAAGGGAGTTGGGTATGAGGAAACCCTAAAGACTCGTAGTAATAGAAATAGAAAAGTATATAATCGTCAGGATGAGGGTGATTCACCATGAGTTAAATTGATGGTTGAAGGTATAAGAGATACATATATTTTATCCCCTGTAAGTTGGGAGGATTCGAGGAAACCTTGAGATAGTTCGAAGGATAAATAATGAGACGAGGATAGACTGAGGAGACAAGAAAGTAAGAAATTAGGAAAAATTGGATGAAGGAAGTGACCTTCAAGAATGTGAAGTGTAAGACCGGTGTCTTGATACGAGGAAAGGGAGACGCCATGTATGAAAGATATCCCAACATTGAGGTGACTGTTGAGATAAACAACAAAAGTAAATAAGGAATTATTAAGAAGAGGTTCACGTTGAACACGACCAATATCTTCCAGAACATCCTTGTTATCGTTACCAAATTAGGCAAGAAAAGCGGATAACCGTTGTTACCTTTTGGAGGCCATATTGATTGACCTCATTTTGAATACAGATGTTATTGTGAAATTAGGCATATACTATCGAGGTGGGAATGATTGAATAAGACACCCTTATCAGGGATATATGACTTGATTTATCCATGGAAGGATGCATGTACCTTTTTAAAGGTGGAATTAAGGATAGAACATCGGTAACTTAAAACGAATCCTAGGGGAATGCATAAAGGTTGGCATTTCACCCTTAATAGGGATAGTATGAGTTTTGACAGTATGAATTGGAAAGGATTAAGGTAATAACAACCTTTAAGAATCAGTGGAGAAATTTTTTCAGAAGTATATAGGCAATGATTCTGGTATTAATAAATGGTATCTTGATATGCCCTGTATCTAGGGAATACAGGAGGAACGATTCAAGGATAACCTTAGAGGTTTTACAAGGAGAAAGGTAATATTCAAAATTCTCAAGAATAGAAATGTTGATAAAGGAAATGTGACGTAATTATAATGATGCCAAGTGGGGCACGTGTTACACCACGAGAAAGTATGGATCGAACCAGTAATGGTCGAAATTGTTCAAGGCAATTAGGACTTAAGATAAAAGATGTTCTAAGTATGATTGAGAGTCAGTCGTGACAGTGATTAACCTCCAAAGACTGAGGTAATAACTTATGGAAAAATGGTGATATTTTTTTACTTATCAGATTTTAAGGAAAACATCTTCACATAAGCTGTGATTGAAATGAGGTAGAAAATTTATTTGGAGGTGGTTAAAATGACATTGACTGTAAGGAAATTTTACTATCAGGAAAGGCCAAAGAGGTGGCCGACACTTTAAAGGTAAGAGGATAATTATAGGCGCTTGTGCCAAAGGAATACAGTGATGATGGTTAAAGCTATGAAGGTTGTATTATGGTTTGGAAGATTGACATTCCTTCTGATGACTGTGCAATACCCAACCGTAATAGTAGTTGGTAAAGGTTTAATTCGTGTAATCGCCATGAGCGGGCTATCTATCTCAGAAGATATTATCTTGAGATAAGCCAGGACCATGTTTCAAAAAGGACTTGACGAACCCTTGAGTTAAGTCTTCTATTTAAGGCATATGATTAAGAATGGTATTAACCTGCTATCGTTGCTTTGACTGAAACTCTTCTGCAATTTTATCTACTTCATGTCATGAAAGTACGCCAGGATCTGGAGTGTTCTCCATGAATCATGAATGGTGATTATGTTAACTCCTTAGAAGGATTCTATATGACATGTATGGACTCCGTATGGTTAGATATTAAGATTTCATGGAAAGTGAATGACGACAGTAGGTCAGTGGTGGACCATAGTAATGCAGCAATGATTCTGCGAGTAATGAGCTGATTACAACCGTGAGAGTTGTATTGGAATAGATGTTGAGGTTGAGTACCACTAATCAGGTCGTGGTAGTGTATAAGTTATCATTGATAGACTAATTAAGTAGAGTATCTACCTATTGAATATTTATTCCCTCTTATCAATAGAGAGTCGTATTACTATACGAGGAAGGTTGCGGTGCAAGCACAGAATTCTAGTATCGATGATGTATAAAATGAGTTTCCAGATTCGATTTTCGATGTCGAGGGAGTTTCAAAGGTGATTGAGTATAAGCTCGAGGAAGAGCATGGGTCCATAGAATGATGGACGGAATAGCAAAAATATTTAGGCACGTGAAATGCGATGCTATAATACTTGATGTTGATATAAATACATATATGTTTTGTTCTTCTATGACAAACCTCTATAGTTCAGAGGTAGGTTCCAAGCCATATATTTTATGGCAGTATATTTTTTTTCATATATACAATTCTCTTCAATTCGTTCTTTTCTCTTCCTTTCATTTTGTATAAGCTGAGAAGAACAACCCTTCCAGAAGGGGAGGTATTGCCGAATGACTATCTATTTGTGTGATAGAAGCCTAGTAGGATACCAGCTATTTTTTAATTGCTTGTCAAGTACTAAAGGATGGCCACCTTCTATACTAACTATGCGATATATCAAGTGTTCATGATCATAGTGATCTCTCAATAAATTCTTTTACTTCTATATGAAGGATTAAGCTTTCGAAGATAGAAGCAGCTGAAAAAGGAGTAGTAAAGTTGTGGTGGTATTCGGAATGGAAACACATTCGTGATACTAAGGTTGACGAGGTTATTAAAAGGTTATAGAACGCTAGCGAGCAAAAGTATAACCAGTATAATATTAGGAACGGAAGGTAGTAGCAATTACGAACTGGAAAAGAATGGGTATTGAGAAGCAAAAGCTCTAATGCTAAAAGCTATAATGAGAGTCTGTGCAATAGACTTGAAAGAAATTGGAATGATCACTTAACACGAATTGAGTTTTCTTACGACAATAGATCATATGTCAGTATTGAGATATCGCCTTATGAGATCCTTGAGGGAAGACAATGTCGATCTCCCTTATGTTAGGATGAAGTTGTAGAGCGCAAGATGCTCGGACCAGCAGTGGTCCAAAGGACCAAGGATATGATAGATCTAATCAGAGGACGGCTGGTAGTAGCCCAAGATGGACATGATAAGTATGTTGATTTGACACGAAAGGACAAAGAGTATGAAATAGGGGACCTAGTAATGTTATAGGTATCCCTTGGAAAGGATTGATGAGGTTTGGAAAGAAAGGAAAGCTAAGTCTACAATTGTTGGACCCTTGGATATATTAAGACGTTTGGGAAGTTAGCATATGAGCTAGCCCTACCCCCGAACAGGTAGCAAGTCATAACGTATTTCACGTATCAATGTTAAGGAAGTGTAATTCGGATGTCAGATAAATAGGGGCATATGAGCGCATAGGCATGCGACCAGACATAACCTATAGGGAGCAACCAGAAAGGGTTATAGATCGAAAAGGAACAAGTGCTTAGGAGAAGGGTTATCAAACTATTCAGAGTTTGATGGAAGGACCACAATGTGGGAAAATTTACTCGAGAGTTAGAAAGTGCAATGCTAAGAGAGTATCCCTATTCATTTTCTATCTGATTCCGGGACGGAATCCTTTTAAGGAGGGGAGACTGTAATAACCCCAATTTTTGGAAAATTTTTGAAACCCTTATGAATAGTGTTTTTGCTGAATGAGAAAACTTTTCATGCCACACTAGGTAGGGGTTCTTTTATGGATATTCTGAGATTTTATTGGCACTTTATATGGTATATAAGTGTATGTAAAGATCGTCAGAATCCAATTCCGAACACTTTGATTTTCCCGGAAATCCACTAGATACGAAAAGAATTGAGTATAAGGTAACATGATAAAAAAGATTTAAATTAAAGGATTATAAGAGAGGATCATAAAAGGAATACAATATATTGAGAAAGGTTAAGGGAACCTAAGTAATAAGATCCCGGGTATGATCCCTCAAACGATAAACGAAAATGAAAGTTAAGCGAACCGTATAACATATCAGCGGTCATTAGGCAAACAATTAGAAGCTAATCAAAGAGATTAGAAGGGATGATGACATAGCAATGTGACATAAGCATGACATAAGGGGAAGGAGATGTGGTTGATTTAAAACCACACAAAGTCAAGGCTAGAAAGGTAATTAACCAAAAAACAAGACAAAAAGCAACCAACCAAGCCAAAACATTTCATTTTCATCAAAAAACACAAAACCCCCCATTTTCTTCATGAAGCTCTCGGCCCCTTTTCTTAAAAATTGAAGATCCAAGCTCCACCACTTACTATTTAGCAAGGTATTTTTCTAAGCTTCCCCATGGATAGTTACATACTTCCTATAAGTTTAAGCTTCTAATTCCAAGCCAATCTTTTTCTATAAATCATGGAAGAAGATGGTGAATAGTACTTTCTTGAAATTAATTTTTGTGTTCTTGATTTCTTTGAAAGAACAAGCTTGTAGGAGGTTAGATTAAGGCTTCCATGGGCATTTCAAGGATCTTTCATGGATTAAAAGCTCCAAGGAAGGTATAAACTCCAAACCCTAGCTTTGGTTTTGAGTAATTAGGAATGAATATGATTGATATAGTATATGTGAAGCATGAGGCTTGTTTGTTTAAAGTTTGGTTGAGTTTGTAGAGATTAGTTGGTTTTGTGGTGTTTTTGGAGTTGTAAATCTTGTTAATTAGTTAATGAACTTAAGTATAGCTTTTAGTTCATGTTTGAGGGTAGTATAAAGTTGATAACATTGAGTTGTTGGGGCTGTTGGAGTGTGTTTTGGATGGATGTTGGTTGTATGATTGATTTGGGGTTGATTGGTGGTTGTTTTGGAATGGTTTAAATTTGGGAAATCGCGTAAACATAGCCGCCATAATGCCCGATTAACTGTAGACTGTTTTTGTTCTTAACATCAGAACCCTTGAACTCACTGCTAGGTTTTGACCATTGCCATGTTTAGATAGTTCATGTTATGAGCTTCGTTTTGATATATGGTTCGTTTGATTCCGATGAACGGTTTAGGAGAAACGGCCGTTTTAAGTAACGACGTTTCGCGAACGAACCCTTACCCCTCACCTTACTTTGAAACATAGGTTAAAGACCTTAAATGACTAATTGAAGTATGAAACATTTATGTAAGGTGTAATAGGCAGTTGGTAAGACACTTGCGAAAGAATCGCCTTAAAACTCGAAATGGTTAATTTATTAAAAATGGTGGAGCCGAGGGTACTCGAGTGACTTAAGAGAATCAGTAAGCGCAAAATGAGCGTTAGAGTCTGAGTTGGTTAGAGTATAGATTTACAAGTGACTATTTGGTTTAATCACTTGTTGCTTATAGGTACCAGACTCGTCCCGAGCCATTCGTAACCCCAGTCGCTCAGGCAAGTTTTTCTACCCGTTATACTGTTGTTGTGATGTATATGTGTATATGCATGATCTTGCGATAAATGCATACTTGTTATTAGCAAATTCTTGCGATATATTGTAGCATGTGATATGGTACATATGCATGCCTGTTCGTATTCTTGCCATATATATCTGTTGGTTCAATTGATAATACCTATGCTAGAGAATAGCGGTAATTTGCATATACCCTTAGTATAGGGACCCAAAGGTGAAAACATTTTCTAAAACCGGGAGTCAAGGATCCCGAGTAGATTTTATATATATATATATATATATATATATATATATATATATTTATATATATATGGTTATAGTTTTCAAAACTATTAATCGAATAAGGTTTATTCGATAACTTTATTTTATTAATGAATATTATCTTGAATATTCATTCGAGGACTTATGACTCCTTTATATTATTTATTGAATATTACTTGGATATTCATTTGAGGATGTATGACTCCTTTATTTTATTATTGAATATTATTTCGAATATTCATCCGAGGACTTATGACTCCTCTATTTTATTATTGAATATTATTTCGAATATTCATCTGAGGACTTATGACTCCTTTATTTTATTATTGAATATTATTTCGAATATACATTTGAGGATGTATGACTCCTTTATTTTATTTAATGAATATTATTTATAATATTCATTCGAGGTATTATGACTCCGCTTATTACTGAAATATATTCTTTATTTTATTAAAGAATAAGGTGTCAATAATCAAACTTATTTTCGATTATTCAAATAAAGATAGTACTTTCATATAAGTATATCTTTGGTTATTTAATATCCATTTCAAGTATAAGTTTTAAAACTTCTACTTCAATTATTTTTATAAAGATTATTCTTTATGGGAATATTATTTAAATAATAATATTCAGATATTTTCTAATATATCGGGACTGATTTATTTTAATAAATCAGCAGTACTCCAAATATTCTTAAAAATATTTTCAAGTCTTCAAAATGATTTTTAAAGTTAGAGTGGACCCCAAAACTCATTTTTTTTATATTTAAGATCTTCCTTTCAAAAGGGATTTAAATACTCACTCAAAACCTGGGGGATCCAGCTCTGTGGTGCATTTTACATTCGCAACGTGGTTGCTGTTTTGAGAAAATAAATGAATTGATTACTCACCCAACGTTTGGGAAGTAAGCCCATCTAATTGAGTCGGCATAAGCGACAGGCCGAGGTACGGTCTATCAAAGTGTAAGTGGCTGGGTGGCAGTCCATCAACGCGTAAGAGGCCGGGTGGCGGTCCAGCACAAGGTCCTTATGTGGCCAGGGTGATGACCGGTGGGGGATTCATCCATCTACTAGTAGAAAAGGTTACTTATTGGTATCTTTGCCTGATCAGCAAGATATCAGGTTTATGCCAAAATTCTTTCCTTTCCAAATTTATTGGATATTGCAATTCTGTTCATACTTTACATGACAGAGGTTTTCAGGAAACGTATATATATATATATAGGTGTATATATATATCGGGACTTGATGAAGTATATCATAACTTCATTTCCTTCAAAATATTTCAAAGATTGAATCTATTCAAGTCTTATCTTGTAGTCTCATCAGTGTGATGAACTTTTGAAACTAATTATAACTTGAACGGTGGTAGTTCAAGTAGTATTTGGAAAAGATATAAGTATATTGGAGTATCTTGTAACTTCATCTTTTAAACTTATATCTAGTAAATTATTATCTTATGCATGACAAAGATTTTCAGAAAAACGTTGAGACAAGGTTAGATATATGAGATCACCTTGCAACGATATTTTTATACAGTTATACACTGGAACTCTGTGTGTATTATGCATGGAAGAGGACTTCCCATATTTTGAAAAGTATATATGTATATATACTGAATATTTTGCGACTTCATCGCATTAAGATATCAAACTTGGTTCATTTCTTTTGACCAAGACTTTCATGAGTACTATGAGAAGGCTCATATATTGTTAATCATTATACATATTATTTTGGTGGGCTTGCTGCTCACCCTTGCTTTCTTCTTTCATCACACAACAACAGATAGAAAAGATGAACAGGACCAAGCTCCCGATTCGCAAGCGATTTGGAAACGTTTCGCAGTTTCCTATAGGCATTGATGTCGCTGTAGCTGAGGTAGGAACTACCAATAGGCTAGGTTTTCAACTTATGATGTACCAGACTTATGTATAATTATGAATTGTAATAATGGCAAAGAAATGTAAATTTATTCAGAAACCTTTTTAAGGTGTATTGACATATAATTGTGGAATAAAATGACTTGTGATTATTTTTGGATATTCATCTTTGAGACTATAACTTGTGGTGTGTGTGTTTATTGTGGGGTCACAGTACAGAGTAGTTGATTGTGTATTAAGATTGGGTGTTATTAAGGGAAATGGAACTCGTGACAACCCGGATCCCCGACCCCGGATTTGGGGGTGTTACACTCCTTTGAGATCTAGAGTAAAAATGTGGAAGGGACGACCCAAGTGCATTGCTGGTATTAAGTAATAGCATCAGAAAAGCAAATAATTATTTTTCTTGGTGACTTTTCACACTCTATGATTACTGGAGAAATACTCTGATAATAGCATAAATTCTGATAAGCAGTCGTGACTCACTTACACTGAGAAGCCACTGTAAAATGGAATTTCAAAAGATGCATAAAATAAGCACAAAACAGATGAGGTGGACTCGTGCATGAACTCATTCAAAAGTAAACTTCAGAATAATGACAGTTTTTTAGTAAAGTTCTTAGTTATGCCTTATTTCTAAGATGTACTGAATTGAATCAGACTTTACTCTTTGACTGATATTTTCCTAATGCACACACTTACACTCCATATGAATGATGAAAATTACTGTGGCGTTCAATGTTGTTTAGATGAACAGTTTATGTGTCAGATTGCATAAATTCTGAGGACAAGTTCTGATGGAAGTTCTGATAAATAAGTTCTGAAGAACCGAAATCAGAATTTGTGTGAAGAATCACAGAGATAGGCATTCATTTTTCGAGTTAAGAAATCATGTTCTGATGACTGTTAAGTTCTGATATAAGTCTAGGTGCTGATATTAAAATCTGATCCTCTACTTGACTTATTTGTGGTTAAAATCTGAAATAGTCTTATTTTACATCAGAATATGTACGGGTGATATATTAACAGTCAATACAATTAGGGTTAGTGGAACACGTACATGCACAATAATATTTACTTGTTTCTTGTGCGCATTAAACCCTGTTTTACACTTCCAATGACTGTTTTTTCTTCCTAGTCTAGGGAGACGAGGTAGAATTATTTCTACCTGTCAACATTAAATTTCTTTGCGTCTCCTGGCATTCTATTGCCTATAAACCAACACCTCAAATCAGTCTACACATCATTTCTTTTCTCACATACTCACTCTCTTTTCCTTCATACCAACACAATCATGGTCAACTACAATATGTTTTTAAACTATGAGACCTTCAACATGGAGTTGAGCTATGAGGACTGGTAGCAGGAATGGCACGTGACTGTCATTCCTGATGAGATTTGGGACTCGGTTCCCCAGGAGGTTCTCACACACCTCCTGTTCTTTTACATGGACTACCATCGCCATCTGGAGCGATTGGAAGAAGAAAGGCTGGAAGCTCTCCGCCAACAAGAGCGAATCATTCGACTCGCTATTCTTTTTATAGAGAGTTGGAAGAAGAAATAATTTGTTTTCTTCTTCCTGTTTTTCTTCATCGTCAGCCTTGTCCGGCTTCTTAGCCAAGGACAAAAGCTGTTGATGTTGGAGTTTGTAGCTTAGGACAGTCTTGTGATGTTCTGATGTAAATTTCAATTTCATGAATGTATTCTCTTATATTAATGGAATTTTATATTTTTTGCAAGATTTTGTCTCTGAGATGTTTTAAATTCTGCTGAATTTTTAAATCCCGATATATCCATATTCTGATGACCATTTTAATTACTGATATAAATTAAGTTCTGGTTTTAAAATATCAGTACTTGTTTACTTGATTTATTTTTTTTTGGTCATTCTCACACTTGAATATTTTTACAGAATATTGGTTTTGCAGTGAAAATGATTAAATAAGTGGGAACAGTTTAAATTTTAAATTAAAACTGACTTACCTCAATTAATGGGATTACTTGGTAAATGGAACGGTTTTTCCTTGAAAAACTGCATGTGATAAGTAATGATTATTGTTTTCCCGTGCCCATTAACTATTCATTATTACTGCATGTCTGACAGGTGTCCAACGATTATTTTTTTTTAACCAAGTATAAGTAAGAGAGAGAAGATTATATAATCTTTTATATACTTTTACACTTTATCTCTCTTTCTTTGCTTTTACTCTCTCTCATCTCCTGACGATTGTTTTTCATACAGACATTTTATCAAACACCTTACAGGCAACCCTAATTTTCAATTTTTCTCATGGCACCTAAGGATTTGATCATCGATGGAGCCAAGTTCGTTCCCAACAATTATGCTGCAATCTTAAATCATGATGAAGTTCCGTCTGAGTTGCACTTTGTGCAAGATCTTCTTGCACACGGTGAAATTGGGTATGCATTGACACAACCACCAGTCTTTTCAAGCCAACAAGTTCTAACATTTTGGCGGACTGGGCATTTTGATAATGGTGGTGCTAATGGTACTCCCAACATTGTTTTTGAAGTGGATGATTCCGAACATGTGGTAACTACTGGAACAGTTCGTCAAGCTCTACGTTTATCAGAAGGCTGCATTTTCTCAACACCGGAGGAACCAGTTTGAAAGGCATATGGCATAGCCTATTTGTATATTCGAGGATTTAACTCAACTCAAATAAGAATGTAATAAGTAAATAGTGGATCTATCAGAGAGATCTCACAAAGTAACATCTGTCAAAGGGTTAAGAAACATTATTCATCTACAGACTTGAAGACTTAATTCACTGGAAAAGCTCAAGAAATTGATCAAGCCTCAGTGATATAAATCAAGATTGTGGATTTAACCAAGTGACAGAGATCTCGTCAGGGTATCAATTAATTACAAGGATTTAGTCTGAAGAAAATCAAAGTCAAGACGTGAAGAAACATCACGGAAGTTAGTCACTCATAAACCAGACAGTACATCGAGTGTCAACGTTGAAGTGGTGGAATTGATTCATATATTTCAGTGATTTTCAGAAGTTTATAAGAGAATGGATGCTGCTCAAGATTAGTATTAACTCTCTATTAATTAATTAAGTCATATAATTTAATTAAGAGAATAAATCATATCTGCAAAGATTAATTTATTTTATTAATTGAATTAATTGATTAATTAATTCAGAATTAATATTAAGGTTTTTCAGGATTTTAATTGATTTAAAATCTGTTATTAATTCTCAAAGGCAACTGATTGTATTAGTATGACAATCGGTATGACAATCAATAGTCATACCGAAAGTCATGCTAATTCAAAAGGATTGTCTTATCAGATTTTTTATTACATTAAAATCTATTATTAATTCAGTAAGACAATCTGATTTTGAACTCTATGACAATCGGTATGACAATTGATAGTCATACCGAAAGTCTTGCTAGTTCATTCTGATTGTCTTGCCAGCTCAAAGAGATTGTCATGCCAATACATTCTACTCGACTGTTGGATTAAATAAAAGCAGCAGAAGACATTCAAAAGATATAAACATACAGAACACACAAGTCAAGAGAAAAAGAAGCAGAAAACAAAGGCACAACATTTCATTTTTCATCTGCTTTCTTCAAGATTAAATTTCTAGATTGTAAAGTTAAATCCAATCAACTAGAAATCTTTATCTTGTTTGTGTATCAATCTAGCGGATTAAAATCCCTAGAACTTAATCTCAAATCGCATTTAGCATTTGATCTTTTAATTGCAAAAATAGAAAAAGTTCATGTCGAATTTATTCTAGATTTGTAATAATTGATTTGAGATTAATCCCTTGTAACCGATACCGTAGTTGTAACACCTTTCAAGTTTAATAAAAGTTTTATTTAACTTGAATTTTGTTTCATTTTATTCCGCATTTTATTCGATTAAACGGTATTGTTTGCATTCAACCCCCCTTCTACAAACAAATTGGGACCTAACAATTGGTATCAGAGCCTTCTGATTAACGTACAAATCTAGATCCTAGACTTTTGTGTTTCTTTCACTTCTTGAATTTTTTATTCACTCAAAAAATTCATAATGACTACACAAAAAGTTGGAACCGTTAAAATTCCACTTTTCGATAAAGAAAATTATGTTATGTGGAAGAAGAAGATGCTACTGTTTTTACAGTTGCTAATCCCAAATATTTGCAAGTGTTGAAGAAGGGTCCAAAAATTCCTATGGTTATTGAACCAGAGGTAATAGAAAATGATGTGGTGATCACCAAAGCGAGAACTTATGTGAAGATCCTGAGGACTTCTCTCCTGCTGAAATAGAAGAAGCCTCCCTGGATGCTAGCCTTCAATTAATCTTAGTAGATTCCCTTAATCCCTGATGAATAGACATGTGATGAATTGTAAAGATTCCAAACATATCTGGGAAACTATTGAGATTATTAATGAAGGCACAGAGGAAGTTAGGGAGAACAACTAGAAATCCTAACCTCTGAGTATGAATACTTTAAATCCAATCCAGGGAAGGAATCACTGAAGTGTTTGAGAGGTACAATGCATTGATCAACAACCTGAACATTAATGGTAAATACTATTCCATCAGGGAGGTCAACAAAAAGTTCCTTTTAACACTGCCAACTCATCTCGAACATAGAATCACTGCCATAAGAGAAGCAAGAGATCTGAGTGAGATTTCTTTGGAAAGGCTCTATGGTGTGTTAAAGACTTATGAGTTGGAGCAGATTCAGCAGAAGGAAGTTTACGGGAAAGGAAGAGTGGTCAGCACGTCTACTGCTCTAGTAGCTGATGAACAACAACAACAACCACAATATCAACAACAATCTCAACAGTCAGAAAGAATGGTACAGTCTTCCAAGGTTGAAGATAATGTGATAGTAGCAGAATTTGCTCCTACTACAAATCAATCAGGAGATGATTATTATTCCTTGGAAGAACTGGAGCAATTGGAGGATGAGTCAATGGCCCTGATTGTCAAGAGATTCTCAAATGTCAGATTCAAAAGGAATCCCAAGTTCAAGTACAAGTCCAACTACAACAGATTCCAGAAAGGTGGATCTTCATCCTCTAACACCAGCAGTGGTGGGTATAAAACAGGGATGGTTGATCGAAGCACCATTCGATGCTTCAACTGTAATGAGTTGGGACACTTTGCCACAGAATGCAGGAAGCCAAAACAAGCTAGGAAGAACTCTTACGATTCTAATCAAAGAGTAAATCTGAAAGGGCTTACCTGGCAAAGGGAAGAAGCTGGGATGATACTGACAGTGAAGATGAAGAAGTTGGGAATCTTGCTCTCATGGCTAGTGATGCAAGCACCTCATCGTCAAGAAAAGAGGGCATTAAACAGGTACAACCGGTAGTGTGGATTCTTGACAGCGGATCGTCAAGACATATGACCGGAGATAGAGCCCTGCTATCAAATGTGGTTGAGAAAGCTGGCCCAGTGGTTACCTTTGGAGATAACAGCAAAGGTTTAACGGAGGGATATGGCTGTTTGCTAGCTGGAAATGTTATCATTGAAAATGTGTATGTTGTGCAAGGACTTGAACACAATCTGCTTAGCATTAGTCAGTTCTGTGACAACGGCTACAATGTTTTATTCGACAAGCTGAAGTGTCAGATTCTGCACAAGAAAAGTGAAAAACCCTCCTTAATGGGAATCCGGAAAGGAAATCTGTTCGTAGCTGACATGAACTCTGGAAGCAATCTGAAGTCAATTGTTTCTATGCAAAGGCATCGTCAGATGAGAGTTGGCTATGGCACAAGAGACTTTCTCATCTCAATTTCAAAACAATGAATTCTCTTGTAAAAGAGAATTGGTAAGAGGTCTGCCTCAGCTGGAATTCTCTCCAGAAGGACTATGTGAGGCTTGCCAGAAAGGAAAGTCAAAGAAAGCAAGTCACAAGGCACTGACACATCTTCCATAACTGGTGTTCTGCAATTATTGCACATGGATTTATTTGGACCAGTTAATGTCCTTTCGATGTCAAAGAAGTGTTACTGTCTTGTGATAGTTGATGACTATTCCAAGTATACGTGGGTTTTATTTCTTCACTCTAAGGATGAAACACCACAAGTTGTGATTGATCATATCAAGATGATTGAGTTAGATTCTAACGTCCCTGTTAGAGCAATAAGGTCAGATAATGGAACAGAATTCAAGAATCACTTCTCAATGGATTCTGTACAGACAAAGGGATTACCAGACAATTTTCAGCTCCTAGAACCCCTCAGCAAAATGGAGTGGTAGAAAGGAAGAATCGTACATTGATTGAAGCTGCAAGAACGATGTTAAGTGAATCAGGTCTTCCAATGTACTTTTGGGCTGAAGCTGTCAATACTGCATGTTATACTCAGAATCGAACTCTAATCAACAAAGACTTCATGAAAACTCCTTATGAGATTTTGAATGAACAGAAACCTTCTATCAAATACTTTCATGTATTTGGTGCCAGATGCTTCGTGCTCAAGGATGGAGATGATCGTCGTGGTAATTCGAGGCAAAGGCATATGAGGGTATTTTTGTTGGATATGGAAGAAGATCATACAGAGTGTATATCATTGATCAACACAAAGTAACTGAAAGTGTCAATGTTACATTTGATGACACTAAACTCCCTAGTATCCAAACTGAAGATCCTTCTGAGAAACTGAAGTTTGATGATATGTCAGATTCAGAATCAGAACATGGTCAAGAACCTGAGGTTGTTGCTGGTGAAGAACCTGTTAATCATGATGATACTCAAGGTAATAGTGATGGAAACTTTGGCAACAATGGAGATACCACTGCTACTGACGGAGAATCTTCAAGTCAACATGGCAACAACTCAGGGGGAGATGCTGAAGGATCATCTAGTAGGACACAACATCACAATGAATTTCAAGGCGAATCATCAAGATCAAATCTTCCAAGACAGACTGTCTGGAATAAAGCTCACCCTTTTGAGTTGATTATTGGTGATCCAGATGTTGGAGTCAGAACTAGACGTGCTACTCAAAATGAGTGTCTGTTCTCAGGATTTCTTTCTGAGATGGAACCTAAGAAGATTGAAGAAGCACTAACTGATCCAGATTGGGTGATTGCTATGCAAGATGAACTCAATCAGTTTGAAAGTCAACAAGTCTGGAAACTGGTACCTAGACCTACACACAAGAAAGCTGTTGGTACTAGGTGGGTATTCAGGAATAAACTAGATGAAGATGGTGTGGTTACAAGAAACAAGGCAAGACTGGTAGCAAAAGGGTATTCTCAAGCTGAAGGCATTGATTATGATGAAACCTATGCTCCAGTGGCTAGACTTGAGGCCATCAGGATATTTCTGGCATTCGCAGCATTCTCAAACTTTAAAGTTTATCAAATGGATGTCAAGAGCGCCTTTCTGAATGGAAAGCTGGATGAAGAGGTATATGTAGAGCAACCTCCTGGTTTTGAAGATCCAGATCATTTGGATTTTGTCTTCTTTCTTTTCAAGGCTATCTATGGGCTAAAACAGTCTCCAAGAAAATGGTATGACACTCTCTCTGAATTTCTTATTGAAAATAGCTTTATTAGAGGTGTCATAGACAAAACTCTCTTTTCTAAAAAACATAAGAATGATACTATATTAGTCCAAGTCTATGTGGATGATATAATATTTGGGTCTACTAATGATAATCTCTGTAAGAGATTTGCTAAGTTAATGCACAGCAAGTTTGAAATGAGCATGATGGGAGAGCTGAAGTTCTTTCTTGGATTACAAGTAAATCAAAGGTTAGATGGAACATTTATTTGTCAATCCAAGTATCTCAAGGAACTCCTCAAAAAGTACAATCTAGAGGATTCTGCATCAGCAAGGACT
The DNA here is from genome assembly GCF_009905375.1 of Apium graveolens. Classification (NCBI taxonomy): domain Eukaryota; kingdom Viridiplantae; phylum Streptophyta; class Magnoliopsida; order Apiales; family Apiaceae; genus Apium; species Apium graveolens. The sequence goes on along the minus strand of NC_133650.1, from coordinate 271,562,628 downwards.
CCATCAACTACAGCTGTCAAGCTTGGACCATGTGAAAACTCCATTAAGGTAGATGTCACAAGCTACAGAGGTATGATTGGCTCGTTACTCTATCTTACTGCAAGTAGACCAGATATTATGTATGCTACATGTTTATGTGCAAGGTTCCAAGCGGATCCTAGAGATATTCATCTCGTTGCTGTTAAACGAATCTTAAGATATCTTAAGGGAACACCAAATCTAGGTATTTGGTACCCTAAAGAATCTGGTTTTAACCTTGGATATACAGATTCAGATTGCAGGAAGTGTTGTTGATAGGAAAAGCACCTCAGGAAGTTGTCAATTCCTAGGAAGCAGGCTAGTCTCATGGTACAGCAAGAAACACAAACAGTTTCCAACTCAACGGCCGAGGCTGAATATATTGCTGCTGGAAGCTGCTGTGCTCAGATCTTGTGGATTAGGAAACTACGAGACTATGGCTCTGTATTGAACAAAATTCCTATTTTATGTGACAATACAAGTGCAATAGCCATCACCAACAACCCTGTGCAGCACTCGAGGACAAAGCACATTGACATCAGGTATCATTTTATTAGAGAGCACGTCATGTGGTACTGTTGAACTATTTTTTGTTCCAACAGAAGAACAAATAGCAGATATTTTCACTAAACCACTTGATGAATCCACATTTACCAGATTAGTTGGTAAATTGGGCATGTTGAATAGTTTTAGTGATTAATTTAGTTAATATCTGAGATCTGTTCTTGAATGAATTTACAAATGAATTTTTCATAAATGAAAAATTCATTTGCAAATTTATTTATCATTTATCATATTCTTGCTTATTTCTATGAATTTTTATTATCTTATTATTTACTCAATTGTTAATTTTAATGTCTCAGAATATTTTATTTTCTCTAAAAATATTTTTCTATGAATTTAATTTGTTAAAATTCAAAAGAAATCTATTTTTGGACTGAAAATATTATTATCTCTGAAATATTTTAATTATTTTAATTATGTAAATATTTTCTGCCATATTCATTTCAGTTTTCTGTAATTGTAATATTTTATATATTTTTTGTTTATTTTATGTTTTTTTAACAGTTTTTATGTTAATTATTCAGTATATTTAAAATACTTAATTTATTTTATACTAGAATGACAATCGGCAAGACAATTAAATTGTCCTGCTGAAAGTCGTTCCAGTACTAATACTTGTTTTATTTAATCAGTTTAATTTTATAACTGGCAAGACAATCGGTATGACTATTGATTGTCATGCCAGTAATAAAATTAATATCAGATATATTATGTTTTATTTTGTACTGGTATGACAATCGGTATGACTATCAGATTGTCATACCAGTTATATATATTTAGTATTTATTATTTTTATTACTCCTATTTCTTTTATTTTCTAATTTGTTTTTGCCTTGTAAGACTATCGGTATGACAATCGGTGAGACAATCCCGGATTGTCATACCAGTTATACTACTTAACCTTTTTTGTGTGTGTTTTAAGTTTCATCAGTTCATTCTCTTGTTTTTCAAAAATTTCAACAGTTTCTCCTTCTTTCTCTCTCTCTCTTCGATTCAACCACAGTCACCATTGTTTCTTGCTCGAGTTTTTACTCAGCATACAAAAATCATCACTCCTGTGATATATACATACAAGTATATACATACAGAAGTGCTGTTGGATTTTTGTTAAAAAATCAATTCAATCAAAATCAGTTTCTGTTTTTTGATTTTGGGTATTTTTAATTTTAATTTCAATTTCTGTTTTGTGTCTTTTGGTTTTTCAAATCTGTGTTTGTGAGTTAGGAATTTTAACGAGATACATACCTGTCTAAATTTTTCGATTATAATTAATTTAATTCGAATTATTAAATTAATTTAATTAATTCAAATTTTCTTAATATTATTCTTAAAATTCTGAAAGTGTGTGTCTTATTATTATTTTAAATGGCTCTCAATTTCCAAATTGTCGTGCATAATCAGGTTGGTTATTTTAATCCGAAAAAATGTGATGTTGAAAAATTTAAGCCTTGGATTAGATTTTTAAATGACCATTCGATTGTTAGCTCTGCTATTAAATCAAATGTGATTTTAAATGTCGATCTTCTTAGACTGATTTGCACAACCTCTACTGTGGCCGATGATTCAAAATCTTTTTCATTCACCGTGGCAAACACACAGTATGTAGTTGATGAATCAGTCATCAATCAGGCGTTAAATTTTCCATTGGACAATTTCTGTAATTTACCCTCTGAAAATGATATCACAAACTTTTTCCATGCTATTCACTATCAGGGGGTGATCAATTTAACCAAACTTTCTAAATCCAATTTGGTGTCTGAATGGGATATTTTCTTCGATACACAAATCACTTCCACTCTGCAGTATATTGGTCTTGCGGTTGTTTTCAATCAAAGGATCAATTTTGGCAAACTACTTTTTCCCATTCTCTTGAGACGTCTCACTACTGCTTTACGTGATCATTCTACAAATCGTAGGGTATCATGTTACTATGCTCGTTTCTCATGCTTATAGCAGATCATCTTCTCACACCTGAACACAAAGCCCTTTTTGCTAACTCTGCAGTAACCGAACCCCCTCCAGTAAGCAAAAAGATTTACACCCGCCAAGACACAACCTTCAAATTCATGCAAGTTCCAGTACTTGTATCTGCTTTCATGGCCACTTATATTCCTTTACCTATTTTCAATCTTCCCGGTCATGAACAGCATCCTCAACCTCCAGTGGTTCAAGCCACCCAGGCTCCTCCAACATCAGATGCTCTTCCATTACAGGTAGTAATTCCTCACTCTCACTCCATTCCTACTTCTGTTGAAAGACCCTCAGTGGTTGATAGGGCTGACCATGAAGTTGTAGAACCACAGCTTCAATCCCAGGTCATAGAGCCAAACACAGAGTCACATACTATCTCAACCTCTCCCCCACTGTCTAAAATGTTACCCAGAAGATTAATAGGAAGTAGTGCATTGTTAAATGTGAGTGAACCCTCAGCTCTGCCTCCTCCAAAGAAAAGAAGAACTTATACTGAGGCATCTGAAAGCCCATCCTTGTCCTCCCAACAGGACATGGACTTTGAAATGGCCGATGAACAGTTACTAGAGACATTCTCTCAACAGGATGAATCTATTGAAATTCGCCATAGGGCCATGGCATCTTGTACTGAGTCAAGCACAATTCCATTACTCACAATGGAACCATACATACCCATAGATGATACTCAGGACACAGAGCGAGGAGTGCACATAGAGTCTGTTACAGTGCCTGCCATAGTTACGGCAGAAGAGCAGTCACATGCTTCTGAGGGAAAATCTGACTCTCAGCCACCCTTAATAGAGTCATTTTCCCCTCCCAGATCAAACACCTCTGGCTCCCTCACGGGATTCTCCACTCGCAGATTTATCTGGAGAAAGTGGAGGGCAACTCGGTCAATCTATCCCTGAAGCAATTCAGACATCTATTTCACATGAAATGATAGGTTTGACTGAGGATCGGGACTCGCGAATTCCCATTGCATCACCACTGACCTCTCTTGAAGAGCCTAGGGTGATTTTAACTACAGGTACAGAAGAACAGCAACAGGAAGACTCCTCACGAGCAATTATATTGAGAAACACAAGCACGTGAGGTGAGTGAACCAAACACGAGTGAAATTCAGGTGAGAGCACACACAGACACTGATACTGTAAACCTGTTAGCTCAAATTGCTGCTCTAAAAGAAGAACTTGCTAAAAGCCAAGCTGAAGCTCAAGCATTCAAAGCACAAGTGGTTGAACGGTCTTCTTCTTCCACCTCTGTCAACAATCAGCTGGCACTCATAAGAAATGATATCTCAGATCTCAAGAACACTGTCACACCAAAGCTCAATTCCATTCAGGAAACTCCAACTTTATCATCTGATGACATTTCTAAATTCTGCTCTCTACATACAAGGATGACTTCTCTTGAAGATTTGGTTGAAATGAATCATTCACTGGATTCCTCCAGATTTCTGAAGATAGAGACAGGTATGGAACATCTGAATGAAGGGATGAAGCACCTGTCCTACATGATCAAAAATTCTCACTGTCCCAATGAAGAACAAAGGACTTACTTTGAAGGGCCGTCTGGTGGAGGCTCAGGCGGGAGGTGATGGAGGTCATGGAGGATCTAAGGGAAAGTCCGTAGAGGATCCCTCAACTAAGGGGGAGAAGAAAGGGAGTAGTGGAAAGGGGAAAGAAAAAGATACCTCTGCTGGAGACAAAGGAAAGGCTGATGATGTCTACTACAGTGGAGAACATGATGACTTTGACATTTTTGACATTCCCACTGAACCAGTCTTGGAAGATAAAGATGGTTTATTTGAAGCTGAAGAGGAAAGTGATTTTGGAGATTGGGAAGAGGAAGCTACAGTGGATCCTATCTTTGAGAAAGAGTTTCAGCAGCAGCAGTCAGAGATGAAAAGAAAAGAAGCTGAACTCAAAAAGGTCTCCCAGATCATTGACATGAGAAAAGACATACAATGAACAGAAACTCTTCAAAAGCAACGTCTTCATGACATTAAGGCTCAAGAAAGGAGAAGAGATGTCAGACTGAAGATTGGTGAGAAATGGGATGAAGCTAGGAGAGTACTTGATATGCCTCAGCTGAGCACTAACAATGATAGACAGTTCCTACATCTTCTTGACAAGCTGGAAATCTCAAATCCTAACAATGACATGTACATGAATGCTATCAAGACTGAAGTCTCAAGGATCACAGCTTCTTTTGATAGATCCCTAAATGAGATGAGCATTTTTGTATATTGTCAGAGTGAAGGATCTTTCAAGGTGTCACTTCATTTGTTTAAGAATCGTTCTTTGTCAGAGATTTGGGTTCTTCTCAACAAGGTAAAAAGAAGCTCAGAATTGAATGAAGTTCTTCGAGAAAGGCTTAAAGAGTTTGCCAGCAGGGCTAGTCCTCAAGTGGTCAACAATCCTCATCAGGTGAGATTCTTTAAGTCTGATTGTCTTCAAATCTGTCAGCTAGATGTACAATCTCTTAAAGACTACTCAGCTAAGCATCTGGTCTGGATGGAACATCATTTAAGAACTGCTGGATACTCATCCATGTTGAAGACTCAAGCTGCTGATTTGATTCAAGCTTATTGTGAAAAGAATATTAAAAGGTACAATCAGATCAAGAATAAGCTGAAGTCAGTTGGATTTCAACCAGTCAGACCAGCAAGCTTCACTTCAGAAAAGGATCGTGTCTTTGACAAAGAGTTGCTTCAAGATTTAGAAGAAGGTGAAGTCAGAAGAGAAGACAACTGAAATCAATTAGCTCAAAACTCAATGTAATATGATTAGAGCTTTATGAATCAAGATAGTCTAATGTAGTTATATGTTCAGGCTAGAGGAACATCTATCTTGTATTCACTTGTAAATTTCTTTTGGAATCTGGAAAATGTTAAATATAATCCAGAACTTTTCTGCTATTTACTTTGCATTACTGTTTATATCTTTTTCTTATTTGTTAGTTGAGTTATCCTCTAGGTATTTGTTGTTATTGTCTAACAAGCAAATAGGGGGAGATTGAAAGGCATATGGCATAGCCTATTTGTATATTCGAGGATTTAACTCAACTCAAATAAGAATGTAATAAGTAAATAGTGGATCTATCGTCAGAGAGATCTCACAAAGTAACATCTGTCAAAGGGTTAAGAAACATTATTCATCTACAGACTTGAAGACTTAATTCACTGGAAGAAGCTCAAGAAATTGATCAAGCCTCAGTGATATAAATCAAGATTGTGGATTTAACCAAGTGATAGAGATCTCGTCAGGGTATCAATTAATTACAAGGATTTAGTCTGAAGAAAATCAAAGTCAAGACGTGAAGAAACATCACGGAAGTTAGTCACTCATGAACCAGACAGTACATCGAGTGTCAACGTTGAAGTGGTGGAATTGATTCATATATTCAGTGATTTTCAGAAGTTTTACAGGAGAATGGATGCTGCTCAAGATTAGTATTAACTCTCTATTAATTAATTAAGTCATATAATTTAATTAAGAGAATAAATCATATCTGCAAAGATTAATTTATTTTATTAATTGAATTAATTGATTAATTAATTCAGAATTAATATTAAGGTTTTTCAGGATTTTAATTGATTTAAAATCTGTTATTAATTCTCAAAGACAACTGATTGTATTAGTATGACAATCGGTATGATAATCAATAGTCATACCGAAAGTCATGCTAATTCAAAAGGATTGTCTTATCAGATTTTTTATTACATTAAAATCTATTATTAATTCAGTAAGACAATCTGATTTTGAACTTCTATGACAATCGGTATGACAATTGATAGTCATACCGAAAGTCTTGCTAGTTCATTCTGATTGTCTTGCCAGCTCAAAGAGATTGTCATGCCAATACATTCTACTCGACTGTTGGATTAAATAAAAGCAGCAGAAGACATTCAAAAGATAAAAACATACAGAACACACAAGTCAAGAGAAAAAGAAGCAGAAAACAAAGGCACAACATTTCATTTTTCATCTGCTTTCTTCAAGATTAAATTTCTAGATTGTAAAGTTAAATCCAATCAACTAGAAATCTTTATCTTGTTATTGTGTATCAATCTAGCGGATTAAAATCCCTAGAACTTAATCTCAAATCGCATTTAGCATTTGATCTTTTAATTGCAAAAATAGAAAAAGTTCATGTCGAATTTATTCTAGATTTGTAATAATTGATTTGAGATTAATCCCTTGTAATCGATACCGTAGTTGTAACACCTTTCAAGTTTAATAAAAGTTTTATTTAACTTGAATTTTGTTTCACATTTTTATTCCGCATTTTATTTGATTAAACGGTATTGTTTGCATTCAACCCCCCCTTCTACAAACAAATTGGGACCTAACACAGTTCTACAGCGCTCATGGCCAATTTGGGGTATGAGAAGAGTTTGGCTAAGCTTGGACAATTGAAACAAGCTCATATCAGAAAGGAATGGAGCTTTTTCTTCGACTGCATCATTAAAGCCTTCGGGAATAAGTGTTCCAACTTTGATGCCATTCCAATAATGAGTCAGCACATCGGGTATGCTATTATTAACCAAACTCATTTTGATTTTGCAATTGCTGTGCTAGGTTTTATAGGGGATAGGATGACAGAGGATAGGAATGTTGTCTACTTTGCTAGATTCTGTCAGCTTATATATAATTTCTGTTGTGCTGATGAACCCCAACCTACTACTGACTTATATACACCCTTTAAACTTGCAAAACGGGCTTTTAATGACTTGGTAAATGCCGACCTTAAGAAAATGGCGGTTATACCTTTACAGATTCCTCAGTTTGTAAAACAGATCCTGGTAAATGCTGATCCTAAAACTTATAGATCTGTTTATCCTGATGTTCAACCTACCACCACATCCCAAACACCACACCAACCATCAGAACATACCACACATACATCTATACCTCAACCCTCTCTCAGAACATATCTCAAAACTTATCTCACACCTTCACAAACAGCTCAACCCTCATCCTTAGCACCTACTGTGAAGCCTTCATCTTCCAAGCCCAAGAGGACAAAGACTGTTCCTCAGACACCACAGAAGAGAAGGAGGATTGTTCTGAGAGATGAGTCTGATAGTGAGGAACAGGTTTCTGCATCAGAACCTGTTGTTAAAGAAGCTGAGAAGGTCCCTTCTCAGAAGGATTCTGGAATTGGAGGATCTAAGCTTCTCAAAAGGCTTAGAAGAATGACTTCTGCTGAACCTCCCAAGGAATCCTCACCTTCAAAGAGATACAAGAAACAGAGAGCTAAAAGGCTAGCTTCAGATGATGAGGAAGCAGCAGCTAAGGAAGGAGAACAAGAATCTCTGATCTCAAAAGAACCAGAATTTGTTGAAGCTACTGCATCTCCCTCTCCATTGTCCCCAACTAAGGAAGCTGCTACAGACAAGGAAAACACACCATCTGTGTCTCCTGTACATGAAACTGTATCTCCTGTAGACCCAGGCACAAGTGCTGAAATTGATATTCACAACCTGGTTATGCCTGAGGTTCTCTACTTAGAAGCTCCAACAGCAATTACTCCATCAACAACACCTTTTACTGATGCTACTCAAACTCCAGAATTGTCTATAACACCTTCTCTGCATCTAGATGTTGATGATCAGAATATAGGTGAACATCAGGATGTGGCTGTTGATCAGAACTTGGAAACAGATCAGCATTTAGAGAATGATGATGAAGCTTCAATTGCTTCTCATACTGTTGTTTTATCAGAAGATGCTGATTCTGTCAGTTCTGATGCTGCAAATGCTGTTACTACTGGTGATGCTGCTATTAATGCAGATGCTGATGAAGCTAGTCCTTCAGGACATGCACCTCAACAAACTGTTCATAAATTTGAACTAGTTGAGAAGTTTGTTACAAGAGCAGCACCAGTACCTTGGAGTGAAACTCCTAGAGGACAGGAGTGGACTAAGGAATGGAACTCAGTCACCTTTGTTCCATCTGAAAAGATTCTTGCTGAGCACTTGGCAAAAGCTGATGAAATGTTAATTAATGATGATTTCAAGACACAGCTTCGAGTCACTGTATTGAGTACTAGACATCTGCAAGGTCCCCATTCAACAACTCATGCAGAATTACATAAAATTCAGGAAGAATTGCTCAAGCAAGAAACGACTAAGAAAATTGATAAGAAAAAATTCTTCCAACCTACCTTTGACAGAGTTGCTTACATAGAGAAGACCCAAGAGAAGCAACAGTCTTAGATTGATGATATTTTGAAAAATCAAGCTTCTCAGCAATCTCAACTTGATGAAATCCAAGCCTCAGTGGAATTGCTTGTTTCTCTTCTCTTATCCGTTGATGCCAAAAAGGGGGAGAAAGTAATTAAGTCCAAATGCAAAACTGATCAGACACTGAAGGGGAAGGATGATGAAAAAGATGACCAGGGAAATTCTGGAATGGGTGGAGGTCATGGTTAAGGTATAAGTTTCTCATCAAGAAGAACTGAAATTACAAGTCACAGGACAAGTTCTGATGCTGGAAAAAGAATTACTTCTGCTACTGGTAAAAGGATAAGTTCTGATGAACTTTTGGATCTTGATGAAGAATTATCAAGACAGTTATTTCTTAAGGAGAATCCAGGAATGGACTTTGAGAGTCTAATGGAAGAAGAAGCTAGACTTAAGTCAGAAAAAGTCAAATCTAAATCTGAAGCTTCTGTTGGTAAAAAGAAACTTCCAAAGGCCAAAGGCATTATGATAAAAGAGAGAACAAATCCTGAAGCAACCAAGGCTAAATCATAATTGCAGATAGATCCAAGGTCCAAGGGCAAAGAGAAAGTTGGAGAACCTATTAAGGTTTATGTGCCTCCTGTGAATGAAGAAATTACTGTTGAAGATGCTGATCTTGCTCTGACTTCAAGAAAAATTTCTAAGACAACCTCTGACATGGCTCAAGTTGTTCAGAGTAAAGATATAGTTAGTTCTGATATCTCAAAGAAGCAAGTAACCTCTGACAAAGCTCAAGTTAACTTGATATCAGAAGATAAATCAAAGGAAACCTCTGACATTGCTCATGTTAAACCTTCAAAGTTACTCCTACCAGGATTCACCAAAGCCAAACAGACTCAACCTTTGAAGACTGCTGTAAGTGGTTTTGAAGCAAGAGTGGTTACTGGAAAGGAAGCAAGAGATAAATCTGGATTGGGTAGTGCTGATGAAAGAAGAATACAGAACACAACCAATGATCCAACTTCCTTAAGTGAACCAGGTATTGGGGCAACTCCTGAAAGATTGAATCAACTAGAATCTGTACAGATGGTTTACCATACCTACTTGAAAGAACACATCTTGTTGTATTTCATGACAGATGGTAGGGTTTATCATATAAGGGAAAATGCCATTCCACTGAAGTATTTTGAAGAATTGGAATATGTATTATTCTTACTTCAAGTGAATGACAAAGTAACAGAAAGTGCTGCAAATTATCAGAAGAGTCAAATTCAGAGACAGAAAAGGCTTTATTCCGTAAAGCCTGACAACACATATCTTCCAAAGTACAGAGATCACAAGGGTGATATTGTTGAGATGAAGCCTAACTCTGCTAAGATTATAACTACCTTTCTGGGTTACAAGGCTGTGGAATTCAATCTTGAGTCTGACAAGGCATATTTGATCAGACTGGATCAGGATATAAGGAATTCGAAAATTAATGATCTCAGGGCTGCAATCTTTCAAACTGGTGAAGATTCTGCAGAACTTAAAGATGCTAAAAGGAGGATGATTGATGAACTCAGATTTGTTGAGAGATGTTTGTTAAAGAATTATCTCAGAACAACTCCTAACATCAGAGAGATCAGAAAGTGAAGCCAAGTCAAGATCTACAACTGCTTAAATTCTGATATGAATACAGACTGAAGTTGTTATCAGAAGTTAAAGTTGGTAAAGCTTTAAGGACTGTAAGTTGTTGTTATCTAGTCAAATTCTCATGCATTTGTACTTAATGTTTTTGACATCAATAAATATCTCTTAAACTTGTATATTATGCTAATTTACAAGTTGGGGAGATTGTTAGATATATTTGATAATGTCATGTCTAATATGATTTATGTTTAGTTTTCAGATCTTACTTAAACAGGACAAATCAGTACTTAACTGAAATCAGCACTTATACTGAAGTCAGAACTTAAGTCATCAGTACTTAAGGTTCAGGAGATATTTATTGAAGATAATATCAGGACTTAAAGGAAATGTTCAGATAAGGAAGGAGGCTGATTGAAAGGAAAAAAAGATCAAGACAAACGTAAGAAGAGATATGCATGAAGAAGGAATTCTATGAAGAATAGAATACTTGGAAGAAAAGATATCTGATTGATATATTTTAGGAAGCAGAACTATATTCCATATCAATTAGCGATTATCTTGTAACTGTGTAGTATATAAACACAGACATAGGGTTTACACTATAAGTGTTATCATTATCGAGAAGATTATTCATTGTAACCCTAGCAACTCTCGTGATATTTGTTCATCACTGAGAGAGGACAGTTCCATACTGTAACAGAGTTATTATTTTGAATAAAGTTTGTTTTCTGTTACTTGAGTTATTAAAGTTCGATTTGATTGTGCTATACACTGTATTCACCCCCCTCTACAGTGTGTGTGACCTAAAAAGTGAACACTGGTCCTTTACTTTTTAAGTGTAACAAACAGATCCAGATTTTCTTGTACTCTCTCCAGAAAGAAGCCGAGTTCTTATATTCTTAGGAACCTAGAAATTATAGCAAGACATACTTAATTTTAATATAAATTAAGTGAGTTTTAAAATACTGTGTTTGTTATGCATGTTCTTAATATTCTGCTAAGCATAATATCTCTACAATCAAACTGCTTTGTTTACCATCTATCCAAATAAATTTTAAAAAGGCTAAAAATATCCAAAACATATTCACCCCCCTCTGAGTTGTACTCAATATCTAACAGGTGGTATAAGAGAAAAATCTGAAAGAAAACAGATAAAGTTCTTGGAAGTATGAGTGCACGGAAGATAGGAAATATTAAGATACCAGCCTTTGACAGAATCAACTACACACTTTGGAAAAAGAAAATAATTTTGTTCATAAGGATGGCCAATCCATTATATATCCAGATTCTAAAAAATGACCCTTCCAGCCCCATGGAAAGGGTAGATGAATCTCCAGATGGAGATATGGTCATCCCAGCTCATTTTGCACATAAGGACCCTCCAAAATACACTAAATCTGAGAAGGAGAAAGTTTCTCTAGATATTGGCCTAAAATTAATTCTGATGAGAGTCATTTGACAATGTCATGTACAAAACATTGTCAACTGTGACACAACTAAACAGATCTGGGAGAAAGTAGAGATTTTGTGTGAATGTACAGAGGAAGTTAGATACAACCAAAGGAGAATACTGGTGTCTCAGTATGAGGAATTCATGGCAAAGTCCAAAGAAGGAATTACTGAAATTTTTGAGAGGTTCAATAAATTGATAAATGACTTGCAGCTACATGATAAGTATTATGAAGCTGAGGAGGTTAACCTGAAGTTTCTACTAGCTCTTCCTGACCATCTTGAACAGAAGATATCATCCATTAGAGAATAGAGATCTGAGCAGAATAATACTGGAAGTTTTATATGTAATCTTGAAAACTTATGAACTTGAAATGCTTCAAAGAAAGTCATTAAAGGCAAATCATGGACATGTGGTTGATGGTTCCAGTGCCTTTGTTGTACATGACAGTGAAAAAAGTGAAGATGAGAAAGATGATCAAGTTCCAGTTATTCAAGTTGTGGAACAAAAGAACAAAGGACCTTAGAAGCAAGTTGTTTTGGAACTGGATGAAGATGAATACTGCACCTTGGATGAGTTAGATGAAATGGACCAATCCATGGCTTACTTGGCTGGGAAATTTTCTAACATTAGATTCAAGAAGCCAAGGTTTTTCAAGAACAAGGGACAGTCTTCCAACAACAACAATTGGAAACCAAAAACTCAGTATAATTCAGCTAGCAAAAGTGCCTATAAAACTGGATCTGTGGACATATCAAAGATAAGGTGCTTCAACTGTGATGAGTTGGGTCACTTTGCTACTGAGTACAGGAAGCCCAAGAAGGTGAAGAAGGACAAGGCATATTTAGAACTAGAGGCAAAGTATGAAGCTCTCTTGAAGAAACAGTTTGAAAAGCTTACATTACAGAAGGAAAAACTTAGGATGATACTGATGATGAAATTGCGAATGAAGAGTTTGGAAACTATGCATTAATGGCTCTTGAGCAAGGAGAATCATCCTCATCAAAATCAGAGGGCAAAATAAAGAGAGTCGTATGGATCATAGACAGTGGATGCTCAAGACATATGACAGGTGATAAGGCCCTGCTATCACAATTTGAGGAGATGGCTGGCCCATTGGTGGCTTTTGGAGACAACAACAAAAGATTCATAATGGGATATGGCAATTTAGTTTCTGGAAATTGTCATTGAAGATGTAGCACTGATGGCTGGTTTAGAAGTAAATCTCCTAAGTATCAGTTAATTCACAGATAGAGGATTCAATGTTGTATTTGACAAAGGAGATTGTTCAATAATCAACAAAAAGACAGGTGAAATTGCTTTGAAAGGAGCAAGAAAGGGAAGCTTATTTGTTTCAGATTTACACTTAGCAAATAAGGAAGGAATCTGTTGCTTCTACATCAAGGCATCTATAGAGCAAAGCAAACCGTGGCACAAAAAACTCTCTCACCTGAATTACAAAGCAATCAACACCTTGGTGAAAAATGAGTTAGTGAGAGACATGCCAAATCTGGAGTTTGCTCAAAATGAAGTTTGTGAGGCTTGTCAAAAAGGGAAAATGAAGAAATCAAGTCACAAGAGTAAAACTGTGAATTTCATAAGTGCACCTTTGCAACTTATCCACATGGACTTATTTGGACCAGTTAATGTCTTATCAATTTTAAGGAAGAAATATGCATTTGTGATGGTGGATGACTACTAAAGGTACACATGGGTAGAATTTATGCATTCTAAGGATGAAACTCCATACATCGTAATTGAACACATTAAGAATATTGAGAAGCAGGCTAGAGATCAGAATTGTGTGAAGAGATTGAGTGACAATTGCACAGAATTCAGAAATGTAACTTTAACTAAATTCTGCAAAGATAAGGGCATTGTTCAAGAATTCTCAGCTGCTAGAATAACTCAGCAAAATGGGTTAGTTGAGAGAAAGAATAGAACACTAGTAAAGGCTGCTAGAATAATATTGCAAGATGCCAAACCTCCAACAAGTTTTGGGGAAGAAGCTGTCAACACTGCATGCTATACCCAAAATAGATATCTCATTAACAAGATTCTCGGAAAATCACCCTACTCAATCTTATCAAAAAGGAAGCCTACTGTGAAGCATCTTCATGTGTTTGGAAGCAAGTGCTATGTTCTAAAAGACAACTCTGAATATGTGGGAAAATTTGACTATAAGGTTTTGAAGAAATTTTTCTGGGATATTCATTGGAAATAACTTCCTACAAAGTCTATGTGCAAACAAAAGAAAATTAGGGAAGCAGAGATGTGACTTTTGATGATAACAAGTGTCCAGGCTTGGAATGCCTTGATGATAATGAAGATGAGGCCTTTAAATTTGAAAACCACAACATTGATAGTGACTCTGAAGATGAAGCTGAAGTCAACACAAACAACATAATAGATGAAGAGTCAACTGAATAAGTGAATCATGAGAATGGAAGCTCATCTCAAACACACTGAATTTGATAACACAAACAGGGGGAGAAAGAGGAGAAAGTTTTGCAAGTCATGCAAATGGTGAAAAAAATGTAGAAAATTCAAGTAAATAAACTCACACCAGGAAATGGGATAGGAGTCACACAAGAGAAGCAATAATTGGTGA